>NC_143052.1:95815000-96440000 GCF_052426305.1 Pelodiscus sinensis | reverse complement strand
GCACATCTTCCTGCCAGGTGATACAGATGACCAGAAAAGAAATAATTGCATCTTACAAAAATGAAAATGACTGGAACTTCAACAGTGTGGGCATTGTCTCCTGTGGACTCTCTCTATACCAGCTTCAATTTTGTCTAGCATTTGGATAGTGTCTTGAAAAATGTGACAGGTGGGTAGATAGATAAAAAGAGAAAGAATGGAAGGGAGTACAGAAAAAAAATTGAAATGGAAAAAAAAGAGATGGAGGAATGGACTTGTGAAGAAGGAACAAAACAAGTATAATTCAACTAAATGAATACTCTGATCACTTTCTACAACTATGGTGTGACCATGGTTTGTACAGCACCTAGATAGGGTCCTCCTCCTAGAATGGGACTCTTAGGCCCTACCATAGAATCACAGAATCATAGAATACTAGAACTTGAAGGGACCTCGAGAAGTCATCAAGTCTAGTCCCTTTCCTTCATACTGGGACCAAGCACCATCTAGATCATCCCTGATAGATGTCTATCTAACATGCTCTTAAATCTCTCCAGTGTTGGAGATTCCACAACCTCCCTAGGCAATTTATTCCAGTGTTTAAACACTCTGGGAATGTCTACACTAGCCCCCTAGATTGAACTAGGGAGGCTAATATAGACACTCGAACTTGCAAATGAAGCCCGTGATTTAAATATCCAGGGGTTTATTTGCATGTTCCCGTCCAGTCGCCATTTTTAAATGCCACTAGTCCGGACTAACTGCCCGCGACTACACGTGGCAGTTAAACGGTAAGTTGAACTAAGTCCTTAGTTCGAATTACACCTCATTCCAGGAGGAGTAACAGATAATTCGAACGAAGGACTTAGTTCGAATTACTGTTTAACTGCCACGTGGAGCTGCGGGCAGTTAGTCTGAACTAGTGACATTTAAAAATGGCGACTGGACAGGAACATGCAAATAAAGCTCGGGATATTTAAATCCCGGGCTTCATTTGCAAGTTCGAATGCCTGCATTAGCATCCCTCGTTCGAACTAGAGGGCTAGTGTAGACATACCCTGTGACAGTTAGGAAGTTTTTCCTAATGTCCAATCTAAATTTCCTTTGCTGTAATTTAAGCCCATTGCTTCTTGTCCTGTCCTCAGAGGTCAAGAACAATTTTTCTCCTTCCTCCTTGTAACACTTTTTTAGGTACTTGAAAACTGCTATCATGTCCCCTCTGTCTTCCCTTTTCTAAACCCAACAAACCCAGTTCCTTCAATCTTACCTCACAGGTCATATTTTTTAGACCTTTAATCATTTTTGTTGCTTTTCTCTAATCTAGACCTTTTCCAAATTCTCCACATCTTTCTTGAAATGTGGTGCCCAGAACTGGACACAATACTCCAATTGGGGCCTAATCAGCGTTGTGTAGAGTGGATATGAGGATATAAATGGCTAGAGCCAGAGGAATTTTGACTATCAGAGTCCAGGAGGGCATAACTAGAAGAAATAACAGAACACTTAGGCTGAATAAGAAGGAATGAATGATTCTTTGATAGTGGAGTGAGTTGCCCTCTCCTCAGAGAAATCTGCAAGAGAGAGCCAGATTGTGAGGGAAACTGAGGAGACAAGCCTCTGGAATTTCCTGCAGAGCTTTATTTTCAAGGGTCAGGAGTGGTGAAGGAAAACATGAGGAATACAAAGCTAGTTTGGAGTCAAGCTTGCCAAGCCCCAAACTCCTGGGTATCCCCAAAGGAAGCCTCACCCCCTTCCCTAGATTTATGGCAAAGTCATATGGTCACCTCCTCTATGTATCTGCTTAGTCCCCCTGCCTACCCAGCACTGTGGTTCCAATAGAAGCCAGGCTGCGATTGACTGTGTCCACTGTCAGCTGTTCACTAGCAACTCTTGTGTGTGTTCAGGGAAAGAGGACTCCTCTGTCCATGGCAGGGATGCTTCAATGCTGTGAGATCTGTCACAGCTCAGCAGCTCATCACTCTGCCTGAATCAGGGACAGAAGCGTGTTAAGTAGGGCGCTCACTGCACAGGAAAACTGTAGCTTGACTGGTTGAACAGACTCACTTTCCTCCTGCTGCCAGCTCTACTGGCAATGAACTTCCAGGCGTGAGCACAGACACTGCCATCTGCTGCTGACTGCCTTTTCCCATGTGCTAGGCTGGCCACTATTGATCTGAAAATGTGGCCATGGCCTCTCTCCAGAGGAGAAGTCCAAGAACATGCTGCAGAGAGCCTGTATGACTCCTAGGAAGGTGCTGCTGCCAACTGCAAGGTCACCAGGGGACTAAAGAAGCCTCCTGTCTGTCTATTGAGATATTTACAGACTCATTATCACTGTCATACCACAATCTGAACAGTTCAGTCATTAATGGATTATATCCTCCCAGCAGCCCAATGAGATTGGGGTATACTACCTTAGTTTATACATGGGGAACTCAGGCATGGGGTTAGTTAAGTCAGTGGTTCTCAACCAGGAGTTCACAGAGGTCTTCTGGGGCTACATCAACTCATCTAGATATTTGTCTCATTTGCAACAGGCTACACACAAAAGCAGTAGCACAGTTAGGCTGTGTCTACATTGGCATCCCTTTCCAGAAAAGGGATGCTAATGAGACACTTCGGAATTACAAATCCACAGGGGATTTAAATATCCCTCACGGCATTTGCGTTTACATGGCTGCCGCTTTTTTCCGGCTCTGGGTTTTTGCCGGAGAAAAGCGCCAGTGTAGACGCGATTTTCCGGAAAATAAGCCCTTTTCCGGGAGATCCCTTGAAAGTAGGAATAAGGGATCTCCCGGAAAAGGGCTTATTTTCTGGAAAATCGCATCTAGACTGGCGCTTTTCTCCAGCAAAAACCCCGAGCCGGAAAAAAGCGGCAGCCATGTAAATGCAAATGCCTCGGGGGATATTTAAATCCCCCACGGATTTGCAATTCTGAAGTGTCTCATTAGCATCCCTTTTCCGGAAAAGGATGCCAATGTAGACACAGCCTTAGTGCAAGCTAAAATTCTATACCATGACTCATTTATATTACACATTTAAATGTAAGTATAGCATTTATATGCCAATTGATTTGTTTTATAATGATATGGTAAAGTAACAATTTTGTATTTTTATGTCTGATTTTGTAAGCAAGTAGTTTTTAAGTGCGGTAGAATTTAGGGGTGCACAAGACAAAACAAAAGCGACGAGGAGTCCTGTGGCACCTTATAGACTAACTGAAGTGGAGGAGCATAAGCTTTCGTGGGCAAAGACCCACTTCGTCAGATGCATCTGACGAAGTGGGTCTTTGCCCACGAAAGCTTATGCTCCTACACTTCAGTTAGTCTATAAGGTGCCACAGGACTCCTCGTCGCTTTTGCAGATTCAGACTAACACGGCTACCCCTCTGATACAAGACAAAACAGACTCCGGAAAAGGGAACAGTTGTCTGGAAAGGTTGAAAGCCACTAGTTTAAGTGGCTTGTGAAGTGTCACCCAGGAAAACTGAGGCTGTCAGGCATTGAAGTCAGGACTTTTGTGTCTTAATGCTATGCCCTATCACCTAGACCAGTGTTTCTGAACCTTTACTGGCTGGCAGTGCCTTCTTTACAGTCAACAACATGCACACGTACACGCCTTACATCTAATACTCTCTGATATGAATGTATCACTGATAACAACGCAACACCTAGATAATTGTCTGTATGTGTATTTTGAGAGGTTGACAGAGAATAATTGACTGTGAATGGTAAGTGTGAGAGGAATGAGATTTTATTTTGTGGTAGATTGTAATAGAAATTTCAGTGCCTCTTGACCCCCCTTTCATGACTCCTAGAGGGTGTAACTTACCCGTTGCCTATGGAACACCTCTAGAAGTTCACCCCACACATGAAATACCACACAGACATAGGGTAACTAAGGCTATATGTACATCCAGTGATGGGAACTTGATTCCAGGCTGCATCAGACTTACCCATGCTAGCTTTCATCTAAGCTGGAGTGCCAAAGGCAGTGGTGAGCAGTGGCATGGGCTAGCTGTGCAGACTCATGGATTCAGGCATATCTGTACTCACCCTGGGTCATCCTTGCTGCTGCCCATGCTATTGCAAGTACACTACACATTAGTGTGTTTACATGAGCTGGAAATTGCACCCCCACCTCCCAGTGTAGGCAAACCCTAGCACATGGGGAGCACCCACCTAAGAAATAGCACATGGAGGGGTAGGGAGAGTGAGATGATACAGAACATGGTGAGACAGAAATTTTCAATGTCTCTTGGTAGAGTGAGTGATGCTCTGAGAGGCCTAAATGGGCTCGTACAATGTGGAGAGAAACACAGCACTTTGTAGTTAACACAAAATTATACAGCTGATAGCTCATCTCCCTAGCTGGCTTGAGCCACCCTTTTTTCTTTTCTTTAACTTTTCACTACACAAAACTCGGAGGGAAAAGCTGCTCTGATGCTAAATGATGTGGGTAAAGCCACAGAAGGGCATGAAGGTTGGTAGATAATGTTCAAATGGCCAAACTCAGAAGGGAGAGAGACACTTTCAGCTTTTATATTATTGGCACATGCACAGCGGGTGCGACAGACTCTTAATTCTTTTGGCCCAGTGCTCTGCATTTAAACCCTCACCGGGGATGTGAATACATTATTCATTTGATATGGGAAGGCTGGGTGTCCTAGTGGCTAGAGCACACAACTGGGATTCAGGAACCTGAATTCTATTTCTAGGTCAGCCACAGTCTTGCTGGGAGACCTTGGATGAGTCACTTCTCCTATCTGTGCCTCATTTTCTTCATCTGTAAAATGGGGTTGATGATATTGATCTCTTTTGTGAAGTGCTTTGAGATCTACTCATAAAAAGTGCTGCAGAAAAAGGAAGTTGTTATTATGATACAGCCTAAAGTAGGGGTGGGCAAAAGGGCCTCCATGGGCTGGATCCGGCCTACCAAGCAAGATGATCCGGCCCGCGGAGGCCCTGCCACTCCCCCCGCCCCCAGTCCAATCAGGACCGGGAGGCGGGGGGAAGCGCGCGAAGTCTCCTCCCGCCCTTCCCCCGCCCTGCAAGGAGTGCACAGCACTTAGAAGCACTATGCGCTCCTGGCAGGGCGAGAGGAGACTTTGCATGCTCCCCACACCTCCAAGCCCTGATTGGCCTGGGGGGGGGGGAGGGGAGTACACGAAATCTCCTCCCAGCCTGTGAGGGGTGCGGCGCTTCTAAGCACCACACACTCCTAGCAGAACAGGGGCAGACTTCATGCGCTCTCCCAGGCCAATCAGAGTTTGGGGGCGAGGGGAGCATGTGAAGTCTCCTCCCACCATGCAAGGGGCTCAGCACTTAAAGTCAACAGCCAGTTGCTGCTGAGCTGGCAGTTGACTCTAAGTGCGGTGCTGCCTTGCAGGGTGGGGGCAGGGAGCGAGAGACTTCACGTGCTCCCCCTCCCCAGACCCTGACTGACCTGCGGGCAGCAGGGGGGAGCAGGCAAAGTCTCTTCCCACTGCCAGGGGCACGGGTACCTAGGGGGAACTGTCAGCTGTTCAGAACAGCCGGCGGCTCTCTTTGAGGGGGCAAAGACTTTGTGCGCTCCTCCAACCCCAGATCAATCAGGGTCTGTAGGTGGGGAAGCACAGAAGTATTCTGGCCCCACCCCTTCCACCTGAGGCCCCACCCCTCTGGGGCAGCCTGGGGCCGCTCCAAAAATTTCTGAAGTGGCCCCCAGTCAAAAATGATTGCCCACCCCTGGCCTAAAGCATCGGTTCCCAAACTGTGAGTTGTGACACAAAATGGGGTTGCTCCACCAGCAGATTTGGCTCACACGATGATGCCGGTTGCTGCATGGCATAGCCAAGGGGCAGGCCTGCGTGGGCTCTGGGCCACCCATTTAACATCGAGGCCCCTCTCAGCTCTGCTCCTGCCCCAGCGCTTGCCCTGCTCAGCTGGTCTGGTGCTCTTCTGGGGAGCAGCTTGGGGGTGCGGGGTTTGCCCAGGACCAGCGCTCCAGCTGAGGAGAGGGGGTTGGGCTGCGAGGGCCTGCCCTGCTCTGCCTGCCCAGCACTCCTGCCAAAGTCTGGGGTCAGGGTACAGGGCTTACTCTGCCCATCCAGTGCTCCAGCCATGGAGCCAGACTGGGGGCTTGCCCTGCTCCTCCCACCCAACGCTCTTTCTGAGGAGTGGGATTGGAGCATAGGGGCTTGTAAGCCCCTGATCCCCACTCACCAACTGGAGCACTGGAGCAGGGCAAGCTCCCATGGGCTCACCGTTTGAAACACCAGGCTGAGGGAGAAAGCAGGTCTCAGTGCATTCCCCTTCCTCCGTTATTCCAGAGCTCCTAGCCCCCACCCTAGACCACTGGGAGTGGGAGAGATGGCCCTGATGGCTCCTGCCCCATCCTCCTGTCATTGCCTGCCCACCCTTAATTGGGGTCTACCCAAGTGTCCCAGCCAACCTACACCACTGTGGCTGCCCCCAAATGTGTCCTGCCCCACAAATACGGCAAGGAAGCTGCCATAATAATCCACAAAATTGCACCCTCCATGGTCCCAGGAAAAATAGGTCTTTAAAGTGGGGTCATGCCAGAAAAATGGTTGCAAATCTCAGTTCTAGAGACCCCAACCAAGATCAAGGCCCCACATCCTAGGTGATGCAGGGAAGGACAGATAGTCTCTTCCCCCAAGTTCTTACATTTTATCTTACCTATGTAGACTGTATGAGAACAGGACTTTTACAGTGAAGGTCACAACAGCAGCAAGAACTGAACCCAGATCTTTTCCAGTGTCTTCGCCATAAGTGCATCCTTTGTCCTAGGTCATGAAAAGTACCAGTCATCTGTGTGGAAAATCCTCTTCCTCTTTAGTCTTGCTGCTCTATTCTAGTATGAACCTAGAAAACAATGAACCTGAAAAATGCCTGCTATGTTTAGATACATGACATATGTTGTCCCTTCGCTACTCCAACAGGCAGAAAATCCAGACAATGCTAGTAGAAATAAATTAGCGAACTCACAAAGCCTAATCCCAGTATTCCACTGGGGGCACAATGCACCTGCCCAGGTTTGCAGGCTACTCTTTGAAAAAAATGATCCACAGTCTAGCCAAGGTTAGGCCTTTTCCCTTATTTTTTTCCCCTTTCCTCCTCACCTCTCAGTGAGAAGTGAAGGAGCTGCCAAAAAGAGGCCATTTCCCACATCCTATTTATTCTTCAAATCATCTGAGTCAGCCATTTTGTATTTAAATAGAACTTTGCCCTTACATGACACCTTTCAGCTGGAGATCCCTCAGGTCTTTGTACTCCTTCCCAATATCCTTGTGAGAAGGCTGGTAGACAGTGCATAAGTATTTATCCTCATTACACACGAGGAAATGAAGCACAGAGAGTCAAGATCACCCAGTTGGACACTCAGACATGGAGGTTTCCAGAATTACAGCCCACTTAGGAAAACATGGGGCAGAATTTTTTTGTGCCTCTATTTCCTCAGCAGTAAAATGGGACAGAATGCCTATTTTAGATGGGATTTAATTTGTTAATGTTTGTAAAGCTCTTTTAGAGTCCCAGAAGGATGTTCTATAGATTTCACAGTCACAGATATTGGGCCTAGCAAGTGCCAGTCTGACCTCCGGAATATATGCCATAGAATTTCACTCTGAAATTCCTGCATATCAAGTCTGTGAATTCTTGCTGTCCTATAGCACATTCTTTTCAGACAAAATATTCAATCTGGATTTAAAGACTTGAACTAATGGAGGCACTGCCCGCATCCCCATGTAAATTGTTCCAATGGTTAATTTATCTTAGTGTTAAAAACATGTATTTTATTTCCAGTCTGAATTTATCTTGTTTCACCTTAGTTTGTGACATTAGGTTAATTTTGCTCCCTAAAATATATACAAAGTGCAAAGCAGCCAATCACTAGATTATAAAGTCCCATTTCCTGTTCAAAGGATCCATTATTTTTAATATGTTAAAGTTCTAACATATATTACAGGACTCACTTCTTTGGGCTGCTTTAAGTTTGTTAGTTGCTCCATAAGATAGTTTAAAGTGCTACATATACCTACAAAAATCTTATCCCTGCAATCAGCACATTTCATCACAGCTAGAATCAACACATTTCATCACACCAAACAGATCAATCATTCCAATCCTCACCACAAGAAAATTTGTTTGCTCCGCCAATGTATCCCACGATGAGAAAACTCATCGAAGCCTGACATCGCTTGATGTACCCAGGGACTGTGTGCCTTTCAAAAATCTGTACTGCACATTTAATAAACAAGACAAAAAGTCAACAATATAAATCCAACAGTGTGTTGTGATTATAGCACAAAACGAGAGGCAAAGTAAGATTGTGCGGGAAGTGGAAATAGGCTGCTGGCAAGTGAGGAGAGATTCAGTGGTAATAGAGAACTGATGGGATCTACTAACTGTTCATATTCAGGTTTTTACTATGGGATTTTCAAGTTGTCACTTTTTTTTTATAAAAAAGAGTAGATTTGGCCTAATCCTCTTGTTTATAAACTTTGTCTTAATAGAATCAATCTAGATTTATCTGTGTGCAAATGAGACAAGAATCTAGTCCATTTTGTTTGAGGCATTAGCTGGACTTCACTGAAGCAAGCTTTCAACTTTACTAGTATTTTGTTTATAAATCTAAATGAACATCTGGAGACAATGTGACCAGTAAATCAGCTGTCATTGTACCAGACAATAAGTGAGGTGGTGGGGCAATAAACAGCCTGCAGCCAACAGGAGCTGCGAGCAGCTATACCTGTGGATGGTCAGGTAAATAAAATGTCTGACATCCTGCCAGTGGCAAACCCTGGGGAACCACATCAAGCTTTCAGGCCACTTATTGCCCATCTCTGCTCTAAATCCACTAAGAAGTAGCCTTATGAGAGTAAATGGGAGTGTTTGGCCTAGAGTGAGGGGTTCACCAGCTGGCCAATTGCAAGGTCTAATGAATGAGGTCTGGTTTTGTCTGAAGTTGGATAGAGGGTTTATCTTACCTCTTAACGGACCATCAAGAAATAATCTGAAAGAGGTGTGTGTTGGAGAGAGGAGGCGAAATTCAGCATAAACAAATGAGAAGAAAGAATTTTTTCTTTGAGCCAAACAATATTTTTTTCTGTGGACTTGAAATGGAAGAAACTCAGGCTTTGTTCTGAGAAACCGACAATGGCCTGTCTTGTGAGGTTTTCCCCTTCAAATCCAATTTCCTCCTGCCAATGATCCAATATTGTCCCTTCATTAACTAAGGGTATGTCTGCACAGCAAAGTTATTTCAAAATAACAGCGAGTGCAGAGTGCACCACCCTGCCCAGGACATCCTCCCACACCTGAGCCAGCAGGCTTACCCGGAACCAGGATGAGTACCAGTGGCAGCACCTGGGGTTACTGCGAAGGCAGGTCAGCAGCCAGGAGCACTGGGTTCAGGAAGACCTCCAGCTGCAGTGGGAGAGCTTGCGGGAGCTGCATGACAAGGGCCGTGCCATCTCTGACCACCTGCAGACCCTGGTGCAGAGATTAGTGCCTGCTGCCGCTCCAGCCCCTGTGGCCACCCCAGCTATCACTCCTTCTCCCATTCATGCTCCCCCCCCCCTTCTTCCTCTCCTCTCTCCCCACCTGCCCAACCCTCCATACCCACTCCCCCCCGGGGACGCCGAGGCCTCCGCACCCGCAGTGCTGGGAGACAGGTGGGCCAGCAAGACCCCCAACCCTGAGCTTCTCCTCCCACTTCCTCCCTTTGCCTCCCCTTTCCAGCTCCCTCCTCCCAGGTTTCCCCCTCCCCTCTCCTCTCCTCTCCTCTCTCATCCTCATTCCCCCCCCCCCCCCACCTCAGTTATGATCAATAAAGAGAGTTTGTTTTGGACGTGAGGGTGGAATAAGGCACAAGGCCCCAGTGGGGCACGTCAGGGAGACTTCACTCCTCCTCCATCAGGAAGCTCTCCCACAGGCCTCCTGGATACCGACAGCCCCCCGATGGGCCTCCCGTCTGGCAGATGTGTGGGGCTGCACATATAGGCCAGCCAATTGGTCAGCCTCTGCCATCCAGGCTGGCAGAAAAGCCTCCCCCTTCCACTCTCACAAATTGTGCAGCAGCCAGCAGCCAGGCTTGCAGCAACATGTCCAAAATGAGCACATGAGTGCCCAGGGGCAGCTCTGGCTCCATGGTGCCAAGTGCTGTGGTGTCCCAAGTTAGGGCAACCAAAGCAGACAGAGAGAAAAATGCATTGCTGTCCCTGAGCGAGGTAGGCAAGCAAGCAGGGAAAGCTGAGAACTCGCTGTCCAGGGGGGTCCCTTTAAGCACGAGCCTCAGATAGCCTCAGGCAGCAGCCACACAAAGCAACTACTGACCTGATGCCCTGCTGGAACCTGTTTCAGCTGCCCTTAAATGCAATTCAGCGTCCACTCAGTGTGGACGCGCTATTTCGAAATAGCAAAACGCTATTTCGAAATGCATTTTGTGTGTAGATGCGTTATTTCGAAATAAGGCTGCAGTGTAGACATACCCTAAAACACCGGGAATTCATTTAGTTTCACAGAGTGGTCTTTCAAAGGAAACTATGGATGACTTGTGTTCTGCAGGTTGAAGCCAATGCTGTGGAAAGCAAGGAGAAATGTTTATTATTGTGGTAGTGCTCAAAACCCCATGCCAGGACATCTCCATTCATTTCACAACTTTACCGGTCAAATCCAGCATCCTCTCTGGCAGGAGACCGCCCACTGGAGGTGCAGACTTCCAAAAGGAACAAGCTTCCAAAAGAAAACTCAAGATTAAATTGCCGTAGAGTAGGAATCCTGGAAGGTGTTGCTAGCCATGACTATGTGACACATCCACATGGAGAACAGCTGCTGGGACAGCCAGGGCTGCTGCAGGTCAGGATCATGTTCAGTGGCAGAGCTTTGTGGGAGCCCAGGGCTGGAACCAGTAGGAGGCACTTGTGGGCCAGAAGTGCGGTGCACTGGGAGAACAGCATGTGGGGAACTTGCTCAGTAGGCAATGCTATTAATCTTCCACTTTTATAACCACTACATTCACTCACACAGACACCCACACAAACACACACATTTTATTTTAAAAAAGGACTCTTTAAAGAAAGCCCTTGTGATTATCAGAAGGAAATATATGTGCAGCATAGAACTATAGCTGAAATGGCGGGGGGGCGGGGAGGACAAGAGGAAAGGAGCTACATCATGAGAAGAAAAAGACATAATGACTATGAGTTTGAGTTAATAAAAGCACAAGGCTGTTTTGTTGGGGTGTTTTAATGTCTATATTAAAATCTCCATCTAAATGACAATATTTTCCTTCCCTCTCTCCTACGCATCCCTTTGCCCTAACCCACTACAACAAGTTTTCTTAAGCGGCAAATATTTGAACAAAAAGCTCTCAAAGACTGTATTTATGAAGAGCAGAGATTACTATATTTTTCGGTAATGGAGATGAAAAAGCACTCTGATTCCGTGAAAAATATGCTAATAATGTTTCTTTTTTTTCCCCCTGCTGAAGCATACAGTATTGTAAATCCTGAGGTGGCTTAAGGGAAATGTTCTTAGCACAATGACATGCTTCTTGGAGGATGCAATGATTCACAGAATCAGTGTGTGGGTATCTCATCTGCAGAATCCTAGGTTCAATTCCTTAGTGCAGGGGTGGCGAACCTCAGGCCCAGGGGCTAGATGAAACCCCCAGCTTGCCTGGATCCAGCCTCCGAGGCTCAGGGCCCCCCAGCACTGGGAAGCTAGCACTGGTGCTCCAGTCCCCCTGCTGCCTCACCACGGGGCTGGAGCATACACACACACACACACACACAATCTACTAGCCTGGGCACCCCAGGATCTGGTATGTGAGGGGAACGTGGGGAGTGTATTTCTGCCTCTCAGTTGGGGGCCATGTCAATGAGGGCGTTTTTTTGGGGGGAGCTGTTCACACTTGTGTGTGGCCCCCGACTGATTTTTCTCTGGATCAATGGCCCTCAGCCAAAAAAAGGTTCCCCACCCCTGTCTTAGGGCAACATTGGTATGAATGTACTTGTTATAAACTAGCCTTCCATTGGCCACATTGCTAGTGCTGGTGCTAAAAGACCAGGGTGTGCTGGAAGTCAGGAATGAAGTAGATTGGAATAACCAGAGTACGGGAGGTCCCAGGAGTGGGAGAACAAGAGACACTGCGGGTCATGGGTACAGGGCACTGGCAGAGCTAGGTGTGGTAGCATAAGAGTGGAGCAGCGGAGTTAGGGCTGCAGAGCTAGAGTGTAGGATGCTGGAAATCCATGTAGGAAGTCCAGGGATAGAATAATGTGTTTTTTTAGCCACTCAGGATTAAGGGAGCATAGCATAGCTGTGGAGAGGCCCAAGCCTGGACTAGCCAGGAGTGCTACAGACCAAGATCAACATGTATTAGCAGACCTTTGTGAGGGAGATCAGAAATTCTAGGGTAAAGAAAGGCTACAGGACCTCAGGACATGTTAGCACCAGCTGTGTGAGGAGAGGGAGACCTTACATAGTTCCTGCCTATAGCATCAATCCTTCACAAGTGGAGGCCAAGGATTCTCTGGTGGCTGTAGCAGCCCAGCTGCCTGAGAGGTTTCAGCAGGAGGGGTACCGCGCCGACAGTAGTTCCTAGAAATAGTCTGCTGTGTGGGACAAAAGGGTGCTGAGGACAGTGTACATTTAAGATGGCCGCTGCTATGCCCTGCAAACTGCCCTACGCCAGCTAGGGTACAAGACGGGCCGACCTCTGATCTCACCTGCCCCCTTTGGAATGTCTAGCATCAAGAGGAAGGTGATTTCTTCATCCCTCTCCTCCACTCCCCCCTTCCAAAAAATCCCCAAACCTTGCTCTCAGCATAAGAACTAGAATTCTATATTCCCCCTGCAAAGAAGCATAAAGTGGGGGAGGGACGGCTCCTCACACTCTCTGCCGACTCCCTCCACATCCCTGTGTGAGAGCAACCTGATCCCAACTCCTACAATTTACACAGAATTCTCTTACGTTGTTTGCTTTCACTGCCGGTACCATTAATTTGCCTTCCTTTTGTCGCTCTTCCCTCCAAGATGATAGGGGTCTGAGCTCTCCCAAAGCAAACATCCATCTGTATTCCAGCCACCTGCTCCGAATCGACCCAGAGATGAAATAACTGTTAGAACACCATCGACCTGGTTTATGAATTCACTAAATGCTGTGAATAAAGATATAGATTTTATTGTCAGACTGCACAAACAGAGCAACCTCCCTAGGACATTGGAATTGGCATTGGTTGAATCTGCAGAGGCTGTAGGAATAAGCAGGAGGGGAAACTGCAGGCATGCAAGTCAGATGAGAGGGGAGACCCTAGTGATAAATCATGTACTGAAACAAATAGGAGTTAGCAAAAGCCTACAGATCTGCACTAATTTGTTTTCCAAGGGAGGACATAGATCTTTTATGTTCCTAAGGAGCCCTGAGGGTCCCTCTATATTTTCTTCTTTATCCCACCCTGACAGCCCAACATCACTACTTCTATCTTTCCATAGGAGAGGAACTTAATGAAACTCCCTCTGCCATCCATTAATGGTGCTCCTTACACAGTCAGAAGGGTTACCATTGCCCTGTACAAGGCAATTTCTTCTGCTGCTTCTTCATTAGCAAAGTGCACACACATACCACCTCTGCAGCCCTCCCCAGCACTAGCAGCCTGGAGAGTAAAAGAACACATCTTGTCTCTGTGGCACAAACTGCCCCTACCGGCCTCGGAAGCAAAAATCAGGGAACAACAAAACAAAATAAAAAATTTGAAGAGAGATCAAACCAGGTCTGTTGCATCCTTAAAATGCTCTAGGATGAACATTTTCTCTACGCTAATCAGGATTTATCAGAGCTGTAAATAGCAACTAATTGATTCATATTTTAGAAGAACAAGAGCATTGAGTAGAGATCACTGACTTGTGAGGACACCAGATATATTATTTGTGAGCATTCAGCTGCCCAGTGTTAGTGAAAGTATTGGTGAGTCTCAAAAGTTTCACCAATTTAGCATGGAAAAACCTGCAGGAAGGAGTTGTATATCTTCCTCTTAATATCCTGATGTTAAAAGTGGTTGAATTATCCAATCAGGTATCAGAAACAATACTGATCAATTGCACAACATGAAAGATATGTTTACACTTGGGGTATGCTTCATAGCTTGCATAGATGTAGTTGCATAGTTGAGTTAGGCCAGGTCTACATGTACCGGGAGATCAACACTCCAGAGATTGATTTCTGGGGGTTTGTTTTAGAGGGTCTAGAAAAGACCTGCTAAATTGAAGGCTGATGGTGCCCCCATCAACCCCGGTACTCCCCGGGGTTGCGAGGAGTAAGGGAAGTTGAGGGGAGAGTTTTTTCCATTGATCTCCTGCAGTGGGGACACCTCAGAAAGTCAACTTGAAGTAGGGAAGTTGAGGGGAGAGTTTTTCCCATTGATTTCCTGCAGTGGGGACACTTCAGAAAGTCAACTTGAAGTACGTCAACTCCAGCTACGCTATTTTCCTAGCTGGTGTTGCATATCTTAGGTTGACTTTCTTGAGTAGTGTTGACCTGGCCTTAGTGGGCTAAAGATAGGAGTAACACAGTAGCACAGGCAGCAGCGAGTGGCCTGCAGCATGGGTGAGCTGCCCCAAGTACAAATTCTCTGGCATCCTAGAGACTTACCTGGGGTGGTAGCCCACATCACCACTACCCTACAGCTATGCTCCTACTGTTAGTGTGCTACCCCAGTGAGAACCAGTATGAGTGCATCTATGCAAGCTGGGAATTAGACCCCCAGCTCCAAGTGCAGACTACGGATGTTAGTGAGTAGTCAACTGCTTGACTACCCAGTAAGCATAAGTTTATCAGGTTGTCGAGTGGAGTACTCAACTGCTCGCTCCTCCTCCCCTTACTGCCTCTGTATGAGAGGCGGCAAGGGTGGGGGAAACAGGAGCTGGTGCTGGGGGGAGCCAGCTTAAAAGCCGGCTCCCCATAGCACCATCTCCATGATGCCGCCCTCCCCTCACTGCCTCTGCTCAATCCTAGCTCCAGCCAGTTTCGGGAGCTACCCCTGCTGCAGCTCTGCAGAGTGTCCCCTTATCAACTAATTGTATAATTGATACAAATTGTATCAACTACACAATTAGCCAGAAAACTGCAATTTAACATCCTTAGAACAATGTTCTCACCAAAAGGGCGCTACATTTGTAACAAATACTGGGCTTGATTCTCCTATCACTTACACCAATTGGGTACCAGCGTAACTCCATTGACTTGAGAGTAATTCCTCATTTACAGGCCTGCAAATGAGCAGAGAATCCAGTCCATTTGTAACAAATGCATTCATCCAGGCAGCTGTAACATTTATAGTTTCACCTGCCTCTGCATGGGAGCCACAAACATTTTGATAAATGGATTAAAAGTTAGTCTGATGTCATTGTAGCTACTTCTGTAAATGCCTCTGGTGAAGTTCTGGTAAGCAACCTCTTATCATAGCACTCAGAGAATCGCAACCATGTATCTCTGTGTCCTACAGCAGTTACCCTAGGAAAACTAATTTTCCTCCTTATCTAAATGAGGCAGAATGCCCTTTTCCCTGGTTGGTTTGTCTGGGTACAGGTCTCCTTTATTATTATCATTTGTACTGTGGTAAGAGCCCTGATTGTGCACTGGGACCGCGTTGTGTTCTGTGCTGTAGAAATGCACAACAAAAAGATGGTCTGGCCCATAGAGCTTACAATCTAAGGATACTTGGGTTCAGGAGTTACTTGGTAAGTGCCCACCCTAGTTATTACTGACTAGCTAATAAGGGTGTGTTCTAAAGAGACACAAGAGCATCCTTATATTACTTATTAACCATAGGGCATCTCCTGTAGGTGGAATTTCTTTGAACTGATCTCTCCTGCGTAGAAAGCACTCTAGCTCTTCCTGATCCTGTAGTGAAATTAATCTCCCTGGATAAAAAAGTTTCTTTTTTTTTTAAACTTCACCTCCTGACTCATAACTATTACTCACAAGACAACAGATTTATATTGGGCATTTTAAATAGAATGTGTAGGCAACCGAAGGAGGACTGGCTAAATGAAAGTGCCAGCTGTCAGGAGTAGCAGCAAAAGCATCCTGAATGGCGTATGGTTGGATCAAAACAGGAGATCAAGGTGCTGTGAAAGTGATTGAGTCATCCTCCCACTCTGGGCTCATGTTTACCTAGGACAGGGAGAAGCAATGACTAGATGTCAGGGGAGAGACATGAACAGAGGTCTTATTGTAGGAGCCCTGCATTGTCCCTGCCCTAGAGTTGTTCACTGCACTTTCCTTCTTGAGAACAGAATGTGCAAAATGTCTATGACAAGGGCAGGCAATAATTGGCCCACAGACAGATGTGGTTTGCCAGAATTAGCCCCTGGGTGGGCTGCCAGCATCTTATTTACCTCCATGTCCAAAGATATGGCCACTTGCTGCTCCCATTGTCCATGGATCACTGTCCCTGCAGCTCCCATTGGCCACAGCCAACAGGAGCTGAAAGCAGCGGAACCTGCAAACATGCTCATAAATAAAGCACCAGGGACTAACCTTGTTGAACTGCCTCTGACTTATTGCCCATCCCTGGCTTATGACCTTGAGAAAAAGGCTGTGTGCACTGCATCACGGAAAACTCAGAGGACACTGGGCACTGGGGTGCATGGACACATTCAGTCAGTCTAGCATACCAGAACCTCTCAAAAATCATGGGCTTTTTAAAAAAATTGTGGGGTTCTCTATATTGCCTTCTGTTTTCTGACCTTTTAAGGTTTACTTGGCTCTTATTTTCCAGCTTTTCTAGCTTTCACTGAAAGGTGAGACTCATGAGTTCAGGAGCTGGGCCTTTAAGGGAAACAGCCAATATTGTGCGACTTGCGATAAATGTATGAGTTGGAAACATTAAGATGATTTATTATTATTATAATGTTATTACACCTAAGTGTCGGATGCCAGACAGGCAAAACTGATAAGGGGGTCACAGCCCTTCCCTTCACAAGCTAGAATTCTCAGCAGATCACGAATAGCTGAAGAAAGGAAAGTGCCAGAAGCTGGTAACTGAGCAGGAAACTGAGCATATGCCGTGCTAGTTCCACAGTGTTTTAAATTTTTTCCCCTTTCATGCATCTCTTTTCTTGCTTGTCTCCTCCTGTCTCTGGACATCACAATCAAATAGAACACCATCAACCTTAGTTGCTAGTAGACTCCCAGATTATTGTGGTGGTTTTAAATGTTCCTTTTCTGACCAAGCATGAAGCCATGAAAATTGAACAACAAGTTGTGAAAGGCAGCAAATAAATTAGCTTTCAAAAACCTTGAGAATGAGATAATCACTAAATCTCTATTGTATGGTATACAAGCTGAATGCCTTCATACAGATTCCATTTTTTCTCACCTCTGTCAGACATACATTGCCATGCTCTGGCATTACCACACATACACGTACACACACTTCCACAGACCTTGTAAACTTCATTACTATGACACTAACACCCATTTTCGTTGGTACAAAATGCAACACAAAACTTTGACCTTTCTCATGCACATTGGTTTATAATACACACATCCCAGTATACTTTTGAACTATGACCCTGTCCTCCAAAGCACTTGCAACTCTTCCCAGCTTGGTATCATCTGCAAATTTAATAAGCATACTCTCTATGCCATCATCTAAACCGTTGAGGAAGATATTGAACAGAATCAGTTTCAGAACCGACCCCTGCAGAACCCCACTTGTTATGCCCTTCCAGCATGACTGTGAGCCATTGATAATTACTCTGAAGGTACGTCTATCCTTGCACCCTACTTTGAACTAGGGATGCAAATGTAGGCAACTGAAATTGCTAATGAAGCGGGGATTTAAATATCCCGTGCTTCATTAGCATGATCTCGCCGGCACATTGCTCCACTCAACAGCTGTTCCGAAAGCAAAAGTGCGCACTGGGAGTTTTTTGAGGAGTAACATTAGTTCGAACCAAGGGGTTTGTTTCGAACTAAAGCGTCCCAGCACGCACTTTCACTTTCGGAACAGCTGTTGAGCTGAGTAATGCACCGGTGAGATCATGCTAATGAAGCGCGGGTTATTTAAATTCCCTGCTTCATTAGCAATTTCGGTCGCCTACATTTGCATCCCTAGTTTGAACTAGGGTGCAAGGGTAGATGTACCCTAAGAATGGTTATCCACTGAGTTATGCACTCACCTTATAGTATCCCCATCTAGGCTGTATGTCCCCAGTTTATTTATAAGAAGGTCATGCAAGTCTATCAAATGCTTTACTAAAATCTAGGTGTACCACATCTACCACTTTCCTCTTATCCACAAGGTTTGATACCTTGGCAAAGAAAGTTATTATGTTGGTTTGACACAATTTGTTCTTCACAAATCCATGCTGAGTGTTAATCATCACTTTACTATCTTCTTGGTGTTTGCAAATTGCTTATATTTGCTCCATTATCTTTCTAGGCACTGATGTTAAGCTGATTGGTCTGCAATTACCGAGGTTGTCCTTATTCCCCTTCTTATTGATTGTCAATATATTTGCTATATTCCTCTAGAATCTTCCTTGATTTTTTGAAAATGATCAATAATAGCTCAGATATCTCCTCCATTATCTCCTCAAGTATTCTAGGCTGAATTTCATCAGGCCTCATGACTTTGGCATCTAACTAATTTTTAACTTGTTTTTTCCCTATTTTGGCCTCCGATCCTACCTCATTTTCATTGGCATTCACTATAGTGTCCAATCACTGCTAATATTTTTGGTGAAAACTGGAACAAAAAAGTCATTTAGCATTTCTGACATTTTCTGTTATTGTTTTTCCCCCTCTTTGAATACTGGGCTACCCTGCCTTTGCTCTTCCTCTGGCTTCTAATATACTAAAGAATGTTCTCCTGTTACTCTTTATGGGTATGTCTACACTACCCCGCTAGTTCGAACTAGCGGGGTAATGTAGGCATACCGCAATTGCAAATGAAGCCCGGGATTTGAATTTCCTGGGCTTCATTTGCATAAGCGGGGCGCCGCCATTTTTAAATCCCCGCTCGTTCGAACCCCGTGCCGCGCGGCTACACGGGGCATGAACTAAGTAGTTCGAACTAGGCTTCCTAGTTCGAACTACCGTTACTCCTCGTGGAAGCGGCGCCCCGCTTATGCAAATGAAGCCCGGGAAATTCAAATCCCGGGCTTCATTTGCAATTGCGGTATGCCTACATTACCCTGCTAGTTCGAACTAGTGGGGTAGTGTAGACATACCCTATGTCTCTAGCTAGCTTTTTTGCTTTGCCCTTTCTAATCCTGTGTTATTTGTTAATATTTATTCTTTGTAATTTGACCTAGTTGCCACTTTTTGTAGGACTCTTTTTTTTAGTCTCATATCTTTGAAGACCTCCTGGTTCAACCAGAGTGGGCTCTTGTCATCCTTCCCATCTTTCCTACATGGTGGAGTAGTTTGTTCTTGTCCCCTTAACAGGAGCGGCCCGAGGCCAGCTGCAGCAGCTGGCGCCCCAGGTGGAACGTGCGATCAGCGCCCCCACCTGCAGGACTGTCAATGGACTGACGTCATCAGTGAGTGTCCCAGGCACCCCGGTGACATCATCATTGGGTGCCCTGGGCGGCGACACCCTAGGCAGCGGCCAAATCTGCCTATAGCCACGGGCCGCCTCTGCCCCTTAATAATGTCTCTTTGTAAAACTGCCAACTCTCTTGAACTGTTTCCCCCCTTAGACTTGCTTCCCATGGGATCTTACCTACCATCTAGGAGGAATTATGAACTTCCATCATTTCATGATCATTTTCACCCAAGCTATCTTCCACTTTCAACTTCTGAACCAGTTCTTCCCTATTTGCCAAAATCAAATCTAGGGCCGCTTCTCTCCAGTAGTTTTCTCCATCTTCTGGAATAAAAAATGGTCTCCAAAACATTCCAAGCACTTATTGGATAATCTGTGCCCTGATGTGTTATTTTCCCAACAACAGTCTGGATAGTTGAAGTCTCCCATCATCCTGTGCTTTACATATTTAATTATATGTTTTTAAAAAAGCCTCATCCACTTCTTCCTGGTTAGGTGGTCTGTAGTAGACCCTACCATGACATCACCTTTTGGTTTTAATCCTGACCCAGCAAGTTTCAACAAGTCTGTCTCCTATTTCCATCTCATCCTCAGTCCAAGGGTACGTCTAGACTACATGCCTCTGTCGCCAGAGACATGTAGATTAGGCTACCCGACACAGTAAAATGAAGCGGCGATTTAAATAATCGCCGCTTCATTTAAATTTACATGGCTGCCGCGCTGAGCCGACAAACAGCTGATCAGCTGTTTGTCGGCTCAGCGCGATAGTCTGGACGCTCCCCTGCCGACATCAAAGGTATTTGTCGACCACCCAGGTAAGCCTCATCCCAGGAGGTTTACCTGGGTGGTCAACAAATACCTTAGATGTCGGCAGGGGAGCATCCAGACTATCGCACTGAGCCGACAAACAGCTGATCAGCTGTTTGTCGGCTCAGCGCGGCAGCCATGTAAATTTAAATGAAGCAGCGATTATTTAAATCGCCGCTTCATTTTACTGTGTCTGGTAGCCTAATCTAAATGCCTCTGGTGACAGAGGCATGTAGTCTAGACGTACCCCAAGTGTATTCCGTTTTATTTTATAACAGGCTACACTTCTTCCCTTTTTTCCCTGCCTGTTCTTCCTCAATAAGCTATCCGTTTTATACCAATATTCCAGTCCTGTATATTATCTCACCAAGTCTTTGTAATGCCAACTTTGTCATAGTTGTGCTTATTAACTAGTATTTTACGTGCTTCCTGCTTATTTCTCATGCTTCTACAGATGGTAAATTTCCATTTTCTTTATTCTCTACTTGTTGCTCTCTTTTAGAAGTCAGTCATCCAGTTGCAAACTAGGTATTTAGTACAATAGCTTATCCATTAGCCCACCCTCTATGTAACCCTAGTCATCTTCCTTTTGGGTTATTTTTCCGTATCCCATTTCTCTTTTTTATTATTATTATTCACATGGTCATCTTTTCTGGGCCATTGGGCTCCAGTGTTATTTTAATTACTTACATCATTATTAATTAATTACATCTGACATTAACCAAGGGTGCCATGGAAAGACTGAGAATTAGTTTTGCAGTGACAGACTGATCTACTGTAGCTGCTTGAGAGAGCCAGATGGGGTTAGGGAATTGAAGCTGTAATAGATTTATTCTATCATAACTGCCTGTGAAGGAAGGGAATTGGGAATTATCCCTAAAATGACAGACTGCTCTACTGGCACTGTTTGGGGAGCCAGGCATGGGACTGGGAATTGGGGATGTAAAGTCAGGTTGCTTCACTGGAAATCTTGTGATGGGAAGTAGCTGTTTTAAATGTTTAATTAAAATATAAAGCAAGTACTTGCTTCATAGGGAATCTGGCTAGCACTTGCATGTATCCTCTTTCAGTGTTAAAGGGGAGTTCTTTTCATTTGTGGATGCTCTAAAACAGTGGGAAAACCCCGAAATATCATGTAAACTTATAGGCTACGTCTAGACTGGCATGATTTTCTGGAAATGCTTTTGACGGAAAAGTATTCCGTTAAAAGCATTTTCGGAAAAGAGCATCTAGATTGGCACGGACGCTTTTCCGCAAAAGCACTTTTTGCGGAAAAGCGTCCGTGCCAATTTAGACGCGCTTTTCCGCAAAAAAGCCCCGATCGCCATTTTTGCGATTGGGACTTTTTTGCGGAAAACAAATCAGCTGTCTACACTGGCCCTTTTGTGCAAAAGTTTTGCACAAAAGGGACTTTTGCCCGAACGGGAGCAGCATAGTATTTCCGCAAAAAGCACTGATTTCTTACAGTAGGAAGTCAGTGCTTTTGCGGAAATTCAAGCAGCCAGTGTAGACAGCTGGCAAGTTTTTCCAAAAAAGCGGCTGATTTTCCAGAAAAACTGGCCAGTCTAGACACAGCCATAGAGAAAAGCAGCCTCTAGAAATAAAAAAGTGGAGGGGAAAAAACATTCCATTAGGACTGCTGCCCTTCTGCTTTTTACTACAAACGTGTACAGGCTCCTGAGGGTGACCTCCATTTCTATATGTGGGGGTCTTGTGAGCTGGCCTCCAGTTTTAGTTAGCAACACTGGACAGAATGGTTCTACCCTGACTGATCTTTGGATTAAGATCCAGTACTGGCTCTTATCACTGTGCTATCTGATATGGCCTCACACAGGAGATGGACTCAGTGATGTAATGCAGATCCTCTTTCTTTAACTGCTCTGATCTTTGAGCTTGTGAAAAAAGCATTGGTCCTCTGGAGACAGAGATTCACACCAATGGAGGCTCTGGCCTGTATTTCTTTTCCAGTAATGATAACCTGTGTGACCCATAAATCAGCTAAAGCTGCCGTGCAGTTAAGGCATAGTTCACAGGCCTGACTTCACACTTGCATATCAGCTTTGCCAATAACAATATTTATAATAAAGTTGTAGAATAACAGACTGTTGCTCCTTCCTATTTCTGGATAAATCAAGGTTTAAACTAGGCTAGGATGCCCTTCATTGCAATGAGAGCTAAAAAATCCAATAGACCATTCTGATGAGGAATAAATGTAGAAAGAGGGTGAATGGCTGATGAGAGGGGCTGGCATGAGGACAGCTGAAGTGATCGTGTCACGCTGTTTGCTAATCAGAATCTTTTCCACGTTCTTTAATGTTCACGTTCTATTTGCTTCATAATGCAGTGGTGCCATGATGCATACAGGGTGGGTGAAATGCCAACACCAGCTCTAGGTGTGTGTGCATTTCAGACTAGAAATCTATGTTCTGTGTCCTGAATTTGGACTTGGTGGTACTTTCATTGGCAGCAGGGAAACACCAAGCCAGATTCTGCTACTTTCCTGCTCCAACACTAACCCTGTCTGCAAGGGCTCATGCAGGCTTGGAGCACTTCCCCACTGCAGTAAATCCAGGCTGTTTTACTTTGTGTCTGTCATGTTGCTTCATGCTCAAAGACCAAAAGTACTATGAGTGAGAATACCCTGAATGTTAGCTAAGGAGAATCACAAACCAAGAAAGAACTAAAGTAAATCCCCATGAAGGACTCTGTGTTTGTCTCCACTGACAGCCTGCAATGAACTGAACATGAAGTGGCTGGCTGTCACTACAAACAGCAAAATCCTTAGCAATTTAAAGGTACAGTGAACTGAAAACAAAGGCATAACCATGACATAATTAAATACACCATGCTATCCACATGACTTTTTCTAGCCAAAACATAGCTTCAGCCTCTCTCCAATGAAGCAACATACATTTTAAACAAGAATCTCAGCTATATGAACTAACTCAATTCCAGCACTGATCAGTGACATGTTCCGTGTTTCCCTGAGGCCGTGGTAAGCAGTGCGCCCTATAAGCTGGGCACTTGTGCAGCTGCCCAGGAAAGAATCAGGTGCCGTCCTACTGATTAGCAGAGCACCCACAGCTGATCACAGCTAGCAGCATGTGTTTCTATTGGTAGTGCACGTCTGCACATGCCTTGGTGCACATAACCAAATTTATTCTTCACATAGATGGAAAAACTTAGAGGGAACATGGTGATAAGTACTCCTATAAAGGTTCACCATTGCTCCAGCTCAGCTCAGCTGTAGGAACGGCTTTATTTTCATTGTCTGTCTGCATACATTCTGTGTTAGACCTTCATGTTTACTTCACAGAGCCTAGTGATATGCTGTATAGTTAGAGACCACTTCATGCTACTGTATCTCATAGTGCAAAGCAGTGTGACAGTTCTCCCTCCTCTGAGATACTTCACAATCCTGCCATCAGTGACATGATTACTGGATATCCTGGAAGAGAAGGGGACATCCCATAACCTTTACCAGCAAACAGCTTTCGTGCATACAGTGGCATGGTTCTCAGGAAGAAAACTGCCCCATAGAGTCTTTGGAGGCCTTGTCTACACTAAAAGGAAGATTGCTGCACTGCAATCCATGTTCCAGAGTTTGATTTAGCAAGTCTAGTTAAGACTCGCTAAATTGAACTTTGTGGGTGTGTGGCGGGCCCCTCCCGCCTACCCTCTTAAGTCCAAGGCCTCCAGCCTGAGTTCGAAGCACAGTCCACGTCCAGCCCTTTTTGGCAAGGCCAAGGCCCTCCGGCCTGAGTCCATAACACAGTTTAGGGTGTAGCAGGGATGCACCCCCAGGTAGGGGGAACCAGGCCCACCTACTCCACCGGGTCCTGTCCCAGGGCCCTGTGAGCAACCGGGTAGCAAGTCACTCCCTTGGCGGGGCAATCCGGCCGAAATGCGCTGAGGTTCCCTGGGCAGGAGAGAGGGCTCCCACCCCTGCCCTGGGCCACTTCCTACCTGGTTCCCTGGGGTTCCTTCCCCTGTACTTGCCCAGCTTGCTGCGACCTCCAGGCTGGTGTCTCCTCGGCTAGCAGTCCCTGGGTCACACCAGCTCGCCTCCACATCCCCTCCTGCCTCTCTTGGAGTCTCTGGCAACAGTTGTGCAGGGAGGGGGCCCCCTTCATAGGTCTCTCTCCTCCGGCTGTCTCTCCACACTGAGTCCTTCCCCAGGCTTTTATAGTGGAGCTACAGCCCAGGCATGCTCGGTAGGGCTGTGGGGGAGGGGCTTCTGCAACAAGGTAACTCTGGCTGGGCCCTACAGGTTCAATGCGGGGCTGCCTCGCCCTGACATAGGGTGCCTCCACTGATGTCTGGTACTCCTCCTTTGCTTAAATTGGCCTCCCGCTATGGGGACGCTGCCACGCTTGGCTTAAGGTTAGCCGACTCCAGCTGTGTATTCTAGGTCACAGGAGTGGCATACCTTAAGCCGAGCTGCCAGGTCTAGTGTGGACCTGGCCTGAGGTGACCAACATGCCTTCAGGGAAAATCAGAAATATGGGATGTGTCTACACAGCAAAGAAAAACCAACTGATCTAGGCTCACAGGGCTCAGGCTATGGGGTTGATTCATTGCTATGTAGACTTCTGGGATTGGACTGGAGCCCAAGCACTGGGATCTCCCCCTCCCCCTTGCAAGGTCCTAGAGCCCGCAGGTCAATCCATGTTGCAGTAGTCCTTTCCCTGTCCTCTGTCCTTGCCCTCCCTGCCCACTCCACCCCACCCAATTTCAAAGCAGTGGGAAGATGACTGGGGGTGAGTTTGCCACAGACAGTTCAGCTGCCTTAATTTTAATGGGTATCCAACCACTAGAATCTCTGTGAAATGCCCCCCTTTAGTGCCACTGGTCTGGCTATCTGTGTATCTAATTGACAAGAGTAAAACAAATCTCTAAGCATGGAAAAGTGTTGCCCCTACAGCACATAGCTGAAGCATCGAGGAAAAGCAATTAGCAGAGGGAATTTGTCTTAATGCAGTTTTCCATTTTGTGTCTAACTTTGCCCACGGAGGAGCTGCCTGGGGATTTCCAATTCATCTTCCTTCATGTGCAGGTGGGTGGTGGGAGAATGATTTCAATTAAAGTAACAGGAGTACACTTTAAACCTTACTGTCTGATCAAACTGGAACAGAAGGAGGGGACAGGAAAAACACAACAAAAAGGATTTATAAAATATAAATCATAAGGGAGAGAAGAAAGAACATAACAAATGGCAGGCCAGGTGCGCTGTTTCCACGTTGTGCTGAATTTAGCCCAAATCCCTCATGCCTTTTTTCCCCCTGGCTTTCCAAACAGATGTCGGTAGCCTTCAGGTAAATTACCAAGAACACAGAGGGAGGAATTCTGTTTGATGCTGCTTTTTTGCACATAAATCCCAGCCGCTGATTTTATGGTGTCTTTTTTACAGTCCAGGAATCAGAAAAAGAAAAGATGTGGACTGGCTGGATATTCTGCAGTGTGCAAGACCCTTCTAACAAAAAGGTCTTGTTCTGTCCCCTTCTTGTCTTAATGAGTCCTTTGCTTCCACTGGATGCTATTTTCCTATAGATCATGCAGTAAAGATAAATCTTTGTCCTTTTCCTCTACTTCTTCCCATCTCCATTCTTCCAGGCCCATTGATTACTGGGGCCTGATCTGAAGTCAATGGGAGTTAAGACTCTAACTCATCTGTGAGCTTTCGTAACTCCCCCATGGCACCTATTTGTATCTTTAGACACCGAAACACCTTTGGTAACCTGGTGCTTACTCTCTCTCTCTCTCTCTCTCTGGCTACATCTACACTACAGTTTTTTTCAGCAGAAGTTATGCAAATCATGCTCTCATTTGCATATCTTCTGCAGATCCTTTTTGTGGAAGAGGTTTTGCCGCTAAAAAGCCCTGCGTAGACAGGGCCATTTGTTGGGGAAAAAAAAACCTTTTGTGCAAGATCCCTTATTCCCCCAAAAAATGAGGTTTATAGGATCTTGTGCAAAAGGGTTTTTTTCTGACAAATGACCCCGTCTACACAGGGCTTTTTAATGGCAAAACCTCTTCTGCTACAAAAAGGATTGGCAGAAGATATGCAAATGAAAGCACAATTTGCATATCTTCTGCCAAAAAAACCGTCAGTGTAGACGTAGCCATTCTTCCTCTCTTTCCCTATGTCACTTTCCACTCCTCCTCTCCTCTAATCTCCCCTTTTCTCGTCTTCTTCTTCCCCCTTTCTTCCTGTCCTTTCTCATGGGGTTGCCACCTTCTTAATTCATAAGGAACAAGTTCCTCGGTTCAGTTGTAACAATTTGACCTACAAATTTACCCTACTTGTGAGCTCAGCTGTAAGAAGGGAGTGTAAATGCATAAAATGTCCCAATAACCTGTAACAATAAATGTTTATAGGAAAAGATACATGAGGGAGACAGACTGACTTAGTCCAAAAAAGTAAAAAGACTGACTGTGTTAAGATCACAAGATAAACAAAAAAGTGTGGTACCAGAAATCAGTGACTCAAAATGGGAGTGAGAAATTAGTCCTAATTGATGGACAAATTATAATCCACCCACCACTGCCTTTGTGGTTCTGTAACCGGGTCGGTCGTTCAGGGGTCCTGGGGCACCCCCAGTTCGCGAGCCAGGGCCGCAATGGGTCCTGAGCTGCCCCTGTTCCCGGCCTCTACCTCGCCACTCCCATGGTCCTCTCTCTGCAGTCGGCTCCCACCGAGCTCGCTACTCTGCTGTGCACTCCAGTCGTCCCCAGGATCACCGGGGCCCCGGCCCCCAACTGTCCACCCGGCAACTGCTGCCGTCCCGGGACCGCGCCGTCCTGTCCCGTCCCGCTCCTCCCTGGTCCAGCCGTCCGCCTTGGGTGCTGGGATTCGGGCTCCAGGCGCCGCACTGCCTCCTGCGGAGTCTCTGGTGTGCCCTGCGGAGGAGGCTGAGAGCAGAAACTCCCCTGCTCTCCCCAGTCCTCCCCCACTGCCTGTTCCTCCTGCTGCCCTTTTGAATTCCCCGCTCGGCGTCCGGCCCGCCCCTCCGTTGGCCGCCCTGCCGCCCCGGGATCCTAGTGCCCGCCGGCTATCATCCGGGCCGCCCTGTGCATGCGCGCCGGCTGTGCCGGTTTCCCCCGGCTCCTCTGCCTGTGCCGCCGTGCCGGACTCCGGGCGCCAGCTGATCGGCCGCACGGGGTGGGGGGCCTTGGCTCCGGGGGCCGAGAGTGCGGGGGTGAGTCCCCCCGTCACAGGTTCCTTAATTAAAAATATTTTGGGGAGAAAAATTGGCTACAGGAGTTAGCTTCACCCTCACGGCTGACAACCTTACCATCTCCTGGGACCTTCTTCATCTGAATTCTAAAGCATGCCCTGACCACACTGAGCCAAAGAGAAGGAACCCGATGACATCAACCCCTCTTGTGGCTCCAGCTGAATCCCACACACCACTTGGAATGAAATGGGATTGGATTTTAACAACAACAGCTCCAGCTCAACTCAACTAAATTCTCTGCTTCCCAGAAGAACAGCTCTTATCATCTCTGATACCGATTAGGGCAGGGGTGGGGAAACTACAGCCCAGGGGCCAGATGGGGTCCCCAGATTGCCTGGATCCGACCCCTGGAGCTCAGGCTTCCTCCCTCCCAGCACTGGGGAGCCTGCAATGGCACACCAGCCCCCACTGCCTCCCGCCCAACTGATTTTTCTGTGGGGCAGCAGCCCTCAAACCCAAAAAAGGTTCCCCACCCCTGACCTAGGGGAATGTCAAAAGGATGTGTGTGTGCGGGGGAGGAGGTCTTCCAAAAACTCTCTCCAGCAAAAGAGAAAAGGAACAAGGCATGCGGTTAAAATGGAAGCCTTTAATTCTTTCCATTTCAAATGTTGTACTAGTTTTTCCTCCTTGTATTTATTATTTAAGAGGATTTTTAACAGTGTGTTTGCCAAGGTACTAAACAGGCTGAGATTTCTGCATATCCAACTTGTGGTTTAACACTGCTTCGTATTAGATAGTGACTGTGTCACATTAACACCCTTGGTCCTGTCACTCCATCTAAGGTCATATAACAGAGGGGACATTGCAGCGAAACGGCAAATTAGTTCAACCCTCAGATTTGCTTCAACATGCACCAGGGACCTGACTGGCCCAGGTCCCAACTCTTGTTAGCTCCCACTGTAACAGGGAGATCCTCAGGATGATGGCCAGGTCTCTCTCACACAGCCTGGTCACCAGATAGGTATCTGTGAGAACGGAGAGACCCCATTGATGATCGCTGGATACCAAAGGCACCGAGAAGCTCACCTCACTGTAGCAGGCCTGGCATCTGAAGCAGAAATCAGTTTGCAGAAGATAGTGCATTTTGTAATGTTCTTTTCCTAATTTCTTGATTAAAGCATTTCCCATCAGGAGTGATGTGAAAACTAATCTCAGGCGCTCCACACTGTTCATCTCAAGTGAGCACTGGTCTGTCCATTTCCAAAGCAAAGGAGTTATTAAATGGAGAATGTAAAGGGGGAGCATGTAATAATGAGGCTTTAATTACCAAACTCTTTACCTTCTTGCTTTCCTGCACCCCCAGTGAAAACCAACAGTGGCAGTTTCTATTAGAAATGTTGATTACTTCTGTTGGTAATTAGACTTGCTGAGTTCCAGAGGCACCTGACCTCACTTAATAATGGCAGAAGAGAGTAGGGGAAGAAGGAAACATTTTATAAATGCTGAGAGAAGGAAAAATAACAAGTTTTCCAACTGCAGCAATATAGGAGGCAACAGGGCTGCAAAAGAGTTAGAAAAAAAGGATATATACACTAACTATAGAAAGCTACCATGTATGCTAATGTAACACCACTTTTTTCTCATCTCTGTGGAGCAGCAACCCATGTAAACATGACACAGAGTCCTGAGTTTTGTGGATCTAAGATTGCAGGACACAAAAGCCCCCCACTACACAGTGGGGAAAGCAATGCATGTGCTCTGACTATTGCATCATGAAATAAACATGTTTTATTGCTGTGACCCTCTGCCAATTTTTTGCCTTAAGGACCATGGCAACATATTGTCATTGTAAATGGGGCCAAACAATGGCGCCCGGTCTACGCTAGACCAGGCAAGTCGGCTTAAGGTACCCCATCCAGCTACGCAAAATGTGTAGCTGGATTCGTCTTATCTTGAGCTGAGCTGCTGCGGCGTCTACACTGCAGGAGGCTGATGGGAGCACACTTTCTTGCTGGCTTCCCTTATTCTTTGCAGAAGGAGGAGTACAGGATGCCAGCAGAAGCCATCCTCAGCATTCCATCTGGGGGTCTGCAACAGCCCCGCTAAATTGAACGCTAGAAAATTGACCTTCACAGGGTCAATCTCCTCTGTAGTGTAAACGTGTGGGGTGAGGCATCAGCTCTTTGGCTGCTGAAGAGAGAACATTTTAAGGCTCTGATCCAAAGCCAGTGGAAGGCTTTCTGTTTAGTAGTGTGGTCTTTGAATCAAGCACCAAATGAGGAGTGAGTAGAAAGTGGTGTGGTGGCTGTCTGTGTTTCATATTGACCAGTATTGATCCATTGTTACCTTGTGCTCCCAGCTGATGGGCTGTTTTATCTACCTGCTTCTTTTATTTTCATACTTTGACTAAGCTCTGAGTTTAGCTCTGGAAGGCAGGGACCAACTTTTTGTTCTTGTTTGTGCTGCACCTAGCACCCTGGGGTCTTGGTCTGTGATTAGGGCCCCCCAACGCTCTACCCCAGTACAAATAATAAGAATGAAACAGTACAAGACAATACAGGGCAAACACACAGTGATGGGTGATCGTTACGTATAACTCCTCCAGCAGCTATGTCCCTCTCTTTTGCTGCCACACAGGCCTTCAAACTCCTACCGATTCCAGTGAACACGGGGCTTTAAAATCTGGCATGAAGAAGACGCAGGGAGTCCAGCAGTGAAAAAGTTTAATTCTGCATAACAACAAGAAGCATTTGAAAAACACCCTGAGAGAAACAACTGTGTGCAGTTACAAAGTCCCATATTTGCTATGTAATCGAGAAGAAGCTGCTGGGAGGTACAGTGGGAGACAGGTGATGAGAACTGTAGGGGAAATCCCTGGGAGGATAGGGCGTGATGAGGCTTGGTGGTGCACTGACAAGTGAATGACTTTCTACCTCTGTGAACTGGGGTTGATACATGAACATAGTGACCAGTGAAATGAGTCTGAGGGTGTCAATCTGTTCTGCAGTGAAGCTTGCAAAAGCAGTCTGACATGCCTGGCAACAGATGTGGTGTGGTCTTGAGATGAGTGGGCGAAGGCCAGGTTTCGTAAGGCATTGAAATCAGTGGGAGTTGGGCACCTAATACTTTCGAAAAACCCATTGAAGTGCCTAATACCTTTACAAACTGGCCCTAATTGCTCACTGAGATTTTCCAGTTATTCCTCTGATTCCTCCATGAAGCACAATCAAATCTCTCCTTGCCCTTCTCCGTGAACTCCACTGGAAGAGTTGCAGAGCATGCAGCATCTGCCAGCAATGGATATACCAGGGGCCTCCAACTTTTTTAAACAAAAGATCACTTTTTGGATTTAAGTGCTATCCAGGACCTACTGCAGATTCAAATATCCTTGCCCTGCCTCTTCATGCCCCTTCTCTGAGGCCCTAACCCTGCTCACTCCGTCCTTCCTCCCTCCCTCCCTCCCTCCCTCCCCCATTCTCCCTCCCTTTCATCAGGCTGGGGCAGAGGGTTGGGGCACAGGCTCTGGTCTTGGATTAAGGGATTTGGAGTGTAAGAGGGGCTCTGAGCTGAGTCTGGGGCAGGAAGTTGGGGTGGAGGAGGGTATCTGTAAGGGAGTTTGGGTCCAAGGAGCTAAGGACTAGGACAGGGGTTTGGGGTATAGGAGGGGGTTCAGAACTGGGGCAGAGATTTGGGATTCTGTCTCCAGATGGATACTGCTTACCTCAGGTGGCTCCTGGGTGATGGTGCAGTGGGGCTAAGGCAAGCTCTCCCTGCCCTGCCCTGCCCTGCCCTGCCCTACACCTCTCTCAAAAGCAACCAGCAAACTCCCTCCATCCCAAGGCCTGTGCTCCCCACCTGTTCCGTGGAGATAGAATCCAGGGTAGGAGGAGGCACCCTGAAATCAGCACACACCCCTTCCTTACTCTGCTCAGCAAGCAGGAGGGTCCCAGAGGTGGGGGGAGAGGCAGCTCCAAGGCAAAGGACAGGAGATGTGCAGCAGTGGGGGGAGAGGCAGCTGAAGTGTTGTGCTTGACAGCCTCTTGACCAAACTAGTCAGGATCATCTGTCAGAGGCTTCAAGATCTACCAGTAGATCTTGATCTACTGGTTGGTGACCACTGCACTGTACTGGTGCCAGCTTTGTGCCATTGCTGGAGGGAGGGCAAGGGGAGTGTACAGGAAGTGTGATCTCAGTGTTGCTTTCCAGGGAGCCGACTGCCACACGCCATAGTGAACAGTGTGAAATCCACTGGTCTGAGCAGAACGAAAGGTGTGGTTAGCAATCAAGCCCACGGGCAACTCCAGATGCCAGAACAGAACCTAAAGGCAAAGCCAGAGTCATAGTCAGGAGACAAGCTAGTGATCAGAACCAGAAGGTAGAAATCAGGTCATTTGAGGCAGGCAGGGACTAGGGCTGGAGTGGAGCTCCAAGGTACAAGGACAGAGAAGTGATTAAGAAAAAGCAGAAAGCATAGGAGTGGAAGATGAGAAGGACCAGCAAAGAAAGCTACAAGAGCCGGAACAAGAACCTAACAGCTACAAACATGGAACCTATTGAGCAGCTATGGCTCCAGGGCTTACACGGGGATTGGTTGACTCTTATGACCAATCAGGGAACATGGTAACTTAATGCATGTGTATTAGGGTTGGGCAACCTAGCCTGGAGTCAGCTGAACTCCTGATACACATAGCATTAGGACTGAGTTTTCCCAGGGCTCCCTAGTCCATACAATAAAAGCAGGCCTATCCCCCTGTGTGCACCACACCCTTTCCAGCATGGGATATTGTGCTGTAAAAGGAGCCTGTCAACTTCCCTCCTGCATCTTTTCACATAGGAAGGGACAAAGGGAGCTCAGAATTTTGTGTCAGCCTCCAGCTATAGAATATCAGGCAAATGCAATGAATTCTACAGAAGGGGACCGAGTGTTGTGCAACAGGGGACCGTATGGTGATTTGCCTGCCTGGTGCCAAGGTTGTGGATCTCTCAAGACATCTAGATAGACTTATGCATAGTGCTGGGGAGGAGCCAGTGGTTGTGGTACATGTAGCTATCAATGACATAGAGAAGGGTGGGAGAGAGGTTCTAGAGGCCAAATTTAGGCTGCTAGGAAATAGATTGAAATCCAGGACCTCTATGGTAGCATTCTCTGAAATGCTTCCAGTTCCATGTGCAGGGCCAGGTAGGTAGGCAGAGCATCAGAGTCTCAATGCAAGGATGAGATAATAGTGTAGGGAGGAGGGCTTTAGATTTATTAGGAACTAGGGAAACTTTTGGGAAAGGGGGAGTCAATACAGGAAGGATGGGCTCCACCTAAACCAAAGTGGAACCAGATTAGTGGCACTTAACATTATAAAGGTTGTAGAGCAGTTTTTAAACTAAAGGCTGGGGGAAAGTCAATGGGTACAGAGGACCACATGGATTGGACAGAGAGATCTCTTAAGGGTGGTCTAATAAAAGAGATCCTCTATGTTCTACTCGCGAGGAGAGGATGGAAGATGATAAAATATGGGTAAGATCAGATGACAGACAATCAACTGAAAAAGAGTCTAAGGGTATGTCTACACTACCCCGCTAGTTCGAACTAGTGGGGGTAATGTAGTCATCCGCAATTGCAAATGAAGCCCGGGATTTGAATTTCCCAGGCTTCATTTGCATGAAGCCGGCCGGCGCCATTTTTAAATGCCAGCTAGTTCGAACCCCGTGCCGCGCGGCTACACGCGGCACGGAGTAGCTAGTTCGAATTAGGCTTCCTAATCCGAACTAGCTGTACTCCTCATTCCATGAGGATGTGGGGTTTTTTTACATGCCTAATATGGTTTGTTTGTTTTTTTGCTCGACAAAAATAGCCCGCATGTTCGGTATTATTTGGGAGCACATCTGGCAAACCTACTTGCGGCCCGCAGCTGTTTTCTTTGGAGTAATATGGCCCTCGCCGCTTTCCAAGTTGAGCAGGCCTGATCTAAATGGTTCTTGATCCTGTCACATGGGCAGGGGACTGGTCTTGATGACCTCTCGAGGTCCCTTCCAGTTCTAGTGTTCTATGATTCTAAGTGGTCATGGGTTAAGAGGGAAGGTCCTCTCATGGACTGATAGATGGTTAAAAGACAGGAAACAAAGGGTAGGAATAAATGGTAAATTTTCAGAATGGAGAGAGAGGTAACTAGTAGTGTCCCCCAAGGGGCCATACCAGGACCAATCCTATTCAACCTATTTATAAATGATTTGAAGAAAGGAGTAAACAGTGAGGGGGCAAAATTTGCAGATGATACTAAACTGCTCAAGATAGTTAAGACCAAAGCAGACTGTGAAGAGCTTCAAAAAGATCTCTCAAAACTAAGTGATTAGGCAACAAAATGGCAAATGAAATTTAATGTTGATAAATGTAAAGCAATACACACCGGGAAAAATAATCCCAACTATATATACAATATGATGGGGACTTATTTAGCTATAACTACTTGAGAGAGAGATCTTGGGAGTCATTGCTAATAGTACTCTGAAAACATCCACTCAATGTGCCGTGGCAGTCAAAAAAGGGTATGTCTACACTACAAAGTTAGTTCGAACTAACGGACGTTAGTTCGAACTAACTTTAATAGGTGCTACACTAGCGCTCCGCTAGTTCGAATTTGAATCGAACTAGCGGAGCGCTTAGTTCGAACTAGGTAAACCTCATTTTACGAGGACTAACGCCTAGTTCGAACTAGCTAGTTCGAACTAAGGGCTGTGTAGCCCTTTAGTTCGAACTAGTGGGAGGCTAGCCCTCCCCAGGTTTCCCTGGTGGCCACTCTGGCCAACACCAGGGAAACTCTATGCCCCCCTCCCGGCCCCGGACCCCTTAAAGGGGCACGGGCTGGCTACGGTGCCCGTGCCAGGTGCAAGCCTGCCAGCACCCAGCTAGCAGACCCTGCACCTGGTACGGCACAGAGCCACCCACCCGATGCCCCCCAGCCCACCCCCTCTTGCCGGGACCAGGCTGGCGGCTCCCGGGAGCTTGCCCTGGACCGCAAGAGGCGGGCACCTTCCTGGGCTAGTGCGGACATCGTGGACCTCGTCCACGATCTCCGCACTAGGCACAGGAAAGTGGCCGGCTAGGGCAGGAGAGCTGCCAGCCTGGCCACCCAGGAGCAGGTGTGCATGAAAATCAAGGGGGTCCACTGAGACCCCCGACACTGAGCCCTGAGCTTACAATGGCCGTACTGGGTCAGACCAAAGGTCCATCTAGCCCAGTAGCCTGTCTGCCAACAGCGGCCAACCCTAGGGACCCTGGAGGGGATGGACCGAAGACAATGACCAAGCCATTTGTCTCGTGCCATCCCTCTCCAGCCTTCCACAAACTTTGGGCAGGGACACCACTCCTACCCCCTGGCTAATAGGACTCCATGGACCCAACCTCCATCACTGTATCTCACTTCCCTTTAAACTCTGTTCTAGTTCTAGCCTTCACAGCCTCCTGCAGCAAGGAGTTCCACAGGTTGACTATTTGCTTTGTCAAGAACAACTTTCTCTTACTAGTTTGAAGCCTGCTACCCATTCCTTTCCTTTGGTGTCCTCTAGTCCTTCTTTATGGGAACTCAGGAAGAACTTTTCTGAATGCACCCTCTCCACCCAACCCCTGCTTTTAGAGACCTCTATCCTGTCCCCCCTCCGTCTCCTCTTTTCTAAGCTGAACAGTCCCAGTCTCTGTAGCCTTTCTTCATCTGGGACCTGTTCCCAACCCCTGATCGTGTTAGTTGCCCTCCCCTCTCCCAGCCTTCTCTTCCCCTCTCCCACCTCCTTTTCCCAGTCTCCCCCAGTTTTTTTCAATAAAGACAGAGTCAATGTTGGAAGAAACGTTATCTTTATTTTGTACATCAATAAGAAGAGGGGCTAGGGAAGGGTAAGTGGAAGGAGGTGAGGGAGGAATGGGGTACGAGCCCCCGATGGGGAGGACTGGGCTGACTCTGCGGGCTTCTGGGGGTGGAAGCTCTCCTGCAGCCCCCCAATTACTCCCTCTCCCCAGATGGCAGCCTGCGGCAAGTGCAGCCGGGCTGATGGCCGAGTGGTGTGATGTGCCCAGTGTGGGCACTCAGGGCACTCCAAGCCAGAACTTCTTTGGAAGCGGGGCACCCCTTAGAACTGTGTGTCCGGGGTGGGGGTCGGGACCCTTTAAGCGCAGCCCTCGGCTAGCCTGAGACAGCATCTCCACGCTCTAAGTCCTCCTTTTATGCCCTGCCGGCACTGCTTCCGGCCATCCTTAAGCCCTGTTCAGAGTCCACTCAATGTGGACTTACTAGTTCGAACTAGCAAAACGCTAGTTCGAACTAGTTTTTAGTTCTAGACGCGTTAGTTCGAACTAGCTTAGTTCGAATTAACTAATTCGAACTAAGTTAGTTCGAACTAGCGCTGTAGTGTAGACGTACCCAAAGCGAACAAAATGTTAGGAATCATTAAAAAGGGATAGAGAATAAGACAGAGAATATCTTGTTGCCTTTATATAAATCGATGCTATGCACACATCTTGAGTAATGCATACAGATGTGGTTGCCTCATCTAAAATATATATATATATTAGCATTGGAAAAGGTTCAGAAAAGGGCAACAAAAATGAATAGGGTTTGGAACGGGTCCCAAATGAAAAGAGATTAAAAAGACTGGGACTTTTCAGCTTAAAAGAGAGGAGACTAAGCAGAATATGGTAGAAGTCTATAAAATCATAACTGGTGTGGAAAAAGTGGATAAGGAAAAGTTATTTACTTGTTCCCATAACATAAGAACTAGGGAAACCAAATGAAATTAGAAGGTGGTAAGTTTAAAACAAATGAAAGGAAGTTTTTCATCACGTAGAACACTTTAATAGGGTACAAAAAAGAACTAGATATATTCATAGAGGTTTAGGTCCATCAATGGCTATTTAGCTAGGATGGGTGGGAATGGTATCCTGAGTCTCTGTTTGTCAGAGGCTGGAAATGGATTACAGGAGAGGGATCATGTGATGATTACCTGTTCTGTTCATTCCCTCTGGGGTATCTGACATTGGCAGACAGAATACTGAGCTAGCTGGACCTTTGGTCTGACCCACTATGGCTGTTCTTATGTTCTTATACTCTTAAGTGTTGTCCCTTATGTTGAGCACAACAAGCCATTTTATCTATGTTGTATATTGTGTACCGACTCTTTAACACAACTCATTCTGAAATCTCTCTTAGCATTACCTAGGTACAAGTTCTCTCTCCTTTTCTGTGAGCCATAGTAATTAGATGTGGATTAGTGAAGTAAACAATCTATCATTTACTGCCTTGAATGTATTGGATTAAACTACCCCGTACAGTATCACTTCCCATTAAGCGCCTGCCTCGCTGAACACAAGCTATTTCACAGAGATGGAGGTCTTAATAACCATGCCTAAAGGGAAGTTATTATAGGAAAGAAATACCAGACATATAAGCCATGGCAAATGCACAGACGTTGTCAGGGCTGGAAATTCACATCATCAGGTTGTGATCCTTGCTGGCAGGCAATAGAGCAAATATGTTGCTGTGTATCATCTTAGTGTTCACCATGCGTACACTATACACCACATATTTGAAGCATTCCATAGGCATGCTGAAAAGAACTGTGAATTCTTCAGGTAGTGCTTTATGCTGCATTTAAAAAAAAATGTAACTAGCTGCATGCTCTACTGGCAGGAGCAATTCTATATAGACTCATAGCAGAACATGGCATGAGTTTGCTTTTTTGGGGGGGACTTCAGCTTGTTTAGGGGGCCAGCAGGCATTTGGCCCCTGGCTTTAACATGAAATTCAGCTGAGAAAGACCAATTGCACAAACTATCTAACTGCTTTGCTACTGCCATTGATGAGAAAAGGATTTTCAAAGTGGATCTTGAATTGGTTGAACGGTCTGTGACTATAGTCATAATCAAATGCAGCAAATTCTCTCTGCTCTTATCCATAGAATCCTATTAGTTATTGTTTGCAAACATCTGGATGGCCACAAGAACTCCATTTCCAAATGCCAACATAATGAAACGTGTCTCTTTTCTGAAATGGTTCCCTATCATAATTGTCGACTTGGGACTCCGCAAGAATCTCTTAGAGGTATTGTAAGAAATGGGTTCAAACCTCCTTACGATAGACTGTGTTTATTCAAAAGCATTTTACAGTAATAAATTAGAGTGTAGTGACTGAGCTGGTAAATCCAGTGGTCCTTATGCCCTCGGCAATAACAGTCACACAGCCTGGCTCTGTAGAAGTTGACCAAAACATTATCCACTACTTGTTTTTGAAAGGTGCCCTGAGATCCTTAGTTTCCACCAAGACATCCTATAAGAAACAAAAGGCCAACCAAACACCTTAGTTTAATGTGACATAAAGGGACAGTAACTTTCACAGGGCAGCTCTCTGTTCCTTAGTACAGTCTCAGCAAATGGCATGAATCCAAGCACTTAGTGAAACTTGGGCCTGTGGCTCAGGTCATAAGTCCATTTTTTATTCCATTATATACACAGTGAACCATGGTGGCTCTCAATCATGTTTCAGTAGGACAGCCAGACAGCCAGATTTTCCCACAACTGGCCTTTTCTTTGAGAGAACGAGCTGGGAAATCTGTCAGCATACTTCATACGCAGTGCCAGCACTGTGCAAAAGGGCCAGTGTATCATTCATATCATATCATTCTGGATATCCCTGAGGTGTGAGTTTGGGGGTTGTACCTCAGTGATGACATCCAGTGTTCCCTCTAAGCTGCACGGCAGCCCAGCTTCACAAGTGATTAACCAGCCCGCCCAGACAGAAGCTCAGGGTTCCCTGCAGGGAGTTGACTGACTGGGCAGGGCTGATCACCTGTGAAGTTGTCCTGCCATGCAGCTTAGAGGGAACACTGCTGGCAGCCCTATTTTTCCCTGACTGAAAAGAAAACCCATAGGGAGATTTCTACTGGCTGCAAGGCAGATGCTTTTGAAGAGTTTCCAAATGGAGTAGCTCAGCCTGTGTTCATTTCCACCTGCTTCCTCCGCCCCCTCAAAAAAGATCCCCAAAATTAGCAAAAACAGCACATTTACATAATGACTATAGATTACCTGGAGCACTTCATTTTAATCTGTGCTGGTGTGGGGAATCTGCCTATAGGGAAGAGATAAGCCTTGGCTCTATGCAACTCGGTGAATGCATCTGACTCAGATACTCAATATTCTCATTTTATGTCTAAGATATCAAATAATATTTAAGGATCCACACTGTGTGGAATAGAACCATGAATTGCCTTTTCTCCATTGGCAGACTGCCCACTGCAAGACCTGTGATGACTCCCTTTCTTTAGCAAAGGTGCCGACCCCTCTGGGAGGTGCTAAGCCTGTGTGAGTTGCCTATAGGAGCTGTTGAGCAAGCTCTCATCTGGAGTCAAGGCAGCTGGCTCTAGCTACTGTCCCACGCTTATTTGAAGATATTTCATACGCTGGCCTCTGAGGCTACTGCTGTACAACAAACGTGCTTGCAAATGTCCTATTCTCTGCTTGAACCTATGCTCCTCTAGTTTGCTTGCCATCCGGTCTGAGCGAATGCCTTGTTTGTAGGCAAGGTCACCCTTCCCTCCTGAGAGATGGTCACTAAACAACCAGGCTTCTGTGAGAGCTCGTAAAAGAACTGCAGCACCTTGAAATGAGCCTGCTGACTCTTTTTCACTGATCCCAGCACAGCTGAAAGCCTGAAGGAGGCTCTACCTGGTTTCACCTGCCAGAGATCCCCAGAGACATTACAGAAGCTGGGGATGAGCCGCACACCCAGCACTGCTCCAGAGCTACTGCAACATTCCAGGATACCCCTTGTGTGCAAGGGTGATACTTTGGGAGCCAAACTCATGGATTTAGGGCCAGTTTGCATCAGTTGAGAGTTAGAAAGTGGTTATGGTTGCCAACCTTTCTCCTTTCACAGGGGCTGTGTCTAGATTGGCAAGTTTTTCCACAAAAGCACCTGCTTTTGCGGAAAAACTTGCCAGTTGTCTACACTGGCCACTTGAATTTCCGCAAGAACACTGACGATCTCATGTAAGAAATCAGTGCTTCTTGTGGAAATACTATGCTGCTCCCATTCGGGCAAAAGTCCTTTTGTGCAAAAGGGCCAGTGTAAACAGCTCAGATTTGTTTTGCCCAAAAAAGCCCCGATCATGAAAATGGCGATCGGGCTTTTTTGCGCAAAAGCACGTTTAGATTGGCCACGGATGCTTTTGCGCAAAAGCGTCTGTGCCAATCTAGACGCTCTTTTCCGCAAATGCTTTTAACGGAAAAGCTTTTCCATTAAAAGTATTTGCAGAAAATCATGCCAGTCTAGACATAGCCAGGGAGTCTCCCAGAATCACACCCTATCTCCCAGAGGCTACCTCAGTCAACCTAGCAGATTTGGCGTGCTACAAGTCTGGTGCAGCAATGGAATGAAAGCAGCTTTCACTCTGTGCTGCTCCCAGAAGCAGCCAGCCTGTCCCTTCAGCCCTTAGTGGGGATGGGGTTTCCATGTGCTGTCTCCGCCCAAAGTGCTGACTCTGCAGCTCCCATTGACCTGCAGGGAGTAGTGTCTGTAAGCAGCAGTGTGTGGACACCCCCCTGATACACTACTTAGGAGAAGCTGCAAAGAGGTGTTCCTTCAGAAGTTGCACAGCCTGGGGTAAGTGCCGACCTTCTGTTCTTATCTGGCACCCCAATCCCCTGCCCCACCCTAGATCCCACACCCAAACTTCCTCCTGGAGGCTGGCCCCGCTCCCGCACCCAAACTCCCTCTCACAGTCTGCATCCCACATCCTTTCCCACACCCAAACTCCTTCCCAGGACCTGCACCCCCCACAACCTCGCCCCTCAACTCCTTGCCCCAGCCTGGTGAAAGTGAGGAAGATAAGTGATGGAGGCAGGGCAGCTGGAGGTAGCAGAGACGGGACCTCGGAAAAGGGGCAGGACAGGGGCATGGTTTGGGGAAGGGGAGGGATAGGGAGCAGGGCAGCCATCATTGGATTTTCACAATTAGACTGTTAGTACCTCTAAAAGTGGCCAGAGCTTAATCCAGCATCGAAGCCCATCAAACTCTGCAAATCCTGGAGTTTCACTAGTTAAGGAAAATCCAGCCTCCATCTTTCCCTCTGGGGCAATAAAACAGAGGAAGGCTAACCTCAGCAGCCCACTGCATGCTGGGAAACCTCAGCCGGAAGCTGGACCCTGGGTACCAAGGAACAGCCACTTCAGGAAGCTGCCAAGGCAAATGGGAGCATCAAACACGCACTGTAAACATCTGCTGAAATGCTCCTAATGATGTGTGCTGGGGCATTCAGCTGCCCTTTGTGATCCTGGTTAAAACCCCCTTGAACAAGAGAAGCAATCTCAGCATTCTAGCAGCAAAGGATTTGTTTATTTAGCAAGGCTGTAATTTTATACCAGTTTAATGCCTCTCAACTTGTTTTTGGTAAAATACATTTAAAAATACCACCGCCACAGGAACCAAGCAGGCTTCTGGGCTGAGTCCTTACAGGTCATATTTCCAGCCCAGAAGGAATTTATCAACAGTCAAATTATCCTGAAAAATGAGGGTTTGTTTTAATGGAAACACTGGCAGAGCCTTTACTATCCCAAAGTTTCTAGCCAAGCAGGCATCAGCTGGAACACAAACTCATTTGCAAATGTGTTTGAGGGGATTTTATTTTCATTCTCTGGTTCTTTGTGAATTCGGAGCTCATAGATTTGTAGATTTCAGAAGAGACTTTGATACTAGCCCTCCGTCTCCTCTTGAAGAGGAAGTGTGACTGCAGGAGACAGCCTAAGAAATGGGATAATAATAAGACATGGATGCATTTTGGGAAGGGGAGAGAGGGTTGTAAGTTCTAAGGTAGTTTCCTGCTTTTCTGCTGCCTTTCACCTTGAGAACCTGGCAAAAATCTTGAAAAGTTTTCAGGGGCAGGTTTTCCCCCCCTCGTCTCTTCTGTATATTCTTAAATAGGCCCCAAAGACTAAATTGCTTTTTTCAAGTTTTATCAACAAGAAGACAGCTCGTCAGAGTTACAGTTCAGTGCCTTAAGATTGCCTTTATGTTTAGCAAGAAGCTTACAGGCAAAAATTGGGAAGGGGAGATTCTATGCCCTCCTGATGTGACAGGATTTGAATTTCCTCTAGCTCACACGTCTCCTGATGCATTCTTATGTTCCAGTCAAATCTCTAATAAATTGCCATCTGTATTCTAAGTTATAATAAGGCTTTCACCAATTGGCACTTTGGAGAGATGTGCTGGACCGTGGAGTCAACTCCATTTAACACAGGCTGTTCCACAAGGCATTATCCAAAAATGACAATTTGGGCCTTTCAGATATGCACTATGCAATTCAAAAGGAATTTTCTAGGCTGCTGTGGGCCATAAAGTTTCTCCCTTCACTGCATCCTGGGCAGTGTCACAAGTTCTGTGTTTCAATTAACAGAAAGTAAAAGAAGGGGAAGACTGAAGAGGGGGCAAGAGAAAAAGAGAGAAAGAAAAAGTGTGTGTGAGAGAGAAAGAGAGACTTTGACCAAAAATGAGGCTCCACATTCCCAAATTTAAAGGCACTTGGGTTTTTCAGGGCATGTCTACATTGCCTCGGAGGGTATGACAGCAGCTTAACTAGACACACTTCTCCTTGGAGACAGCAGGATGGCAGCTGGGGGTCCCCTCTCTCCTCTTTGAGAGGCAAGATTGGTAGCAGGAGGCACTGCAGTAATTACCACACGAGCTGGGGTGTATCTGCTACTCACCTGCTGCACTCTTCTCTTCCTGCCCTAGACATAGTCTTCACTGTGGGTAGTATTTGCAAGGGTCCCTCAGAGCGCCCTATTGAGACTTCTGGGGCAGTTCGTAATTCACCAAACTATGTCTACAGGCTATCTGCTGACTCAGCCAGGCAATGCTGCACTACTTATATCTGCTTCCCATTTTCAAGTTTTTCTGCACAGTCACATGGGCTGGAAATTTCTGCTGGTGTCACTTGATTCCAAGAACTGGGACCCTAGGCAATGGTCTATCGCTCTTGATCAAAGCACGCTGAATCCACAGGAGGCTTTCCCTTGACATCTGTGGGCTTTGGATGAGGCTGTAGTGGTTATACCTCACACTCCACAGCACTTATTGTTAGGCTTATAAGAAGCACATGGACTTTTTTTCTAGGGGAGAAGGCAATAGGCCGCATTTATGAAAATACAATGTAGGCATTAAAATCAGCATATGCTTCCATTCATAAATACCCCCCAAAGATTCTGGGGATGGATCTAATAGTTACCAGTCTCAGCATTGCTTGGTCAACTTCTGTATGGCCAGCTGAAGCTGCACATGAGGGAGAGGGAGCTGGGGCCGCTGTTGAGCCATGTTTGAAGCTCCAGTGTTTTTGCAGAATTAACCAAAAGTTCTATGGCAATACATCTCTCTCTGGCTACGTCTATATAGCTGAGCTATTTTGGGATAACTCCGGTATTCCAGAATAGCTATTCCATGTCTTAAGAACAAGCCCGTTATAACAAAATATAATGGGCTCACTATTCTGACGTTCTGGACGTTTGCATAGTGCAAATTGCGTAGCTTATTTTGAGGGAAGGGTGCTGTGTAGATCTACACAACGGGGTTTACTCAAATTGTGTAGCTTATTTCGAAATTGGGAGTGTCTACACAGCACTTATTTCGAAATAGAGCTCTCTTCCTCCGACTTCCCTTTCTCCTCCTACAATGAGGGTTACAGGAGTCAGAGTAAGAAGTCCTCCAGCTGGACAGTATTTTGACATTATTTCGAAATAACTGTCTGCTGTGTAGACGTGGACTAAGTTATTTTGAAATCACACTAGATATTTCGACATAATGTTGTTGTGTAGACATAGCCTTATAGTAATAAGTTCCCCTGCCAGTCTGTGGGGTCTTGCTGTGTCAGGCTGGAGTCATTAATTGCAAAGTACTCAAAATTGTTCCCAATCAGCATTATTTTGGATTGTTTCTGGGAGTTTCCACAGCGTAGTTCTTACCTTGCCTCACAGGCTCCACTTTCATCTCATCTTCAGCGGCGTATGTATGCCTTTACTTTAGGGTCATCAATCTTCCCTTTTTCAGTCCTCTGATAATTTGGTTGGTACCTCTCAAATCTTCACTTCCCCTTGGTCACTTTCCCCATCTAGCACCTCCTATTTCTTATCTGTTACCATACCATACATTCTTTCACTCACACACAAAACAATAAATCATTTCAAAAGCAAAATTTCTGGTGGAACAAAGGTTTCTTACAGAGCAAACAGAGCTAAACAAACCTTACTAAAACAATTTTCTCTGTTAGGCTTCTGGGCCTGACTAGTCAAGCCGCACATACATTATACATTCATGAGGGGATCTGCTATTTGTGTGCCAGTGACCACCAATCTAGTCTTGGGTGCACCCATAATGGACTACAAATGCTTAACATAATAATTAGAAATCAATAATAAAAAAGTTGAATAATTTATTCAAATATATTACAAAACTCATTGAACAACTTGATGGATATATTTAATTATCTGCTCAGCTGTACATCTGGGTGAATATTTTTTAAAAATTAGACAAGTCATTTATTTGAAAAATATTAGAACATTTGTCAAATAAATTATCTGAGGAATATTACTCAACCAGTGCTGATGATAATGAACTACCAGCTGGTACCTTCTTAAATGGAGCTTGGTATCCCATAGGAGTCCTGACTTAGGTTCACTGTGCATTTTTGGAAGGTTTTTGCTCAGATCTCATCTCTTCATTGTTATTACCAGTAGTACTGAAGGATGGTCTTGCTACCTGTCGAATCCATTGTTGCTTTTTACTGGAGGAAAGGAGAAAGATGGACAAAAGAGGTGACATGTAGGCCACACTTGAACCATAATAGCCTTTCTTCACTTTCAAATCATATGGAACCAGTCACAGAGACTTGGATATAGGAAAACACTTAAGCATGTGCTTATCTTGAGGCACATGGCTAAATAACATTCAAATCATGCGAGCACATAAAAAAACACGCCTTTCCCTTGAACCTTCTCAAATGTAAAGCAGAGACAAAGAAAGCACTGACTGTGGATTTGGGTTTGTGTCCCCCACATGAGAAGAGAGTCCTTAAAGGGGCTGAGAAGAGATGAGAAGAGATGGGAATGGGTGCATAGACTCACAGAACTCTAGGGTTAAAAAGGACTGCAAGGGTGATCTAAGTTTAACCCTCTGCCAAAATGCGGGATTTGTTTAGTCTAAGCCACCCAAGGCAGATGGCTGTTCAGCCTCCTTTTACCTGCTTAGCTTTGAGCATGTGACTAGGGATGCTTTCCTGAATCAAGGTCCAAATGGGGAATTTTCCATGGGAAAAAAGTTTCAGATAAAAGGAAAAACCCATGTGCCGTTTAAATGGACACTGCTACAGTGAAGTCTATGGAACTACACTAGCTGATAATCTAGCCAATGATCTGTGATATTACTTGGTATTTTTCATGCTTATTTATCAGACAAATCCTTTCTCTGGATCCTGGTGTGTTACTAAATTATGCACCCAAACCCATTGAGAAGCTCCCCAAAGGAGCAGCATAATGGGTTTGCTAGCGATCTAGTCTGTGATATGGAAAATGATATTTATAGCTAGGAAAGATAAAGCTTATATTTCATCTCCTACCTGGACTGACCTAGTGGGGCTTAGCCTTGAAGAAGAATAATGTAGCAAAGCGCCCTTAAAGATTAAAATTGATTTTATTTTTTTTACAGCTGTGCAGTAAAGCCTTGGGCTGAGGTACAACTTGCAGTTATAATTACAGTATATTAAATACACAGTTCTTAGTCGTAGCCTTCACTCCTCTGGCTCAGATACCTTTGGACCTGTGACCTTAGTGTTTTACTCAAGTGTTCTCTCTGTAATTACCTCATTAAAAGTTCTGTCATGTAAGGATGGAGGTAACATTCCTTCCTCTCTCAATCACTGAAAGACTTTAGTGTATATAAATTAAAAGGCTACATGCATCCTCTCAGAAGATTGTCAGGCATTTCCATATACATCGGGGGAATGCTTACATGAATAATGTGTCTGGCTAGTAATTTTTATTAATTGAAGCATGCTACTTGGTTCAGTGTCCTTATTATTTGCATGATCATATGGGAGTTGTACAGAGTTAAAGAGACGAGGAGCAGAATGGCAACTTGACTTAAGACTCATATTGGCCAGATGAGAAGCAGGGATTGGTGGCCTTTTCCAGACCAGGTCTCTGTGGAAATAGAAAGCCATGCCAACCCCTTGCTCCCAGACCCTGAACCAGAAGTGGAAGGGGTCACCTTTCAAATACATTGTGGAGAAGAGACCACACATTTATTTTCATGGCCTTATTACTATTTCTTCTTCTTAATTATAATATTTAATAATTAGCTTTATAAAGCATAATCAAAGTGCCCAGCCTTGCATAGGACATATACACAATGACAGTCTGCCCTGGGAATATATTTGGTTTCCTCACTTCTTCTCCTCTCATGTAAAGGAGGGGCAAGAAAGACATTAGACTGAGGGTTCATATTTGCAATCAGCAGAGTAGATGTGATTCTGAGAGGAATTAGAATGAGGAGCAGGTGGGATCATGGCATATCTAGAAGTATTGAGTATTTCATTTGTAAGTAGGTGGGCACAAAGATGGGCGTGGAAGGAGAAGAAAAGGAATAAGGAGGCAATGACGGGTAGAGAACTGTGCTGTCTAAGTGATTTGTACATGCCTGCAGACAGTCTGGCCAGTTTGGATCCAAGTTCCTTCAACACATGCAAAGTCTACATATGACACTTTAATCATGCACCTTGGAGTTCTTATTCTCCTGCCTCAGGATAGAAGTAAATCCCATTGGCTTCAGTAGCTGTTATTTGTATCCTGTGGCAGGAGAATTGAGCCCTGGGTTGTCTTAGGGTATGTATACACTACGGGAGAAAGTTGAATTAAGATACACAACTTCAGCTATGTTAATTGCATAGCTGAAGTAACTTAACTCAGTTTTTAGTGCTGTCTACACTGCAGAGAGTTGAAGGAAAAACACTCTTTCTTAGACTTCACTTACTCCTCGTGAAACCACGGTTACTGGCACCAACTAGAAAACCCCTCTCAGTTTGAATTAGCTGTCTTAGCTACACCTACTAATTAAAATACTGGAAGATCAACAGAGGCAACTTCAATCTTCTCTGTAGTGTAGATGTACCCATATCTATAAGATGGTAGTTTATGTGTCTTGGCTAAGAAGAGCTGGCTCATGTAGCTTGCAGTCTCCCGACTATACAGACTAGAATCCCTTTTTTTTTATTAACTAAGCATCACAGCAACTTCTCATCAAGCTATTTTATATGTTCTTAGGGAGATTATCCATAATTGCGAAGACTTTAAAAGGTTAAGTTCAGCGGGAGCTACAATTCCAGGTAGCTGTGGCTCTTCTATAGCAAGCCAGGTTTTTGGGCCCAGGAGTTATACACGGTTGGGATTCAGTTCAGGAACCAAAAAATCCCTAGTCATATTTTTTCCCAGCATTAATCCGAATTTTTCTCTACTGTTAGATCCAGCCGGTGGATTCACCTGTTGAGTTCTTGGATTTCCCTTCAAACCATGCTCCTGTGTAAACCTCTTGGCTGTGTCTACACTGCACCCCTTTTCTGGAAAAGGGATGCAGATGAGACAAGTCGGAATTGCAAATGAAGCGGGGGATTTAAATATCCCCCGCTTCATTTGTATAAACATGGCTGCCGCTTTTTTCCGGCTCGGGGCTTTGCCGGAGAAAAGCGCCAGTCTAGATGGGATCTTTCGGAAAATAAAGCATTTTCCGAAAGATCCCTTATTCCTGATTGTAAGAGGAATAAGGGATCTTTCGGAAAAGGCTTTATTTTCCAAAAGATCCCGTCTAGACTGTCGCTTTTCTCCGGCAAAGCCCCGAGCCGGAAAAAAGCGGCAGCCATGTTTATACAAATGAAGCAGGGGATATTTAAATCCCCCGCTTCATTTGCAATTCCGACTTGTCTCATCTGCATCCCTTTTCCGGAAAAGGTGTCCAGTGTAGACACAGCCGTAGTGAGTTGTACAGGCTTTTGGTGTTTTAAAGATGATGCCCCAGAGACAGGATACAACCAGCTGCAGTTACTGGTCGCTTTAATGGAAAGACCTGTCAAGCTAGACAAAGTATTCAAGTTTAATACCAAGTTTAATACCAGATATGTAAGTGTCTCCCTCTACTGAAACAATTAGATGATAAGGGTGGAATTCAACCTCTTTAAAAGCAGTTGGTCTGTTGTCATGTGGGAGAGAGAAAAGGGGTTCCCTGAAGCTAGGATAGGGTATTCTAGAGACGGGATGTAGTCTTATTATTTAAGATGCTGTAATGGGTCATTCTGGTCCATCACCCCCTTAGGAGGTGGAAGGAGACTGCTTCACCAAATGGCCAGGATCACACCTCTCTGGTGAGGGAATTAGCAAAGGGAGGTGTAATGCTCTGGTAATAAGTCAGTGGCGTGCCCCTAAGGCAGGGAAGCACCAGCAGTATGTCAGGATAGTGGGAGACTGCCACGCCAGGGTGAGGGTGGCAGGGGCAGAGGAATGCAGGCTTGCCTGACTCCATTGTGTCCCAGCCCAGAGGGTTGGCAGTGGCGAGGTGTCCTGCCACTGAGTCAGCAGGGATCCTTCTGCAACATGCTGACTGGCCACTAAGTCATAACGCTGTTCAACTCCACTCTGGGCTGCCTCCTACTCGAGCTCTCACACAGGTTCTGCTGGCTTAGCAGGATACTCAGCCACTGGCTGTCCTAGTAGCTCCATTGCCTCCTCGTCATTGGTCCGCTCGAGATCCCAGTGCCAGCCAACTCCACCCGCTCATCTTGGTACTCAGCCACTGGTAGTCCCGGTGGCTCCAGTTCTTCCTTGGCATCAAGTCCTTTCAGATCCAGGGAGCTTCCTGCCTTAGCAGCAGGGCCAGCAGGCTGTGTCTAGCTCCTTCCCTTGCTTGGCCCTGAGTTAGGGCCCCCCCCCCTTTTATAGAATCGTAGAATCATAGAATACTAGGACTGGAAGGAACCTCAAGAGGTCAACGAGTCCAGTCCCCTGCCCCTATGTCAGGACCAAATACTGTCTAGACCATCCCTGATAGACATTTATCTAATCTACTCTTAAATATCTCCTGAGATGGGGATTCCACAACCTCCCTGGGCAATTTATTCCAGTGTTTGACCATCCTGACCTCCCTTGCTTCAGTTCAAGCCCATTGCTTCTTGTTCTATCCTCAGAGGCCAAGATGAACAAGTTTTCTCCCTCTTCTTTATGACACCCTTTTAGATACCTGAAAACTGCTATTATGTCCCCCCTCAATCTTCTCTTTTCTAAACTAAACAAAACTCAATTCTTTCAGCCTTCCTTCATAGGTCATGTTCTCTAGATCTTTAATCATTCTTGTTGCTCTTCTCTGGACCTTCTCCAATTTCTCCACATCTTTTTTGAAATGTGGTGCCCAGAACTGGACACAATACTCCAACTGAGGCCTAACCAGCGCAGAGTAGAGCGGAAGAATGACTTCTCGTGTCTTGCTCACAACACACCTGTTAATGCATCCCAGAATCATGTTTGCTTTTTTTTCAACAGCATCACACTGCTGACTCATATTCAGCTTGTGGTCCACTATAACCCCTAGATCCCTTTCTGCAGTACTCCTTCCTAGTCAGTCGCTTCCCATTCTGTATGTGTGAAACTGATTGTTCCTTCCTAAGTGGAGCACTTTTACATTTGTCTTTATTAAACTTCACCCTTTTTACCTAGACCATTTCTCCAATTTGTCCAGATCATTTTGAATTATGACCCTATCCTCCAGAGCAGTCGCAACCCCTCCCAGCTTGGTATCATCTGCAGACTTAATAAGCGTTCTTTCAATGCCAACATCTAAATCATTGAAGAAGATTTTGAACAGAACCGGTCCCAAAACAGACCCCTGCGGAACCCCACTAGGTTATACCTTTCCATCAGGATTATGAACCATTAATAACTACTCTCTGAGTACGATTATGCAGCCAATTATGCACCCACCTTATAGTAGCCCCATCTAAGTTGTATTTGCCTAGTTTATTGATAAGAATATCATGCGAGACTGTATCAAATTCTTTACTAAAGTCTAGGTATACCACATCCACTGCTTCTCCCTTATCCACAAGACTCATTATCCTATCAAAGAAAGCTTTCAGATTGGTTTGACATGATTTATTTTTTACAAATCCATGCTGGCTGTTCCCTATCACCTTGCCACCTCCCAAGTGTTTACAGATGATTTCCTTAATTACTTGCTCCATTATCTTCCCTGGCACAGAAGTTAAACTAACTGGTCTGTAGTTTCCTGGGTTGTTCTTATTTCCTTTTTTATAAATGGGCACTATATTTGCCCTTTTCCAGTTTTCTGGAATCTCTCCTGTCTCCCATGATTTTCCAAAGATGATAGCTAGTGGCTCAGATACCTCCTCTATCAGCTCCTTGAGTATTCTAGGATGCATTTCATCAGGCCGTGGTGACTTGCAGGCATCTAACTTATTTTAACTTATTCTTTTTTATTTTATCTTCTAAACCTACCCCCTTCCCACTAGCATTCACTATGTTAGGCATTCCTTCAGACTTCTCAGTGAAGACCGGAAAAAAAAGAAGTCATTAAGCATCTCTGCCATTTCTAAGTTTCCTGTTACTGTTTCTCCCTCCTCACTGACCAGTAAGCCTACCCTGTCGTTGGTCTTCCTCTTGTTTCTAATGTATTTATAAAAAGTCTTCTTGTTTCCCTTTATTCCCGTAGCTAGCTTGAGCTCATTTTGTGCCTTTGCCTTTCTAATCTTGCCCCCGCATTCCTGTGTTGTTTGCCTATATTTATCCTTTGTAATTTGTCCTACTTTACATTTTTTATAGGACTCCTTTTTTATTTTTAGATCATGCAAGATCTCGTGGTTAAGCCAATGCGGACTTTTGCCGTATTTTCTATCTTTCCGACACATAGCTTGCTTTTGCGCCCTTAACAATGTCCCTTTGAAAAACTGCCAACTCTCCTCAGTTGTTTTTCTCCTCAGTCTTGATTCCCATGGGACCTGATCTATCAGCTCTCTGAGCTTACCAAAATCCGCCTTCCTGAAATCCATTGTCTCTATTTTGCTGTTCTCCCTTCTACCCTTCCTTAGAATTGTGAACTCTATGATTTAATGATCACTTTCACTCAAACTGCCTTCCACTTTCAAATTCTCAACCACTTCCTCCCTATTTGTTAGGATCAAATCTAGAATAGCTTCCACTCCCCCGGTAGCTTTTTCAAACTTCTGAAATAAAAAGTTGTCTCCAATGCCGTCCAAAAACTTATTGGATAGTCTGTGCCCTGCTGTATTATTTTCTCTACATATATCTGGATAGTTGAAGTCCCCCATCACCACCAAATCTTGGGCTTTGGATGATATTGTTAGTAGTTTAAAAAAAGCCTCATCCACTTCTTCCACCTGGGTAGGTGGCCTGTAGTAGACTCCTAGCATGACATCACCCTTGTTTTTAACCCCTTTTAGCCTAGCCCAGAGACTCTCAACTCTTCCGTCTCCTATGTCCATCTCCACCTCACTCCAAATGTGTTCATTTTTAATATATAAGGCAATACCTCCTCCCTTTTTCCCCTGTCTATCCTTCCTGAGCAAGCTGTACCCTTCCATACAAACATTCCAATCATGTGTATTATCCCACCAAGTTTCTGTAATGCCAACAATGTCATAATTGTACTTATTTATTAGCACTTCCAGTTCTTCCTGCTTATTACCCATACTTCTCGGATTTGTATATAGGCATCTAAGATACTGATTTGACCTTGCCTCCCAGTTTTGCCCTGACCCTCCTTTCTCTCTGCCACTTTAGCCCATGCTCCCTCCCATTTCCGACCCATCTCCCAGGTCTCCATGTTCTCCACTTACATGTGGACTTTGCTTACCTGTCCCCGTCGAACCTAGTTTAAAGCCTTCCTTACTAGGTTAGCCAGTCTGTGTCCAAATAGGGTCTTCCCCCTCCTCGAAAGGTGAATGTCATCTCTGCCCAGCAGTCCTACCTGGACTAGCATCCCGTGGTCAAGGAAGCCAAAGCCCTCCTGGCGATACCATCCTCGCAGCCAGGTATTCACCTCCAGGATGCACCTGTCTCTGCCTGGGCCCCTACCTTCGACAGGAATGATTGAAGAGAATACCACCTATGCTCCAAACTCCTTCACCCGCACTCCCTAAGCCCTGTAATAACTCTTGATCCGCTCAGTGTCACACCTCGCAGTATCATTTGTGCCCACAAATACTTCCTGCTTCACCCCCTCCATTTCCAGGGGGCAGAGCAAGCTCAGCCTGCTCAGCAAGCAAAGAGAGTGGTTCCTTCCCCTCTGGCTTGGAGGGAGCCCACACCACCTCACTACAGTTGCATAAAGAGAGTAGGATCTCGAAGGAAGTGCTTAGGGTTTGAGCCTGAACCAGAGCAGACCCAGTTATAATCCCTAATCTGCCACAGACTTTGTGCCCTTGGGTGAGTCACTTAGCCTCTCTGTGCCCTACTTCCCCATCTGTAAAACTGAGCTAATAGCACTGCCCTATCTCACAGAGGAATTGGAAAGAGTTCCTCAGAGAGATGGACTGTACTAGGTTGGCAGTTTTGTTTGGGTTCATTTCATCATACTGTAAAATAACCCCCAAGTCCACAGAGAGATGTTTTTTGATTAACCTGGAAATTCTGCCTACGTTTAACTTAGGTGCAAAGAACCAAATTCTGCCACCGCCCCATTTCCACACACTTGCAGTAACACTGTCTTTGCTTTATAATGTGTTGCACATGGATTTCAGTGGTTTGGGAATATATGAAATCATTTACATATTATATATATAGTAATGATATTTTAATATATGAGTGTCAAGCATGGTTTAAGCACATTAAGCACGGGCCAGTTTTGCAATATTTAATGTTTCTGTAATAAAGATGTAACACACTGGACTGCTGAAAAGAGACTCAGCTTTATTTTATTGCCTGATATGGATGAAGGTTAGAAAAGTCACATGGCCCATTTCATTATGACAGGGATCAGAACCCTCTGAATCCCATAGTTATTGTTACATCATCGTCCCTTAATACAATATACCAAAGGCACAGGAAATACAATCCCAATCAAAAGCGCCACACTACTACATTTGATCAATGCAATGCACACTAGAGATGCATGACTGAAGGTCAGAGATTCAAAAGTTAATACCCCTATTATACAAAAGGGCAGGTCTGCTGACAAAGAGGGCAACTGCCTCAAGGTCCAGTGATTCAAAAGGTCCCAAGGCTCCCGGCCAGCACTGTCACCATTACCAGAAGGGGTGGTGCAAGCAGGTGGTGCTCAGGGCTGGCGGGGGCAGGCTAGCCCCTGTCCCGCCTCTTCTGCCCAAGGCCCAACCCCTTCTGGGATTATGGGGCCAGTCTCCCTCCCCCTACCTTGCAATTCCATCGCCCCTCCCCCTCCCCCGCAACAAGGTCAATATCCATTGACTCTGGTGGTTATTGTTGTACCTACACTGATCAATGCAATGTAATGAAACATAATGTGTACAGAATAGCACCAGATCCTGACTTACACTACATTCTCTGTAAACGACCACTTAAAGCAGAAGCACCTGAGCACTGCAAGTTTGTTCTGCCTGTTGTAAGGGGAGTATCAGAAATGAGACCCTTTAGACTTTGGCAGGCCTTGTTGATAAAATGGGTTGTGGGGGCCATTACAAACTGATGCAATTTGTCCCCTTTGTCCCCTTTGCCTCCACTTCAGATGTATCTTGTATCTTGTATCCCATCAACTATTAATGGACCTATGTTATAACCATATCATCCAGTCTGGAGTATTTGTTCCGGACGGGGAAAAAACATTGGCCATGACTGAGAGTATGACATTAGAACAGAAAAAGACAAGATGAGACAGATGATCAAAGTTGATCCAGGATTGAAAAAAGCCTCCTTCAGGGGGAAAATGATAATTTTGAAATGATCTCAGTAATACGTTGGCTTGGGAATTTTTTTCCTCCACGGTCAGGTCCTTGTTGGCAGAAGAACCACTGCAGCAGCAGCCAAAAGCCTCTGCACTTGCTAATTTTCTAAATCTATCTGGAGTCTTTTTTTTTTTTTTTGGTCTTTATCTCAACAGGGAGTGTCTGTGCTTTGATTTTACTGTCTGCATTAGAGTTCAGTATTTCTGCATCTGTTACGTTCAGACACAGATACAGCACATTGTTATGAGCTAGTAAACATCATTTAAAAATCCAAATCATTGTTACTTGGCTATTTTGAATGGAATTATTGACTGCTACATTATACCAGGTTCAGGGAATGGCAGTGAGTGACAAACTGATCTTGAACTTTTGTGTAAATATAAGAACAGCCATACTGGGTCAGACCAATGGTCCATCTAGTCCAGGATCCTGTCTGCAGACAGTGGCTGGTGCCAAGTGCTTCAGAGGTAATAAATATATCAAGGCAATTATGGGTTGATGCATCCCCTGTAGACCAGACCCAGCTTCTGGCAATAAGAATTTAGGGATACTCAGAGCATGGGGTTGCATCCTTTACTATCTTGACCAGTAGCTGTTATGGACCTATCCTTCATGAGCATTTCTAATCCTTTTTAGAATCCAGTTACAGTTTCAGCCTTCACAACATCTCCTAGCAATGGGCCCTACAGGTTGATTGTGCTTTGTGTAAAGAAGAACTTCATTTGTTTTGTTTTTTTTCTAAAACCTGCTGCCTGTTAATTTCATCAAGTGATGTCTGGTTCTTGTGTTATGTGCTATTGTGCTATTCACTTTCTCTCCACCAGGTATGACTGTATAGCCTTCTAGCATACCCCTCGCAACTTAGTCTTCTCTTTTCCAAGCTAAACAGTCCCAGACTTCTTAATTTCTCCTCATATGGAAGTTGTTCCATCCACCCTCATCATTTTTGTTACCCTTTTCTATCCTTTTTCCAGTTCTATTATATCTTTCCTGAGATGGGGTGACTAGAATTGCACACGCTATTCAAAGTGTAGGGATATCATGAATTTATATTGTAGTAGTATATTTTCCACCTTATTATCTGTCCATTTCCTAAAGATTCCTAATCTTCTCTTAACTTTTTTTGACTGCTGCTGCCCATTGAGTGGATCTTTAGAGAACTATCCACAATGACTCCAAGATCTCTTTCTTGAGAGGGAATAGCTAAATTAGAACCCATCATTTTGTATGTGTAATTGGGATTGTTCTCCAGTGTGAATTATTTTGCATTTATCAACAATCATCAGTCTACTCTAGAGCAGGCCCAGAAGTGGGACTGATCAGGACAAAAGTTCTTCATTGGCAGAGCTGTAGAAGAGGATCCTACATGTCACCCATTTCACTGGGATGGGGAGTACTCAGGTGGAAGTACCCTGAAGATGAGTGTTCTTACTTGTGTGAAAGAATGGGGCCAGTTGTCTCTAGGAGATCCCAGGGAATCCTCAGTTCCTGCATCTGCTTCTTCCCTGCTCTGACCCGTAGTGAAAGAAACTGTAGGAAACTTAAGGAGTGTTCTTCCCTCTTGTGGATTTTCTCATGGGGAATGGCAAGAGTAGAGTGATCTGGTTGTCTGATATTCCATATAGCCTCTCAAATCTCTGGTAGGTGTCAAAGGCCTAAACTCAGAAAAAATATCTTCTCTGTGGACTTCCTAACCATCCTCTTTCCCTGAGTGGCAATGTAACACACATCCCTATCTTGTGCCCTCCCTGAAGTCATAGAGTCAGACTGATTGGGCCCACAGTTGAAGGTCTGCACAATATTCTGACCAAATTTGGTGACGAATCCTCGTCACATGCCCCCTAAGGCAGGTTGCATATGTGCTATGTCTCTGTTGCTAGCACTCTTCTTAGAAGAAGTCAAACTCATTGCAGCCCCAGAGAAATCCCATTATCTTTCTTGTAATTTGAAATGATTACAATTTTGACTTTGGTTTGAAATTAATAGGTTTTTCCAAGAAATTCCACAAAAACTCTGTTTTCCTGTATGGAGGATCTGAGGGTATGTCTACACTGCACGGCTATTTTGGGATATTGGAGGTATCCCAAAATAGCTACCCTGCGTCTACACAAGACGCCCGTTACTTTGAAATATTTTTCAAAATAACTGGCGTGCTATTTCATCATGTTGGTAAACCTCGTTGCACGAGGGTTAAGGGATGGCTAGAAATAGCACATTATTTTGAAATTTGGCGCTGTATAGAAGTGCCAAATTTAAAAATTTCAAAACAGATTTGAGATAAGATACGCAATTTGCATAGTGCAAATTGCATATCTTATTTCGAGTTTAGGGTGCTGTGTAGACGCACCCTGAGGTTTTTCAAGAGGTTCTCTTTTCCTGCTACTCATTCTCCACTAAATTCTCCCCAAGTCTCATCACAATCATCTCTATGCAACCAAGAGAACTCACAGACAGAAGATTATAAATTATAGGGACTCCAGTGGAGAATAAACAATGGGAACAGATGTACACTTGAGAAAAGGAGCACCTTTTTAATGCAAATTTGCCCTGTAATTAAAAGGGGGGAAAGGGAGAGAGAGAGAGAGAAACAGCAAAGATAGGAAGTAGAGAAAATATACCAGTTTTCAAAAAAGGAATTGCCAGTGATCCTGGCAATTACTGTTGCATAAATCAAAATTTTCTCTTCTCAAGGGAAAATAAAGCAAATACTAAATGGAAAAAAATCACTAAACAGCTAGAGATAACAGAATCTTTAGCAACAGAGGGTATGTCTGCATTGCATTCCCCCTTTCAGAGAGGAATGCAAATGCAGACAAATGAAATTGCAAATGAAGTGCAGATTTGAATTTGCCATGCTTCATTTGCGTAATGGCGTCTGGCTGCTTTTCTGAAACAGAGTATTTCAAGAAAAAAAAAGGGGTTATTTCGAAGGAAGGGTTTCTTTTCAAAATAACCCCTTTTTTCTCAAAATACGCTATTTTGGAAAAGCAGCCGGACGCCATTATTCAAATGAAGCGTGGGAAATTCAAATCCATGCTTCATTTCCAATTTCGTTTGTCTGCATTTGCATTCCTCTCTCGAAGGAGGAATGCAATGTAGACATACCCAGACAGCATAATAGGGCCTCTAACCCAGTTGAAGCCTTTGGATATTACCGTAGCATAAATAATACAAGATAAATCTTCAGAAACAGACTTCATTTAAATAGGAATGGATATAGGGGCTTCAGTTAGTAGGTATATTACATTTGGGTTTTTGTAAAGCATTTGATGCCATAATATCTCACATCAACTTACTTGAAAAAATTATTCAAAAGACTTCTGCAGGAATACTGCCACAGGGTCTACAAATTGCCTGAAGGAACATTAGCAAATGGCAATAATAAATGGCACTGTTTTAACTTTAATAAGGGAAGTAGCTACTGGGGTGCTGTGGGGATAGGTATTACATCCTCTCTCTTTTGCCACTTTCATTAATTGATTCAGAAGACAAAGTAAATAGCATGTTAATGAAATTGACATTCCATATTGAATTCAGAGGAGTTTCAAACACTAGAAGGTCAAATAATAAAAAGGCACCCAGAGAGACTGGAAGCAAGGATAGCAAATTATGATTCTCTGCTGGATTATCAGTGAATAAAGAAGTGTAATTTATTCCTTTAAATAACGCAAGAACCAGGGGTCACACAATTACATTAATAGGCAACAGATTTAAAACCAGTAAAAGGAAATATTTCTTCATACAATGCACAGCCAACTTGTGGAACTCATAGCCAGGAGATGTTATGAAGCCCACAACTATAACACGATTTTTAAAAGATCCATAAATGACTACTAGTCAAGATGCAACCACATGCTCTGGGTGTCCCTAAGACTCTCACTGGGAACACAGGATGGATATCTTGATGATTGCCCTGTTCTGTTCATTCCTTTTGAAGCATCTGACACTGGTTACTATTGGAAGAGAAAATTCCAGGTTATATGGAACGACCCAGAATGGCCATTCTTATGTTCTTATTTAGCTTTACAATACCCTTGTGAGGTGGAGAAAGGCTATTATCGCTATTCTATGTCAGAGAAACTGAGGTACAGAGAGGCTAAGTGACTATGAAGTCTGTGGCAGAGCAGGGAATTGAACTTAGGTTTTTCAAGACCAAGGTTAGCGCACTAACAACTGGAACAGGCTTCTTCTCACAGTGGATCCTTGTAAGGTATGCTGGTCCTAGTTGGTGTGGGATAGGAGGGTGACAGTTTAAAACTTCCAGCATGAGCACTGGAGAATAAAGCTCCTTCTCTACATAGCTTTGGTTCAGTTCACACTGGCATCCCTTCCTCTTCTTGAAAGTTGAGAGATGGGGCCAGCATTTCTAATGGCATTTTTTCCTCACCATCTGATGTTTATTATGTATCACACTGCAAACCCAGCCCAGATAAAAAGGCTCACTCTTAGCTTTAATCAGATTAATTAACATCACATTTTGAAGGGGCTTGGATAGGTTACAGGGATCGGCTTATTTACCTTCATTTAATACTGTTGTTGGAGGCCTTGGAAAATCAGTAGCCAGGGAGGCCAACAGAATTATTGGGCCCCTGGGTAAGGCGGGGAGGCAGCTTTGTGCTCCCAAATGTGTCAGGACCTCAGGTGGAAGGGGTGGGGCAAGGGCAGCTAGCCCTTAGTGCCACCTGGAGCCCTTCTGTCCCAGCCAGCCCTCAGAGCCACACACCTTGCCACACAATGCTGCAGAGGTGATTTAAAGGGTTTTGACCACCTGACATTGCTGCAGTACCAGCAGCCAGGAGTCTGGCCTCTTTTGACTTGCCAGCTCCGGGGCAACTGCCTCTTTCCTCACACACATGCGTCCTGTCAGTAGCTGACTTTTGAGAAAAATGCTGACTTTTGATAGACTGCCATGGTGTTTTAATATAACATCAGACCAAATTAATAAGAACATAAGAGCAACCATACTGGCTCAGACCATATATTCATCTAGCCCAGTATCTTGTCTTCTGACAATGGCCAATGCCAAGCGCCCCAGAAGGAATGAACAGAACAGGTCATCATCAAGTGATCCACCCCTTGTTGCCCATTTCCTAGTGATGTAGCTAGATTGACAATTTACATGGTGTTTCTTAAACTTCTTAAGACCAAAGAACACCAAACAATTTTTTTTTAAAGAGGAACACCAAGGATTTTTTGTTGAGACAAAAAAAAGGTGTGGGGGGGGGGGGGAAGTAATTGAGAAAAAAAAAGTTGCCTGCCCCTTTAAAGGTGGCCATTTTGAACTCTGTTGTTCTCCGGGGCACACCTCTGACTTCCTCGCAGCACACTGGTGTTCCCCGGAACACAGTTTAAGAAACACTGATTTACAGGCTCCACCTGTACTGGAAAGAGCTCATTTTGAACTATGTAGCAGAAGGACAATAGGAGGATTTGTGGCAGTTGGAATCTCTTAATCCACCAGGGAAGGATTGGCCAGGTAATGGTCCTACTTTTCCACTCTCTGTTTCCCTGCACTGCATTAAATCAAGTCCAGGTTTACTAGATTGGAGAAATCCTTAGACACTGTGATTGGCTCTGCTGTGTAGTATACTGTAGTAATATAGTGGGATAAAAGAAACTTCAAGTCTAACTCCATCCCTTCATCTAACAAACTGGTTTGAAATTTAGAATATTTCTCCCCATGGATTTCACAGAGATGCAGCACCTTAGTGTTTCTATTCCACGTGTTCACAATTCTCCTCTGCATTAAGATTTTCTTCTGAGCTCTCTGTGTCTAATCCTGTCTTCGCTTCTTATTCCCCAGTCTGAGTCTCTTGAACAACAGTATGGCATCCACCTTCTCTAAACCCAATGTGCTACCCTCGTCTGAAAATTAGCCACTTGTTTTGGTGTCTAAACGGGGGAATCTAAGCTCTTTTCAAAATCTGGCCTCATTTATAGATCTTAAGTCTCTTTGGCCATAATCTTTGTGTCTCAGTTTTCTACCTGTGAAATAGGAATAGGAGCGTATCCTTTGTCTGACTTTTCTGTCTGTTTTTCAGGGATGTCTCTCACTATTCATTTGCAGAGCATCTAATACAAATTTCAGTCAGGGTCTCTAGGCATTACCTTAATAGGCATTACCCTAATAATTAACTAATTGTGGTACATGTGCAAACTGGGAGACAAGACAACTTGGTTCTAATTCCAGCTCTGCCAATGATTTGCTCTGTGGCTTTCAGTCAGCTACTTACCCTTTTAGTAACTCCCCTTGTGAAATGAGGATTATATTCAGAAAGTGCAATGATGTCTTCTGGTTTAAGGCAAGTACCCAGTACAGCATGACTCATGTCTCTGCTTATTTTCATTGTTACTTTATTACAAAAGTGATACATTGGGAGCAAGCTTTTTTCAGAAACTGCTAGAAGCAATGTCACGCTCTGGAAAGTATGATCAAGAAAGGAGAATTTGGTTTGAGGATGTCCTGCTCCAGATTTGGTGTTTCATTGACTGAGTGCGTGTGTGGCCATCTGCTGTCTGGGGAGGCTATTTTGAGGGTGGAATTAAGAATTTTCATTCCACCATGGGGAGTGCAATGAAGCTTTTATTAAACTCAGCTGCTATTTTCCTAGTCCTTGGGCTTGAAGTAACCACTGCTTCAAACACTTCTGTTTCTATTGTTCCAGGGGCACCCACTTTCCTTGGTGTCCTGTCTGCTGGAATAGTGGAAGCAACGCTTCCTCTGGACATTGGATGTTTAGCAAAAGCAAAGTTGCTAGCAAGTTTCTCTTCAGCGGGTTGAGTTGGCAAAGATTGGCTCAGATGCCAGAAATCCACCTCACTGAAAGCCTGGTCCAAACCCCATAAAGTCAGCAAAATCTTTTCAGTCAGTGGGCGTAGGATCAGGCCCTAAAAATACAAGTGGGTTTTTTTTTCTCTTGCTGGACTAACACACAAGAAAATATTCATATACATGTTTAAATAGCTGGGTTTCTTAGAGAGAGATTCTGAAGAAGCTGGCAGGGGTCCTTTTTAATGTCATCATGTAGCAAACCAATGGTAATCACACTTCCTGCCCAGAATTCATTCCCTGCAGGAGCAGCAAAGCAATGTCTGGCCAAGGCAAGAGTGAGAACCCTGGCATGAGCTGCTAAGATCCGCAGCCAGTAGTAAAAGGTTTTACCTGGAAGGCTTGCCTTGCTGGCTGGATCACAGATTTGTCTGGCATTTCTGGAATAAACCTGAGAGGCTAATTGAAATGCATTTGGTGGCCTGAGTTTCAAGCCAGATTAGGCAAGAGTCCATGTCTTAAAAGCAAACCAGCTTCACACCTGTTTCATCCCAGCTGGTAATTTCTGTTTGAGAAAGGCCCGTTGCTGTGGTAAATTGTAAGATAATAATAATCATGATAAATCCTATTCCCAGAAGGCTTTGATCAAAGGTCTTTCTCTTTTCTTTCTCTACCTTGTTTTCCTTCTTTATTTTTCTCTCTTTTCCCTGGCTTTGTCTGATTAGTACAGACAACTGTGTCTGACTGCTTAGGGGAGTGAATTGTGATTGTGAAAGCATTTGTGAGGCTGGCAGGGAAGAGTATATGTATTTCACATACCCTTGTGCTGGATTGAAATAAAGTGAGATGCTAAGCAGATTAATAAGTACACTTAGTCTTATTCAGAATCTGCTCAGAGGCATAACTCCAGTCAGTTCTCACTTCTGACCTCATTTCACTTCATGGTGCTTTGGTTAAAAACACCACCCCATCCCATCCCTAACCTGCAGTCCCTACTCCAGTTCTCCATGCACATACCCAAAGTTGGTACAGGCTTATAAGACACAGGCTGGGACTCAGAAAATCCATTCCTGACTCTGCTACAGACTTCTTGACAGGGATGCTGTTTGGGAGATCTGGGGGAGGGAGGGTAGGTGGGCTGTAGCCTCCCTGAAGTTAGAACTCTTGAATTTCATATTTGAAATGTGCTTAAAGTTCATGCCCTAGCCCAGAGGCAGTTCTCAACTGCAACAGAGCTTGTGCTCCTCCCAGCTTTGCCTTTGGGGCAGAGTGTTTGTTTATAAACAGAGGGAGGCAGGGTGATTAAGAATACCAAGAGACTGGTCATTCAAATAACTGAAGGATTGTTAGATGGTCATGAAAACATTGCCAGGTACTCCACTTAAAACAGGAATGGGGAACCTAAGGCCCAGGGGGAAGATTCTGCCCCCCAGCTTGCCTGGATCTAGCCCCAAAGGCTCAGGGCTTCCCCCCTCTCCCTGGAGCATTGGGGAACCACTGTCTCTCTGTGGGGATGGAGCACACAAAATTTACTGGGCTGTGCCCTACTAGGTTCTGGTGTGCCAAGGGAATGCAGGGAGTGTCTCTTCTAAGTCAGGGGCCATGTCAGTGAGGGTTTGAGGTTGTGGGCTTTTTGTTTTGTTTGTTTTTTGCTTGTGTGCAGCCCCCAAGTGATTTTTTCCAGTGTGTCATGAGCCTCCTACCCAAAAAAGGTTCCTACCCCTGACTTAAAAGGGGGGAAGGACTGGGATAAATAGTGGTGTGCTCCAGGGGTCTGCATTGGGACCAGTGCTATTCATCTTTCTCATACAAATATTCTTCAAAAGGGGATAAACAGTGAGATGGCAAAGAGTTAAGAGGGATCTCACAAAACTGTGTGATTGAGCAACATAATAGCAGATGGAATTCTGTGTTGATAAATGTAACGTAATGCACATAGAAAAATATAATCCCAACTATATGTGCAAAATGATGCAGTCTAAATTAGTTGTTATTACTCAAGAAAGAGATCTTGGAATCATTGTGGATAGTTCTCTGAAAACATCTGCTCAATGAGCGGTGACAATCTAAAAAGCTAACAGAATACCAGGAATCATTAGGAAAGAGATAATATGACAGAAAAATCATATTGCCTCTCTATAAAGTCATGGTATGCCCACTTATTGAATACTGCATGCATGTCTGGTCACCCAATCTAAAAAAGATATATTAGATTTGGAAAAGGTACAGCGAAGGGCAACAGAAATGATTAGGGGTAAGGAACAGCATCCATAGAAAGAGAGATTAAAAAGACTAGGACTTTTCATCCTGGAAAAGAAATGACTAAAGGTAAGATTTATGTTAGAAGTCTAGAAAATCATGAATGGTGTGGAAAAATTGAATAAGGAAATGTTGTTTACTTTTTCACTAACTTGACAGAAGGTCACCCAATTACATTTATAGGCTGCAGATTTAAAACAAACAATATAAATTATTTCTTCATATCAATCTGTGGAACTCTTTGCCAGGGGATGGTAGAGAGGCCCAAAATGTAATAGGGTTCCAGTAAGAATGAAATAATTTCTGGAAGGATAGGTCCATCAATGGGTACTTGACAGGATGGGAAGGGATGGTGTCTCTAGCTTCTGTTTGCCAGAAGCTAGAAATGGGCAACAGGAGATGGAACATTTGATGACTGTTTCTTTTGTTCATTCCTTCTGAATTATCTGGCACTGGCCACTGTCAGAAGACAGGATACTGGGAGAAATGGACCATTGGTCTGACACAGTATAGCCATTCTGATGTTCTTATATAGAACCCACATGTATCTGCCACCTGCTGTAATCCACTAGTCCCTGTCCCCATCCCAGAGCAGAGATATAGACCAGAAGTACTGACAGTGTCAGTCTCACTGTCTGTCTCTTTGCAGAGTTAATAACAAAGTGAAAACATACATTACAATTTTAAACCTGACCAATGTCCCTTAAGTGACTTGCCACAATATGTCAGACTTTGCTAGATATTAGAGCTGAGTGGATCTAATATTTTTAATTTTCTTTTGATATAGGAATTAGATACAGTGCTCCTGTCAGCTAATTGCTACATTATCTGCCAAAAAACTAGAGTTTAAGTACCTTAGTAGCTTCTGGAAAGAGACAATGTGGGTGTGGCAGGGGGAGGGCAGATAGAGTCGATCGATCCCCCCACCCCCACCACATATTTGCTGCGTGGGGTGTACTGAGCATGCTCAGCAACATAACTGAAGCTGCTGTACTCAATCTGCCCCAATGCCCTCACTCTGCTCCCTCCCCCACTGCGGCATGCACAGTGCTCTCCCCCCCACCAAAATCTGAAACGGCGCCCCTCTTCTTGTATGACCTTGGGCAAGTCACTTAGCTCTCTGTGCCTCAGTTTCTGTCTGTCAAAGGAAGATAATACTTCTAATGTCTATCTTGTCTAAGTGCTTCACAACAAGGACTGTCTCTTGCTATGTGTCTGTATGGGTATGTCTACACTACAAAGTTAATTCGAACTAACGGATGTTAGTTTGAATTAACTTTGATAGGCGCTACACTAGCGCTCTGCTAGTTCGAACTTAATTCGAACTAGCAGAGCGCTTAGTTTGAACTAGGTAAACCTCATTCTACGAGGACTAAGCCTAGTTCGAACTTACTAGTTCGAATTAAGGGGTGTGTATCCCCTTAATTCGAACTAGTGGGAGGCTAGCCCTCCCCAGCTTTCCCTGGTGGCCACTCTGGCCAACACCAGGAAAACTCTATTGCCCCCCTCCCGGCCCCGGATCCCTTAAAGGGGCGCGGGCTGGCTACGGTGCCCGTGCCAGGTGCAAGCCTGCCAGCACCCAGATAGCAGACCCTGCACCTGGCACGGCTCGAGCCAGCCACCCGATGCCCTCCCCCTCTTCCCGGGACCAGGCTGGCGGCTCCCGGGAGCTTGCCCGGGACCGCAAGAGGCAGGCACCCACCTGGTCTAGTGCGGACATCGTGGACCTCGTCCATGACCTCTGCACTAGGCACAGGAAAGTGGCCGTCTAGGGCAGGAGAGCTGACAGCCTGGCCACCCAGGAGCAGGTGTGCATGAAAATCAAGGTGGTCCACTGAGACCCCCGACCCTGAGCCCTGAGCTTACAATGGCAGTACTGGGTCAGACTAAAGCTCCATCTAGCCCAGTAGCCTGTCTGCCGACAGTGGCCGACCCTGGAGGGGATGGACCGAAGACAGTGACCAAGCCATTTGTCTCGTGCCATCCCTCTCCAGTCTTCCACAAACTTTGGGCAGGGACACCACTCCTACCCCCTGGCTAATACCACTCCATGGACCCAGCCTCCATCACTTTATCTCACTTTTCTTTAAACTCTGTTCTAGTTCTAGCCTTCACAGCCTCCTGAAGCAAGGAGTTCCACAGGTTGACTCTTTGCTTTGTGAAGAACAACTTTCTGTTACTAGTTTGAAGCCTGCTACCCATTCATTTCCTTTGGTGTCCTCTAGTCCTTCTATTATGGGAACTAATGAAAAACTTTTCTTGATGCACCCTCTCCACCCCACTCATGCTTTTATAGACCTCTATCCTATCCCCCCTGCGTCTCCTCTTTTCTAAACTGAAAAGTCCCAGTCTCTTTAGCCTCTCTTCATATGGGACCTCTTCCAAACCTCTGATCATTGTAGTTGCCCTCCCCTCTCCCACCCTCTCTCTTCCCCTCTCCCACCTCCTTTTCCTAATCTCCCCGAGTTTTGTTCAATAAAGAGAGATTCTATTTTTGAACACACGTTTTCTTTATTTTGTACATCAGGAAGGGGGCTAGGGAAGGGTAAGTGGAAGGAGGTGAAGGAGGAATGGGATACGAGCCCCCGATGGGGAGGACTGGGCTGGCTCTGCGGGCTTCTGGGGGTGGAAGCTCTCCTGCAGCCCCCCAATTGCCTTCTCTCCCCAGATGGCAGCCTGTGGCAAGTGCAGCTGGTCTGATGGCCGAGTGCTGTGATGTGCCCAGTGTGGGCACTCAGGGCACTCCAAGCCAGGACTGCTTTGCAAGCGGGGCACCCCTGAGAACTGTCTGTCTGGGGTGGGGGTCGGGTCCCTTTAAGCACAGCCCTCGGCTAGCCTGAGGCAGCAGCTCCACGCTCTAAGTCCTCATCTGATGCCCTGCTGGCACTGCTTCCGGCCATCCTTAACCCCGGTTCAGGGTCCACTTAATGTGGACATGCTAGTTCGAATTAGCAAAACGCTAATTCGAACTAGTTTTTAGTTCTAGATGCGTTAGTTCGAATTAGCTTAGTTCGAATTAACTAATTCGAACTAAGTTAGTTCGAATTAGCGCTGTAGTGTAGACATACCCTATCTCACCTAGCAAAAGGGGCTCCAATCTCATGTGGGACCGCTAAGCCTTATTGTACAAATAAATAATAATAATACAATACAGCACGAGTCTTCTTTCTCAGCACTCCACAAAAGTCACTCCTCCATTTGCCTTCAAAACTTTGCATCTTAAGCTTGCTGATCAAAGGAGCTTTGTGTCAAATGTCAATAATGCCTGGTTTTGGTAGCCAGATAATGTTGCCAATCCTCCAAGAATTTCCCTGGAGTCTCCAGGAATTGTCATCTGATAAAATCTCCAGGAATACACCCCACCAAAACTGGCAACCCTACACCTAGGCTGGGATTGCTGAAGGGCAGTACTGGTGCTAGCCCATTGGGGGGTTCTAAACAGGACTATTCCTCACCCTACACCATATGCTAATAATTAATAGGGAGCTCCCTGGACCTACTCAGGACCCTATGTAACTGCTTGATCTGCTTATGCCTAGTGCCAGTGAAGGGCAAATCTTTCATTTGCTCCCAAAGCATCTCTCCCCTTCTCATTGAGAGTGATCTAGTAAACTGGCAGAAAGGAACACCTCCTCTACATTAGTAGTAGCAAGAATTAGTAAAATAAAATAAATATATAAAAACCAAAGAGCTGCTCATAACCATGTTTAGAGCCATTTGTGCCCCTGACACGTGCTTTTATAAAAATCTTATTCAGTATATTTTTCTCTCTCTCCATACAGTATATCCATCTATAAATACTTCGTATATGTTGCAGCAGTAGCCACCGCCGTAGATTAGATTTACATCAGCAGCATTCGCTACACTATGATCCTGTTTTCATAGCTATATACTAGCAGAAATACAATGGGAAGGTTTTGAAACCAAGCACTTCAAGTCAAGGAAATCTAAAACTTAATGATTTTCCTTCAACATGAGCTCAGCCACGCAGGATACAATATCATTTTTATCTGAATATAAGGACTAACATAACAGTAAACAAAAGTTTATATTAAACAAAATAAATGTGCCACGGAGAAGTGGAGTTTTAACATACATGTAACTGGGCCAAGCTAATGCTGTGGGTAAAGTCTTAATTTTTTGAATGCTCTGTTAGCTGAGTGCTTGACTTTACAGACTTATGGCTGAATTGTGATCATTTTTTTAAAAATGCCCCCTAAATCTTGATGTGGGATGTGCAAGTATGCATGGCTTTTTAATTACAGGAATGCACAGACTGCAAGAGATTGTAGAATAAAGAGGCTTTCTTGAACTTAAATTCCACCAATATCATTATGTTCCAATATTATTATGCCTTTTGGTGATGTGTGCTTTACCAAATAATGACCCAAAGTGGTCAGAATTGCATTCACAATAGCAAATTTCCAACAACAAATGCTGCTATCTGGTGCAATAGCAGAACATAGGCTGGTTCAGTATTTACTCAGACAAACATTGCTTGTTGAATCAGCAACGGTTGGGGTGTATATAAATGCCTGCCATTCCAGTGCTATCCATGCTATCTTTCCTTACCTGATTATGAGATCTGAAGATATGATACCCTATGATGCTGGGTCTGATATCTCTGATTATATCCATCCATGTGACTATGCATATATCAACATATTTATCCACCTTTATACACACTGTCTTGCAGGTTATATTTCATTCATTGCAGTGTGCAGAATCCAAGCCAGTCATGAGGCAGAGGTTTTCAATAGAACTTCATATTAAAATGACCCTTCTGCCAGAGTTTTGGGGGCAAATTCTCTGCTGATGTAAAACCATTGGGGAATTATGCTTGTGCAATGCCTCAGAGGCTTGGGTAAACCCTTGCTAAGCTCCAATGACCAAGTATTATCAGTGCCATCCTTCACCTTTCAGCTTTCTGGGAGACTTTGTCCCTCCCTTCCGGCCAGATCTAGCAGTGGGGGAGGGCAAAGGAGACAGCTACCCCACGGTCCACTGATTCAATAGTGCCTGAATTCCTGACCACTGCCACCACTACTGTGGCAGTGGTGGGAGCTGGAACCCCGGACCCTTTAATTTGCCATCAAAGTCCCAGGTGGAATGCCCAAGGCAACGCTGAAGGGCTGGTCGGGGGAGGTGTGGCATGGCCTGGGCACTTCTTACTGAAGTTTCACACTTTCGGGGAGCATGGAGCCAGCCCGGCACACACACACACATCTTGCCCAGGATTTGGCAATTCTGTCGGCCCCTTCTAACTTGCGTTCTCAACTGAGTGTTTTTCAGAGAGAGCACTGCAAGCCATGAATGTGACAGGAGAGGATTAGGGTAACCTGGCATTCTGAGAAGCATTTATTGCCACATAAAAGCTGTGAAGTTTATTCGCACGTAGAATTTTTCCACTGAAAATGTGTCATTTTGTAAGTTGTGCAGGTGATTCTTTTTTCTCCTGGCCCCAGTCACATACTCTGGGTCAGGGCTTTGAAGTTAAATACCCATCATACGACCACGGTCTCCAGGGCTCTCTGTTACGGTTACCATCTTGCTTTAATGTGACATCATTTATGGCATCAGCACTGCAAGAGCCAAATCTCAGTGATAGTCAACAAATTTCCACCTCATAAGCACGATATATTCACACATGTGAGTCCATTCATGATAACCCATTGATGTTTCCATCATACTAACAATGCTAGCCAATTAACAACCCAGCCACCCCCAGACCAGAATAGCAATGGCAAAAGGAAACGCTTTTCTGGTCTCTGTTGTGCTACAGTGCACCAAGGGTGGATCCTCTCCATATGGTTTCTCCGTCCTTGCAAAGTAAGTCAGTGCTGCTTTTGTATGTTTAATGACAGTTTTCTATAGCCCACTGAACCTAGAAAATATAAAAGAAGCACTGAGTGATTAAATTTGGCTGGAGATTGGCCAGTACATCTCTAGCAGCTCTTTAAAGTTTTGGAAAATATTCAGCCACAAGCTGCGGGGAGTAAGTTCCAAAATGTTCCATGCCTTTCTGTTCATCTTAGTATTCAGGTGCTCCTAAATGCCATCTTCCCCAGGCTTTTACCTACTCATACCTCAAGAGCAAACACGACTGGACTGATTAGAACAAGGAGGAATGAGTTTGATACCCCTCTGTAAGGTGAGAGCTGGAGTTCAGTAAAGCACCAGTATCTCCAGTTTTACCAGTTAAACAGTGGGGGTATGTCTACACTACAGCGCTAGTTCGAACTAACTTAGTTCGAATTAGTTAATTCGAACTAAGCTAGTTCGAACTAACGCATCTAGAACTAAAAACTAGTTCGAACTAGCGTTTTGCTAGTTCGAACTAGCAAGTCCACATTGAGTGGACTCTGAACAGGGCTTAAGGATGGCCGGAAGCAGTGCCGGCAGGGCATAAAAGGAGGACTTAGAGCATGGAGATGCTGTCTCAGGCTAGCCGAGGGCTGCGCTTAAAGGGTCCCGACCCCCACCCCGGACACACAGTTCTAAGGGGTGCCCCGCTTGCAAAGAAGTTCTGGCTTGGAGTGCCCTGAGTGCCCACACTGGGCACATCACACCACTCGGCCATCAGCCCAGCTGCACTTGCCGCAGGCTGCCATCTGGGGAGAGGGAGTAATTGGGGGGCTGCAGGAGAGCTTCCACCGTGAGGAGCCCACAGAGCCAGCCCAGTCCTCCCCATCGGGGGCTCGTACCCCATTCCTCCCTCACCTCCTTCCACTTACCCTTCCTTAGCCCCCCTTCTTATTGATGTACAAAATAAAGATAACGTTTCTTCCAACATTGACTCTGTCTTTATTGAAAAAAAACTGGGGGAGACTGGGAAAAGGAGGTGGGAGAGGGGAAGAGAAAGGCTGGGAGAGGGGAGGGCAACTAACATGATCAGGGGTTGGGAACAGGTCCCAGATGAAGAGAGGCTACAGAGACTGGGACTGTTCAGCTTAGAAAAGAGGAGACGGAGGGGGGACAGGATAGAGGTCTCTAAAAGCAGGGGTTGGGTGGAGAGGGTGCATTCAGAAAAGTTCTTCCTGAGTTCCCATCAAGAAGGACTAGAGGACACCAAAGGAAAGGACTGGGTAGCAGGCTTCAAACTAGTAAGAGAAAGTTGTTCTTCTTGACAAAGCAAATAGTTAACCTGTGGAACTCCTTGCTGCAGGAGGCTGTGAAGGCTACAACTAGAACAGAGTTTAAAGGGAAGTGAGATCAAGTCATGGAGGTTGGGTCCATGGAGTCCTATTAGCCAGAGGGTAGGAGTGGTGTCCCTGCCCAAAGTTTGTGGAAGGCTGGAGAGGGATGGCACGAGACAAATGGCTTGGTCATTGTCTTTGGTCCATCCCCTCCAGGGTCCCTAGGGTTGGCCGCTGTTGGCAGACAGGCTACTGGGCTAGATGGACCTTTGGTCTGACCCAGTACGGCCATTGTAAGCTCAGGGCTCAGGGTCGGGGGTCTCAGTGGACCCCCTTGATTTTCATGCACACCTGGTCCTGGGTGGCCAGGCTGGCAGCTCTCCTGCCCTAGACGGCCACTTTCCTGTGCCTAGTGCGGAGATCGTGGACGAGGTCCACGATGTCCGCACTAGCCCAGGAAGGTGCCCGCCTCTTGCGGTCCAGGGCAAGCTCCCGGGAGCCGCCAGCCTGGTCCCGGCAAGAGGGGGTGGGCTGGGGGGCATCGGGTGGGTGGCTCTGTGCCGTGCCAGGTGCAGGGTCTGCTAGCTGGGTGCTGGCAGGCTTGCACCTGGCACGGGCACCGTAGCCAGCCCGTGCCCCTTTAAGGGGTCCGGGGCCGGGAGGGGGGCATAGAGTTTCCCTGGTGTTGGCCAGAGTGGCCACCAGGGAAACCTGGGGAGGGCTAGCCTCCCACTAGTTCGAACTAAAGGGCTACACAGCCCTTAGTTCGAACTAGCTAGTTCGAACTAGGCGTTAGTCCTCGTAAAATGAGGTTTACCTAGTTCGAACTAAGCGCTCCGCTAGTTCGATTCAAATTCGAACTAGCGGAGCGCTAGTGTAGCACCTATTAAAGTTAGTTCGAACTAACGTCCGTTAGTTCGAACTAACTTTGTAGTGTAGACATACCCTGAGCAATGGAGAACAAATTGTCATTTGCAAATTATAAAAAAATATGCCTCATTAACACAGAAAAACCCAGTCGTATATCTACTATGACCAGGAGAGTGATAGTGACTATGAAATGCTAAGGGAGATTAAAGAGGCTATAGAAATAAAAAACTCAATAACAGTGGGGGGATTTCAACTATCCCCATATTGACTGGGTACATATCACCTTAGGAAGGAATGCAGAGATAAAATTTCTTGATATCTTAAATGACTGCTCCTTGGGGCAGCTGGTTCTGGAACCCACAAGGGAAGAGACAATTCTTGACTTAGTCCTAAGTGGAGTGCAGGATCTCGTCCAAGAGGGTAAATATAACTAGACCACTTGGAAATAGCAATAATAATGTAATAAAATGTAACATCCTTGTGGTAAGAAAAACACCTCAGCAGCCCAACACTGTGGCATTTAGTTTCAGAAAAGGGAACTACACAAAAATGAGGTTAGTTAAACAGAAATTAAAAGGTACAGTGCCAAAAGTAAAATCCCTGCAAGCTGCATGGAAACTTTTCAAAGACACCGTAATAGAGGCCCAACTTAAATGTAAACCCCAAATTAAAAAACACAGTAAGTGAACCAAAAAAGTGCCACTGTGCCTTAACAACCAAGTAATAGAAGCAGTGAGTGATAAAATGGCATAGTTTAAAAAGCGTAAGTTAAATCCCAGTGAGGAAAATAGAAAGGACCATAAACTCTGTCAATTTAAGTGTAAAAATATAATAAGGAAAGCCAAAAAGGAGTTTAAAGAACAGCTAGCCAGAAACTCAAAAAGTAATAGTAAAATGTTTTTTAAGTAAATCAGAAGCAGGAATCTTCCATTGAGAATGGCTAGTGTCAAGTGCTTCAAAGGAAGATAGAAGAATCATAGGAATGGGCAACTACAGAACTACCAGCTTATCAAAGAAATTTCTTCCTAACCTTTGTCAGTAATGGTGGGCTTACGCCCTGAAGCATGATTAGATCCAATATCATTTTTTCCCTACTCACGTCACATACATGTGGATGTTCTTACTACCCATACATATATGTCTAATCTTTATTTTAACCATTCTGAGTTCTTGGCCTCCAGGTGTTGTGTCAAACATAGTTCCTTTTCTCAGTCTTGAATTTGTAGGCTTTCCGTTCCATTAGCTGTTCCTTTGTTCTAGTTTATTATTTGATAGGGAATGCCATTGTCAAAATTAGTCTCTGTCTCATTCCTCATACAGCCTAATATTCAGTTTTCTCTTCTTGGCTGCTGCTGTGCATTGAGCAGATATTTCACAGTGACAACCCGGTCTTTTTCCTGAGTGGTTACAAAATTACCAACATTAGTCTAGACTAGAGGAGGCTGCAACGGTCTCACCAAAGCTAGATTATTAGGCAGGACAATGGCAGATGAAATGCAACCTTGGTAAAAACAAGGTAATGCAAGTGAGAAGGAATAATGCACATTTGTCTCCCAGTGCTTTTCAGGCTACTGCAACTCCACTTTGTCCTTTGCTTAGGCATGCCATGCTAGTAGTACACGCTGTCCTTTGTTAGGATTTAATCAGCTTTGCAAAATTCTCATTGCACCGGCTCAGTGATTTCCAGATGCTCACTACTTTGTCAAATGGCAAGTGTTGGCTTCAGAAACAAGGCTGAGCACTGCTACAGAGTATAGCCAACCTGCAAGGCAAGCCGCAGCTTTCCAACTTCGGTCAGGCCTCAACAAACCACAGTTAGGAATTGCAGTGGAACATGAAGGCCCGATAGTGGAAAAGGCTGGAATAAAATTAAGGACTACTTGGCCTCCCGGACTGGACATACTCCCTAATGGGGCTTGCAGGATAATAGAAATAGCAGAAACAAGAAGCTCTTTTTGACTAGATTCGTAGTTTCCCAAAATTGTCCAGCTTCTCTAGAGCCATTCTAGGAAGTGGCCAGTTGACTGTGTAACTAAATTAATTTAACAGATATATTCAGTGTTATACATTGTTACCTCGATCCTACAAAGACACAGTCCTGTTGAAGTCAAAGGGACTGCTCAGAGTATTACATTAAGCACCTTTTTGCAAGATCTTAATGAGCGTAGCAAAATATACTCTCTGTAATGCAAGTTCTGTATGGGTATGTCTACACTACAAAGCTAGTTCGAACTAACGGACGTTAGTTCGAACTAACTTTCATAGGCGCTACACTAGCGCTCCATTAGTTCGAATTTAATTCGAACTAACAGAGCGCTTAGTTCGAACTAGGTAATCCTCATTCTACGAGGATTAAGCCTAGTTCGAACTTACTAGTTCGAATTAAGGGCTATGTAGACCCTTAATTCGAACTAGTGGGAGGCTAGCCCTTCCCAGCTTGCCCTGGAGGACACTCTGGGCACCATCAGGGAAACTCTTCTGCCCCCCTCCCGGCCCCGGAGCCCTTAAAGGGCCACGGGCTGGCTACACAGTTTGTGCCAGTTGCAAGGCTGCCAGCACCCGTGCCAGCACACCCAGCAGCTGACACCCCATGAGCCAGCCACCCGATGCCCCCCATCCCTCCCCCTCTTCCCGGGACCAGCCTGGCGGCTCCCAGGACCCTGCCCGGGGCCACAAGAGGCGGGCGCCCGCGTGGTCTAGTGCGGAGATCGTGGACCTCATCAAGGTTTGGGGGGAAGCCTCCAATGTCCATGATCTCCGCACTAGCCACAGGAACGCATCAGTCTACGACCGCATGGCTGCCAGCCTGGCCGCCAGGGGCCACCAGCACAGCCGGGAGCAGGTGCGCTGGAAAATCAAGGATCTGCGGCAGTCCTACTCCCGGGCCTGCCTGCCAGGGGCCGACCCAGAGGCGTGCCCCCACTTCCAGGCTCTGAACCGCCTCCTGGGGGCTCATGCCGTCCCTGCCCCCCAGGACGTGATAGAGCCCAGGGCAGAGGGACCGCTCTAAGAGACGGAGGAGGAGGAGGAGGAGGAGGAGGAGGGCTCCGAGAGCCAGGAGCCTGCCGGCAGCCTGCCCAGGACCTGGGACCCCCGAGGCACCCCACAGAGCCGCTCGCCTGTGTCATCGGAGGCCAGGGAGGTGTCCACATGTGAGTACCATCGTGCTCCCCTTATGTGTACGGGGCGCTGGGGCGAGAGGGAGCCCAGGGACCGTGCGCCTGGGCCTTGCCCACCATAGAGCAGCAGCTGGGGATCCTGCAGGGGCCCTGGCCTTGCAGAGGGGAGCTGGGTTTCACACACCTGGGCCCCTGGGGTAATTGACCGCTGTTCTTGTTTAACCGCAGCCGCAGCACCTGGGCCTGCAGAGCGCACCACCCCGCCTGCAGCAGCCGCCCGCGCCCGGGCCAGCAGGAGAGCCAGGAACCAAGAGGAGTACCAGAGGCGGCACCTCCGGTTCCTGGAGCAACAGCTCCGTATCCAGGAGCACTGGGTCCAGGAGGACCTGAGCCTGCGCCGGAGGAGATTGGAGGCACTGGAGGAGAAGGGCCGTGCCCTGCGAGGCCACCTCGAGAGCCGGATGACGGTGTCCAGGTCGGCGAGGCGGACCACCCTGCGGAGCAGCACCTGGTTGATGGCCTTGACCACCTGCGGAGAGAGACACCACAAAGCGCCAATCAGTGGGGCGCCCGGGTGGCTGGGAGCATTCGTGCCCTGGCAGTGCCCCGCGCCCCACTCCCGGAAGCAACCCCCCTGGCGGCGTGTAGTACGGCCGGGACAGCCCGACACCTCCGGTGCGGGGCGCTTTCGCCTCCTCCCGCCCCCCCTTTGTCCCTGGGGCCTCCCATCCCCTCCTTGCAGCCCCCCTCCTCCCCCCAGCGCAGTGGCCAACGAGTGTCATACCTGCATGAGCACCGCTCCGACGGTGGATCTCCCCACGCCGAACTGGTTCCCGACGGATCGGTAGCTGTCTGGCGTGGAGAGCTTCCAGCGGGCGATGGCCACCCGCTTCTGGAGGGGGATGGCGGGCCTCATGCGAGTGTCCTTTCTGCGCAGAGTAGGGGCGAGCCACTCGCAGAGCTCCAGGAAGGTGTCCCTCCTCATCCTGAAGTTCTGGGTCCACTGTCGGTCTTCCCAGCGCTCCAGGACGATGCGGTCCCACCAGTCGCTGCTGGTGTCCAGACGCCAGATGCAGCGGGGCACGCCGGTGCCGGGGTGCCGCCGCAGCTCCTCCACGGCCCCCAGGGCGGCCAGGTGGAGAGACAGGGGGCTGATGTGCACCAGGAGGTGCCAGGCAGCCTTGAGCCATTGCTGGCAGGCTTGCAGCAGCAAGTCCAGAAAGTGCACCAGAAGATGCAGGGCGAGCTCTGGCTCCATATTGCCACCTGCGGCGGCGTCCCCGAAGGGAAGCACCTACACAGACGGGCACAGAGACCGATGCTTTGCTGTCCCTCGGCGAGGTTGGCAAGCAAGCCAGAAAAGCTGAGAACCGGCTGTCCGGGGGGGTCCCTTTAAGCACGAGCCTCAGATAGCCTCAGACAGCAGCCACACAAAGCAACTACTGACCTGATGCCCTGCCAGAACCGGTTTCAGCCGCCCTTAAATGCCCCCCTGCATCCAATCAGTTTGGAAGTGCTAGTTCGAATTAGCAAAACGCTAATTCGAACTAGTATTTAGTTCTAAAACTAGATGCGTTAGTTTGAATTAGCTTAGTTCGAATTAACTAATTCGAACTAAGTTAGTTCGAATTAGCGCTGTAGTGTAGACGTACCCTATGAGATTTTTAAGTACTCATAACTCAGTCAAATACAAACCAACCTCTTCCATAGTAAGGCTGGGCCTTGCAGCTCACTCAGAGCTATTGCCATGCCAAATCGCAACTTTCAAATGTCCGCCATTTTGGCAATAATGGCTGCAGTACAGGGTCAACAGAAAGAATGGAGAAAACTGTATTCTGTTCTCATTCTCACTCAGAAAGAGCTTGAATCTTTTTCGTGCAAACTTTCCAGAACCATTCATCAGGAATGGAGAAATTTATCCCAGAAGGTGGTAGGGATGTAAGCAACTAGTCGACTATCCGATAAGCTTATGCTAGCTTATGCTAGTGATGCGACTAGTAGCTTCTCCCCCCTTGCTGCCTCTATCAGAGAAAGGCAGTGGGGGGGGGGGGAGCAGGAGCCAGTGCTAGTGGGGGGAGCTGGTTTAAAAGCTGGTCCCCCTCAACACTGTTTCCATGGGGTCAAGGGAGGCAGAGGTGCAGCAGGAAACAGCATGAGCGGGGACTGGAGCAGTCTCCGCTTCTGCCGCGTCTGCTGCAGTTCTGCTTTTGAAATTTACAGGAGCCTCAGCACTGGCCCCCGCTGGCCCCACATTCCCTGCAGGGCTTCCGCTTTTGAACTATGCCAAGAGCCTTGCTTAACATCCTTAGAAGGTGGCTGTTTCATGAGGTAGGACCATCTGAAAATACACCTACATAATGGAAACAATTTTACCAGCTGTGATGTAGTGGGGATTTTTGTCCACTCTTGTAGTCCTCTGTTCACTCTGGCTTTGTATTCCCTGGTTGCTTTGTTGTGCTGTATGCAATTCCTACTGTCCAGTCACCGTGCGCGCGTGTGTGTGTGTGTGTGTGTGTGTGTGCGTGCGCACGTGTGCGTGCGCCTCAGTTTCCCTGGGCACAGCATCACTATCTGGATGTGGAGGGGGAGGCTGGTCATGACTCACTGGGAAAGAATGTGCAGCCTCTCATGTCCTGAGGTGACAGCGGATAACATCTTGGGCCTGGGAAAGGGCACAAAGTAGGAGGTGAGGCTGCCTAGAGAGCTGGGTGTTGAGCTGCTGGGCATGTGAGTTATTTTTTTCTGCTGGTTAGAGAGAAGGGAGCCTAGCTGACCTGGGGAGCAGGGCCCAGAACCCCCTTTTCCCAAGATGGATTGTACTGAATGGGCCTCGTTCCGATAACAAGGCGTCTGAACTACGCTGTGTCCCCGTGAATCAATAAAACTTCTGTTCCACTTGCTGGCTTAAAGTCATGCTTGGCGGCAGATGGGGGTGCAGGGCCCGGTGACTCCCCCACACTCCGTGACACCAGCATAAGCATCATGGTTGCCACCACTTCTTGTTACACTTTATTGGTCCGTGTTATAGTGCTAAAAACACAGCACATGTTGTTTTTCTGGGATTCCAATTCTCCTAGCAAGAGAAATGTCACTGAACATGAAGCACTCATAAAACTAGATTTTTTTTTCTTTTTTTTTGCTATTTAAAAATTAAAGCACCACCTGTCCAAGAGTATTAGGACTTGGAGGTATTTGGAGCAGTGATAAGGAGATGGTTTACTTGGTTGCACAGTGGGGTTATCTTTACATATTCCTGGGAGAATTCTCAACACACCTTGCACCTTCTCCTACACTAAACAAAGATGCCACGGGCACAATTCACACACATGGGGGACCTGATTCTCAACTGCATAATGCTGCATTTATTTTAAAGTCACTCCGCTGACTTCAAGGAAAGAACCCAGCACCTTGTGCTCAAAAACCAAACCACAACAAAAATCACAGGGCTCTATCACTTGAATGAACGAAGAACCTTTCTTAGTTATTGCAGCATGAGAGATCCTGTCTGCTCTACTCCCAGGACTGTTGTTAATCCCCACTGAAGTGAATGGAAAGGCTTCTATTCATATTTTCAGGAAGGTCCTATGGTGAGAACTGAAATCTAGGATTTAGGTAACTTTAGTTCAGTTCCCTGCTCTGTCACTCTTGGGCAAGTCACTTAGGCCTTCATTTCTTTCCCAGCAGTGAAATCATAGCATAGTGGGATTGGAATAGGGTGACCATATAACCTATTTTGACTAGAGCAGTCCCTTTCTTAAGCCCTGTCACAGTTGTCTCTCACTCTTTGAGGGGTGGGGGGCAAAAGTGGTCATTTGTCCCATTTGTGCTCTTGCCACCTGATCTACGGTACAGAGGAACATGCAGCGATGCCAGGCTGGATGGGGAGAGGAGTAAGGGTTCTAGTGTAGAAGGGAAGAGGACAGGCAGGGTTCCAGTGACCAACAACAGCCTCAAGTGGGGCGCTGGCACAATGTAAGTGACCAGTGACAGTCTAGGTGTGGGGGTGCCTTGGATGAACAGCTCGGCCCAGCTCCTGCACTCATGGCAGGACTATTATCTAGACAATCCCTGAGAGGTGATAAGAATCTCTAATTATGACGATTCCACAACATCCCTAGGCAATATAGTCTGGTTCTTAACCACTTTTACAGTTAGGGAGTTTTTCCAAATGTCCAACCAACACTTCCCTTGGTGCAATTTAAGCCCGTTGCTTCTTGTCCTGGCCTCAGAGGTTAACAAGAATAATTTCCCTCCCTTCTCCTTGTAAAAACCTTGTATGTATTTGAAAATAATGTTCCCTCTGTCTTTTATTCTCCACGCTAAAAAGACCTACTCTTTTCAATCTTCCCTCATAGGTCATGTTATCTAGACCTTTATCATTTTTGTTGCTTTTCTCTGGACCTTCTCCAATTTGTTCACATCTCTCCTGAAATGTGGCATCCAGAACTGGACACAGTATTCCAGATGAGGCCTAGTCAGCATGGAGTAGAGCTGTAGAATCACTTCTCATGAAACAATCTTGCTAATATATCCTAGAATAATTTTTGCTTTTTTCCCCCAACAGTTTTACATTATTGACTTATATTTAGTTTGTGATTAACTATAATGCTCAAACCCCTTTCCATAGTACTCCTTCCTCACAGACATTTCCCATTTTTTGTGTGTGCATCTGATTGTTCCATCCTAAGTGGAGTACTTTGCATTTGTCCTTAATAAATTTCATCCAATTTACCAGATCATTTCTCTAGTTTGTCCAGATCACTTTGAATTTTAATCCTATCCTCCAAAGCACTTGCAATCCCGCCCCACTTGGTATTGTCAGCAGACTTTAGGGCTGTGCCTAGACTGGCATGATTTTGCGCAAATACTTTTAACGGAAAAGTTTTTCCGTTAAAAGTATTTGCGCAAGAGCGCGTCTATACTGGCATGTGCCTTTGCGCAAAAGATTTGCTTTTGTGCAAAAGCATCCGTGCCAGTGTAGACGCTCTCTTGCACTGGCCATTTTAGCCATCGGGCTTTCTTGCACAAGAAATTAACGTGGCTGTCTACAGTGGCCCTCTTGCACAAGAAGGCTTACCCCTGAGTGGGAGTGTCAGAGTATTTGCACAAGAAACGCTGATTTTGTACATTACAAAGTCAGTGTTCTTGCACAAAGACTCGCGTCCAGTGTAGACAGGTGGCAAGATTTTGCGCAAAAGCAGTCGCTTTTGTGCAAAATCATGCCAGTCTAGACGCACCGAAGTGTACTCTCTATGCCATTAACTAAACCATTGATAAAGATACTGAACAGAACTGGACCAAGAACTGATCCCTTCTTGATGCCCCACTTTATGCCCTTCTAGCTTCACTGTGAAACACTAATAAACTCTCTCTGGAACAATTTTCTGAACAGTTATGAATCCATCTTTCAATAGCTCCATTTTGGTATTATTTCCCTACTTTGATTATGAGATGGTCATGGGAGACAATATCAGAAGTTTTACTAAAGTCAAGAAATACCACATTTCCTTCTTTCCCTCTGTCCACAAGGCTTGTTACCCTGGCAAAGAAAGCCATCAGGTTAGTTTGACACGTTTGTTCATAATAAATCTGTCACTTATCACCTCATTATCTTGTTGGGGTTTGCTCCTTTACCTTTTCAGGTACTGAGGTTAAGCTGACTAGTCTATAATTCTCCAAGTTGTCTTTATTTTCCTTTTTTATTGATGGGTACTATAGTTGCCTTTTTCCAGTACTCTGGAATCTCTCCCATCTTTCATGATTTTTTAAAAACAATAACTGCTAATGGCTCAGATAACTCCTCGGTCACCTACGTGAGTATTCCGGGATGTATTTCATCAAGACCTGTTGATGTGAAGACATATAACTTATCTAACTTTTAACTTGATCATTCCCTATTTTTCCACATTGTCTGTTGTTGTTTCTCTCCCCCCACCCTCCCACTCCCCACACACACACAGAGTAATGGGCCTACCCTGTCCGTGGTCTTCCTCTTGGGGCTAACAGAATTGGCCAGTGCTTTTTTTGTAGAAAACAAAAGCGCTGGGGAAAACTTGTCGAACAAAAAAAAAAAAGTCTGGGAGGCTGAAATGTGGTCGCAGCCCCTTTAATTGCCGCATGTCCCAAGTGGGCTTCCATCCGGCACAACACAGGTCCGGCTGGGGACTGTGCTGGAGAAAAGTGGCGAGTGCTCCCCAAAAAAAGGTGACGGTACACCATACTGGTACGTACCATCACAAAAAAAGGACTGGAATTGGCCTAATTCACAGAGTGTTAGGAATACAATAGAGCAGGGATGGGGAACCCCAGGCCCAGGGACCTGATACAGCCCCTGGCTTGTCCAGATCCGGCTCCTGAGACTCATGGGCCTCCCCCAGCATTCGGGAGGCCATGCTAGTGCTCCAGCCTCCCCCACTGCCCCGCCGTGGGGCTGGGTACACAAAATCTACTAGGCTAGGCCTCCCTAGGCTCTGGTATGCGAGGGGAATGTAGGGAGTATATTTCTCAGTCAGGAGCCATGTCAGTGAGGGTTTGTGGGGATTTTGTGTTTGTTTTTTCTTTTTCTTTTTATTGTTTTGCTTCTCACTCGTGTGTGGCCCCAGATTGATTTTTCTGTGGGTCAGCAGCTCCCAACCCAAAAACGGTTCCCCACCCCTGCAGTAGATAATGTCAAGCACTTTGAGATCTATTGATAAAATTGCTGTATAGACACGACCTGGTCTGATATTCCATCCTATTGGACAATGATATGCATACACTCTGTCTCACTGCACATTAGCAACCCCACTGGACCAAATCCTGAGCAGATTTGCACTCTGTAGAATCCCACTGGACATTTTGCCCAGGGTTTATTCCACTGGTACAATGGATGCATTGTTTCAGTCTGGGATCTTTTTCTTTACTGCCGTAATTGTATGCTAGTAACCCGCACCACAGGATTGGGATGGAAAATTTTAAAAGGAGGTAAATTGTGATCCCTCTTGGCCGAGGGAAAGCCTTGTCACCCTGGAAACAAAGCAGGCCCATTTTCCACAAGGGCAGAGTTCTGGGAGAGCAGGGGGAGGAGAGTGGCAGCCATGCGGACTGGGATGTGGCTTGCTTTTCTTTCCATTCCCCTGACGATAAGGGAGCAAGGGGAAAGTATTTGGATTCTGTGCACGCCTCTCACTCCTGGCTGGTGAAGGGAGGAGGCAGACAAGTAACTCATGAAATCCAAGTACTTTCCCCTCTCTCCCTTATCAACAGGGGAACAGGAAGAAAAGCAAGCTGCATCCCGGTATTCACGGCTTCTGCCCCCTCTGCTCTCCCGAAACTCTGCCCTTGATTTTCCAGAACCCCATCTGAACTCTGTTGGCCTGTAAAAGTGGGCTCTCAAAAGCCACAGCAACAAGGCTAATAATAGTTCCAATAAATGTTCACAGCATAATATCACAGTACATAATTCTGAACCTGTTCGTGGGAAGTGTTGTTTATATTCATTTGCATATTAATTCCGGAGAGAAATGCTAGCTCTTTGGCTGGGATAAATAACTCCAGTTGTAGTGCCAAGGTTTCTGACTGTTAAGTTTTTATTCCATCTTCCCAGAAGAAATTAGCTTGCAGGGGCGTTTGGGTCATTTGGACTCCTGCCAGGCGCATGTACCTGTTGCACTACCATTCTAGAGCAAGGGTTTGGAAGCAACCTAGGAATTGCCATGTTAGATCAGCCTAGTGGTCCATCTAGTACAGGATCCTATCGCCAACATTGAGCAGATGGGCAAATTAAGGTCCCAGAGCAATCGGGCTCTAGAAGAGACAGGCCCTCTTTTTCCCCCAAAAGCAAACCATATATTCAAATGGACTTTCATTGAATCCACTATCCTTTCCAGAACAGGGGGAAAATCTGAGACTTCCCCTGTGGGAAATTGGCATAACTAGGTTGCTTCTTATTGTCAAAATGAGGAATATGCAGGACCAGTCTTGGGGCGAGGGGAGATGACCCTTTGGAACAGGATGCAATCACTAAAGATAGGGAGGGAAATTTGAGCAGGATTCAGCCTATGGATACAGAAGTGAAAACTTCATGCAAATATCATTGAGTACATTTACAACACTTTGAGGTGGGTTTCATTTTTTGGTTTTTGTTGCCTTTTAAATTGATCCACTGGAAATTAAAAAGGAAAGAATCTGCAGGTTCATTGTATGTACCAATGAACAATGAATGGCTTTTAAGGCCATCACAAAATGCCTGCATATAAATTTGCAGATGCACACAGTGGAAAGGATAAGGAAGAATGTAAATTATAAGGTAACATTTATGGAAAAATCTTTATTTTACTGCAAATCATAATGGACTCCTGCTGCTTATAACCTTATTGTAATCAAAAGAGTCTATTCATTTCTCACACCGTTATGTGCGCATAGCTCCCGTCGGAGCTGATATGAGTTATAAGCATGCTGTGAGTGGCAGAAAGGTCCCATACAATTAAATCATTTACTCTAGCTGCATTGTATTTGATAAGAATGGCTCATAATACCATAATTATAGCTAACAATGCACATTTTAATTTTAAAGATGTGTCGGCATTGGCTGTGTGACCTTGTGCTTAGAGGGAGGGGGAAGCAGTGGTCAGTGTGCTGGACTGAGAGTCTGGGTTTTCTACTTTACTCTGTGCTGACTTGCTGTGTGACCTTGAGGCGCCTCTTTCCTAAACCTTCCACAAGGTCCAGACATGGGTGTAAGTAAGAGGAATGTACTAGCAATAGCCATTCGTTTCTCCAACCCCAAAGCAGGTGGACAGGGGGTAGTTGGAGCTTAGGTTCCATCCTGCTCAAATACACTGGCCAGCACATCTCAGCTGGCACAAAAGGTATGATAATTTGCTACTGGTATAAGCCAGATCCAAATTATTGCCCTCCATCCCACACTAGGGTGGCATAGCTTGCAGACCAACCCTTGCTCTGGCCTATGCCTGAAGATCCAATCTAGCCCTGGTTGAAAAGCATATTACGCAAAGACCTTCTCCCATCTCACTCCTCCATGACCTCTTCTGGCATCAAGTTGGACAGAGCCTTGAAGAGCAAACATTCAGCATCATAATCCACTTTTAAGCATTAAGATCAACAATGTGCTAATCTCCGATGCCATTTACAGATGCATTAAGACTACAAGCCTACGTCTAGATTGGCAAGATTTTGCACAAATACTTTTAACGCAAGAGTTTTTGCGTTAAAGTATTCGCGCAAGAGAGCATCTACACTGGCATGTGTTTTTTGCACAAGAGATGTGCTTTTGCTCAAAAGCATCCGTGCCAGTGTAGACGCTCTCTTGTGCAAGAAAGCTCCAATGGCCATTTTAGCCATCGGGCTTTCTTGAGCAAGAAATTCATGTTGTCTGTCTACACTGGCATCTTGCACAAGAACAGTTGTGCAAAAGGGCTTATTCCTGACCGGGAGCATCATAGTTCTTGCACAAGAAGCACTGATTTCACCCATTAGAACGTCAGTGTTCTTGTGCAAGAACTCCCCACTAGTGTAGACAGGCAGCATGTTTTTGCACAAAAACATGCGCTTTTGCACAAAATCATGCCAATGTAGACACAGCCTTGCAAGAGATATTTATGTTCTTCCATTCTGAAGGACATAACTACACAATGAACTACTGCATAATCTTATCGAAAAACACCCAAACTTGATTTAAAGACCTCAGATGATGGAGACCCAGCTAAATGAGTCCAATGATTAATTACCCTCACTATTAAAAAAATGTAGTTTATCTAGCTTCAACTTCCAACTATTGGATTTTGTAATGTCTTTGTCAGCTAGGTAAAAGAACCCGTAACTATCAGGTATCTTCTCTTCATGCAGGCATTATACAAAGAGGTGGTTGAAAATGTTTAGACAGAACAATTTTCCTGTCAGAAAAACAAAACACTTTCTGGCAATGTACAGATTACATTGATATTTTCAATAGGAAATTACCCAAATGCTTCCTTTTAATAAGGTCAAAACATTTTGTTTCAACTAGGCTTTTATTTTAGAATAGAATATTCTTTAAATACACAGCTACTATGCTATACTATGTAGTTGAAAGGATAAAGTCAAAACGAAAGGATAAAGTCAAAACAAAATGTTCTAAATGAATTTGAATAAAAGGTTTCAATAAGGGCTTTCTGATGTTTCCAAAGTGCAATATTTCAGCCATTGTGTACAGTATTAAATTTCAACTTCTCATTATGTGTCTAAACAAAACCAAATTTTTGAAATGTCATAATTTCCCCCGGAACAGAAATTCCATTTTCCAAATAGCTATACTTACAGACGATGGTCAAGTCACCTGTTAACCTTCTCTTTGATAAGATTAATGTAATTTATCATCTTTCACTACCAATAATCTAACAGTCAATGCTTCATCCTCCACATGCCAAATATAAAAACCATCAGCCCTGCAGTAAGGAAAAAAGAGCCTAAGTATTCATGTTCAGGTGCCTATTTAGGTAACTAAGTGGGGCTGGTTTTTAGATGTGTCTGAACACCTGTGGTTCCCTCTGAAGTCTTTAGTGCTTAGCAATTCTGAAAATCAGGTCATCTATTTCAGTGCCCAAATACAGATTAAGGTCCTAATTATAGGTCCTCAAATTTGAAAATGTTTGGCCCTGATGCCTAAATGTTAAAGTGATGGGCACTTTCAAAATATCTTAAAGGGTATGTCTACACTACAAAGTTAATTCGAACTAACAGACGTTAGTTCGAATAAACTTTGATAGGCGCTACACTAGCACTCCTCTAGTTCGAATTAAGTTCGAACTAGCGGAGCGCTTAGTTCGAACTAGGTAAACCTCATTGTACGAGGACTAAGCCTAGTTCGAACTTACTAGTTCGAATTAAGGGGTGTGTAGCCCCTTAATTCGAACTAGTGGGAGGCTAGCCCTCCCCAGCTTTCCCTGGTGGCAACTCTGGCCAACACCAGGGAAACTCTATTGCCCCCCTCCCGGCCCCGGACTCCTTAAAGGGGCACGGGCTGGCTACGATGCCCGTGCCAGGTGCAAGCCTGCCGGCACCCAGCCAGCAGACCCTGCACCTGGCACGGCTTGAGCCAGCCACCCGATGCCCCCCAGCCCTCCCTCTCTTCCCGGGACCAGGCTGGCGGCTCCCGGGAGCTTGCCCAGGACCGCAAGAGGTGGGCACCCGCCTGGTCCAGTGCAGATATCGTGGACCTCGTCCACGACCTCCGCACTAGGCACAGGAAAGCAGCCGTCTAGGGCAGGAGAGCTGCCAGCCTGGCCACCCAGGAGCAGGTTTGCATGAAAATTAAGGTGGTCCACTGAGACCCCCGACCCTGAGCCCTGAGCTTACAATGGCCGTACTGGATCAGACCAAAGTTCCATCTAGCCCAGTAGCCTGTCTGCCGACAGCAGCCAACACTAGGGACCCTGGAGGGGATGGACCAAAGACAGTGACCAAGCCATTTGTCTCGTGCCATCCCTCTCCAGCCTTCCACAAACTTCGGGCCGGGACACCACTCCTACCCCCTGGCTAATACCACTCCATGGACCCAACCTCCATGAATTGATCTCACTTCTCTTTAAACTCTGTTCTAGTTCTAGCCTTCACAGCCTCCTGCAGCAAGGAATTCCACAGGTTGACTATTTGCTTTGTGAAGAAGAACTTTCTGTTATTAGTTTGAAGCCTGCTACCCATTCCTTTCCTTTGGTGTCCTCTAGTCCTTCTATTATGGGAACTAATGAAGAACTTTTCTGTATGCACCCTCTCCACCCTACTCATGCTTTTATAGACCTCTATCCTATCCCCCCTGCATCTCCTCTTTTCTAAGCTGAAAAGTCCCAGTCTCTTTAGCCTCTCTTCATATGGAACCTGTTCCCAACCCCTGATCATGTAGTTGCCCTCCCCTCTCCCACCCTCTCTCTTCCCCTCTCCCACCTCCTTTTCCCAGTCTCCCCCAGTTTTGTTCAATAAAGAGAGATTCTATTTTTTAACACAATTGTCCTTTCTTTTGTACATCAGGAAGGGGGGCTAGGGAAGGGTAAAGTGGAAGGAGGTGAGAGAGAAATGGGGTACGAGCTCCCAATGGGGAGGACTGGGCTGGCTCTGCGGGCTTCTGGGGGTGGATCCTCTCCTGCAGCCCCCCAATTGCCCCCTCTCCTCAGATGGCAGCCTGCGGCAAGTTCATCCGGTCTGATGACCAAGTGCTGTGATGTGTCCAGTGTGGGTACTCTGGGCAATCCAAGCCAGGACTGCTTTGCAAGCGGGGCACCCCTGAGAACTGTCTGTCCAGGGTGGGGGTCGGGTCCCTTTAAGCACAGCCCTCGGCTAGCCTGAGACAGCAGCTCCACGCTCTAAGTCCTCATCTGATGCCCTGCCGGCACTGCTTCCGGCCATCCTTAACCCCGGTTCAGGGTTCACTCAGTGTGGACATGCTAGTTCAAATTAGCAAAATGCTAATTCAAACTAGTTTTTTTAGTCTGGATGCGTTAGTTCGAATTAGTGCTGTAGTGTAGACATACCCTTAGATAGACAGAAAATAGATATTACTAATATTGTTCACATTCTCATATTGCCTAGAGACTCCAACCCAAAGGAGGGACTCATGTGGCTCAGTACATACCCACAGTTAGAGCCACCCCGCCCAAGATCTTATAATGTAAGCAGACAGGACAAAGAATGGGAGAAGAAGCACAGGTGAAATGATTTGCCCAGGGGCATGCAGCAGGGCAGGGTGCAAAATCCAGGACTTCTGACTCTCAAACCTGTGACCAGATAGAGTGATAGAACAAAAAGTGAATGTGGTTCTTAAGAAACTGCCTCAAGAAAGTGCTTAACCAAGCAGTACTTTTTTTCTCAATGAGGACAGGTCACAATTTTCCCAGAGTCCCAGTGGAGACATGGGAGTTGAAATAATTAATCCAAAAGTCTTGGTTGTGATGTGCTGTAACATGACACTTTGGTCTTCTCCTCAATTTGTCCTCTGTGTTCAATTCCAAAGGAATCTCAATGAGCTCAGAAAGGGATTACTGGCCTTACGCTGCCCTAGCAATAAGAGAAGTAAGGTGCCTTTAGATACTCTGATATTCTAACCTTCCCACCCCACCTTCATGTGCAGTTTTGTTAAGCAACTTCCATATTCTATTATCTCAGCTGTGGCTGCATTCAGGGGAGTGGGTGAACACTACATAATAGGAACTAGATCTCAAAGGAATGAGACATGGCAACTCTATCACAGTTACCTTTTCGTTGTCTTAGAAAAATCTCTGGGATTCACAAAGCCTCAATTAAGTGCTTACGCTCCCTTTGCAATTGCTGGGGAGAGATAGAAACCTCCAAATAGGATTCACAAAAGCCAGCCTGCTAGGAAGTTCCCCATCTAAACTAGCCAATAGGAGTGTTCTAAATCCCAACCCTCTCAAGGTATGTCTACACTTGCAGCCTATTTCGGAATACAGCTGCAAATGTAGGCATTCGGAATTGCAAATCAAGCCCAGGATTTAAATATCCCACACTTGATTTGCATCTTCCCGGCCGGTCACCATTTCTTTTTTTTTTTTTTTTTAATTTACAAGCCTGAAGTAACTGCCCATGTCTACACGCGGCAGGGCAACGGGAGTTCGAAATAAATCCCTATTCCGAAATACCTGTTATTCCTCCTGCAATGAGGTTTAAACAGGTATTTAACAGGCTTTGTGAATCTCAGGGATTTTTCTAAGACAACTAAAAGACGTGGGCAGTTACTTCGGCCTTGTAAATTTCAAAAATGGCGACTGGCAGGGAAGATGCAGATCAAGCGCGGGATATTTAAATCCCGGCCTTGATTTGCAATTCCAAATGCATACATTTGCAGCCCTATTCCGAAATAGGCTGCAAGTGTAGACATACCCTCAGTGAGTTTGGCACCTCAATTTAGGCTGCCAAATTCTCATCTGCAAACCCTCTCTTGGTCGTAGTTACCTTTAGCCTTTTAGCAAGAGGCTAGTGAGGACCTTCCTCATAATTTTAACCCCAGTGGGTGATGGAGAGAAGGGACTTCAATAGAAAACTGCTAGCTCTGAACTGAGCACCACAGCCCTAAACATATGCAAAATATTCAGCTACGTAGGGCACCTCAAAATTTGGGGCACCAGATTTTCAGGTGCCCTATGCAGATGTGTGTACTTGTATGGCTCTGTCACCTGCACTGCATTCATCTTGGTTCCTCTCTGCCCCCCTTCCTCTGGCTGCTCTCTCCAGCTGGCAGAAACAGGACTGCTGCCTTCTTGTCCCCTCCCCTCCCACCACATGCTCCTCACAGCCAACAGCCAGCTGCTAATGAAGGCTTTTTCCTGCCACGCTGGGGGTGGAGAGAAGCCCTCAGCCTCTGTGGCTCCATTCCAGCCCAGACAAGTCCCCAATCATAAGAACATAAGAACATAAGAATGGCCGTACAGGTAGAATCTGCATGGGGGGGAATCCCTTAGCGCCAGGCCCTTGGCAGAAGCTGTGAGGGGGGAAGGGAGGGAAGACTCAAGCCCCAGTCCCTTGGCAGAAGCCAGGCCAGTGGGATATTGCGGGGAGGAGGAGGGTACCCCCAAGAATGTGGCACAAGCTGCCTAGAAGGAGCAGAGGGAGAAGGGAAGCCCTGAGCCCCAGTAGAAGCCACACGGGATAAGGCTCATTTGCATAAGTGTAAGGACATTTCCATAAAGTGTAAGGACAGCTCTGGATTTAGGGATATTCTGATATAGGAGTCCACCAGTCACTCCTTTGGAAGCTGCTCCACTGTGGCTAAGTAAAGTCAGAAGTCATCGGATCAGGGGGACTGGATCCTGAGTCTCTTGTATGAATGTTCCAAACATCAGGCTACAAAAATCATTCTCATGCTTGAGATCTCTCTCTCTCTCAGATTAGCCCCACCTCTGTAATTTATCTCAGAGATGGCAAATCACAGCTTCTCAGCAGGAGCAGGAAGATTTGAACCAGGGTCTCCCACATATCCAGTGAATACCTTAACCCCGGACTAAAAGTTATGAGAGAAATCTGCCTAGCGAGTTGCTTTATGTGAGTTTGTTTGCCCAAGGGGGCTTGATCCCGTAGACAAGCTCTGAACACACCAGATCGGGCCCCTCAGGTGAGATAAGCGGAGGACCATCTAGTTTTCCTCAGATTCAAGATTGCTCTGGGACTTAATGAAGCTGCATTGTGCTCAAGCCTAAGGAACTTCTCCTGCAAACAATTAGGCACCTACAGTGTTTGACGGCAACTTAGCAGATGGGGTTGAGTCCCATTGGTTCCTGATTTTGGAATGTAGGCTTCTGAAGTGGCAGCTAGTTGCCAGCCCCTTTTGTGAGCCTAGCCCTGGGTTGTGTATCAGCATATAAAGCATTTTGGAATCCTTGGAATGGAAGGTGAGTGGAAGATATGTGTGCAGTACTAGCTGTTCTAATCATTAGCCACAGGAGCATTTAAACAAGTATGCAGCAAAGTCACTATCATAAACAATTTTAGAGGTAGACTCTGCAAGCCTATGCAGGTTGAACCTCTCTAGTTTGGCACCCTTGGGACCTGACCGCTGCTGAACCAGAGAATTTGTGGAACCACAGAAGGTCGATGTTGTCTAGCAGCATTACCAACACTTCCACTGCTTACTGGGCTCTCAGAAGACATTTAGGGCTAAATAACAGCACTGAGAGCCAGGGCTGGTGGCTGTAAACAAACTTTATGGGACTATGGGAAACTTGACCGCGTCCATGGTGAGTGGACATGCGGATAACTGAAATGCTGGACCACCAATGTTGCCAGACCAGAGAGTGCTGGATTAGAGGGGTTCAACCTGCGTTACCACATATGGTGTTTTCTACCCCGTGTAGCCACATGGAAGTCAATAGGACTATTTACAGTAGTGAGTGTATTCTCAGTATCAAGGGTCAAATTCTTACCTCTACTAAGGCCCTTTTACACCACTCTGGCAGTGTAAAAGGGCCCTTCAGTGAGTGTGAATGTAGTTTATGCCCACTTTACAGTTCCTTTACACATCTAGAATTGTGTAAAAGCTGTAAATAAGAACCAGACCTCGTGTCTTTCCGGGATGAGGCTCTTCTTCTGAACATACACATTTTTACCTGATAACAGGCAGCACAAATAATTATTCATACTATTACAATTGTAACAGCTACCACCTGGGGAACTTCCTGGAGAGGGATTTAGATGAAGAAATTATCTTTTTATGGTAATGGATAGAACCTGCCTGGACGGGGCGTCTCAAAGGTATCTGCCCCTTTTGTATGAAATTACAGGTGGTTCTTTAAGTGCCTCTGATAAATTATGATCTCAAGTCCAGATGTGCTGATGCCCGTGTGTAATTTTATTAATTTCCTTTGAACAGGCAGGGAAAATATGCACCAAAGGCACAAAAGAGACGTGCTGTACTCAGTCTTATCCTTGCAGCTCAACAGGGCAGGTCTCTCAGTCTCCAAAACTTCTTCTTTTGGCCTCCCTGACTGGAGCCTCAGCCTTCTGCTTCTCTTTAGCCTCTCTTAGGAATGAGACTCTCAAGGGCAACTTCGTCTAACCCACGATGACTGGGAATATGACAGTGAGCAAGAGATTGTTTCTGTCAGGAGGGGCCTGTGTAACACTGGAGATAAAGTGTTCTCACTTGAATCTCTGAAAGCAAAAAATCTGCACTAGTGTTTGAATCGTTCCACTGGACGGACGTTGTGCAAAGGAGAGACAGCCTGGGTGTGATGTAGCCACATTCCACCTGGTGCTTGCTCTGTGCCATCATTTACTATTTAGGCTCACATCTGTGGTAAGGATGTTAAGGACTAGTCGACTATCCGATAAGCAAATCGGATAGAGGCAGCAAAGGGAGGGGAGGAAGAAGGGGTACTTCCAAGTGGCAGCATCGCACAGCTGAGCCGGGGATGAGCTATGTGGCACTGCCGCTTTGAAACCCCAAGGCGGCGTTCAGAGGGGCAGCCGCTGCACAGCTGAGCTAGGGATCAGCTGTGCAGTGCTACCTCTTTGAACGCCGCTTCGACCTTTCAAAGGGGCAGCATCGTGAAGCCTGGGGTCAGCTGGGGACTCCCCAGCTGATCCTGGGCTCTGCGCGATGTTTCAACAGAACTGGGATCAGGTGGGGAGTCCCCAGCTGACCCCGGGTTCTGGGGAAATGCCATGTGGAACCCAGGGTCAGCTGGGGAGTCTCCAGCTAACCCCAGCTCCATGAGAACGCTGTGCCTTTGAAATACACAAGAACCCCTGCTGAGGACTCTTGTACATTTCAAAGCAGGCACGCAGGCTTGCAGCCCGGAATCAACATGGCCCTGGGCTACACATGGAGTTCCGCATTCCTCCTTTGAAATGTACAAGAGCCCAGTGGGGCTCTTGTACATTTCAAAGGAGGAATGCGGAAATGCCTATCGAATAGTCAGTTAACTGCAATTTAACATCCTTAGTCACTACAGCGTGGTCAGGGCCTGATTCAGCAGACTACTTAAACCCCTGTGGACTTTAAGCATGCAAGCAATGCCATTGGCTTTAATGAGACTACATCCACGCTCAAGTACCTTTGTAAAATCAGGACCTTAAGTGTTTTGCAGATGAGTTTGACAAGTGAGAGCTGCCTATGAAGTGTTAGCAGTCTACAGCACCAATTGTGCAAATGTTTATGCATGTAAATAATCCCGTGGAGCTCAGAGGTACAACTCAGATGCACAAGACTTCTCACGTGTGTGTCAGAGGAAGAGAGTCTCACTCAGGGAATACTGGGCCATATTCACTGGTACCTTTAGAAACTGCAAGCGGAGTGAGTCAGGAATCCTGCTCTTTGCTTTGAGCATCTCCTCAGAACACATCTATGATACTGTATCAATAACAATGTATAATGAGATACTAGACTTAATTCTGGGCATAAACTGCATGAACTAAAATGAAAATTGTAGAAGGATGCAGGGCGGGGTGGTGACTGGAATCACCACTGCATAGATTTCCCATCCACCCCTTGTTGGGGGATCAGTTATGACGTATGTGCCCTATATCAGCTACTTCAGCCACCTGGGTGGCATGCCTCTGGCAGCCTGACTATGCAGCTGATCCATCACTTGAGAAAGAGGATTCCTCCATCTCTGTTCATCTCCCTTTTCATCTATCCAGCTGCTCAAGCTGGGCAACGGAGCCCTAAATGCATGTCTCCTTGGAGCAATACAACAGAAACATTCAAAACTGTACCCTAAAGCAGCGTCATTACCACAGCCCCAGAGACTGGCTGCAGTGGGGCCCCATGGTAAGAATGATGTCAGGAAATACTCCCTTCTGGAAAGTTCCCGCCAGCGTGTTCAGAGGCTGTGACGTGAAACAAAAGGGCGGTTCTCAATGGTTCACATGAGGAATAGCCTCTCACCCTGACTTGAGGGGAACAATTCTTCATATTGTACTACAGGAAATGGAATGTGCAATTGTTATTTGTAGGTCACCTTTAAACAATTGCACACAGTATGCATGAGTCTCCCATCAACATGCCACAATCTGCCCAGTCTATATCAGACCCCCACAGCTGCTCCTCTTCTTTGCAGGGGCATAATCATTCATAAATCTAAAAAAGTTTTTGCATGGAATCATCTTGGGTAATAAAACACAGCAGATCACTCTAATGTCTTGAATTCACAAAGTAATATAGAGCCGCGATTCCATTGAAATGAAGAAGGGAGACAGAAAGATTTGGGCAAGATGGCCAGCTGGCTAATGTATTTGTTGAGAAAGTACTGAGGTGAGGGAGACTGTTTAAACTGTTGTGGTTTTTTTTCCTTCTTCTCATTAACTATGGACAAGCTGCTGCTTGAGATTTCATCCAGGAAGGAGTTTTAAGAATCTACATATTCTTGGCTACGTTTGCTGCCCTCGCTCTGTGCCAGAACTCCTACTGAATGTTAAATAGCTAATCTAACTATGCATTTTTAAAGCACCTCCTGCCATAGTATTGAAACAACATTGGGAGATAATGTCAGCTCGCTCTTTTTAAACAATCAAAAAGTATATCAATGCCATATTGAAACAAAACACTGAGTTAGACTGGAATACATATTGCAAGCCTTCCTGATTTGTTTAATCTCAAAGGATGCGGGAGCTTGTTGAGTCTAGCCCATTGTATTGTTTTGCTGGTGGTAAAACTTCTAGACCGGGACTCAAGAAAGTTTCATCTCAATGGACCCATCAATTCCCAGTGTGAGTTTATGCAAGTCACTTAAGTTGCCTATGCCTTAGTTTCCCAAACTATAATATGGGGATAATAACTTTTCCTTTCTGCCACTCGTCTTGTCTGGACAGGTGCTAAGACTGTCAGGTTGTCTCTTGCTATATGCTTATACAGCACCCACTGCAGTAGGGCCCTGTGTGACCTAGGGAGTCCTTGAATGCCAGCTGGCAGAGGATTCGTCCTATCATAACTCACCTCAGGCCTGCACCCTCATTGGCCCAACACACAGTGCAATAATCTGTATCTAAAAGGCAGCATGTAAAGTGTCACATGCAAACCAGGAGCACTCTGGTCATGATGTATGTAAGTGATCACAGATGTGTGCTTAGAAGGTGTTATGCACACAATGCATAATCCCAGCCTGTCTGAGACATGGGAATGTTACTGTTTCTCTGTTTCTCCAGTTTTTGTAAACTGAGCCAGGTGGCACCTCAGAGGGCAATGGAAACTACATCTATGCAGATGGAGACTACACCCCCAGGAAGTCTTCCTGGCTCTTTAAACAGGGGAAAATGACTGTGAGAAACGTAAGCAACGGCCAAAAGTAATTCTGGCATCCATCAGATAGATGCCAAAGGGTCAGCAGTGCCCAGTGAGCAGATGAGAAGTGGATCTTCTTGGCCTGACAGCCCAGAGTAGCTGGAAATGGCTATAGGTGAGACGTCAGCACAGATAACAATCACAAAGCTCAGTTTTAGCCACTAGAAAGCTTTGTTTTGTTTTGTTTTGTTTTGTTTTGTTTTTTGTTTGTAACCACAAGTCTGTTGTCTTCTCTTCTTCTGTATTATCTGTTCTTTTCTGTTAAATTTATTCTTGTTTGATTATAAAATCACATTAGTGCTGAGGGGGATGTCCTCTGCTAAACTAACAGGCTGATGCGTTCTCTGGCTCTTTGGTGGCAAAGAACTGAACAACTTCTGTGAGTGTCCAGTTTGAGGGAGTGGACACTGTAGGGGAGACCCAGGACTGGAAGGGCTGTTTGTGTCACCTTATAAGGAACAATCAGGCTGCTGAAGCAAGAGTGAGAACAGCTGGTGTCAGGGCTGTGAGCCAGAGGTGCATAGCACAGAAGCATTCCAGGTCATACAGGAAATGGTGACAGAACCCCTGACTACTCTGGATGAAATGTGATAGCATCACATCCTGATCTTGGTTACATCTTAGATGCACTGCTTAGTGCACAAGAAACTCCTACTGACTCTAAAAAGTGCTGCACACACACAACTGACAATGTGATTGAGTTTTTAATGGTTCCCACTAAAGCCATAAACAATATATTTTTCCAGAAGGTTAGTCTGTTAAAAAGGACTTGTGTTCTGGGGCAGTCAAGAGGAAGATCATAAATCTTTGGAGTTCATAGGCTCTCTTGTGTCCATGCAGTACATTTCCCCCCCCCCCCCCCCACACTTTAAATAATGTATATATGAAACGTGAGATTTCTATTACACCCATTGCTTGCATCTCTCTGATCCTTTAAGGCTTTCTTCGGAGGGTAGAACACCATCCGCATAAGGAGAAGTGCTGGATGTTAGCTGATGTACATTCAGTTTTGTAAAAAGTAAATTTTATTCTGATTTTATGCTGTCTTGCACTACGTGCTGTACCCTTGGAGCACACTCAGCTAACATATTCCCAGCATCTTCCTCTGCATTCCAGAAATACATGGCTGAAAGAATTGCCACTCCCCTAGAATCACCTTGTGCAGCTCTGTGCTTGCTCTACATTGTATTGTTCTGCGTGGTGCTTCCCTGTGCACTTTGCACCTGAGTCTGCGAGGTGCTCAGCACCCTCCAATTCCACGGCAGTCCCTAAGATATGAGGGCACTTCAGCTCACTGGAGTGAACTACTTATAGCATCACACTGTGGGTAGCAGGGCCCGATTATTTCTTTGCAATGACGATCTACAGAAGATCCCTGGGTGCTCGTGGGAAAAAATACAAACAAAAATAACCAACCCATGCACCACACTGAAAGAAGGACAATGCCCCTAATAGAATTTTTCCCTTCTCCTGCTATTGCTTAATCATCCTGCCCTGGAACTCCTGAAGAGCATCTGTTTTTACTTCAGGATGCAGCAGATTGCAGTGGGCTTTATTTCCTCCGAGAACTCCCAAGCTGTGACCTTAACCCAAGGCCCTCACCCAGACATCATGCCCATTGCATACCACACAAGCTGAACACTGGACAAGATTGCCAATATTCTCAGTATACTTTTCAGGAACAACTTATAAACCTTTGTAGTGGAATCAACTTAATAGACATTTGTTGGCTAAGTGGTTTCACCCTCTTCCTGGGTTAAGATGATGAGAGAGGGCTTTAATTTCAAATGGAAAATATATAACTAGATTCCCCACCCAAACCCCCTGCCTGTCTGTAATTATGTTCCGCATGGGCGAGCCGGACAGCTGCCCAGGGCACCAACCAATGGGGGGCGCTTGATGGCAGCTGTAAGGGGCGCACGGTGTCCCTTACAGCTGCCATCAGGCACCACATGTCTGGCTCCCACAGCGCCGGCCCCGTGGTGCTGGCCAGCAGCACCCTTCCCCCCATGTCCGCGTGTGCGCCAGCAGTGCTGGCCGGGCTGGGCTGGGCAGTGCATGTGCTGTGTGCCCGGGGACGGGCCCCGGGCTGCGTGACAGCGGTCGTAGCCAGCCCGCGCATGCATCGTGCGCCCTGGGGCAGGCCCGCGCACCATGGGTGGGCCCGCGCATGTGCCGTGCGCCCGGGGGCAGCACCGTATGCCTGGGCCCAGGGCACCAAAAGGGCTCGGGCCGGCCCTACACCTGGGATATGGGACTCATCACAGGGGAAATAGTTTATGAGATGGTTCCTTGTTAAAATACTAATAACCCATCATATATTTTACAGTGCCATATACACTTTCTATATTACCCACAACTTTTCGTCAGTAGATCTCAAAGCACTTCACATTGGCTACGTCTAGACTGCAGGCTTCTTGTGCAAGAAGCTTTTATCGGAAGAGATCCTCCGCAAAAACTTCTTGTGCCAGAGCGCGTCCACACTGCAAAAGCGCATCGAAAAAGTGATGTGCTTTTGCAAAAGAGAGTGTCCAGACTACATAGACGCTCTCTAGAAAGTAAGCTCTGATTGCTATGCACAAAATGGCCACCAGGGCACCTGTGCTTTTTCCTCTTTCCTCTTTTTGTGCAAAAAACCCCTCTTCCCCATCCACACACACCTTTTTGCAAAAGAGTTCTTTCGTAAAAGGCGTTCGTCCTCTTAGAATAAGGAATACTTACACCAGAAAACCCCTGCTGTTCTTTTGATTTTTTTGTGCAAAAACTGAGGTGTGGCCGCTCCATGGACATTTTTCCGAAAAAACTCTGTTGTGTAGATATAGACATTGTTGTGTGTCTTTCTCCTCATAAAACCTGTGGGAGGTAAGGCAGTACTATTATTCCCATTTCATATCCCAGTCACAGAGTGGCTAAGTGACTTGCTCAAAGTCTCACAAGAAGTCTGTGGCAGAGCAAGCACTCCCCCACCCCCCAAAGGAACTGGAACAGTAATAAATAATAATGAAGGGCCTGATTCTGCCATCCTTACTCGCTTATTTTTGAATAGTACTTTACAAGGGGGAACATTGTGACCTAGGCATGAACATTCATACAAGGCAGTAATGGGACAAAAGCCCCTCCCCCCCGTTACAGCTACTCAGAAACTGCCCAGATGTTCTATTCAGGAACATCTGATTCTCCTCTCTACCCCCAGCAAGTTGTCTGGTCAACAATGGAAAGGAGCCTGGTCAACAATGGAAGGGGTGAGGCATAGGCAGAGCCACTCCACCTATATTCTTCCTCTGTTAGGTGAAACAAGAGCTCTGGAACTGTGACTTAAGGAGTGTCTCAGTCACACGTTGCCAAGACCATACTTGGGGTGTCAGTGCTACATGCCACCTGTTGCTGAGAGTGAGCTCTCAGTCTAGCTCTGTGCAAGCCGTCTCACTTAAATCAAATTCAGCCACTCACATAGTGAAACATAACCCAACATGACACAGAACTAGGGTCCCAATTCCTTAAAGCCAGGGGCCACAGACATAGTAGAACTTTGATTTTATAAACACCAGATTTATGAATGACCAGTGGTCCGAACCACTCTTATCAATGAGGAGGGTGGGAGTGGGATGAAAAAATCCCATGAGGAAAATTATGTAGGGGGTAAGGCAGAAAAAGTCTATATCTTGTCATGTTCCGACACCTTAGTGCATTGGGCATGGCCTTGCAGAGGTTTGAAGGACGAGGAGAAAGTTAAGCAAAGCACCGTACTGCAACTTATGCAGCATTTCAATTTTAATGCCCCAATCTCCAGCTAATTCATAACATAGGGATTCCACTGTATTCCTGTATCCTTGATAGTAAAGTAACAACATAATTCATGACAAATTAGTTATTTCAGGATCTTCCACCCCCTTCTGCCTGGACAAGTAAAAAAGCCAATTTTTTCTGCTTTTAACAGCTGCATTTTCACATCAAAGGGTATGAATGGAACACGTCCAACCCACTTAATTAGCCTTGTTAACACGGGTACTGGAATTGACAGGTACTTCTTCTGCAGTTTATATATATTGGTTTCTGTTATTTCTACTCTAATGCATCTGATGAAGTGGGTCTTACCCATGAAAGCTCATGATTCTGTGTATTTTTGTTAGTCTCTACGATGCCATAGGGCTACTCGTTTTTTGTGTCTTCGGTGTTTGGAGAACCATTTCCTTTCCTGTTATCACTCTCTCATCCATTGAACCTGAGAGCACAGCTCCCTCTGCTGACTACCAGAGAGATTTGCCTCATCACCTATAGCCCCCACACATCCGTGTGTGGAGCAGGCAGCTATAAGTGAATTAGCATCAGCACAGTTACTTGAAATTTGTTTTAATTAATCACAGACTGAGCAGTAAATGAACCACTAAGCGGAAGGAAGAGGGGGAGGCAGCAAGAACTGAGGAGAATGATGGCTCAGATAAAACTTCCCAACTGAATGGGGGAATGCAGGAAATGTGCCAAGGGAAGGATAGCTTCTAATGACGGGCTTGCTACTGTGAAAATCCCTGCTCCCTATTTCTCCTACCAGGAATGCCGTTCGTCACCCAGTACACAAGACATCAGAGTCTTTCCCAAAACAACTGATGGTGATGTCATAGAGAGCGTCCACACTGCCAAAGTGCATCGAAAAAGCGATCTGCTTTTTTGACAGATAGCATCCATTCAGCGTGGATGCTATCTCTCATGTAAGCTGTGATTACTATGGATGGAGTGGCCACCAGTGTGGGGGAGAGAGGGCTGTATATAACTGTGCACATTAACTGATAAGCCCAGGCTCATCGGTTAACCACGTACACGTTTATACTTTCACGTCCCTAGCTGATGGGTGCTCATCATGATAGATCACTTAGAACATTTTCCAGTAGTGGTTTTTAATTGATATTCAATATCTATATTGAGGATGTGTCTACACTTGAAATTCTACAGCGGCACAGCTGTAGCACTTCAGGGTAGTAGACACTACCTACGCCGATGAGAGGGATTCTCCTATCAGGGAATCTAGCTCCCCAGGAGGTGGTAAGTAGGTTGATGGAAGAATTCTTCTGTCAAAATGCTATCTACATGGTATCTTAGGCCTGCTTCACGCCATTGCTCCTGAGTGATGTAGCTAGGTCAATCTAATTTTCTAGTGTAGACCAGACAAATAAAATATAAACCCTGAGTCCAAAGTCTGTCACCAGAAGCCCTCATCTCAAAACACAGCCCTAGAAATTGTGCAGCTTGGATGCACTTCATGCTTGCTCACATTTGGTCACAGACACGGAGAGCCTGATACAGCTTCCACTGTAATCAATGGAGACTTGCCATTACTTGCAGATGTATTGGAGCATAAGCTTTCGTGGGCAAAGACCCACTACGTCAGATGCATGCATACATCTGACGTAGTGGGTCTTTGCCCACGAAAGCTTATGCTCCAATACATCTGTTAGTCTATAAGATGCCACAGAACTCCTTGTCACTTTTGCAGATCCAGACTAACACAGCTACCCCTCTGATACTTGCCATTACTTGTAACGGATGCCAGATTGAGTTCTGAGTGGATGGCATTTCAGTTTTGTTCCACTGTGTAAGTGAAAATATAGTCTTCAGATAGAAGTCAGGGTGCAACATATTAACTCAAATTCCTAGATAAGGAACTTTGGGGAGAGGAGGGAGGTTAGACTTACTTAATATGTTGATAGCCAAGGGATAGATTATCTCTCTCTATATATTTTAGAGTGTGTCTGTCTGTGTGTCTGTCTGTGAGTCAGTTTGTTCAAGAACTCCTCCAAAATGATATGAGCTAGGCCCACCAAAGTTGGTACGCAACTTCCATTTCTCCTAACTTTCAGGGTTTGGTTGTGCCAAGAGAACTGGCAGCCCCAGGAAAAGGACTGTTTTTCATAACATGCAAAGGGAGGGGCTGCTGTTCGGAAGGAAGAACTATGAGAGTGGTCACTGGGGGCAGCCGTACCACCAAGGGAGTGGCCAGCAGAGTTGAGACTTTGTCACCTTGCCTGCAAGCACAACGGATAACTACCCTCCTCCTACTCAAGCCCTTCCCCCCCTTTATGGCTCATGGCCACAGTGCCAGGAGGGGCAGAAAATAAGCCCCTGGTGGCTGGGGAAGAAAAAAGGGAGAAAAAGGCCACTGTCAGCCAGGGAAGGAACTGGGGGGGGAGGGGCAGTGCCAGATGGGACCCCTTGCCCCGAGCCCCTCCTCACCCCCAACCCTCACTCCTTAGTTTATACTGTTGTTTGAAAGCAGTTTTCCGACATGTCACCTTGTAGATATAATGCAGATGGCGTACTGGATGCAAGAATAGGAAGACCCACTGCTAAAGCTTTTGTTTTATAGACAGCAGGGAAACAAGCTGTGATGTAACTTCACTGTCTGCGTCAGGCAGCTGGTTCATCAGGGTGAAGCTCCCGAAGTGTATAGAGGAAACTAATGTAAAGCACTTCTGCTCTTACAGAAATGGGGGCACCTGCTCAGAATGTGTTATCATGTTTTGAATGTGTGACAGCAACCCTCTTGGCTGACACGCTGGGAACTGAAGCAGGGACCTCTGGAGCTACAAGCATGAGCAGCTGTAGCTTGTATTCTACAGCCACGGCTTTTTAGCTGCAGCTGAAACAGACTCACCTCCTTCTGCAGAGCAGGTGCAGAGCAGAACATGTAACATGCAGCCATCAATGGGTCACAGATGCCCCTCCCTAATAAGTATACAGGCAATTAAAGAATGCAAATGTGACAAAACATAATCAGCCCCAACAGAAGTGAAAACCCAAGTCTGCCCTTTAATCAGTTACATCAAGACCCTCTGTACCCAGCTGGATTATTCATACTCACTCAACAAACCCTTAAGCATCTTCATATTAAAATGGATGGATTGCCCATATCTATAGCCCTGCAAATATGCAGCTATCCTCTTTATATCCATGGATATCCGTGGCTCGTTTTTGCGGACACGAATGCGGATGCAGATACGACATTTTGTGTCCACACAGGGCTCCACCTAAGGAGTGGTGGTGTGCTGCTTCCAGCCAGTGATCCTCTGAGCCAGATGAACTCCTCCCGCTCCTGCCATTTCACCATGTGATCTGTCTCTCTCTCTCTCTCGCTCTCTCTCTCTCTGGAGATAAGGCAAGGAATCTGCTTAATGGGTCTCCCCATGGGCTACTACAGGGAGGTGCAGGAATGAGAGAAAATCGTCGGTGCATAATTCATGATCTGCCTCAGGCAGAAGAGGACCAAGAAAAAAATGGTTATTTTCACTAGAAAGGCGTAAACAAGAGCTCATTGAAACCCATCACAGAAAACAAAACACTGAGGGCACGTCTAGACTACGGGGGGTTTTTTCGAAAGGAGATATGCAAATTTGGTGATAATCTGCATATCTTCTGATCGCATTTTTGAAAGCAGGTCTTTTGAAAGGGAAAGTAGTGTGGACATGGTTTTTTTCAGAAAAAAAACAAACCTTTTTCGAAAAAAATGCTCTTCCTAAAGAAAGGTTTACTCGCTTTTTTGAAAAGGGTTTTTTTCCCCCAAAAACACATCCAGGCTACTTTCACTTTTCAAAAACATGATCAGAAGATATGCAAATTAGTGCCAAATTTACATATCTTTCAAAAAAAACCTGTAGTCTAGACATGCCCTGAGAGTCTAGGAATACTGTGCACTTCACATTCTTCCGAGCAGCTCTAGGGAGAGGCTAAGGGGATTAGAGCTTCCTAAAGGAGGTGCAGGGAGGCTGCTTTATGAAGGGAGCAATAGAGTTTCATATTCTCCTCAGCAAGGGCCAGGAGTCTCCTTTGGTTTGTTGGTGTGTGTTTCTGACATGCTCCAATTTACTTAATTTTCATTTAAAGAAATAACGTTCTCTCCCACGTTGTGTTGGAAGGCATTGGATTGCTTTCCTGTTGGGGCAGGGTGCCAGCTGGCCAGCCTGGCATCATTTTTTCTGGCAGAGATCGAAATGTTGATGCATTGTCTACATTTGAAGTGACCGTTTTCACTGGCTTTTCTAAGCAGAACTAATGGAATGACTAAAAGGCAGTCTCTTTGGTTCTTTCTTGGATTTTCAGCTGAATGTGAAAGTGAAGCATTGACAGTAGGCCTGCCGACAAGAGTGAGGAGCAACTGCCCGGCGATTCAAAGTGGCCCAGAGCTCCAGGCCCTTTAAATTGCTGCCAGAGCATGGTGCCCTGCATGGCACTGAGGGCTGGAGGAGCGCGATGTGGTCCAGGCAGTGCTGAGGGCTGCCTGCCCCTGCCCAAGGCCCCACCTCTTTTGCGAATCTGGAGCCAGCCCCCTCCCTCCATCTTGTCCAGAGACCCGGCCAGGCTCTTGGCATCTGATTGACAACAGTGGTGGCTGCGATCCACAGTGTGGATAAGCCCTATGCAAGACCAAATCACAGGTGACTCTGCCATTGGTCATCATGGCAGACACACAGCACCCCCTGTTGTTCCCATCCTGAAACCCCACATGACTCTGCCAGTGACCTCACTCCCAACTCAGCCGTGCTTCCTGGTGTTCAGGCCTAGCACTCCACATGCCTCTGCCAAAATACCTCATTCTTGCCCTGCCGTATCCTCTGCTATCCCTGGCCTGGATCCCCCAGCTCTGTCGATCTACCTCCCCTTCCATATCCTGCAGTGCCCCTTGCTATTACAGTTTTAGGATTGCCACCACGTGACTCTGCCAAAACAAATCACACCTCCCTTGCAGTATTCCCTGAGATTCTTCACCAGAGATCTACAGGTGAACGTGGACAAAACAGATTACCCTGACTTGCAGCACACCTAGGGGGGCTGACAGCCTGAGTGGGCCCCTGGGCAAAGTGGGGAGCGGGGGGGGGGTCTCCGGCTCCAAACTCCCAGAAGGGGCTGGACCTCGGGTAGAGGGGATGGGGTCAGGGTAGCCAGCCATCTGTGCCGCATGGAGCTTGGCATGCCTTCCCCCCCCCCCCAAACCCTCAGAGCCACCCGCAGTGCACAGCATGGCACTCTGGCAGAGATTAAAAGGGCCCGGAACTGCGGCCGCCCCTATAGTAGTGGTGATGGCCCAGAGACCCATGAACCTTTGAATCACCAGGCCCTGGGGGCAATTGCCCCCTATTTGCAGGCGTGAGTATACCCTACTGTTCTAATGTCGGGCTCTCCCCTCCAGCAAGTGCTACTGATGCGTAACTGGTGCTTTAGAAGCTAGGATAAGAACATTCACCTCATTACGTTTGTGTCATGGATAGAATTTGAATCCATTATTCTACAGATAATAAGAAAGCAGAAATGAGTTGCCATATTTTCAAGAAGATTGGGAAGCACGATGCTTCAGAAAGGTCTAGATATCTGCGGCCACCAAGGCAAACAGCAACATCAGAGTTTTCTATGCTGTACGTTTTTTTTTAATTGCTCCAGTTGCAGCTGAGCGCATAAAGACACTGAAGTGTAAAGCGGTTTCGACAGTCCATCTCCTGTGGTACCCACTACAATAGAAGCAGCCAAGACTGGCCTTTAAATCCAGCTTGCAGCCTGCCCCGGTGGAGCAGCTCCAAGCTGTTACCTATGGCTCTCTGCGCTACTGAAGTGGGGCAAAGGGGGAGGCTTTGCATACTGCTCCTGCTTCGAGCACAGTTTCTCAGCTCCCATTGGCCAGAAATCTGTCCATCCATCTTCACACATACATGACTTTCCTTGCCACAGTATCTGAGACAAGATCCCGGAACTGTGCTCTTTTACTTTTTTGTATAAACCAGGAGGAGGAAAATAAAAACATTGCATATTAGCAAGGCCCTCAGATCTCATGCAGACATCAAAGGGAACATATGGCTCTCCACCCCCACAAAATCCCTCCGGAATTTCAAACGGATGCCATCTCTTCCCTCCCGCCCCTCCCCCCCCCCCCCCCCCCCCCCGCCCCCAGCCACAGATTGCACATGAAAATCAGAAGGCTCTTATGCCTCTGGACCTCATGCAAATAAGAGAAGCAGCTCCCAACTTATATGAATATATCAGAGGAAGCCTTGCACATCTGGATCACACATGACTGTCAAAGAGCCTTCTCCCTCAGTCACATGCTGCTGTCAGAGGTACAGTCTCCTCTCCTTCCCCACATGAATCCCTCTGATTTCATATAGCTGTCAGAAAATGCCTCATATTTCTGGGACCCCAAATGACATCTGGAACACTTCCCATCCTCTAAATCTCAAGTAATAACAGAGAAAAATCAACTCTTTTAATTAGAAGGAGTGTGAGGCATGGATCACAAAAGGATATAGAAGTGAGGGTGCCATTTAACGGGACTAGGAGGGCTGCAGCCTCCCCTCCTCCCACCCCACCCCCTGCACCCGCCCCTGCAAGTTTCCTATCATACTAGGATGCTGTCTCCTGCCTCTTCTCAATAGCCAGGAGTGAGAGGAAAGCAAGCAGCTTGCTTTCCTTACTCCTCTCCTCCCCTCTCCCTCAGTGAAGAATGGAGGCTCATCCAGCAGAACAAAAGGCCCCACCCATGCATGCTCCTGGCTGGGATCAGGAGCTGTGGGGTTAGGGTCAGAGCTCCTGAGATACTGGTTCCAGCCCCTGATTGGCAAGCATGGAACTGCAGCAGCTACTGCAAAGCACAAAGGTGAGCAGCCAGGTTACTTGCTTACAGGCTACTTCCTTACAAGCAGGCAGCCCAATGTTACCTGTGCTACAGTTCCTCTCCCCTGCCACACTTTTCTCCCCACCCTGGACTGGCTGTCATTTGCTCTACCAGTAAGAAGGCAGAGCCAATAGCAGGGCTGGGAGCAGCTGCAGCCCTTTTCCCAAATCCATTGGAACAAGCAGGCTCAGGGCATGGTGAGGAAGAAATGGATGTGCTTATGTAGCCACCACCAGGCGGATTTGAAGCTTAGTATAGGAGTCTCTGCCCTTTGAGCTAAAAGCCCATATTGTAGAGGTCTCTTGTTCTTATCTGTTGCTGTGGTCTAGGTGCCATTGCATGGGACAGTGAACCACACTAGGTGTGTGGGTTACACTTAGGTCAGGAGATGGCTGCAGATTTCATCACCATCTGCCCTGCTCTTCACTCTGTACATGTTGCTATGTTACAAAGGCTGGGAGGAGCCAGCCTCTTGTCACACCAGTAGACATAGTAATAGAAATGTAGCCGTGTTAGTCTGGTGTAGCTGAAGCAAAATGCAGGACTATGTAGCACTTTAAAGACTAACAAGATGGTTTATTAGATGATGAGCTTTCGTGGGCCAGACCCACTTCCTCAGATCAAATAGTGGAAGAAAATAGTCACAACCATATATACCAAAGGATACAATTTAAAAAATGAACACATATGAAAAGGGCAAATCACATTTCAGAACAGAAGGAGGATGCAGGGGGGCGGGGGGGGAAGGAAGGAAGGTAAGTGTCTGTGAGTTAATGATATTAGAGGTGGGGAAAGTTAGATGTCTGTGAGCTAATGGTATTAGAGGTGATAACTGGGGAAGCTATCTTGGTAATGGGTAAGGTAGTTGGGGTCTTTGTTCAATCCCCCCCTGGAGAGTGTCGAATTTTAACATGAATGACAGTTCAGAGGATTCCCTTTCAAGTGCGGATATAAAATGTCTTTGTAGTAGAATGCAGGTGGTTAAGTCGTTGAGACAGTGTCCTTTCTGGTTGAAATGGCAAGAAATAGTTTTTTCTTTGTGATCTTGTCTGATATCTGTTTTGTAGGCATTAATCCTTTGGCGAAGTGTCTGAGATGTTTGTCCAATGTACATAGCAGACGGACACTTTCGGCACATGATAGCATAAATTATATTTCTGGATGCGCAGCAATATGTGTTCTTGATCTTATAACTCACTTGGTTAGGTCCAATAATGGTATCAGCAGAATGAATATGTGGACAAAGCTGGCAACGTGGTTTGTTGCAAGGGAAGGTACCAGGGTTGGTATTAGTGTGGTATGTCCTGTGGTTGTTGGTAAGAATCATCTTGAGGTTAGGTGGTTGTCTATAGGAGACTATGGGTCTGTCTCCCAGAGCCTCTTGGAGTATGGTATCCTGTTCCAGTATAGGTTGTAGTTTATTGATAATGTGTTGGACAGGTTTAAGATGGGGGTTGTAGGTGATGACAAGTGGTGTTCTATTGTTGGTTTTCTTGGGTCTGTCTTGAAGTAGATGGTTTCTAGGTATTTGTCTGGCTCTTTCAATTTGCTTTTTTATTTCTCCGGGTGGGTAGTTGAGATTTATAAATGCTTGGTAGAGATCCTGAAGATCCAGTAGACATAGGTGTGGGGAGTGGAGGGGCTGCTGCTCCTCCTCCAGGCTCATTCAAGTGAGCCCAGCTTTGGGTGTTTCAGTGCTTCATTGCAAGAGCGGCAGACCTGAAGAATGACCGACCAGGGGATCTTTCCCCCGCTGTCAAGAAACAAACATGAGGCGTCACACCACAAACACTGCTTCAATTACACTTAAAACTTTCCCATTTTTTTCCCAGCTCTTCACTTTTGGGGGGAATGGCAATACCACAAATGCTGATTGACTTTTCCTCAGAACACCTTTTGAAGCAGTAGCGAATGGTGACGGCGCCCAGGGGGCCACTGACCACATGACACACACACACACACACAGCTTGGGGAAGGAATGAGACAACCTCCCTCCGCCCCAGACCTTGCCTCTCCCTGCCCCTGCTCTGCCTGACCCTACCCATGCTCCACCCTCTCCCCACATCTTCTCCATCCCTGCGTCACCTCTTTCTCCTCCCTCAAGCAAGGTAGCCTGAGGGGACTAGTGGGGGCAGTGCCAGCAGCACGGGTCTGCCCATCCCCTGCACTTGCCAGCAGTGGCGGAGAAAGCGGAACAGCATGATCCCAGCTCACTTTTGTCCCCCAGCTGTGTCGCTCCCCTTCCTGCGTGTGAGTTTGAGGGCAGTCCTATTTCTCCCCCCCCGCAAAAAAAAAAAAACAATGCAGGCAGAGGGTTGCAGCTATCTGGGACTGTTGCTGTGCTTGTCCCGCCATTGACAGAGACTGCAGGGGTTGGACCCCTTCTGCAGGCACCAGACACCTACCCCCCTCTTCCCACTAGTTCTCCTGTCCCTCCCCTTGCTAGTCCTCCCGCTGGCTGCTGGCCAGCCCCTTTCCCCTCCCAACTATGGCATGGGGGGGGGAGGCACTTTACACGTGCAAATGCAAACAAATGCTGCCCTCAGTAGCCAGCCATTTTATCGCAGTATGTCTGCTGTGCTGTATGTCCTTCTGTTCCAACTGCTAAGTCATCTTAGCTCCTGTTTCCTTACTCTTTAATATTTCTGAGGGTGGCAGAGTCTCACAGACTGGAGTCCCTTCAGTGAATGTCATGGAGGTGATGTTTACTCTCACAAATCCTTAGTGCAACATACTAGAATTCTCCTTCCAATCCTTTGTATTTCTTCATAAGTATTTCGATAAGCCATTCAGCGCATATCAACCAAAGCCAGGATTTGGCTGACAAAATGTGTTTGTTATAGATCTATGCTGCTAACAGCCATCATTTAATTATACTACAGCTATCGGTTCTTTCTCAATGGTCGTAAAAAATGTTTAAGTAAATAGATTGGGCTACTTTTGGGCTCCTACTTTTGTTTAAAGTGACCATGGGCTATTAATTCAGTAGAAATCTGGCTATACTATTTTTGCTAATTTCTAAGTTACTACCTGCAAAAAGCCAACAAAAGAGGAGTTTTCAGGTGCCTATGAAGCCCCCAGAATGGAATCATGGTTAAAATTACCCCCCACGCATACATCAACATCTGAAATGGCACCCTTGTGAAGAGGCTATCCCATGGATTTCACAAAGTCATTAGCATGATCCCTCTAGATCTCAGTGAACAGATGCAGTTCCCTGAACACTCTATAACCATCAGAGGAATGGATGCTCCTTGGAATTCACATGACAGTCCATCCCCAAATTCGCATACCCCACTCCATCCCCAAATTTCCATCCCAGAGCTGATAGGGAAGACTGGAAAATGCACCCTGCTTTGACTTCTCCCTGTCTCCAGTGATTGTCAATATACCCTTTGTGCTGAGTTTTATAACCTCTCCAGAGGTTCTCTCTGAAACGATTACTCATAAAGGCTAAGATAAACATGGGTGACACTCAAAATTGCTTCATCTAACTCTGCAGAGCCCTTTCTTTTCAGCAGAATCCTTCCTAGAGCAGGTACCATTCTACCAGCCCCAGCAGCCCATTCTGAAGTCACAGACATAGTCAAACATTAACGATCTATAAATAGAACAAGCAATGTTTGCTCCATCAGTAGTGGCAAGGGATTAACCCTCATAAACAGTGTACCTATAAAAACAGGTTTAGGCAGGCATTTGGTGACAGGGATGAAGGCAGAATTTATTCACCACAGTATTTGCTCAGACCTATGTAAAATAACAAGAGTTGGAAAGAAATGGAATATACCAAATTCTAGTTCGGCAGGGAAGTACCCGGGCAAAGTTGGGTAGCATTATACGCTGGATGTGATGCTAACTTGTGCTATAGCCTTAGCTAATTTGGCGGTGGTGACAGAAGGTGAATATCACATACTGGCTGCTCTGTTTGCCTTCACAGTTGCTTAACAACCAGTACCTAAATTATTGCTTTGTAAAGTGCCTGAGAAAATCTAGCATATGAAAGACTCAGCATAACCAAATCCTTACATGATCAGAACGCTGAACAACTGCTTAAGTGCTGGGGTGAAAACCATGGTTGTGAGCTACATTTCTCTGGCATAATGGAAATATTTGCCATAAGGGTAAATCTCATTGGTGCAAGAGATTCTAAGGGCCATCACAAACCTCAACATCATCATCTCCCTGTGCACGATGCACGTCTTTAACCTGCCTTCTCTAACATAAACACACAGCAGCATGCACATTAAAAAAGCCCTCCCATACCAAAACATTTCCCTGCATGTACAATTCTCCCCCGGTGAGAGGATGAGAGAGAATGAATCACACGTGACAGATATGACTCATCTTGCTTAATGCACCAAGAAAAAGCACTCAGATGCTACAGTGACAAGGGAGACAAGAACCAGAATAGAATACTTATTTAACAGATTTTTTGTGGTTCACAGGCAATGCCAAAAAAATGGGGCAGATGAAATGATTTTGGGTCAAATCAAAAATGAAATGTTTTGAAATTTTGGGTGAATCAAAAAGTTGAAAACAAAATTCTTTTCATGTTAAACAAAATGTTTGGCTTCAACGAAACCAAAATATGACATGTAGATTCAGAGCACTTCAAAATGCTTTTGATATTTGTTAATGGAAATTTTGAAGTGAAAATTTGCATCAAATCAAATGATCAAAACCTCAGAAACATCAGAAGGAAATGTTTTGATTTTTTTGTCAGAATTTTTGAGGTTTTTTAACCTAAACAAGTTGACAAAACTGACCCAAACTCCGAAGTGTTTCAGCCACTGAAACTTTTTGCCAAGAAAATAGTTTGGACAAAATTGTTGTCCAGCTCTACTCTGTAAAGTCCCTAGCAGAAGAGGGCCCTCATCTCAGAGCCCTGAGTCTCTGACTGGATGGGGCTGATTAATCACCTGTGAAGCTGTGCTGCCTTGCAGCTTAGAGGGAACACTGACCCTGATCTTTGATTGGCACCACTCAGTGCTGCTGCAATACAAATAATAATGATGATAGCACAGAACAATGTGTCTGGTAGATGGAGGGGCTCAGTAGCCCATCTACATCTGAGTGATGCAGTATTGTTCCGGGACACAGAAAGCTCACTTGCTTGCATATCAAAACATAGTTATTCACAACCAACCTGCGGCTGCACAATTTAATCTCCTGAGGACTGAAATGCTTCAGTCGATCTAAAGTATTTGGGCTGACCACAGGGGTATCCAGGTGAAATGTAATAGCCTATCATGGATTTGATGATTTAATCATCCCTCCTGGCCTTAAACTCTATGGCACAATAGGTTAGAGGTGATATGCTTCTTCTTTGATTCTGTTATCAATCTCCTGGGTCATTACCCTTCAAGGATCCCATTGTTACCAAACATACAGCCTCCATATCATAACGAAAGACAGATGTGTGTTCTCCATACTGCTGTGTGTTAATCAAACATGTGCTTGTTGATTTATGTGTGTGTTTACCTAACAGCACAAAAGCTAAACCTGGCTTCTACCTGCAGCAGGCAGCTCTGTGTTCTGATCAGCATTCAAAGCCCTGCACTGCCAGGGAAAGGGTGACTGATCTCTCCAGCTATACCCAGTCACACATAACCGCAGCAGCTGCTCCTCACAAAACAGCACCTGGACTCAAGCAGCCGGTTACATAAAGTCCTGTGAATTTCTACTGGGGCTTTCCTCCACAGGAAAACTTCTATAAAGTTTTTAGGTTGGAAAAAAAACCCGCCTAAGTCTCACAAAGGGTGAAAATAAATTCAGTTTGAAATAGTTAAAGCCCATCACCATTGGCATTGTTGCAAAAAACAATGTTTCACTGGCATACAAAACTTGTGACTACAAAACTTGTGCTTCTTTCTTTAGAGTAGCCTTTGAAGTAGGTAATACTTGTATTTCTTGGGCCAGATCTTTGGACTACCCACAGAGCAATGCTACCTGAAGATCTGGCCTCTTGATCTCCCAAAAAAGTGCGGTGAATTGAATTGACTAAGGAGAGGGATCAGTGGGTGGGTCATTTGTTGCCCTAAAGTGTGTGTGTGTGTGTGTGTGCGTGCGCACACACGTGAGCACGTGCATACGCGCTCGTCTCTCTTCCGATCCCTTTGTTGTTGTTACTATTTATTTCTTTATTCACTCACTTCCTTACCTTGGAATAAAAGCTCTCTTATTCTGCTGATTCCATTTCACCTTGAGGACTGATGGTGTCCTCTCCAACATCAGCTGATGATCATTCTGTCACAAAATAAAATGTAATGACTGCTGTCAGTTCAAGACCACAGGTATTAACATTTCTAATGTGTGGACTCAGTTGGCTAGCGACAGAGACAACGGGGCCAATATAGCTAAGGTTAAAAGGACTCTGGAGACTAGCCACATGGGCTTTCAGCTTGCATTGTTGCCAGCTGTTGAGCTTTGAGAAGATCTTTGTGACTTTCACTGGAGAGACTGTCAGACCCGAGTACGATGTAAAGAATGGAAGAGAACCAAGCAGGAGATGATGCTTGAGAAGTGACACTAACAATTTACAGCTGCTCCACACCTAGCAGCTGATTCATGCACATATTGTGCCAGTGCCTTCGAATGGCTTTGACGACTCTTTAATGTTGACCAGGCTCAAGCTTTGGAGGCGCTAGTCATGAAATCCATTCCTAGTGGTGAATATAGACAGCTGTCAGTCCCAGGGCTGGCCTTACCATGAGGCGAACTGAGGCAGCTGCCTCAGGCGACAGACTGTACAGGGGCACCACTAGGACCCAAAGTGTAGAAAATTGTGTCTGCTGCTGGTGCAGCGAGGGGGTATGGGAGCATCATTTGAGCTCCCTGCCTCAGGTGCCAAAATGTTGTGCGCTGGCCCTGGTCAGTCCTGATTGTATGTGCAGTGACCACAAACTGTTGAGGCGGGAGCTAAGGGAGGTGCCTAGGAAAAGTGCATCCACAGCTTCATGTGGACTCTCACTGAATTCTGCTCCTTAGATGTAGAAGGGAGAAAGAGGCTGGAAAGAGAGAAGAGAACCTCCTTTTTGTCTGCTACCAGCACAGACTTTGTTTGTTTTTTCCTTTGTAACAGACCCTATATAATAATAGATGCTCCACTGTGAAGCCCACTTAGATTTCAATTCTGTATAACCTGGGATTCTCAACTTTTCAGAACCTAAACTGTTAAACATCTGTCGATGTGGTTGACATAGGAAAAACTAGCAAAGGGACTCACCACTGGAAGGTTCCTCTTAGGGTGCTGCTCTTGGTGCTCAGCATTCTGGAGGAAGACGTTGTTGCTGCCCCACAGGGGTGGCCCGTGCGTATAGGCCGACTTGGCCATTGCCTAGGGCGCTGTGTTAAACGAGGCACCCAATGATGACATCATGCCATTGAGGGCTGTGGAGGCAGGGGTGCCGATCGCGCATTCTGCCTGGGGCACGGGGGTGCTGATCGCACATTCCGCCTGGGGCGTTAGCTGTCGGCAGCCTGCCTTGGGCCGCCCCTGCTGCCCCAAGAAGTTTACAGGAATTATCTAAATGAGATAAGTGTAGTTACTGAAAGTCATCTGTATTTCCAGTGCACGTGGAAATGCAGAAACTCACACAGCCTCCCCAATGAAACCAGTAGCAGTCAGGGCCCAGACACCACTACACCCAGTAACTGCATAATCCTGTTACTTTAGCCCTGACTTTCTCTCCCCATTCCCTCCCGCCACCATTTTCCCCATCAGAGTTTGTCACTCTTTGGTTTATGTTTTTCTATATACAAAGATCAAAATGTTCCGTTCAGACAAAACTGCCTTCATTTTAAATAAAGAGAACAATGCAACCAAGAAACAAGCTCACGGTGTGCGCGTGTACGTATATGTGTGTTTGTGTGTGTACCTCATTTGAACTCAGATGGAGTTTAGGGGCTTCTGTGAGTAAGACATTGAATCTGATTGCATTCATCAAGTTGTTGTCATTGTTGCATAAAACAATTATTTTGACCTGCAAAACTTGTCAATACTTGCCTCCAATTCTTCTTTCTTTAGAGCAGCATTTGAAGTAGGCAATACTTGTATTCCTTGGGCGAGCTCCTTGGAATGCCAACAGAGCTATGCTACCTGAAGATCTGTCCTCTTTGTCCTGACAAAAAGGTGTATTGAACTCAATTGACTAGTGAGAGGAATTAGTGGGCGTTGCCCTGAAATAATCTCCACTTTCTCATTAAGTTGATGTCCTCAGTTTTTTGGATCTATGACAAAGGAGGAGAACTACAGAGACATATGTGATACTTCACAAAATGCCATCTCAAAGCGGCATTTTGTGAAATATCACACGTCTCTGCAATTCCCCACCTTTCCCCACCTTTCTCCAAAAATCAGCCCTTTTGAAGTAAAGAGGGATATTTGCCTCTGCAAACCCAGGATAAAGATAATCACAGATCGAGAAGGAAGGTTTGCCTGAGCAGTTACAGGAGGTAGGAAAATCCATTGGAGTGTGCTTTGATCTTTACTGCTCCTGTTCAGAGAGTCCTTGAAAAAGGCAGAGGTAGGTATGGCCCCAAGAACAATACTAAGCGCATGTCTACTTTTCAATTAAACATGGATGGCTGGCCCGGGACAGCTCAATCAGACTTGCAAGGCTTGGACCACCGGGTTGTTTAACTGCAGTGTTGAGATTTGAGCTTAACAGTGGGACTTTGGGACCCCACGAGAGGAGAGGTGCCTTAGCCTATGTGCCAGCACAAGCCTGAATCTACATAGTCCCTTAGCTCCAAAGCAGCTGACCCAGGGCACCCACAGCCATGCTGCAGATCTTTTATTCCAGTGTAGACGTACCCTAATACAACTGGTGCATGGGCCATTGCCCTGTGTCTGATAAAACCGGCAGAGTAGACATCAAAGAGTTACTGATGGCATCAGTAGAGCATTTATGCTTCACCAGCATTGTTCTTGCCCTTTCTCCCAAAACGGAATCAGGTCAGACTGGTTTCCTGTTTGCAGGTCAAGAATCACAGGGGAAGGAGTAAGCACATTCGGCAAAGGTCAGCAAAACCAGGTCCAGAGATATAAAGTGTTCTTCCCATCCTCCTGCACCTACACAAACATCCACCCCATCCACAAAGACAAGACTGCCATAAATCACAAGGCATGATTATGATTAAAACCAGGAGCTGAAAGGAAACCTTGGCTCACTACGCCCAGGCAGAGCTACAGATGGAGCAAGTGCGCTAGATTAGGCACACGTATTCATCATACCTTTCAAAAGGCAGACCAGAAAGACATGGCAATGCCCTTAAGCAAAGTGATTAACAAGCAAAGACAACTACAGTGTCCCTTAGCCAGAGTGATGGCCCACTGAGAATGTGTGAGGATGGCTCTGGCATGTCTCACCTACTGAGATATCCCTTATGAGGATGGGTGAGGTCCCCTTTACACTGACCAATGAGCTGTCTCATAGGAGGGCTAGATTGTCCATTACCCAGGAAGAAGAGGAAGGGGGCAATCTTTGGTATGAACAGATCTAGTGGGGAGAGGGAAGGAAGAAAAACACTTCCCATTCTCAACTCCTCCATTTTTTTATCAGTGGGAAAGAGTTGCTTCCTCTCTCTCCCATGGGGAATTTAGACTAATAAAGTATGATTGCTAAATATGCTTCGTTGTGACTCAGGGCAGCATTCTGTGCCCTTCTGCCACCCTTTTTCCCCTGTGCTCGCTCGAGTCTGCCCAGTTTGTAGAATCCCTAGAAAAAGCAAAGAGAGCTTTTCATCTTATCAGCTTTTTTATTGCCTCCTGGTTACACAGTAATTTGGGGTTTAGCTCCACCAAGGGATGGCATGATGGGAAATGAGCTCAAGGATTGTCAGTTCATTGGACAAATAAGGAAGGGCCTGCCATACAATTATAGGAGACAGATAAGGAAAGCACAAAAGGGGAATAAGCAGAAAAAGGGAGCCAGACTGGGAAAAGGTAAAAGGCAAGAGGCAACCCCAGAAGGATTTACTAAGGTTGGGGCGGGGGAGGAGGGGAGAGTTCGACCAATTGCATGTTCTTTAGATACTGAGAAGAAAAAAGTGGGATAGAGGGGAATTCTTCAGTGTTAACCAGGGAATTTTCCCCCGGCTTAAATGCCCAGTTAGGAGTAGGAGGCAACTGATGGGAGGTTCCTCAACCCAGCCTGCTGCAGAGCCAAGAACAAGGAGACCACTTTTGTGCCAGCGGATTGACAGTCCCATGGAAGCAACGGCGGTTTCTCCTGGCATGGCTGGCTTGAAGGGAAGCTGATAAAAAAAGGCCTATGTGGAAGTTTCAGAGGGCTCTGGATCTGGAAGAGGAGAAAACTTGACTCAAAGATTGTGGCTGAAGGGGCAGCAGTAAACCTGCATGTTATAGGCTAGGGAGGGTTCCTTTCTCTCTGCATCAGATAGTCTAATATTTGGAAAGCATACAGTGTGCCACTCTTGCTAGTAACTGGGCATAAAGGAATGAATTAGCTAAGCACTCTGTTATTTTCTCAAGTCATATTCATATCAGAAAAACAATATTGGGACTTCTAAGGGATTCTTGCTTAAAAGCAAAAAGGAAGATCATCTCTCCACAAACATTCACCTAAGTGAAGCGACACTTTCTTGGGCATTTTTGCCATGAGTCTGCAGGGAACACTCCTCCTGGGATTACAATGAGATTGTTCAGAGCTTTTTAAAGCTGCAGTGCTTTGGGGATTGTTTTGTGGGGGTGAGAGCTGTTTAGCCTTTTCTCCCAGTGACATCTGGTGTTATTTTGCTACCTACTCCAGAGTTATTCTTGGCCTTGAAGTGGACTCCAAGGATCAGAAAGAGAAGATGTGGGCTTTCTCACACATCAGCAATCGCCATTGCTCCATTGCCACTGATTTCATTTGAAAGGGTGCCGGTAAGGAGAGGAATACATCTGTTCACCTTTATTTTTCTTGGAATAAGCAAGCGGCAGAGAGCACTCTAGTAGAGAGGATTTTTTCTTCCCTTTTGCACACAAAAAGAGAATTGGTCTTCTTTCCTCCAAGCGGGATGAAGATGAGTGACTCGAGGGAATATGACAGTCAGGGGAAACCTGCTCTGTCTTTTTCTATTGAGGAGATCTTAAAGAAACCCTCTGTTAAGACCCACCTAAACAATACACCAAGAACTATCAGTAGTCACGTCAAAGCAGCTCCAGCCATGGGATCAGGGCCACAGCTGGAACTTGCCATGGGTAAGCACCACTTATACTGCTTAATGAAAACTTCCCCCTTTCCAAGTCTGTTTGGTGTGACTAGAATATAATTTGTACTGGTTGTGCCCTTGTAGGAATCTGGGACTTCATTGGTCAGCAGAGTGTTTGCCCCTCTCCATTCAATACACATATATAAGTATAATTTTAACGTGAAATCAAAAAGATTTTGAGAATTTCTTTGCTTATAACCATGGCCACCCGCTGTCATCCCTTTTGGGGATTCATTATGCCACAAAGGCTCTCAAAAATCAGGACTGAGAGATGTGCTGTTTGAGCAGGCAAGAAACAATGGCCCTGATCCTCAAAGGTATTTAGGTGTCTAACTCTCACTGATTTGTAGCCTCTCCTGATTTCAGTGTGAGTTAGGCTTGCAAAAATACCGTTGAGGACTTGGGTCTCTGTGACCAGTGTAAAATCTAAGAATACCTGAAAATTGCAACCAAGTAAAATATCCTGGGACCTTTCATCTACAAAAAAATCCTTTATTATTTACTGTTATACAAAACATCTGCTCCTCCTGTAAAAAAGGGTCTGAGGGACAAATTGAGGCCTACTACTATGAGGTGCGTACCAGCACCAGAGTTATTCAGCAGAGCCAAATTCCATACAAATGCTTTGCCATGATAAAATCAACTACCCTGATTCGAACAGGAGCAATGGACAGCAAGGAAAAAGTAGTTAGAACTCAGGAAGGAAAAATACTTTTTCTTTCAAGTCTATCTTTATCATGGGAGATAGGAGGGCTCCTTCATAAACTGGAGCAAGCTCCTTAGCAGCAAACCTTCCAGTGCTAAAGATCAACAAGTGTGTGGCCTTCTTAACTTGTATTTCCTTGGTTTTGATCAGCTTAGCATAGAGTTAATCAGAAATTATATTGTTCCCAAGGAAAATGCCAACATTTTTTTGTTGAAAATATTGAAAACCAACATTGTTGTTGTTTGGATTTTTGACAAAAAGTCAACATTTTCTGCAAAAAGCAGAAACTTTCCATCAAACAAAAGCCCAGTTCTCTGTCAAAAAATAGCTAATTTTTACCAGCCCTCATTTAGTCCTCTCAACACACTATATAACAGAATTTAATAATTATTTATAATAGAATAGCAAACAGACATATGCTATACATGGTAAGAGACAGGCTGTGCGCCTTAAGAACTTACAGTCTAAGTAAGAACTGTGTGCCAGCGTGATTTGCACTCTTTTGGGACCAGGATAAATTCTAATAGGATTGGATGGCCAGGGTAAACAGGATCAAATCGAGGCAGCACAACTGGCTTAGGAAGGGATTTAGGACAACGTTCACAAAATATGCTCTAGCCCAGTAGTTCTCAACCTTTCCACACTCCTGCATCTATTCCAGGAGTCTGATTTGTCTTGCATAATCCCCAAGCTACACCTCACTTTACAACTATTTACTTACAATATGAGGCACAAAATTACAGAAATGTCACAGCACATTGTTACTGTCAAATGGCTTACTTTGTCATTTAGCCATATTAATTAATTAATTAAATAAATAAATAAAATGAAATATAAATATTGCACTTACATTTCAGTGCATAGTACATAGAGAAGTATAAACAAGTCAGTGTCTGTATGAAATTTTAATTTGTACCGACTGCACTAGGGCTTTTTATGTGGCCTGTTCTAAAACTAGGCAAAGCTAGATGCATTGATGTATCCCCTGGATGATCTCTGAGTATCCCCAAGGATAACCATATCCCTAGCAGAGATCTACTGCTTTTGCCTAAGACACTTTGACCCTGTCCACACTGGTTGACAACTGTGTTGGAATCTAGTTTGGCCACAGCTGAGTGTTCACCATACTTAGGTCAATGATTAAACTGAACTGTACATTGGAATTTTGGCCCCTTTTACACTAAGAACGTCTATCACGTTTGAGCCTTGTTAAAACATGGTCTGGTCTTTCAGACAGCTAATAGTGTCTGAGATGTCTTCTGTCCTGGCTGTCCCACCAGCCTGGTTTCACCAGTGATGATAGAAATAAAATCTAGTGTAAATCAGCCACCAATTTTTTCTCGTTGTCCCCAATGGTGGTAAAACCTTCAGTGGCCAGTCTCTATTATCATTCCCACCATCCCTACCACTGGTTATAATGTAACAGTGGGAGATTTCCTAAAATGAAGCCTCAGCATTGGCTGCATCATACTCTTTTCTAACCATATTCTTGAATCATACTAAAATCTGTTCTTTTGATCATTTCTGAAACATGGTTAAAAACCAAGTCAGTCCCCTCCATATAGCTGGACTACACTCCATTTTAACAATGGTGGGCTCTTCTGTGTTATAAGTGGGACTTGCAGTGCAGTCAATTTCCACAGTGTAAACTGGACTTTTATGTCTTAAAGCTGATGGCTCTGGACCTGAGACAGGCATTGGAGTAACCCAGCTCTGTTTCAATTTGCATCTCTGTTGAGCTTGTCAAATCCCAGTGCTCGCTATGACAAGTTCTTATACAGGACTCCGAGGATGTCAGGGATTCCATTATTGCATGTCACTACAAACACATTTCCACCCCCAAACAGTTTCAACTGAGAGCACAGGCAGTTGTTCGACTTGTAAATGATGCAGCCAGCACAGCAAAGCCCATCCCTTGACTTGATGAAGTGCAATTTGTTTCCCCCTTTTGTTTAAAAAAAAAATCAAGCTCAAGTGGAGGAAATTTCATCAGTTTAGAAACTGAACATGGCTGGAGTGAGAGCATGTGATGGCTCTTCAGCCCACTACTGAAAAGCCATAATGGAGTTTGCACATCTGTTGTGTGCTAAATCAATGGCATTACCCATATGTTTATGGCAATATAAAACATATACTTTAAATAATGATAGTACTTAATACTTTAGATGCACACACAGGCTAATTAATCACTGCAACATGGAAAAGCTATGTAAATGATGTGGATGGCCCCTCCGCTTCATAAATACATTAAGTATTTTTTAATTTTTTTCCACTTCATTGCCATCCTTGATCAAGTAGCTTTAAAATACAGGACAAAACTGAAGCATTTGATTGGCAGGCAACAACACCATGTGCATGTTCATCACACCAAGGAGATGCAGGCGTTGATTGCCCTTCCACTTCTCCAGTAGAACTATGAGGTTTTTTTGTCTTTATGTCATCAGAAGCAATGACACCCTCAGCTGTACATTTCAGGATAATGACTGTGTTTCATCAAAGTCACTCAACCTTATGCCACATTATACCAGTGTGGCACGTGTTATAGAATGGCCCAACCCACACCTGTTTTGAGTTACTGCTGGTCAGGTGGGAACTGCAGAAATCTGTGCGAGACTCCAGGACTGGAGCAGCAATGGGGTTTGCAGGTCAACAGTAACACATACTGTAGATATCCCAGGCCGGCAATGGCTGGGGAGATGCAAGCCAGGAATTAGCAGCATTAACAGAACTGTGTGAACACTTAGGAGTGGAACAATAAGAAGTGCTACAAGTCAGGGTGCAGCTGCACAAAGAGAGGAGCTGGATGGGCAAGCGGGGCCAGAATAACAGAGCAGACTATAGCTCAGAAATGAGGTGCCTTAGCAGATCTTACATGGGAACTTTTTTCTGGCAGAGAAATGGATGCTTAAGTTCAGGCATGAAATCCAGTGCAGGGGCCTTTTGAAAAGTTTCCACTGCCCCTGCCCACAGCAGGCTCTGTGGGTCTGATTCAAACCTCGCTGGAGTTCATGGGAATCTTGCAGTAGACTTCATTGGATATGGCTCAGGCAACATCTGCTCTTCATCCCCCAGGTTCCTCCGTGCTCAGATTTGATGAATTTACATTGCAAAAATTCCCAACAGATGGCCTGCTTTCTGCAGCATCGGATCCAGAGCACATTGGAATTAGCTATAGCATGTGTTTGAAAGAGTCTTAGGGGATGTCTACACTACCCCCCTAGTTCGAACTAGGGGGGTAATGTATGCATACCGAACTTGCTAATGAAGCCCGGGATTTGAATTTCCCGGGCTTCATTAGCATAAAGCCGGCGCCGCCATTTTTAAAAGCCGGCTAGTGCGAACCCCGTGCCGCGCGGCTACACGCGGCACGGACTAGATAGTTCGGATTAGGCTTCCTAATCCGAACTATCTGTACACCTCGTTCCACGAGGCGTACAGATAGTTCGGATTAGAAGCCTAATCCGAACTATCTAGTCCGTGCCGCGTGTAGCCGCGCGGCACGGGGTTCGCACTAGCCGGCTTTTAAAAATGGCGGCGCCGGCTTTATGCTAATGAAGCCCGGGAAATTCAAATCCCGGGCTTCATTAGCAAGTTCGGTATGCATACATTACCCCCCTAGTTCGAACTAGGGGGGTAGTGTAGACATACCCTTACAGAGTTAAAGATGCAGGTACACTGAAATAAAAGCCAATTACGTCCCCAGGCTTCTGTGCAATCACAGGCTCCCAGCGCCGATGGCGGCCCTGCCTCCCAGTCTAGGAGTCCCAGCTGGGAGGCGGGGCTGTGATCACTGCTTTGGATGCTTCAGAAGCCTAGTTAGGGTTGGGGGAGTGTCTGGGAGTCCACCCCCGCCAGGCTTCTGCGCAATCACAGGCTCCTTGCGCCGATCGTGGCCCCACCTTCCAGCCACTCTGCCCGCCCACGCCATCTCCTGGCCTGCAGCCCTGCAGCACCCACAAGGCAGGCTGGGCTTCTTGCTTGCAGCAGCCCCATACCACTTAAAACTGCAAGCTGCTCCATTCATGTGGCTCTTAGCTCCAGGACGGGGGAGAGGCTTGCATTGCCCCCATCACCCAGGCCAATCTCTCAGCTCCTATTGGCTGGTTATTTCCAGCCTATAGGAGCTGAGAGATTGGATGGGGGTCAGTCCCTATTGGGCAGCTGTTTCTGACCAATAGGAGCTGAGGATTGGGCTGAGGGTGGGGAGATCACCCAAAGCCTCCCCTGCTCTCCAGAGCAGAGAGTCCCAGGGAGCTGCCCTGAACTTAAAACAGCAGCTGCTGCATGCCTCAAGGTTCCCAGCAGGGTGTCCATGGGCCGGATCTGGTGGCATAGTGGGCCTGATCTGGCCCGTGAGTGGTATCTTGCCCACCCTTGCCCTACTGCCACCTCTTCCTCTTCCCCAAACAGGTTGGCTGCCATCTACCAAACAGACACCCATGAGTCAAACAACTTTTCCTGGCAAGAACCACTGGTGTTTCTGAGTCTTTTAATTAAAAGAGGGGAGTCCTGTTATATCTTCTGATAGATGATCTGATTAGTGACCTGACTTCTTCTGCCGACTTTCATTGGAGCTGGATTTCAATAGGAAGGAAAGCAAGCCTGAAATAAAAGTTTGGCCTGTAGTACTGGCATAGGCATTCCAAAGTCAGGAAGGGTTGTAGTGGGGTGTGGGGGCTGGGGAGTTGGTTGGGTTTTGTTTTACCAGGACAGTTCAGGCTGGAAAGTTTGGATCTGGGGAATTAGCAATAGCAACAGAAATAGTAATATTGGCATTATGCTTGTATTGTTGTAGTGCCCCAAATCTGCATTAAGAATTAAGGAATTCTCTGCCCCTGTCCTGAGAAACTTGTACATAATATGGGTTGTTTTACTTCATGCCGAAAGTGCGTCAACACTGCTCTCTTAGCTTGAAATAAGCTATGCAATTTGAGCTATGCAAATTGCGTAGCTTATTTCGAGTTAATTTTGAAATAGCTTTTTTTGAAATTTGGCGCTGTTTACACAAATTTCATAATAAACTGCTATTCTGAAATGTTCCTTAATCCTAGTGGAAGGAGGTTTACAGAGATGTTGGAATAGCGACGCCTGTTATTTGGAAAGCTATTTTGAAATAACGGGCATGCTGTCAAGATGCAGAAAACACTATTTTGGGATACCGGAAGTGTCCCGAAATAGCGCAGCTGTCTAGCTCCACTCTAACTGTACTCTACTCAGTTTATTGCAGAGGAGAGGCTAGATCAAGGCATGTAATAGAGTAGCTACCCCCTGCTCAATATAGCCAAATCATCCAATCCATAAAAAGCACTTATTTCATAGTTAGATATAGAATCACAAAGAAAGAAACTCCACATCCCTCTTGCCATAGTCTTCAACGCTGCTGACAAAAATAATTTCCCAAGGATATTTCACCACCATTTGTGAGAATGAAAGCCAGGCCAGAAAGGCCATTTTGAGCCAGCTGTCAAGGCCAGGTCTCTGCACATGACTAGCGCTCTGCTCAGGTTGAGCCAGGCTGAAATACCACTATCCCTGCAGCAAAAGGTTGTATTTGCCAAAGAAAATTTCTCCCTGGCTCAAATTCATAAATACTTTTTGAAAAAATTTCTCATGAATATCCACTACCAAAATGGGCTGTTCTGAAAGCCACCACCACGACAGCCAGACAAAGCACAACCAAATAATAGGCATGTCCAAGTCACAATAGAAGTTGCAGCAGACATGGGACCAAAACCCAGGTCTTCTACTGCCAGCTCTATGACCCTACAGACAACATCAGCCTTTTCCCCCCACACCTCTCTTTCCCTAGCCTATTGCAAATCTACTCTTGAGTTTTCCAAACTCTCCATATACTGAATTCCATCCCATGCTGCCTCTGTGATCTTTCAACTACCTGCTTCCTTCTTGCTCAGTCTTTTATTCCAGTCTCCACAGATATAAGTGTTCTGCCATCTATCACTTGCTCTCATCCTCTCCCTCTGAGCCTTTCTCCTCTTTAGCTTATGATTATTCTAGATTATTCTTTTGAGATCCATAAGCCATGCCCATTTCTGTGGTATCTGAGCACTTCATTTTGTGATCTTTTGTGCATGAAAGATTGGAGGATGGGACAACATATGAAATACAAATTTACTGTATTATATTAGTTATAAAATTAGTTATAAAATTGCTCCTCCCAACCCTATCTTAGATGCTTGTAGCTGGACTACTTCACAGTCTTTAAAGGATTTTGCCTCACAACACCCCTGTAATGTACGGAAGTGTTATTATGCCTATTTTACAGATGGGAAAGTGAGGGTAGTAGAGTGGGTCTCTCTCAACCAGAAATACATGCACCCTGGGGGTACACAGAGATCTTCCAGGGAGTATATCAACTTGTTTAGATTTTTGCCTCATTTTACAACAGGTTATATAACAAGCATTACCAAAAGCCAGTACAAACTAAAATGACTTGTTTATACTGCTCTCTGTATAATACACTGAAATGTAAGTACAATATTTATATTCCAATTTAGAATTTTTTAAATTATATGGTAAAATGACAAAGTAAGCCATTTTACAGTAACAGCGTGCTGTGACAGTTTTGTAATATTATGTCTAATATTGTAAACAAACAATTTTTAGGTGAGGTTTAACTTGAGGATACACTAGACAAATCAAACTCCTGAAAGGGGTACAGTCGTCTGGAAAGACTGAGAGCAACTAAGCTAGATGACTTGCTCAAGGTCACTGGGAAGTCTTTGGCAAAGCAAGGACTTGAATGAGATCTTCTACACCACAGGGTCCTAACCACGGGTCCAGCCTTCCTATTTGCACAACATCTCTCTATATATAAAAAAAAATTCTGTGGGACAATAGAGTGATGTCATCATCTCGTCTGCATCCTCATGCTGCTGCTGCAGCCCATCTCCATCCTCAGCTGCGTGGAATACCCTCTGGGCATGGGCTGCTCCGGCTCTGGCTCCCATTTCATGTCCCTGGGAGTTGCACTGCTGGGGAGGAGCTGCTGCTGCTGGGGTTAGGTCCCCTCTATCATCTGAGCCTGACCCACTGGCTGCCCCGTGGCCCCTGGGGAGCTGCCGCTGCAGCCACACACGGGTGCTCCGGGGAAGTGGGAGCCATGCGACCTCCTCCCTCTCCCCTCCGGCATGTGCCCCCCCTCTGGTCTCTGCCAGTGAGTGGGATAGTGATAGGGGTGCAGGATCTGAGTGGGAGATGTGGTGCAGGAGGGGGGAGGGTGCAGAGTGTGGCCAGGAGGGAGGATGCAAGTGTGGGCTGGAGTTAGAGTGTCTAGCTAGGGAGGGGATGCAGGAGCAGGCTGGTGATAGGGCGTAGCAGCCGGAGGGGGGTTGGTGAGCATAGTGGCCGGGGGGGGGAGGGGGATTGGCAAGTGTAGTGGCTGGGGGTGGGAGGTGGCGAGTGTAACAAGCAGTGCATGCAGCCCCATAGTGACCTTTTAAACAATAGAAAGACAGAGTAAGTGATGTAATATCCTTTACTGGATCAACTTCAGTTGGTGAGAGAGACAAGCTTTCAAGCAGCACAGAGCTCTTCTTAATTAGTCTCTTTAAACAAAACTAATTTTAATAACTAATGTCAAGAACCTCAGACTTCTGCAAAGCCCAAAAAGGAACAAAGTAAAAAACCAACCCACACAGTATTCCCCCTTCCCTCCTTACAAATTTTGAGAGAAGAGATGGACCGTGCACCAGGGTCTAAAGGGCAACATGCCTGGGCTGTATTCGATTGTGTGTAGAAGTCTCTCCAGAAACTTGTGATAATTTGGAAGATAACATTTGAACAATTGTCCTTTCTTGCGAAGAGGCTTTGTGTCATTTTCAAAGCTTTTTCTGACTATATTTTCTGTGGATCAGCCTCTGCCCTCCGATACTTTTGTGTGACTCCCATTGAAGTCATTGTGCATTGGCCCTTTGTCTCCAAGTGATGTAATTATCGACACTATATGGGTGATTATAAATAGAATGGAGTAAAACTTATTCAGAAATGAAACTCCACAAAGCTTAAAGTGTTTGGTGCTTTGTTAAGGCCAGATATTAAGCCAGAAATGAAATACATATTAAAAGCCAAATTTTCTTTCCATGCAAATAGCCAGGCAAAAAGCATATTACTATGGGAACAGCCTTACCTAACGGTACCTAGATGAGATTAAAATTCAGCACAACTTCATTTTGCTGTCAGCTCAGATGCTGAGACAAGAAAGGAAGAACAGTCAGGGGTCCTCTTTGTGGTGCAGCTTGATAATGGGACAAAATCCAGAAACCAGAGTGATGAGCTATAGCAGGGGTGGGGAACCTTTTCTGGATCAGGAGCCACTGACCCATGAACAAGTCAGTCGGGGGCAAAAAAAAAAAGTCCTCACTGACCGAGAAGGAAAAAGACTAGTAGATTTTGTGTGTTCCTGTCCTGGGGGGGACACGGTGAGAGAGCTTGAGCACCAGCACGGGCTCCCCAATGCTGAGGGGGAGCCCTAAGCCTTAGGGGCCAGATCCAGACAAGCCAGGGGCCACATCTGGCCTCTGGGCCTGAAGTTCCCCACCCTGGGCTATAAGAAGTACACGAGGAATGTAAGTTCTGGACTAATGCTCAGTTCATGGCTGCCAGAGGTGTGTGGATGAGAAGCAGAGAGGTCAATGACAAAACATACATGGTGCTACAGTACCCCTTCTGGACAGACAAGATATGATGTTGACAGGCTGTGCAGGTAGGCTACGTCCAATCCTTGGCAATGAGGAAGGTGCTTGCACAAAGTGCTTGGAGTTTCTAAAGAGTTTGGGGCTTGGTGTTCAGGTGTGCAGCATCCCCATTGGAAGCAGGTTTTCAGAAGAGCTGTAATGGGATGGTATATGGAGAGCCCAGTGGTCATTCAAGTCTTGCACCGCAGTTTAACTGGGACAAGCCCACCCCCATCAATGTCTAACTTGACTAGTTCACACTTCCCACTTCTCTCCATGTCCCTGCATGCTGGTCTGAACTGGGTGCCCATGTTTCTTGCTTTCATTCAGACAGCAGCAGAGAATGCTGGTCCCTGATACAAAGCACTCATGTACTATGCCCTTCACAGATTCCAGCATCATGGGGAAATCAGACAATACTTTACCTTCAGCAAAGCCGCTCGGCTCTGCCTCCCCTTCTGCACTTGTGGTCAAGGCCAGCACAATGCAGCCAGTTCACCGCAGGAGCCCCACAACCCTGGATGCAAGCCCCACTGCTTTTCTCAGTGAGGATGATGTATATGAGCAGCTAGGAGACAAGAGAAAACGTGAGGAAGAGGAGCTGTGTGAATTCCCAGCAGGCCATTCTCTCCATGGTGAGTACACTCAGGTCCTGCCTCTTCGAAGGGTACCTGAAATTACAATTGTTATGGTGCACTACATACAGGCATCACTATTAAATGTCAGCAATTACTAGCAATCACAACAGTTTTTCCATAACCTCAGCTCCTGGTTGGGTCGCACATGGGGATGGAACCTAGAAGTTTCTGTTCCTAAGCATAGAACTCTATCGCTCAAAGTAAAGGAGTGATCCCAATAGCCATCAACAGCAGCAAAGAACAAGCTGCAGCTCTGCAGTAGCAAGGTGACCTTAGCCTAACATGGACGGTGCGCGTTACACCTATTTTTAGGGCAGGAGGTAGCTGTGTGGGAAACAGAGAGCCAACTTGCAAATTCCCCCTTGCACATTAGGTGGGGTGTGACCAGAGTTTTGAAAAACAGGTGAGGGAAGGAAGGGTTGGTTCTAGCAATGAGATGTTCAGGGCAGTATGTTAATCAGTGTGTATAACCCTAAAAAGTCAGTGCCACGTTTTTAATATGCCAGTGCAGGGGACTGCCACTTTTTATTTATTTAATTTATTTATTTATTCTGCTATGTGTGAATGAGTGAAGCCAGGGAAATTGTAGGACACAGGATCATGGGGTTGGTGGCACTGAAAGAAAATTCCACTCATTTTCCTCAGCCCACATTCTAAGTTTCATGAGGTAAATGCTTCTCACAGATTAAACTGTAATCAGCCGTTGACGGAAATGGCTGACTCCTGCTGTCATTCTGTTAAATAGGTGCTTTGCCACCGACTGTGGAGCACAACAGAATCAGGTCCGTGGTTGGTAATGAACCCTCTGCCAGAGGCGGCCATTTTACTGTTATGGGGCAGTGTAGGGAGAGCCCAGTGGTGGAAGCAGTGAGGCAGTTTCTATCTCACTAGCACTAATTGAATGCCCATGGAAAGAACTCACTGTGAAATAAACACTTCTTTATGTTAGGCTGTGTCTAGACTACATGCCTCTGTCAGCAGAGGCATGTAGATTAGACACATAGGCAAAGTCAAATGAAGCCGCGATTTAAATGATCGCGGCTTCATTTAAATTTACATGGCTGCCGTGCTGAGCCGACAAACAGCTGATCAGCTGTTTGTCCGCTCAGCGCGCTAGTCTGGACGCTCCCCTGCCGACATCAAAGCCCTTTGTCGGCAGCCCCGTTATTCCTCGTGGGATGAGGTTTACCGGGGCTGCCGACAAAGGGCTTTGATGTCGGCAGGGGAGCGTCCAGACTAGCGCGCTGAGCGGACAAACAGCTGATCAGCTGTTTGTCGGCTCAGCGCGGCAGCCATGTAAATTTAAATGAAGCCGCGATCAGTTAAATCGCGGCTTCATTTGACTTTGCCAAACAAATCTACATGGCTCCGTCGACGGAGCCATGTAATTTAGACGTACCCTTAGAGGGAGAGCCACACTGCAATGTCTAGATGCTGAGCTGGAGTCAAATTTTCCCAAAGCTAATGAGGGGTTCTGGTCCACCATTCCAGTTCAGCACTGTCTCTAGTTTAGTCACACAAGATTAGCGATCTTCTCCTGACATCAGGCCACTACTAAAGTAGGAAACTGACTCCTGCCAGTGTCAGAAATGATTAAGGTTAGTTAGCCAGACACTTAAGCTGACAGTGGGTTACCCTTGTGGGAATTCCTGTTGGTGATTTAAAACTAATGCTTTCTGATCTGAGCTGTAACTGCATTTTGGAACAGAGTAGGGGGGCTATCGGACTGCCACTTCCTGGGACTAGTGGTTCCTCCTGCTGATCCTCCTGTGGAAAGCCACAGCAAGCAGTGAAAGTATCCCCTAGAAAGTCTGGTGCACATGAAATAGGCTTGACAAGCCCCAGTTCAGAGGGGATGCATTGCATAGCCACTGTAGGTTCACTTAGGGGGTTGGATTTTATAGAAAATCCCTCCCTGTGGTTAAAGTAAAAGGTTCGGAAATGTGGCTAGTCCCAGGGAGGTGCAGAAACAGTCAAACTATTACTAAATATCTTTTAAACTTTTATTAGAATGCTTCCGATCATAGCTTTTCTTTATTAGTCTCTTACATGCGTGGTCGCCAAATAACTATTAGTAGGAGCAATAAGCAAAGTGCAATACAATAAATGAAAATTCCCTGAGCTTTTTCTAAGTCCCAATAGTTGTCAATAAGGGACCAGGGATTATCAATAGTTACATTTACATCAATCTTACTCATAAGTCTAATTATTTATCTAAAACTCTTAACACTACTACTTAACAAAACTTTTAACTAAGTTTAGATAGCAATACTCACACTTAAAAAAAACACAAAGTACAACAGCAACAACATCATAGTTAGTATATGTTACGCTCTACAGGAACTCGTTTGGGTTCGTTGAGCGGGAGATGGCCCTCGGGTGATCAGTCCTTGGACCTAGCTCGTATTCTGCCTTCCAATGATTTATTCGGGAATTCTCAATTTGATATAGGAAGGGTAGCTGTTTTATAGAGAGAGCTTTTGCGTGCTTTTTGTGATAGGCTAGCAGACCCTGTCTGTTAAGTGACAGGAGTAAGGGGGTGAGATGGTTTCCTGTTTTTCCTTTCCTGCCTTATTGGGCATGGCACAGTCAGCACAACCAGCACAAACTTTACATGATCTTTTCAGGTCTGGTTTTTGTTCCTGTTCTTCACTGATCTTTAAGGTACATAGGGTTTTTCATCAAGGTGAAGTTGACCTTTTGCTTGGATGGCAATATGCACGAGAGGCCTGGCCAGCAAAGAGCCTGCTTCCACACTCCCTACAACTGCACCCCACCCACCAAGGCCCCAGGAACACTTCCGTCACTGAGCTGTATAATCTCTTAGGAAAGAGGGACTGGTGGCCTTCCTTCATCTTCTCCAGTCCTCTTTAGTAGTAGTTGCTCTGCTACACTCTAAAAGTGTCTCCAGGAAAGGCAGACAGGCAAGGGCCACTGTGTGTAGACTCACCTTCCTTAGAGTTGGATCCAGTGTCCATTGCATTTCCATTTCACTGCCATTGACTTCGGTGTGCTTTGGAGCAGGCTTCTGGTGCAGTGCAATAGCTGGGCAGCCAATAGGGATTACCTCACAGTGCAGTAGCTGATACACCCAATAATCTCCAATGTGTGGTGGCGAGGGAATCCCCAGGGGTTCCCAAGACACCATGCCAAGGATTCTGAATTATGTCTGCACCTCACTCATTGCAACAGCACTGGCAGAGTGCCCTCTGGTCCCACTGCCTTGGGGGAACAAGCATGCACTTCCTGCCCCCTGAAGAGCCTTTGAATTGGGAGACACTAATACTTACCAGGGACCCCACCCTAAAGATCTTTTTTCCCCAAGTCTTCCTGATAATCTGGGAAGGATGCCACGCAGATCCAGAAAGCAACTATGTGTGTTCCTGTGTGAGAGAGAGATTATGCCACTTCCAAAGGTAAGTTGTGCAGTGCTGAGAGAGAAAGAGGGCATTGGGGGGTATGATCAGTATCACATTCACTGACTAGAATATGTCTGCAATAGAGCTTTGAATGTAGCCTAAGACTGGAGTGAGCCCTTGCTTTGATACAAACCTGTCACCCGACAACATTACATGTGATAAAACTCTCTAGCAGGATGGCCACTGCCGATAAGGGGTTAGAAATACCGTGTCATTTATAATAAATAGAATTATAACCTCGTCACTGTTTTATTTACAGTGATCAGACTTGCTGGAGTGAGCAACACAGAATATTAAAATATTCCTTTCTGAGGACCCAGTTCTCCCCATTCTGGGGAAAAGTGATTTCATATCCATTGATTTCCTATCTTGGAGGTTGGGACCAGATATGTTAGAATTACTGCTCTGACAGCTCTCTTAATTTTGCTAGCCGCTCAGCTGGATGCCAGTTATAATGTGAATGATTTCGCTGCATCGCTTACTGTGGGAACAATTCAGCAGTGCTTTCTCAGAACAGTTTGCTGTAGTGGCTGAGCTAGTGGGATCTGCTCCATGAAATGGCAAGATAGGGAAAGGCCCTGTTTTCGAGCTGCGTGTGCTGGGTGTGAATGTTGATAACAGTGGCTCTTTGTGAAATTATTAATCTCTGGGATTTGGGTCTGTGCAACTATGAATGCTTATCAAAACCGACCAGGAGCACTGCGGTTTAACAAATCTTAAAATACAAGTGGGACCGGTGTGCTGCTGGGGGAAATTGACACAGCTCCACACAGTAAATTCAAAAAGAACAACTACTCCAAACCTACAGGCCAAATCCTGAGCTCCTGACTCTGTTTTAATTCACTTCCCTGCCCAGTTATTTAAATGAATGCTTTGGCTATGCAAGACCTATGGTCTCTTGCCTTTAAATAATGCAGTGTTAAGGTTATGGATTTACCCCCACTAGAGACAGGAAATGATTAAGTTAAGTTTCCCATGCTCACTTAGATGGAGGACACAGGGCTGAATGGAGCTTGGTTCTTACCCAGTATGACAGTTGGGTCTGGTTTACACTAAAGGGAAAATCAACTTAAGATACACAACTCCAGCTGTGTTCATTACGTAGCTGGCATTGAAGTATTTTAAATCATGTTTTGGCGCATCCATACCGTGGGAGGTCGACGGGAGCACACGCGCCCATCGACTTCCCTTGTTCCTCATTAGAAGCAGGACTAGCGAGGCCAACATGCGTGCCCGCTCAGTGCGAATTAGCAGGTCTTCCAGGGCAGCGGATGAACAGGGCCAGTGTTGTAATAACTGGTTATTCTGTTAAACATGTACAATGGGCCCGATCCTGTGCTGCCACTAAAGAACGCCGACTGCAGCTGTCCAGCAGAGTAAAGATGGGTTTAAACCACCATTGTATCCTCAATTCTGGTGCTCTCTGGTGAGCTAGGCTTCTGGCACAGGGTAGAGCAGACTGGAGGTCTCTCTAAGTTGTCCTGGCTGCTAATTGCCTCACTGGACTGGAGCTGGCTGGGGCACAGAGACAAACTGGTCACATTCCTTTCCCCCTGCAGACACGTCTTGTACACTGACCATGGACAGGGGATGGCATAGGATCTGTTTCAACATCACCCAAAGTTCTCTCCTCACCCATGACAGGAGAAAAATTTGGTCCAAAACCAACACTTCGCCCTTCTGAACACAAGGAAGCAATTCCTAATGAATAGGGAAAACGGGGAAGAAAAGAATAAATGTTTTATATGTACTTTTTGTTGCCACTATGTAGCTCACTAGTTTGCCATGCATAGATACAATGATTCCTGCATTATATGTGTTGTTAATGTGTGGGGCTCACATATACCGCTAGAAATGTGATACTGTACTTGGATTTCCATGTGTTGTTGGGTTTACAGCTGGGAGCTCTTGGAAGCTAGTGCTTTTTCTTCTCACTCTTGCAAGGGTAATGCTGCTTTTAACTACTCTTCCTGACTATTTAATGGAAGGCATTAAGGCTAAATTCTCCCCTCTCGCTTCTCAACGTACACACGTGCAACTCTCAGTGAATGCTGATGGGCACTGAAGCATACAAACGTGTAGACACAGCTTCTCAATGCCGTAAATGTTGTTATGGAGTTTCTATTAACACGGTGTTTAAAAATTGAGACCGTTAAGCAAGGATTCGGTGCTTCCCTCCTCCAATCTGCATTTTCCTAGCATGGTACATTTATAGTGCATGTTTTCCAGAGGGTATAGGACAATGAGCTCCTGATAATAGGACCTGTGTGATGTGACCAATGGTACAATAAGGATGTTTTTAATACGTTTTTCTTGAAGGTCATCTGTGTTTTTGATTGGGTTTTTTTTTCAAACTGGTCTGAGAACTTTCCATCACAACCCTGGGATTTGGTCTTTTAATACTTCCACTTTGAAATTGGGGGCATGACTTTTCTCTATTGTTTTTTTACAAGAGTTTTAGCTTATAATCAGGCAAGCGCAGAAGCTATATAACAAGCTAATGACTGAATCAGAGTGTAGGAGAGGAAGCAGGGAACCTGCCTGAGACAGCAATATTACGCAAGTGTGCCCGATTTGTAAAGGTTCCCAGGTGCAAGGAGCAACAACTAGCAAGAACAAACTAGTTAACAATCTGTCTGAGACTGCAATAATAGGCTTAGCTCTCATCATTGTGTGAACAGTATGTTTCTTCAGAACTGGTTAAACAATGTAAAAGTCTTTTTGCTAAACTGGAAATCATTATTTGATTTGGCCTGTTGTTATCCCTTCATTGGCCATTGTTTGTGAGCATCCTCAGGACTAAAGTTTGACTTACACAGATGTTCACAGAAAGCAAATTTCAAGCCTGTAGCTGATATTTATTGAAGCCAGAAAGGAAATTAATGGTATAACAAACCAACATTCTCTCTGGCTAGAATCAGTTTACAATCATTTCGGCCATCCCACTGGGGCACAGAAACAATACCATGTGATGGAGGCAACCAGTCACAAGCTCAGGTAATGACTGACTGTGGACTGAATACTGCTCCAAGTATTTGACAAACAATCCAGTCCTCTAGCATGTTTGTAGGACTTAGTGGCACCATTTGTAAAAACTATGATCTCTTTGCAGCCAAGCAGAAGATAAGGGCTAAAGTCATCCTAAGCTTGATTCTGACATTTTGCACATCCCTGAGCAAGGATTGGTTTATGATTTGCACGACCCAAAGAGTAAACCGGGGATGCATTGTGGGTCAAACAGTGCCCTCTGAGTCACAACCCCTCCCCTAAATCCTCTTTGCTCCCTGCTGGTAGTTACTTATCTTTGGCCTGTAGGAGCAGCACATTGTGACACTCCTACTGTGGCTAACCAGGAAGAGGGTGGAGCCAACCTCCATCAACTGTTCCTACCCACCTGCTCCAAGGAAGGTCTAAAAAGCCACATGGTCCTACTTATCTGAGAAGCTGAGATCTGGGTTGCCGTGTTATGGTGTAAGAGAAGTTTCTATTCTCTTGCATTGGTGCATAGTCCAAGTCAAAAGCTAGCCCCAAATAAATTGTTTGTCATGAATAATTTGACCAGCTCTAAATTCTAAGAGCCTATGAGATCAGCAGTTTTCCCAGGTGACCTTAGGCAAGTCTCTTCAAATCTCTGCCCCTCCAGATCCCATACCAGCAAACTAGGGAATCACTCCTCTGTCTGAATAAACAGAACAGTCAACAAACTCCAGTAAACAGTTTGTCTAACAGTTCCTCAAGTTTCTGTGACTTCTCTGAAAGAAAGCGGACACTATTTTGCCAAAAGCAAACAGGCTATCAATTACCATTAGCAGTCTGGGTGGTAATTGATCCGATCACTTTAGTCTTCAAAAATTCCCTCTACCCTCCCATTGCTTTTTGCAGCAGTAGCAGCTCAGCCAGGCCAGTTCCTGAACACGGTCCACATTTAATGGCCTCTCATTAGGGGGGATAGAGGGCTCATTATTCTGCTTGCCTAAAGACGTGTCTGACCTGGTATTTTTAGCTTCCTGCTCACACAGCTTAGGGTCCCCACCTATCAGTTTTTCAGCCGCATTATCTGGCAATTAACCATTGTGTTCAGTGCCAGGGTGATGGTGGAAAGATTTGGATTAGGGAAGGGAAATCAAACCTTTAAAAGCCCCTGTGTACCACTGCTCCATTCCTGAAATGCCTCAACAGATAGCAGCAGGATGCTAAATGCTATGCTTCACTGGCAGAAGGCTCTACCCAGAGCAATTTGTATGTATCCAATTAGAATCAGTCTCCTTGCCTTAGCCAGTGCCTTTTAATAAGGGGTAAGAAACCACCTTAATTAAGATTACCCCTGCTGCTGTATGTCTACCTAAAAACCACAGCACGAGCTCTTTGAAATCAGTAAGCAGTCTCTTTAAGCCAGAGGGGAGCCCCACAGACGTCTTTCCGTACCCACACAGACAAATGGGGGTTTTAACACCGTCAGTGAAGCACAACATAATATCTGGCTCTTTTAAAGAAGAGGGATCACTTCCACCCTTGGTGTTGGCTGACACTAAACCCAGTGTCACTGTAACAAACATCAGTGAAAGTGGCTTGAAGTATCTGGCCGGGAGCCCTGCAATCAAAACAGATTAAAAGCAGAAGAGAAAGAGAGAGGGGAAGTCTCTTACAAGGATTTTAAAACCACGAATAACAGGCAGTGATGCCCAGTGTGAAATCTCTTTTCTAAGGCATCAGAGATCCAGTCAGCTCAGGTACACCAAGAAAAATTGGTTCAAAATAATCAGAACTACATCCACCCTTTCTTTATAACTATTTCCAAACATACTGGCTACGTCTAGACTGGCATGATTTTCTGCAAACGCTTTTAACAGAAAAGTTTTTCTTTAAAAGCATTTGCGGAAAAGAGCGTCTAGATTGGCACAGACGCTTTTCCGCAAAAGCACTTTTGTGGAAAAGCATCCGTGCCAATCTAGACGCAGTTTTGCGCAAGAAAGCCCCGATTGCCATTTTCGCAATCGGGGATTTTTTGCGCAAAACAAATCTGAGCTGTCTACACTGGCCCTTTTGCGCAAAAGCTTTGCGCAAAAGGACTTTTGCCCAAACAGGAGCAACATAGTATTTCCGCAAGAAGCACTGATTTCAGACAGTAGGAAGTCAGTGTTCTTGCGGAAATTCAAGCGGCCAGTGTAGACAGCTGGCAAGTTTTTCCACAAAAGCAACTGCTTTTGCGGAAAAACTTGACAGTCTAGACACAGCCACTGTGACAAAGCAAGGAGCCTACTGGGCCCTAAGTCTTTTGTACCCTAAGGTCTCCTTACAGTGGATTGTATAAAGGGATCATTTACATGTAAGCTATGATGATACCAGCTCTTTGGTTTGTAAAACTTTTGTGAAAAATAACCCCCCCCCCCCGATTGACACAAGTTTCGCTGACAAAAATGCCAGTGTGGACAGCCCAGGGTCAGGGTACATGTTCCACCATCGACACAGCTGCTGCCACTTGTTGGGGATGGTTTAATTATTCCGATGGGGGAGCTCTCTCCTGTCAGCATAGATCAGTCAGTCACATGGGAATTCTCACAGAGTGCCGCTGTAGACATTGCCTTGGGAACTCTTCCATAGCTCTGGTAGCATAAAGGAGCTTTAAAGGCAAGAATGGTGTAAAGGGGCTTTAGTGTAAATGAGAATCAGGCCCTTTGACTTGTGAACAAGACATGTCTAAAGGTACGTGTATCCTAGGAAAGGAATTTTTTGGGTGGCCTCTTTCCACTTTCCTCTAGCTTAATGATTTGGGGTGAAGCTTTAGATGTGATATAGCTTGATTTTAGTAAGACTTTTAGTACAGTCCCATGCAATGTTTCCATAGGCAAACCAGGGAAATATGGTCTAGATTAAACTACGTAAAATGAGTGCACAACTGGTTAAAAGACTATACTCAAAGAGTTGTTCCTAATGGTTTCCTGTCAGATGGGAAATACAGAACTAATAGTGTTTCAAGGGGGTCTATCCTGGGTCCAGTACCAGTCAGTATTTTCATCAATGACTTAGATAATGGAGAGGTGAGTATGTTCATAAAACTTGCAGGTGACACCAAGCTGGGAGGAGTTGCAAGCACTTGGAGGGCAGGATTAGAATTCAAAAGGCCCTTGACAAATTGGAGAATTGCCTTGAAATGAACAAGAGGAAAGTCAATCAAGACAATTGGTAAGTACTACAGTTATATAGCTGTTATAAAGAGAACAATGACCAGTTGTTCTTGATGTCCTCTGAAGAAAGGGCAAGAAATAATCAGTTTAATCTGCAGCAAGGGAAATTTTGGTTAGCTATTAGTAAAAGCTTTCTAACTAAAAGGCTAGTTAAGCACTGAAGTAGGCTTCCAAGGGCGATTGTGGAATCCCTAACTAGAGATGTAAAATCCCATTTAATTGGTTAATGGGCTAAACCTGAAGTTTACACACACCTTGCACACCCCCAGCTGGAGCAGCCCTAGCCTGCAGCTCTCCCTGGGCCCACCATGGACAGGGGCTGCTCTGGGCGTCTGAAGTAGCCTCTTGCTGAGACACACTAGCCCTGCCACAGAGCGGTACGCTGGGCCTGTTGTGGACAGTGGCTGCTTTGGCTGGTCAAAGCAGCCGCTGTCTGTGGTGGGTCCCATAGGGTATGGAGCCATGGCGGGTGGGGAGCTACTCCAGCCCCCATCAGTTAACCTTTCACATCCCTATCCCTGACCTTGGAAGTTTTTAATAGATTGGGCAAACATTTGTCAGGGATGGTCTAGGTTAAGTTACTCCTACCTGAGGGTTGAGGTCCTCTTAAGGTCTCTTCCAGCCCTTCATTTCTGTGATTTTATATTAACAACAGAGCAGAAGTGGAAACAGGATCTAAATTTCCACAAAGTTCCTTTGATGTTCTGGATTTGTCCCAAATCCAATTATAAATAAAGGATCAGATCCTCAGCAAGTGTCAGTTGGTGTGGTCTCATTGATTTTAATCCAGCTATGTTGATTTACACTAATTGGTTTACCTGGCCCTTTCAATGTTAACCCTACTTACATTCCTTTAAAGACAGCTATATCTCTGCAGTATCTCCAAGTGCTGACATATCTAGCTGCCTTCTTTTTGTGGGTTTAGTTTCAGCAGGCAGTGAACCTGTGACTGAATGCTTTTCATGGGACGTACCACCCACTTGAATAGCAATCACCAAGTTCCCGGGGCACCCCCAGAAATTTTTCACATGGTATGAACCAGGATCAATTTCTCTCAGTATGAAGTTTATGCATATGCCTTTTTAATCTTACATTAGGCAAACACCCCTTGGGTCTGCCCCTTTCTTGCCACCCCACTACTGGCTGGGTTCTCTGTGCTCTGGTTTACACTAGGGAGTTATTTTGAAATAGCTCCCCTCATTTAGAAATAATAAGCGGAGCATCCACACTGGTTATTCCAAAATCTGGTTATTCCATAATCTGTACTCCTGCTTTCCTTGGGGAATAAGCACCTTTCAAAATAGGTATTTTGGGAGTTATTATTTCAAATTTAGTTATTTCGAAATAATTTCCTAGTGTAGACATGCTCTGTGTTGGCACTTATCACAGTTCCCCATATTTGTAGCCGCAGGCCCAGAAGTTGTGGCTATGTAAGTCCTGCAGGTGGAGCAGAGGGGACACAGGCTGCTGGAAGCAAGACAAAGCCAGGTAGGACCCCGGGAGAGCCTGGTGCAAGAGCCAGCCCCATAATAGCAGGGGCAAGAAATAACACTGGCCTCCTGACTGCCCACTCAGGTTTGGCTCTGCAGCCTTCCGTCGTGATTGGGGGCAATGGGACCAAATCTGAGTGAGTGGCTTTGTGATCTGGTGCCTGAGTGGTTCAGTGCTGCTCAGCTTTGGCCCCATGACTCCGCATCACGATAGAGGGTCAGGGGGCCACACCTGAGTGGATAGTGGGGTGGCCTGGGCTGCTGCACCTCACCACTGCCATTGGGCTGGCTCCTGCATCAATACCTGAACCACACCAGTCAGAACTGCATTTGGGTCACCTCCATGAATGGGGCTGCAGGTCCCATAGATTTCCTGTGCCTCTTTCTGGCCCTGCCAGTGGAAAGCATCATGCATAACGTGCGTAGGGCTGCAGGCATTGCTGCCAGCTTTTACTTACAGAGAAAGCTCAAGAAAACTCATATGTATTCTTATTTCCCCAGAGACTTTGGAAACAAACTTGTAAAGCCAACGTTACACTTCCAAAATGTTCTATTTTATATCTTTGTCCCTCCTTCTTTATTAGACTGATTTAGAATGCTGTTGCTTGCTATGGGATCTCTAAGCTAGGGTCCCAAGGCAAAACAAACCCCCCAAAACTAGTTAGGGAAACTTGTATGTTGTGGGGGGAGAATGTTAATGTGTAGTCCCAGATTTTTTTGTAATAGATCTTGTCTGAAAACATAAATAGAATGACTGATTAGAGTCAATTAAAATGCAGCCTTCTAGCTTTCCTAGTGGCAAAGTCCTTGATTAGTTCACGGTCTTCTATTTCACCAGGAATTTCATTTCCAGTTGAAATCAAAGCCTGTCCACTCTTTCTCTATATGATCCATAGTTGACCTCCGGTTATTTTATTTTAGTTAATTTGATGAGTTTCAGCTTTGAGAAACTACTTTTAGCAGAAGTGATGCTCCCAGGCCCTGTGTGCATGTTCCCCTGTGTAATATGTATATTGGAAAAAAGTTTGCCAAGCTTTGTAAAGAGGGATACCAGAATGGAGGGTTAGGGCCATTAGAAAAATGCCAGAAACATTTTTTTCGGTTCATCTCAAAGCCCGATGTCATTTTTTTCAGAGAAACTGACAGACAGCACCACAAGCTTAAGAACCTTCTGTTTCTGAAGGACGTGCTACTCCTGGACACTTTGCCATCCGCTGATGTGAGGAAAAGCATTGAAGTGGACACTACGGAGTGGGCAGGAGATGTTTTCATTTGCTCAAATTCTGGCATCATTTGAGAATACTGAAACATCCCAGGCAGTGGGCCTGCTTTCTTCAGCTAATCTAAACTGACATAGCACCACTAATTAAGCCAGGCTTATTTCCACCAACTCAGGGTATGGCCCAGTGTTCTGTAGATCACTCTCGTGCCCACATTTTCTCTTTCCTGTATATAAGACCTTAAGTGCCAACCAATCCTATGGATTCAGGAGCAGTACAGACCTCTATAGCTGATGCTCCTCTGTAGTCTTGGCATTGTTTCTTTGGATGTTTTTGAGAAGTTCTTGTCATTGACTGATTCCTGTGTCTGGAACAGCTGATGAACTCCTAGTCGGTTCACTCTGCACCAAATGCCATACTAGACAACCACAATACTCAGCACCTGGAATTATTTTTGAGCTGACAACCAAGACTTAAAAGCTTCATGCTTCACCATCAGTCCCAGGTGCTTGTTATTATGTTACTGACTGGAGTGTGTGTGCCTATATTGTCCTTTAAGGGGCAGCTTACAGTGAGGAAACATAAATAGAAGGTCTATCACTAGTATGCACAGCTAATTCTGGCATCCTCTTTTAGCTCAAGTAGTAGAGGTTAATGGTTGGGGGCTGGCATTTCTAGCCCTGGTTCCACATTATGGGCTACAAGTGATGACTGTGATCTCTGTAAGTAAGCTCTTTAAGCAAGGACTATCATTTACTGTATACTCCTTGCCCTGAATGGTCATTTGCAGAGCTTAACTGTCCCTTCTTTCAGTCCCTTCCCTTTCCATGGTATGGAAAACAGTCCTATTCCAGTCACATCCCATTTTCCTGGCACAAGCAAGCCCTGACCTTGCTTTGAGTTAGGATAGGAGGGAGTTGCATACTGAATTTGGTGGTCCTAGCTCTTACTAGGAGGAGTTCTTGAACAAATGGACTCACAGGTGGATGGACAGACAGACAGATGCACAAACTCTCTAAATATATCTATAGATATCTCTAGTTATATAGATTACAGAGTCAGAAAGCACCACCAGACTGGAAGAATATTGCCAATCCTGTCGATCTTGCTTTTGTGCTGTATTTCAGATGTGGGTTTGGTGGCTTGCCACACTTATGCCGTTGTGTGATGAAAATTCTCCAATGAGTATCCAAGAACTAAGTTCAAATGCTGACATCTACAAGGAACATAAAGTGCCCAGATAATCTTATTCTCAGCATCAAACATCTGGATTTTCCCCCTCTTTGTGCTGGAATCATTGCTGACAAACCCCTTTTGGCAACTGTTTTCCATGGAGACACCAAGCTGATGCACCACTGCAATCAGGGCTTTTATGAAAGCTTGACTACTGGTACCTTCAACATATGTGCACCAAAGTGTTTCCCATTTCAGATCACTGCCCCGATAGTGTCAAGAAGACTCAGTGTAAATGACATTTCCTCCTTGGGGCTAATGTCAGGGCTGCAGTCTAATGAGTGGTGATTTGAAATGCTAGTGAAAAGTCCAATAGTCTGGATTTAATTCTTTGAGACAGGAGTTGTATTCATGCATTCTGATTGAGATGCAGAGGTGGTGGCACAGCACCTGACATCTGATGCATCTCATATATTCTTGTATAACTAGATCCATTTTTAAGTACCTGAGATGGGCCAAAAAAGCTGCCATATTTCAAGTGGAATAATTCATGTAACAGTCTCCAAAAACTATATCCCATTAGCCTTTCAAAATCCCCTTATATCCCATTAGCCTTCTTGCTAGTGTATGGCCTCAGAACCCATTGGTCTTCTACATCAACAAGGTGACAAGGCAGTAGATGCAATTCCAGGTCAGACCATTTCTGGGGAATTCTTTTGCTGTGGTTCAGAGATCAACTCTGTTAGTTAAGAACCTGGGTCTCATCTTTGTTTTAGCCCTTAAAGAGGTACGGTTTTATTTTAGCAGTCAAATCTTCAACCAATGCAGAAAATATAGCTGTTTTTGAGAGAATGCAATAGCTCTCTCCAGATAACTTTTTCCCATTAGGAAGGGTTTACTTAATTAAATTGGCAGTTATCACCAGATCATGGAAGATCAAAAGCTATTATTCAGATAGGTAATTTTCTCCAGCAACATGCATTATGCAAGTGCTGTCACTGCCAGCCACCTCAGGTCACTATGGCAAGATCATCATAGTCACTCCTTACGATCAGAAGTGATATGTTTTTATCATGCGTCAGTTTTACAAGTTCAGAAGAAAAACCATGAACCGCTGTACCAGGGATGTGTCTTCTCAAATTAATGGTCAATAGCATCCTATTTAGGTGGAGAATTCTCCATTTGTGAATGACAGGTCCAAATGCACATACTGCAAATCAACTGGCTCAAAACTGAGGGTTGCAGACCTCTGCCCCTGCTGTTGCTGCTCTGTGAAGGATTGGCTACCATGAGCCATGTTAGAGCAGCCTGAGGGATACTCTAACTCAGTGGCCTCCAACCTTTTTAATCACAAAATCACTTTTTCAATTTAAGTGCAATATAAGATCTACCCCAAACCCATATACCCTGGCCCCACTTCCTTCCTGCGCCTTCCTTGGGGTCCCACCCCTGCTTTACCCCTTCTCCATGGCCTTGCCCTGCTAACCCCATCCCCCTTCTTCTCCCATCCTCATTCACTTTCACCAGGCTAAGTTGGGATTTGGGGTGCAGGCTCTAGTCTTGGGCCAAGGAGTTTGGAGTGTGGGAAGGGCTCCGGGCTTAGCCCAAGACAGGAGATTGGGGTCCAGGAGAGGTTTCAGGGTACAAGCTCTGGGAAGGAGTTTGGGTGCAGGGGGGACTCACGACTGGGGCAGGAGGTTGGATGTAGGAGGAGGTTCAGAAAGCAGGCTCTGGCTGGGCACCGTTTAACTGAGACAACTTCCGGGTGGTGGAGCAGTGGGATTAAGGCAGGCTTACTCCTGCCCTGGCCCTGCACCACTCACGAAAGCATCTGGCATGTACAGCAATAGCTCCATGGTGCTATGTGCTGCCCCTCATCTACAGGCATTAAGCCCACAGCTTCTACTGGTCATGGTTTCCCATTATTGATCAATGGGAGCTGCAGGAGTGTGGTACCTGCAGGTAAGGACAGCACAGGGAGACCCCCTGCTCTGCCTTTCTTAAGGGCTGTAGGGACATGCCAGCCACTTCCAGGAGCAGCAGTTACCACAGAGATAATGACTCCAGCCACGACAGGTTAGGCATTTTAGAACTCACAACTCCAAGAATTAAATTTAAGCCTAAGAGAAATGAAAATTATGCAATGCACAGACCAGTCAAAAACCAAAAATAAGCCACTTTGCAAGCAGTAACAGAAATAACAACAACCCCACGAATGTGTTGGGTCAGGAGAGGAGAGTGAAGGAAAGATGGTGGGATGTGTTTGTGAGAATGACAGAGACGTGAGAGTGACAGAGATTTGCATTGCCAAGCTCCCTCCATCCCCTTCTCTCTGTGTGGAGATATGGTACAGAAGTGGGGAAAGGAGGGACACCCAGACATCAGCGCCCCTCCTTCTCCTTCCCCAACTCTGCAGGAGTCTCCCAGGGTGGCAGCTCCAACGCAGAGGTCAGGAGCAGCATAACAATGGGTGGAGGGGCAATCGAAGTACCAGCACTTGATAGCTGCCTGGCCAAACTAGTCAGGATCACCTGTCAGAGGCTCCGAGATCTACCAGTAGATCCCGATCTAGTGGTTGGTAACCACTGCTCTAACTTATGATGGGCTGCAAACAAACACTTCCTGAGGCTGTTTTGCTGGCTTTCAGACCACTTTGTGCTGGCAGCATGACACACAGTAGCCACACCATAACAGAGCAGCTGACCATATAACTTGGCCTTTGACCTGAGTCTGACTGACCATTACAATGTCTAGAAACAGATACGGCTGTGTTCTATAGAACTGTTCACTACAGGGCTTTCCGCAAGATAGCTTTTTAAGAATTCAGCAAACACCCTGCTCATTCTTAGTTGCTGCAAGGCTATTATTTAGCAATACTGAAAGCATGGTATAGCGAGAGCAGGAACAAGTGCTCCAAGCTGGAGGAACCTGCTTGCACTGCCAGCAGGAGATCATATGCAGACTCTGGACAGAATTCTGATCTTACTGATGCAAATAAGGAATGATCCCATTGACATCAATAGAATTACAGGAAACCCTTGCTGTTTTCGGTGGATGCATTCCTGCTCTCTTTCCCTGGCCACAGGGGACCCGTGAATACATGGAACTGTGAATGGCAATTCTGTGAACCACAAGGGCCTCCTGTACATTGTGCAAAAGTAGCATATGGTCAGAATCAAGCCAAGTGGCCATCCACATGACCTGTGTTTTCTAAAAACACAAATGTACAGACAACTGAGTTTGTAAGACAAATATTCCAACTGATGTGGTGGTAGAAGTTATTATTGCAGTAGCGTTTTGAGGCCACAGTCCCCCAGGGTTAGTGAATGTACGAACACATGATAACTACACAGTCCCTGCCCAAAATAGCTTAATCTAAGTTTTAAAACAAGTGTCAATGAAAAGATATATCTGACAAATCAAGGGAGCACAAGCTAACAATGAAACGACAAAGCAGTAGACACAGCCCTCACAGCAACCTCACTGTGTGCAATGTTTTTGTGTAGTAGCCCAACAGAGGAACTAAGCTGAGACCAGCAACAAAACTTCACGCATGACCTAAAAACAAGACTTAAACAAAGTTCAACAGAGGCAAACAACTACTCCCTTCGTGCCTTGTGCCACTTTTCTTCAGCCTGACTCCAGATCTCCTGGTCAACAGAGAAATTAATTTAAGTCAAGGGAGAACTTTAAATGCCTGTTTAAAATTAAACAAGTAGGAAAACTTGCATCCTTAGACTCCCTTAATGAGAGCATTCTATTTTCAGAGCAGAAGGCCATAGATAATGACAGCAAGGTGAGTCCAACTGGTAAATTTAGGGCTGGAAGACCATCTGTGTAACAGAGAGATTGATTGTGTTTGGTTTTTATGATGGGCACAAGGACAGGTGAAAAGGATGCCACATGAATGAATCCTTCAGTCACTTTACATCAATATTACTAAAAGCTTGTTATAGACTTAAGCACTGGGTGATATATAAGCACATCATTAGAAGGTAGTGCAGAGATGGTTATAAACAACCTGTTGGACTCTGTAACAATTGATTATAGATTTTAAAACATCTATTGTAATTATTTATTAACTCTTTATAAACTATACAGCCTGACTGGTCTTTCGTTGTTTGCACAGATGAGAGGAAAGGGAAGCGGCGAATCCGGACGACATTCACAGCAGAGCAGCTCCAGGAGCTAGAGAAGATTTTCCAGGTCACTCACTACCCAGACATTCATATCCGCACCCAGCTAGCAGCAAAGATCAACCTCCCAGAAGCCAGGGTCCAGGTATAAACTGTGCCCCTAAAATGCCACACACACACACACACACAACTTCAAAATGCATTACTATGGAGCTAAATATCATTATCCTTATTTTACAGAGAAAACAAAAAAGTATCACTCCAGATGGGATTAACCAAATGATTTATAAATAACCGATATAATAAGCAGCCTATCCCATATATAAGTAATGTGTTATAAATGGCAGTAAGCAACCTGCTAGACTCTATAACAACTGATTGACCACTTATTAAATTGTCTAATCACTTACTAATCACCAATTCTTTACAAACTATGTGGCTGTGTCTAGACTGAAAAGTTATTCCGGAAAATCAGCAGCTTTTCTGGAAAAACTTGCCAGCTATCTACACTGGCCACTTGAATTTCCGGAAAAGCACTGATGATCTCATGTAAAATCATCAGTGCTTTTCCGGAAAAACTATGCTGCTCCCATTTGGGCAAAAGTCTTTTTCCGAAAGACTTTTGCGCAAAAGGGCCAGTGTAGACAGCACAGTACTGTTTTCCTCAAAAAAAGCCCCGATCACGAAAATGGCGATCGGGGCTTTTTTGCGGAAAAACGCGTCTAGATTGGCCACGGACACTTTTCCGCAAAAAGTGCTTTTGTGGAAAAGCATCCTGCCAATCTAGACGTGCTTTTCCAAAAATGCTTTTAAAGGAAAACTTTTCCATTAAAAGCATTTTCGGAAATTCATGCCAGTGTAGACACAGCCGCCATGTATATTTCATATGAAGTGTGACCTACATTCCTGTTCTGCACCATTTCAAAAATTAGCCCAAATGGAAACACAGTGTGTTACTTCTCTGTAATTCTATGTTTGATACCGTATATGGCAGACCCATGGGCCACATTCTCTGGGGGCATAGATCAGCATATCTTTGCTGGGCTTTTATGAAACTATTCTGATTTATGCCAACTGAGGAGCTGACACTACAACCTTACTGCATGTGAGATTTATTACATTTAAAATATATTTGCATGCAGCAGATTTGCACGCTGTTTACAAGACACTAGAGGGGAATGCCACGGACTTTATAACTGTAACATGCTAAGTCCAATTCTATATGGAAATCTTTCATCTGCAGGGTGATCTCCTCAGCAAGATGCTGGTTCTGCTCTCCTTCTCCTACTTCGTGGGAAGGGTTTCCATACAATGAGGCCTCAGTGTAAATGAATCCTGGTATAATACATAATGTTCAACTCACAGGAAATCTTGTATGACTGAGACTAATTTTCAACAAACTATCATTTTTGTTGCCTAACATTTAGATGACAAGAGAACATTAGAATGGAACAGCCATAGCACAGACATTAGTAAGGATAGTTTACTCACAGTGCTCTATCACAGGGCTGGGCAAAACATGGCCCATGGGCCAGATCTGGCCTGCCAAGCCATCAAATCTGGCTTGCAGGCCAGCGGGGAGCCTCAGGTAGGCTCTCTGCCTGCTCTGATCCTGCATGCCACTCGGAAAAGCAGCTGTGGGGCCCTGTTTGTCTTTGAACAGCTGTGAACTGAGGCGGGGAGGCTTTGCATGCTGCCCCCACCTCCAGCACAATCCCATTGGTAGGTTTCCAGCCAAATGGAGCTCCTTGTTTGAAAAACAGGAAGTGTGCCAAGTACACTTCTGCCTCTTCTCAGTTTATAAAGCACAAGAAGGAGGACTATTTAGTGTCTGCCGTAGACCACCAAATCACACTAGAGAACAGGCCCACCAACTGCTTAAGTACCTATCCACAGTGTGTAGGAAAATAGCTGCATGATCATGAACTACTTCAATTTGAGGGACATACACTGGAGCTCTCATGCTGCCAGCACTAAAACATTCTTAGAATTTCTAATAGTTATACATGGCAGTTTGCTAACTCTACAACTATTGCAGGTGCATCCATTATTTAAATAAGATTATAAATTTGGTTGAGAACGGTAATAGTATTGATGTGATCCACTTAGACCTCCATAAGGTATTTGATTTGGTACTGCACAACATGGCTATTAGGATACTAGAATGCTGTAAAATCAACATGGTACCTATTACATGGATTAAAAGCTGGCTAATTGACAGACCTAAAAATGCACTAATAAATAAGGAATCATCCCTGAGTAGGTGTTTTGTGAAGTCCTTCAGATCCCTATGCTATGTACATTTCATATGAAGTGTGACCTACATTCCTGTTCTGCACCATCTCAAAAATTAGCCTGTAGTCTGCACTATTTAACATTTTTATAAATATTCCAGAAGAAAACATAAAATCATTGCTGATAAAGTTTGCAGATGACATAATGACTGGAGGAGTAGTAAATACTAAAGAGGGCAGATCACTGATACAGAGCAATTTCGATTGCTTGGTAAACTGGGTGCAAGCATATACTATGTTTTTAATACAACCCAATGTAAATGTAAACATCTCTGAAAAAAGATTATAGACCACACTCATCGGATGGTGGACTCTATCCTGAGAAACCTTGACCCTAAAAAGGTATTGGGGGCATAGATGATAAGCAGCTGCGCATGAGCAATCAGTGTGACCCTAAGGGCTGATGTATACCTTATTTATATAAGCTGGGGAATCTCAAGTAGGACTAGAGAAGTTATATTCCTTCACATTGATGCAATCACTGCTGAAATGTGTCTATTTCTGTTGCCCCAAATTAAAGAAAGATGCTGGGTAAAATTTTCAAAAGCACTTGAATGACATAGGCTTACAGCCCAATGAGACATAGACTCCTTTAATCATTCTACTGCTTTTGAAAATTGAACCTGATAGTATAGAAAGAAGTGTCGTGACTACGGCTCAGTTGATAACACTTTCACTATGAGCCAGTAGATCATCCAACTGAACCCTGCACCAGGTCTTTCACTCATTGTTATGTCTACTGGGGGAGATGCACTGGAGCGCTCACGCTGCTGCTACTAAAACATTCTTAGAATTTCTAGTAATTATAGGTGTCAGTTTGCTAACTCAACCCCCCATACTAGGGGCTCTGCCTTCCAGAAAAGCATTAAAATAAGGATCCCTCATTATGTCTCCTTGGGTATGTCTACACTACCACCCTAGTTCGAACTAGGGTGGTAATGTAGGCAACCGGCGTTGCAAATAAAGCCCGGGATTTGAATTTCCCAGGCTTCATTTGCATCTCGCCGGGCACCGCCATTTTAAAATGTCTGCTAGTGCAGACTCCGTGCCGCGCGGCTACATGCGGCACTGACTAGGTAGTTCAGACTAGGCTTCCTATTCCGAACTACCGTTACTCCTCGTTTCACGTGAATAATGGTGGCGCCCAGCGAAATGCAAATGAAGCCCAGGAAATTCAAATCCCAGGCTTCAATTGCAACTCCGGTTGCCTACATTACCACCCTAGTTCGAACTAGGGTGGAAGTGTAGACATACCCTTAGTGCTGTTTAAAGATCCCATCACTTTCCCAAAAGGATAATGGAAAGCCCCAGTATGCTGACTGACAGACCTTGCTCCATGTGAACTATTGCCAATTAAATAATGGCCAAACACAGATACTATAGTATGAAAGGTACATTGTGAACACAAATTCTGGTGTGTAGGTTGGGTTATTAGCCATACTGGCCTCTTTTCCCCGGATGCATGTTGCCCTCCATCAGGACTTCAAAGAGTATCAGAAATAGCTCTTTGAAACAGAAGTGAGCTATTTTGTTTGACCTACCTTATTCCTGCTATGCCTTTTTGTCTTTCCTCCTTTTCCTTCTTCACCCAGATCTGGTTCCAGAACCAGCGAGCAAAGTGGAGGAAACATGAAAAATGTGGCTATTTCGGTGGCCTCCAGCATCTGAGCGAGGCTGATTTCATTCCAGCTCCAAAGTTGGAAATCACTGTGAGTACGGGAGGCCATGTGTAAAGGAGAGTCATACCCTTTTCGGTATCACACCTTTGTGTAGGTGTTACCCGAGGGAGGGGGAAGAAAAGGAAGAAAGAATCTTTGTGACACAAGAGAATCCCAGCATAGGCTATTGCAATTCTTCTGAGGGGCATTGTGCCTTTCTTTCTAAAACAAAGTCTATTCAGAGCATATTTGGGGAGGTGAATCTTGGCAAAAATATTCTTCCTCCCTTTAATTCCAAGCCTTTTCCCCAAAACCCTGCACTGGACCAACCTGTCCTTCCAGCCACATTTTAGTTAGACACAGTGTGGTCAATTGAGTAATGTTATGTATTTCCTCCCTTCAGAGGCTGAACATGTTGTCTCTGAGGCCCTCACCTTTTTTTATGTCAATTGGTGAGCAACCATTTGAGAAGAGAAACACCTTGCAGAATCCATAGGCTAGAAGAGGACTAGCTAGGACTCTTGCTGTAGGCAACCATCCCAACTCATTGCTCTACAAAACTTTTGCCATGTCTACGCTATTTTGTTAATCTGCGGTTGTTTTGCCCCTCTATTATTTCCTAGATAGGGCAGCGTTACTCAAGTTGGCACACACGATCGGTCTCTCTCCTGTTCCAGGCGTGGGAGAGGTTCTGTGGCCTCAAATGTGTAGGAAGTCAGACAGCAACCTATGGCTCTTGAGCCAAATATAGCTCCCAAAATGCACAAAACTAAGGGTGAACGTAAGGCAGTGCGCCCTGGTAAGAACCGGCTGCACGCCAGCAAGAGCTGGTGAAGACACTCTGCTTGTTTAAAGGGCCGGCTGAGGCCGCTCTGTGGGGGACGCATGGTCACTCCCAGCTGGGATAATGAGAGGGTCTGGCAGCAGCAGATGCCTCCATCTGACCATGTCATCCCAGCTCCAGCTCTCCATCTGACTGCCACGGTCTGTCCCCAGCTGCTGTGCTCCTGGGGCAGACCCTAAAGCCCAGGCCCAGCAGCCCCCCAGCAGCCCCTGTGACTGCTGCAACAGTCTGGCCATGGCAGCTCGGTTCAGGCTTCATCTGTGGCAGCCTAGCCAGCAATGCCCCAATTGGGGGCAAAGCCACATCTGGATGCAGCTTCCTGTCACCGGCCCTGATCCTGAGACGACCCCAGACCCCATGGTCTGGCCGCAGGAAGGGCTGATGCCGCCGTCCTTCCTCCTGCTGCTGCATGGGTAGGAGAGGCCACGATCTAGCTACAGCCATCCTGGCCCAGCCACTGTTGCCCAGGTGCAGCAGCCCAGCCCCAGCCGGGTAAGGTAATCTGGCCCCAGCCCTCCCCCCATACTCTACTTTTCACCCACGAGGCCCTGCCCTGCCTCCTGCACCTCCCACATACCCTAACCCCCTGCACTGAGTCCCTCATACATCCTAATCCTGACTCCTGCACCCCCCCATCCACAAACTGCACCCCCAGCAGCAGCCCCATTAAATAAAGTCAGTGGGTACACTGTTTCATGTATGCTATTATTAACCATCATTTTTTTTAATATAATGGAGATTGCCTATCTCCTAGAACTGGAAGGGACCTTGAAAGGTCATCGAGTCCAGCCCCCTGCCTACACAGCAGGACCAAGTACCACCCCGATGAATTTTTGCCCCAAATCCCTAAATGGCCTCCACAAGGATTGAACTCATAACCCAGGGTTTAGCAGGCCAATGCTCAAACCACTGAGCTATCCCCCCCCCTTAATAATAATAATAATAATAATAATAATAATAATAATAATAATAATGTCAATTATGAATCATATTAAGGTGTATATTTTCAGTCACGCAAATGGACTTGCTTATACTGGCTCTTTGCTGACCACTTGTTCTGAATTTTGATGTAGTTGGGCTCTTTGGTTTGAAAAGGTTGCCGACCCCTGGACTAGATGATCCCATGTGACCTTAAAGTCCATGTGTCCTTGGTTTCTGTTGCTGAATACTGGGAAAATTCATTAGGTGATTCCTGGGCTGCTTGTGAATTCCATCGAACTAAAAGTCTGTGTTGATGTTTTTTAAAGAATTATTTTCTGTTTTTTTTCCTCCTGCTGAAAGGGTTCCAGCCCAATGCTCAGGAGCGTCTGTGATGCAGGCCCCCCCATTCAATATTACTCACCAGCCCAAAGATATCTGACACCAGCCTGGCTGCCCCACACTTTGCCTTTTGCTCCCACACACTTGGACCCACTGCTCTTCCCTCAGTGTTATCTGTTCTTTCACCACCTTACTCCATACGGCATCCCTCTGTCCCAGAAGACTGAATGGAACAGTATTTGCGCCAGTTCCACATAGAAAAAGATGAGGAGGAGCAGAGGTGATAGGAGACTCTGGGGGCATCCTTTGGTCACTTCTGACAGATCATATTCATGGACAGGTAGGGTTCTCTTTGGAACAGGGCTGCCCAGACTTTGGATGCCCTGTCCTGTGAAGTTGGCATGGCATAGCAATAATACTGTAGCCACAAGCCAAGGCTGAACTAACACCACAGCGCACCACAGAACCTTGGAAAATGCTCTATAATCATCCTTCAGAAGAGTGTGCTTTGTTGAAACAATATGGCTTTCCTGAGGACATGTACCTAATGGGAGGGTGCGTTAAGCCATCCTGCTAAAGAGCTGAAGCTTTCTCCAGCCCTGAGAAAACACCGGATGATCTCGTTGCACAGATGATCTGGGACACTGAGATTTTAGCAGGTGTTGAAGCACATGTAGTGATGGTCACTACAAAAACCATGGCTATTCTTTTGATCAAAATGGCTGGCCTGAGTAGATGTGGGTCTCTTTTCCTACAAACTTCACATTGGTCCTGTTTTGCTAGGAGGAAGAAGAGCGTGTTTAGATCAAAGATCAAACTTAACTTGTTTTCTCTGGAATGGGAGGATTTGGTTTGCTTGTTGTATTTTGACTTGAATAAAAGAGTGTGAATACAACTTGTGCTTGAATACAACCATCTGAGAGGGATATCCTTTTTGAGTTGAATATTTGATATCATAGCCTCTAGGGCTGAGAGATTTGTGGAGATGGTTAATTAAAATGTGTAAGAGGAAACTTCTCGTTTTGGACACAAATTAAGAAAGTATCAAAAACAGCCCTTAAGAAGATGCAGGCTAATCTACTAGACATAACTGAATGACTGCGTGCAATTTTGTAGCTATGTTTGATCCCAGGATATTAGAGAGACAAGGCGAGTGAGGCAATTTATTTGCTTGAGCCAGCATCCATTGATGAGAAAAACAAGCTTTTAAGCTTATACAAAGCTTTAGGCTACCCTGGGACCAATAAGGCTACAATAACATTGCATATTACACATACACACACATTGCACACAATATAATTATACTTCTAAGGTGTGTGGCTGCTTTGCATGCTTATTAAGTGCATCCTCCTGCTGCCATTGAAATCAGTGGCAAAACTTCCCCTGACAAATCAGTGGTGAAGAGTACAAGACTCCCTAAACTCCCTGCCAAATTAATAAATCGCAACCTCATGACAGGGCCCAAAGCAGCCCTGGTAGTAGAGTTAGCCCCACCCCTCTCATCTGTCAATCATACATGAGAGTGAGGAGGCCTTTAAAAGGGAGGAAACCTCAGCCATCAGGAAGGAGGAAAGGAGCAGGACTGCCCGAAGCAGCAGACTGCTGAAACTACTTCTGATGTGACAGAGGAGAGCTTCACTCTGGCCCAGAGGAGAGCAAACTTCCAGGGTAAGACAGGCAGAGCTTATTTTGGAGACCCAGCCAGAGCAACTTCCCTAGACGCATTATATTGGGACTAGCTTGTTGGCAGCACAGTCGATGTGTCACCTCACTCCTTTCTGCTGGGACCAAAGAAAGAGTATTCCTGAAGACATGGGGGTCTGTGACTTCCATTTTCATCTCCCGAGCAGGAAGATTTACAGAGGCTCACCAAGTCAATAACACCCTCCTCCCCCACTTGGCAAATAATAGGGCAGTAGGGCTGATGTTGCAACCATCCACTGTAGATAACTGGGTGTGGCTTGGTACCCCCACCCCCTGAGGGAGGACCCACTAAGGGCTCTGTCACAGCCATCTTCAGTACAGGCTACCATAAGGGTTACACCCTGGAGTGGAAAATACTGATTGGCCAGAGTCATGAGCTCACTTCCAGAACTATGGCTATGTCTACACTACAGAGTTTTTGCAGAAAAATGTCCGTTTTTCCGTAAAAACTCGCAGAGCGTCCACACCTCAAGCGCATTTTTGCGCAAGTAAAATCGAAAGATCAGAGGGCGAGCTGCACAATTGGTAATCCTCATTCTGTGAGGAAGAGTGCCTTTTTGCATGAGAGCTCTTGCACAACAAGGCATGTGTGGATAAGGAACAGGGTTTTTTTTGCACAGGAAGACGGAAGAGGAAAAAGCATGGATGCCTTGGTGGCCATTCTGTAAATAGCAATCAGAGGTTCCTTTTGAGAGAGCGTCCATGCAGTGTGGACACTCTCTTTCACAAAAGCGTATTGCTTTTTCGATGCGCTTTTGCAGTGTAGACGCTCTCTTTTGCAAGAAGTTTTTGCAGAAGATCTCTTCTGACAAAAGCTTCTTGCACAAAAAGCCTGCATTCTAGACATAGCCTATCACTTACTAGTGACACTATTCAAAATAGTGGCTAAGAAATAATGGGAGCCATTAAACCACAGGTTTGTTGGATAATTTGTAGTATGCTTGTGGGCATGCAGTTAAATTGGTAATCCTGGGGCTGTGTCTAGACTGCATCCCTTTTCCGTAAAAGGGATGCAAATTAGACACATCGCAATTGCAAATGAAGCGGGGATTTAAATCCCCCCCCTTCATTTGCATAAACATGGCTGCCGCTTTTTCCCAGCTTGGAGCTTTGCCGAAAAAACCGCCAGTCTAGACGGGGATTTTTTGGAAAATAAAGCCTTTTCTGAAAGATCCCTTATTCTGGAAAAAAGGAATAAGGGATCTTTCGAAAAAGGCTTTATTTTCTGAAAGATCCCCGTCTAGGCTGGCGCTTTTTTCCTGCAAAGCTCCGAGCCGGAAATAAGCGGCAGCCATGTTTATGCAAATGAAGTGTGGGGGATTTAAATCCCCGCTTCATTTGCAATTGCGATGTGTCTAATTTGCATCCCCTTTACGGAAAAAGGATGCAGTCTAGACACAGCCAGAGTGTTTGGCTGTGAATGTTGCAAGCATTTCTGTTTTCTTGACTGGTAACTAATTCTTCCCTGTGCTGATTAGGCCTCAGTTGGAGAACTGTGTCCAGTTCTGGGCACCACATTTCAAGGAAGATGTGGAAAAATTGGAGAATGTCCAGAGAAGAGCAACAAAAATGATTAAAGGCCTAGAAATCATGACATCTGAGGGTAGGCTGAAAGATTTGGTTTTGTTTAGTTTAGAAAAGAGAAGACTGAGAGGGGACGTGATAGCTGTTTTCAAGTATCTAAAAGGATGTCACAAAGAGGAGGGAGAAAAATTGTTCTCCTTGACCTCTGATGATAGGACAAGAAGCAATGGGCTTACATTGTAGCAAGGGAGGTTTAGGTTGGACATTAGGAAAAACTTCCTAACCATCATGGTAGTTAAACACTGGAATAAATTGCCTAGGGAGGTTGGCAGCACAGTAGACTTGTCACCTCATTCCTTTCTGCTGAGACCAAAGGGAGACAGTATCTCCATCACTGGAGATATTCAAGAGCAGGTTAGATAGACATAGATCAGGGATGATCTAGACGGTGCTTGGCAGGGGACTGGACTCAATGACCTCTTGAAGTCCCTTCAGTTCTAGTGTTCTATGATTCTATTATTCTAATTAGTAGCATGCCCCGTCTACTGACTGGACTCGCTATGTGTGCTGAGACTGGAATTGGGAGCTGTAAGCCAGCAGGCCAACTCACTGGTATGTGTATCAGCAACAGGAGCAGCAGGGGTTCTGTCCTTTCGGCCAAATCAAACCAGTTTTATTTCTCCAGATCAAAACAGTTCAATATAAATAAAGCAAGGTCCAGTTGAGGTGCCTGGTCTGATTCCTGCAAGTCACACTCTCAGTCGAGCTTCTTTTTGGCCCTTTATTTTAAAGATCAAGTGGGCTGCAGGTTATCATGTGATTCCTGCTGTTGGGTCCATCACCCAGGAGGCAGCCATAAGTAGGGCTCCCGATAAGGGTCATTCTATGACAGGATCTTTGTAAAATTTGCTCTACCAAATTTCTTTCTCTGGTCAAACCAAAACTGACTAGATTCTGTGCTGAGGATTCTTTTCTAAAAATTATTGAGGAGTAGGGTTTAGGGTCTAGTAATGGAATCAGGTAGAGGACTGCTGGTTCTGGAAGGTTACAGTGTGTGGGGGAGAGGCTGAATGAAGGACGGCTTCTTATAACCGGTCCCCACACACTGACATTCTTACTTCCAACCCCTGGGCCTCCACCTTCTCCTACCATGTCACTCTCCCCTTTCCCAACAGCCCTTACCTATCTTCAGAGTAAGAGGAAAAGAGGCCCAGTTGTGCCCTGTTTATGCTCAGCCCCTATCTGGCTCTTTCCTTTCCTAGTGTGTTAAGAACAGGCCATGTTCTGTGAAACTGGCATTCTGGGGTGCTTCAGACCCCCTGGAATGTCTCAGGCTTGTAGGGCTGCGTTGGGCGTAAATGTGTCTTGACACAGGCTGTAGTGAGCTGTCAGGGAAAGGAGGCGTTTGAGGCAGGATGGTGACCACCATGATGGAGAGATCAGCGAGCTGTCTAATTAGAATGCAACCATTGTTTAGGCCCAATTTCTGTGTAATTGTCTAAGGCAGGCCTAATAATAATAATTAATGACTAATTAATGTGTCATTTGCATTTATAGAACAGCTTTTGTGAGAAGCTCTTAAAGTCCTTTCCCAAGATAGGTGATTGGTTTTGTCCCTGTTTTGCAGAGAGGAAAACTAAGGCACAGAGTGATTCAGTGACTTGCCTCATTGAGGCAGTGGCTGGGAATCAGAACCCGGTTCCTGATTCCAGCCCTTTTGTCTAGCCATGCTGCCTCACAGTAAACTCATCCCGCTGGTCGCCCTGAAGCGGTTCGAAGCTTGTGTCAGCTGGAAGTTACTCTTTGAAATATCTCAGGCTGCCAACCCACTTCTAGTGTAAAATATGGCAAAAAGATCTACGCACAGAGCCGCGCAGAAAGCAAGGCCTTAAAACCAATAGCAAGAACATCTGTTCTCTTAGCAGTTCTGATTCACGTCTCTGATGCAATGCTAATGAGAGATGACAGGGAGGGAGGTAGCTGAGGACATGATACAGCTGGACTTCTTGAAAGGCTTTTGCTGCAGTTCTTTATATCATGTTATATTATTCTAATAGCATCACAAAAATGAGTGATGGAATGGGCCCAGAGGTCACCTCAGCCAGTCCCCTGAGAATGCAGGACCATTCCTGATTGCATATTTATCTGAGTTTCGTCCCATCTAGTTTTTAATGGCCCCTCTCACCTCCATAGTGAGACTATTCCATAATCTAATAGTTTTCAGCATTAGGCAACTTTTTCTGATATTCAGCCTAAATGTTCCATTTGTCAGTTTCATCCTTTTGATCTGGGGTGAGCAAGAGGTCAGATCCGGCCTGCCAAGACTCCAGATCCAACCCACGGCCACCTCGCCAGCACCCTTACTACATAGCAGCTGCTGCTTTAAAAGCTGGCTCTCCATGCTCTGCATGCTGGGGAGGGACTGGGATGCTTTCCCCTTTAACTCTCATTGGCAAGTTTCTGGCCAATAGGAGCGAAGAAATTTTGCTGGCGGCCGGGGCAGCAAGAAAAGCCTCCTCCCCCCCTCGCCCCCGCCCATTCCCTCCATTCTGTGCTAGAGCAGAGCCATGTGGAACAGCTAGCCCAGCAGACAGGCACGGAGTCTGTCTCAGGTTCCTGCAGGGCTGCTGGTGGGAGCTGTCTAGGTAAGCGCCTGCCAGCCAGAGCCTGCCTATGGCACCCCACCCTCTCTTTCCTCCAACTACCTTCCCCAGGCCACCACCCAAACCCTCTGAATCTCCTCTCTCCAACTCCTCCCAGACCCTGCATTCCCTCCTACATCCCTCCCCCGGACCAGAATACTTTCCTGCACACATGCCCCTCCCTGACCATGCACTCCAAACCCCTATCCTGATCATAACCTCTTCCTTCACCCAAACTCCCTCTCAGATCCTACACCCTCTCAGGTACCCCAGTCTTCTATCCTAAACTCCCTTCTACACCCCACCCCCACAAGGAAGGCAGAATCATGCCAGTGGTATCTATCCTCCACAAACACTTGAGAGTTATCATGTTTTTTCTGATTTGTTGTTTACCTAATCTATATATCTAGTTCCTTTAATCTTTCCTCATAAATCCAGCTGGTGCATAGCCTACTGAGGGTGACATTTGCAATCGGATTAAAAACTGTTGGACTGCTGACCAAGGTCAGAGAACAGCAGTAAATAAGCAGGAATCAGGAAAGAGAGGTAAAGCCAAAGTACACATAGGGTGGTAAATAGGCAGGAAAATGAAAGGAATGGCAGGGTTGGTTAAGGGGACTGTTTGTTCCAAACTGGTTACTTAGAAGAGAGAGCACCGCAAAGTAAACTTGTGGAGAACATGGAAAGGAAATGTGCTAGTATCAGGAAAGGAAAACTGGACTTAATAAGGGACCCAAATGAAAACAGGGCCCGTCTATGTCTGGTTTAGACAGTGTAAGGTGGAGAGCATGCTGTCTCTCAAACTGAAATTCATCACAGCAGTGGGCTGAGCAGGAGGGCATGGGTGTAGTGAGGGGCTTTCCGTCGATGGATGAAACTTTTTGCAAAGCTGGAGTTGATAGAGCCCAAGCCAAAGTGTGTTGTGGTTTCAAGAGGACTCATTTATTTTTATTTTAGTTCACTCTACAGCCCACAAACAAAATCAAGGAGAGATGCTGAGGAGGCTTCTGCCTGTATCCTAAACCCATATGTACTCACTGAAGCCACATGCCAAATGGCGCTATGCTTTACAGCACCTGAGGATGTCCTCACTGGCACGGATACAACTGCCTGCTTCACGCTACCACTGAAGACCACTCTCAGTCTCTCTCTCGGTGTGCTCTGACCTGCAATGCACAAGTCAAAGTATAGTATTCTAAGTCCTAGCCATTGAGGCTAGACTGGGACGGAGGAAACCTGGGCTCTAGTCCCCCTTTTGCCACCAACCTGCTGTGTGACCTTGGGCAAGTCATTTTCCCTCTCTGTGTCTGGTTTCCCATCTGCAAAATGGTGTCATCGTTACACTGACCTCCCTTTGTAAAGCCCTTGGGAGCTATTGATAAGGAATTCTATATAAGAGATAGGTGTTATTACCTTACGTTTCTCCACATTGAATTCCTCAGTCTCTACAGCAGGTCATGTTGTTTGCTTGCTCAGTTCCTTTTTATCTCCATTGGCCACTTTCTGTGCTATCAAACAACAATATCACCTTCAAACACAATTTATAGACAAGGGGACAGATTATGCCCTGCCTATAGGTCCCATGGAGGTCATCAGTACTGAATACATGCAAATGAGGGCCTGATCCAAAGGTTACTCACAGCAATGGGATAGTTTAATGGGCTTTGCTCAATCCCTACCAGCAGAATTTGGCAAAGATAAGCAACTAGTTCCAATATAGACTCCCACAGAACTTAGGGTTGCCACGTTTTCAACAAAACCGGACACACTTGACATTACATCACAATCTACATTCCATCTTATTTAGAAAATAATGGACATTTATATTTTCTCATTTCTATTTTCTCAATTTGTTTCCCAAACAGAAAGCTCAAATACTGGACTGTCTGGTTCAAAACCGGACACCTGGCAACCCTAGCATCACTTCCCCCCTCCTGTGCCACCTGGCTTCCTTTCTTCTCAAGCTTTTTGTCCCTCGCTTGCTTTTTAATCCATTTCCATATGTCAAACCTTCTTGCCTTTGATTTTGCCTCCTCTGGTAATGTCTGTCCCAGGGAATCCATACAGCCTAGTGTCACTCCAAGTGACTGGCACTCTGAACTTGCCTCGGTAGCCTCTTGAAACTCAGCAGAGCGTAAGAGGTGGGGAAGGGGAATGGCTTTCATGCCACCTCCTCAGAGTCAGTAGTTTCTGAAAAGAGCAAAGGCTGGAGTTGTTTCATTTCTATAATCAAAAGATGAACTCGGCCTGAAATCTACAGGGCAATTTAAATTACACACTTTAAAAAGAAACCCAGATCAATGTCTTTATCGGCTCAGATAAATCCTGTGTCTCCACATAGCCCAGGATTCATCATTATGATGCTTGTTTTTATAATTGTCCCAGGGTTAGAATGCCCCCCTATGGATTAGCTTGTATATTGGCCCCTTCTGAGATGAGGATTTCAGTGCTCCATGCTGGGATACTTGAACTATCCTGTGGCCTATGAAAAGAATCAAAGACAGGTGATCAGACAGGGTCTTTTCATGCCAGAAATCCACAGTGACTGTCCCTGACTGCTGTATTGCTAAGCAAGCTACTGATTTCATTCATCATTGCTGCCGGCACCTTGGCTGCTGAGCTGATGTCAACTTTGTGGCAGCGGTTCTCGGAATCCTTCCTTATGCTTGTCTTAAATATAGGCCCTGCTATTAGCAGCCCTCTCGACCTGGGGCTTTGTTAGCTTGAAACAGATTTTGAACTGTTCTATTAGCTGTAATGGCCATTTCATCTGCTCCTATACAATAGGAAGAGCCAATTTAACAGTTCTTCCTCATTTTCTGCAGGAACCATGTTTCTGTGTCTGGGAGGTTACCTGCTGCTTCGTTTGTGTCCACTGAGGCAAAGAAATCATTTGGGACCCTCAGTAATAGCAACCTCGTTTGTCATTAATTTTCTACTCTGGGCCCTCAGCAGCCTTGCAGTGCTTTCTCCCGTCTCTGGACAGGACAGTTTCCTTGACTTACTTTGCTTGTCCAGTTTCTTCTGCTACTTTCAAATTTTGGGTGGAATCATAGCCCTCTTGCATGCCCTCACATCTGGCACACCTGCCACAGATACCCATATCGCAGGTAGCTATCCCAGAAAGCAGAACAATCTCCTTGAAGCTGCTAGGATCATCTGTGGGATGGGAAAGATGTGGGATATGGAGGAGGAAGAGGCAGAGCCTTGGGACTTCCACACTGGCCAGTGCATCAGAGGCTGCATATGGCATCAGGTCTGGGACTGGGGTAGGAGACATCTCCCTTCTAGAACAAGAGGAAACCAGGATGTAGATCAAGGCTACTCAACACGCGGCCCGTTTGTTTGTGGCCCACGGTGCGGTTTGGGTTTACACAGGGCTCAACATGTGGCCTGTGGGTGGGATCCTTTGAACATGGCCTCCTCTGGGAACACGCTCCACAACGACGAGTCACTATAATGGTCTTCTGTTGATGTGCGTTTTAGTAGTTAAATTCCTGGATTGTCATTGCTCATGAAAAGTGCTGTGATATGGGTGGAAATCAGGTAAATATTGCATGTTATTAATATCAGCAGAACTCACTTCAGTGGGGCGTGTGTGCTGTGTATTCTTGCCTTAATCTTTGTATTCATGCCCATCAGTGTGAAAGAAGCTATTTGCATATATATTTGCATGTATATGCAACCACACTTAAGTTGAGGCCCTCAGCATGTGCCATGAGTATCATTGTGGCCCCTGGGGCTTCCAAAGTTGAGTAGCCTTGATGTAGATTGTGAGTCCTCAGATCACAGTCTGTGTTCTGGTCTGCCCTTGGACAGGACCACTGCTTCTCATAAAGCCACGACAGATGCCTTGCTGGTGGATTTTATTATCAATGGCAGGTAGACTGACACTTAGGGTTGCCAGGTGTCCAGTTTTGAACTGGACAGTCCAGTATTTGAGCTTTCTGTTCAGGAAACAAATTGAGAAAATAGAAATGAGGAAATAGAAATGTCCAGTATTTTTAAATAAGATATAATGTAGATTGTGATGTAATGTCAAGTGTGTCCTGTATTTTTCTTAAAACCATATGGCAAGCCTACTGACACATCCTGTTGTCAAATCCTGTGTCCGTTGCTTGTGACTGCCAAACTTTAGTTGTTCAGGCTGAAATTTTCCATGCCAGGATGTCTGCCTCAAGCTGAATGCATTGTTTGGAAAGTTTCAGCCAAAAGGGTTTAGGTGTTTTTAAGAAGACAAGGGGAAAATAGGCTATCTGCTTGTGTAAAAAATGCAGGTGAACTTTTCTTTGGCAAAAATCTAGTGCTACCTCTGCAGTGGAACAATCACTGAAATCTACAAGGAGGCAGCTTTAGTGTCAGGGATGTGCCCAAACTGGGCCAAATTATACCCCGTGTAAAATTACAGCTTGTGCTGGTAAGAAGAGACTTCATAGCTACTAGCAGCTAAATTCTGTCCATACTGGGCAGGCTCCAGCCTGGGGTTAAATAGGACTTCCCCTGCAATTGCAGTTTGGGGCTGCTGCAGGATATTCCAGGCTGTGAGTGTGTAGGTAAAGACTATCACAGGAGAGCCAATAGCCACACCAGGCCCCTGGGCAAGGCGCAGGAGGATGGTTCTGCACTCCCAGAAGGGCTGGGGCTTTGGTGGAAGGGGAGAGGGCAGGGCAGCAGCACTCAGCATCACCCAAAGTGTGCCACACTGTCCCTGCCTCAAACTGCTCTGAGCATGTCATACAGCGCTCTGGTGGAGATTTAAAGGACCTGGAGCTGGTCCCAAGGTAGTTGCTCGCTTTGTCCCCATCCCTGTCAACGGGATCCCTGCTATATCATAATGCATATGCACAAGGAGGCCTAATTAGGGATGCACTGGTAGCCTTCATGTTGGCATTTCCTAACTTTGGAGTGCTTGACTTGTCAATCTTAATGTGATTTCAGTGTAGTGTGTAGGTTACCATAGTTGAACTTTCAAAAAAGAGGACACTCCCGAGAGGGAGTGTATCAGTATCTACCCACTCACATTGTTGTATGAATGTGTTTATATATATCTGTGATTCAGATACACTCCCTTTCAGGAATGTCTTCTTTTTTGAAAGTTCAAATATGGTAACCTGTGTAGTGTAATGTAGTGTAGTGTGTGTGTGTGTTCTGGCTAGGTGGTTTCAGTTCAAATGAATGTCTCTCTAATAAGTTTATGTAATGACACTTTGACCTATGATTTGCAATTATAAAATAAAACAGAGATTACTGAGAACTAGAGAGAGGCTCAGAGTAAACCATACATCAGATTCCCCACCAAGGCCATATCTCAGCAATGCTTGAATAATCACATCGAGCAGCCAGGTTTGTCCCAGACAAAGCACCACTGGCAGCACATAGGAGCCTTCAAAGTGGCCAACTGGGGATTTCTCTGATGTGGGGGAAATCCCTAGTTGGACTAAACCAGTGTCCCTTGTCAGGGAAGGCAGTGGAACCATGGTGTAGCTCCATGCTCTGGACACTCCTGTCAATAGCCTTTTGGGAGCACTGATGTCTATCATAATTTAGAGCATCTCTCAGGCTGCTCTAGCTTGTCCAAAGGGCTGAACTGACAGGCCTAGGTATTAGAGAAGCTCAGAGGTGGCACACAGCCACCTTTGGCCCCACTTCCAGTCCCTCTCAGGTCCTGCACACAGCAGAGCTCAGCTATGATTGAGGATTGATTTGAGGAGCTGTGTGGATGATCCAAACCTGAACTGTAACTATCAGAATTTAGGGTGCTGTAAAGTCATTGTAGTCAGCCCATGGGAGAAGGGAGCATCACGCTCTGCTCTCAGGCAGCTTCCATGGGTCAACACGCAGTACAGCAGTGTCAGATTCCAGAGAGAGACTCTCCCACCATGACTCCAGAGCTTCCCGAAAAGGGAGGCGTGAAAGTAGGGAAACATAAAAGAACCTTTTTCTCCCTCTTCCCAAAACATCACATCATATACAAATCAAACATCCCTCTCTAATTCAGTGCTTTAAGTTTAATACAACATTGGATTATAAATACCAAGTGATGATTAAAAACATATGCAAGGACTAGCAATGGCACAATAAAGCAGCAGACCCGCTTATTAGACACACGAATTAACATAAAGTCTAATGCCATAGCAGCGATGGTATTAGACACCATGCCCATTACTAGTCAGGGCTTAATTCAGAGACTTTTAATAGTTGACTATTACAGAACTACACAGCTTTGAGTCCTTAATGCTTTTAATTATCATCTGGTATTTATTTAACACCCACAGCTGATCTCAAATGTGTGAAATGGAAAGTGAATTAAAGGAGTTTCTGGCTTCTGGGTACAGCATGTGACTACTACTAACTTTAACAGGAGTTGTTCAGACATACTGGAGGATGCAATTTGGTCCCTCTGCATGTAGCAACAACTTTCCTCTTATCTTTCTTCTCACCTAGACCTTACTCCCACCTCTGTCTCCTCACTATACTTTCTATGTAGAGAAGTCCACACATCATGTACTTCTCTACGGGTCCATCCACCTCAGTTGTTTTGGTTGATGGAACATTTGTTTGTGAAATATATTGTCTTAGCGAATTTGATTCTCCTGAAACTGATGCATGGTTAGAAATAGTGAGTGCTTGTAACAGTAATGTCCAGTGTTGTGCAAGCTTCCTGAACATATGTCATTTCAACCCTTACTTACAACACCTGATATCCTCTCTGCCCTGGATTGCTTCCAGTGTATAGACAGCCCAGGGTGCTGAACTGGCTAGTGGAGCAGTTCTCAGCTGTGGTCCGTGAGGAATATTCCCTCTAACTTTTTCCATCCATGTGCAGAATAAATTTTGTTATGCACACCAAGGCATGTGCAGATGTGCACCACCAAAAGAAATGCATGATGCCAGCTGTGGGAGGCTGTGGTCATCCTGCTAATCAGCTGAGTGTCATTTGAATCTCTCCTGTGTGGCTGCCCAAGTGCTCAGCTTAGAGGGAACACCATCCATAAGAGTCCAGGTGTGTTAGTGCTGCATGGAAATGCATCAGCAAACAGCTGAGAGCTCCAGTGAGTGGGCCTCTGCTTTAGTTTTATGGGGAAAGGCAGCAGCAAAGGCAGTGGCTCTCACTGTAACTCCCAGCTGTTTGGCTCTGTCCACATAGCTGCAGCTCCCAGCTTCTGGGCTCCAGCAGCTGCTGTGCAGAGAGGGGCACTTGTCAAACCATGTGTCCAAGTGGGGCCAACAAGCCCTGGCAAAAATCAGAGGAGGGAAGCATGTGACCACATATGCCCCCCCTTGTGTCACCTCTGGCATCTGAAGCCCAGCAGGGAGAAATGATCTCAGGGCTTCTACTCAATTAGGTTCCCCTCCGAGGGCTTGGGGCTTCTGTCCCATGGGCACACCCCGGCTCTTGAACTCTTGAAGCCTGTCTCATGTGGCTCAGAGGGTCAGTAAATCTGGCTAACCTGGTATATGACTTCTGAGATGAGTAGCCATGTTAGTCTGTATCTGCAAAAAAATCATGGAGTCCTGTGGCCCCTTAGGGTATGTCTACACTGTGGCCCTATTTCGGGATACTTCCAGTATCCTGAAATAGCTATTCTGTGTCTTTGAAACAAGTTTGTTATTTCGAAATATAATGGACTCGCTATTCCGACGTCTCTGTAAACCTCGTTCCATGAGGATTAAGGGACATTTCAGAATAGGGGTTTATTTTGAAATTTAAAAATTAGGAAATAAGCTATTTCAAAATTAACTCAAAATAAGCTATGCAATTTGTGTAGCTCAAATTGCGTATCTTATTTCGAGCTAAGGGTGCAGTGCAGACGCACCCTTAGGGTATGTCTGGACTACATGGCTCTGTCAGCAGAGCCATGTAAACTAGTTTACCCAACATAGTCAATGAAGCAGGGATTTAAATAATACCCGCTTCATTAAAATAAAAATGGCCGCCATGCTGTGCTGACAATCAGCTGATATCCATAACTAACATGGAGTCTAGAGGCGGATCGGTCGACAAGGGAAGCCTTTGTCGACCGCTCCTGTAAACTTTGTTTCACGAGGCATAAGGGAGCGGTCGACAAAGGCTTCCTTTGTCAACTGATCCACGTCTAGTCTCCCGCACTGTGCCGGATCAGCTGGTTGTTGGCACAGCACAGCGGCCATTTTCATTTTAATGAAGCAGGGATTATTTAAATCCCCGCTTCATTGACTATGTTGGGTAAACTAGTTTACATGGCTCTGTCGACAGAGCCATGTAGTCTAGACATACCCTTAAAGACTAACATAACCTTATGTCCTAATAAATCTGTTACTCTCAAAGGTGCCACAGGACTCCTCGTTGTTTATGTCAGTATGTGAAATGTCCATGTTTCCGGCTGAATTCTATATGCAGAGGCGTACGCCAACCACAAAAAAAAATATATTTTTTTTTAACTCTTGTCAGTCTATCAAGGAAAGGAAGTGTATCATAGAACCATAAAAGAACAGAACCGGAAGGGACCTTGCAAGATCATTCAAGTCCAGTTCCCTAGTTCCCTGCCCACATGGCAGGACCAATCAACCCTGATAGATGTTTGTCTAACCTGCTCTTAAATATCTCCAGTGATAGAGATTCCACAATCTCCCCAGGCAATTTATTCCAGTGTTTTACCACCCTGACAGGCAGGAAGTTTTTCCTAATGTCCAACCTAAACCTCCCTTTCTTGCATTTTAAGTCCATTGCTTCTTGTCCTGTCATCAGAGGCCAAGGAGAACAATTTTTCTCCCTCCTCTTTGTAACACCCTTTTAGATACTTGAAAACTGCTATCATTAGAGATTAAGGAGAAAAAAAGTGGGCATCTGCACCTGTGGTTTCTGGTCCCAAATCTAAGATGTCAGATTAGATAATGTGATGGTCCCTTCTGGTCTTAAACTCTATGGCTACGTCTAGACTGGCATGATTTTCCGCAAATGCTTTTAACTGAAAAGTTTTCCGTTAAAAGCATTTGCGGAAAAGAGCGTCTAGATTGGCACGGACGCTTTTCTGCAAAAGCACTTTTTGTGGAAAAGCGTCCGTGCCAATCTAGATGCGCTTTTCCACTAAAAAGCCCTGATCGCCATTTTCGCGATCAGGGTTTTTTTGCGCAAAACAAATCTGAGCTGTCTACACTGGACCTTTTGCACAAAAGCTTTGCGCAAAAGGACTTTTGCCCAAACGGGAGCAGCACAGTATTTCCGCAAGAAGCACTGATTTCAGATAGTAGGAAGTCAGTGTTCTTGCAAAAATTCAAGCAGCCAGTGTAGACAGCTGGCAAGTTTTTCTGCAAAAACAGCTGGTTTTGTGGAAAAATTTGCCAGTCTAGACACAGCCATATAGCTCTACCTTCAGATGGTAGAGCTGGACTGATGCTCAAAATACCTGGGCTTATCTCTGCTACTAACTGGCTGTGTGATTCTCTATTTCCCATTCTTTGTCTAAAATATATAGTTGTAAGCCCTTTGGGGGCAGGAACTATATTATTTCTTTGGATAGTGCATAGCACAGGGCCCTCAATCTCGGAAGGCACTTTGAAAGCTTACTGGATATCCATAACTAACAATAATAATATCTGTCTTCTGAGACCGCTGTTGCCATCATGTCTCCCCTACAGGATGCTCTAGAACAGTAGTTCTCAGCCTGGTGGCTGCAGACTATGTCTAGGGGGTCTGCAAAATGTTGTCATTACCAGTAGTTTTCAATGTGTGGTCTGTAGAACCCTGGGTGTCCACATACGATATCTAAGATTATCAAATGGCTCCACACTTCTTTTAAAATATTTTACGGGTCTGCAAAAGAAAAAAGGTTGAAAACCATTGATCTGTAAGTAAACTTGGCCAAATTCTATTCTCATTTTTATTATTTCATTTTTTACATTTTCTATGTGGCAGGAAATTATGGGGTTCAAACATTTTTTTTCTATTTTGATTTTTCTAAATTTCCACAGTTGCAGAAAATTATGGCATGGTTATGTCAGACAACAGTTCAAAAAATTAAACCTTTATAAACTAATAAAACAGAAACTATCAAAAATCACGTCAAAGTTTACAAAGTAAACCTCCTTAAATCAAATTCTAATAAGTTCTTAAACAGCATTTTTCTAACTTTGCTTATCCGTAAATTTCTATCATTGTAGATCAGTGGTCACCAACCAGTAGATCTTGGAGCCTCTGAGAGATGATCCTGACTGGTTTGGCTGGGAGGCTATCAAGTGCTTGCATTTCAGCTGACTCCCCTTCCCCCTCCCTGCTGCCCTGCTGCTCCTGCCCAGAGCCTCAGAGCTGCCCCCTGGGAGCCTCCTGCTTGTTGTGAAGAGTAGGGGAGACAGAGGCAGGGGGCACTGATGTCACTCTGTCCCCCTCCTCTGTACCCCATCTTCAGAGTGAGGAGGGAGGAGTCTTGGGGATGGGGTGGAGCAGGGCCTCAGAGAGGGGATAGGGCAGGAGCATTTGGGTTTGGAGTAGATCCTGGACAAACCTAAACTCAAAAAGTGATCTTGTGCTTAAAAATGTTGGAGACCTCTGTTGTAGATCAACTTTTTTCATTGGTTTGTGTGTCGATGATGAAATTGACATTTGCCGACATTTACTGATAAAAATCTAATCATTCCAAGCCTATCTATAAGAGCTATAGTGCTGTAGAATTAATTGGTCAGGCCCACCAAACAGCTGCCACTAAACTACACATAGAGAAAGAGGAAAAACATAAACAAAATAAAACAGATTAGAATGGCTTAATTAAAAGATAAACACACACCAAATCAAAGCAATCAATGGCAGTTCAACGCTGATTGAATTTTGTCATCAAGAGTTCTGCTGTTGTTCTCTTTTCTTTCCTAGCCTGAGGGCTCTTCAGGGGGAATTTTCCTGATCAGATTTCACATTTAGCTGAATTAGTTTGGCAATCTTGTTAAAAACTTTAAAGATCCGATCAGAATCTTCCATTCCAGCAGGGCTCTCATACCAATCCATTTTCAGCCAGATTGTCAAGCAGGACTAGAACTTATCCACATCATTCACTTGCCACTATTGTTGGACAGTAAATCCAGTATGTTCTCAGATGCAGGGGAAGAAGACTCAGAAGTCCTACTAGACGGTGTTATATTCTAATTTTAATTTTGTAACCCTGACTAATTAGCAGCTTGAATAAATCTCATCACAAGCCTCTTTCTGTATATTTCTCCAATATGCAGTAAGAGTAGAGTTTGCATGATGGGAAGGGAATTGTTAGAGGGTTATAAAACCTCAAAGAACATAAACAACTACTTAAATAATAATAAGGTTTAGTCTTGAGAAACACTACATGTGTAAGCAGGGACTAATTAACCAAAAGGTACTCAAGTGAGATGGGTCTAGTGACTATTTGCCAGCCCTTGCCCAGGGTGGAATTTCACCATTACTGAAAAAATGGTTTGAACAGTTCCCAGATATCATGATTCCTTTACAAAATAGATATTTCCTGTAGGTTCTACTTTATGAAAACACTTTTAACTATGCTGAGTTTTTTTGGCTCTACTTTTCTTCTCTTGTACATATCCCACAAAGCTGCAAACACTCTGCCACAAAATGAATAATCACACTTGCAAGTCCAGGACAAAAAATCCCCCTCTAATTGCTGTTATTCTTGAGAGTTATTGTGCTTGAAAGAAGTTGGGTCCCTCCCCCCCCCCCGTACCCTTGGAAAATCCTTGCAGTGAAACTAACCGAGTCCATTTTTCATTGATAACACTGCATTTTCCAAATGCCATAAAATCACAGCATTTTACCAATGCCATAAAATTGCACTGAATTTTACAAATGCCATAAATACAGAGTGAATAGTGTTCGAAGTGCAGCTCCATCTCCATTAAATGCCTGTGACAGCCCTTCTACAATACAAAGAGGCCTAACAGTACTCTCACTACACATACCAGTGGAAGGGCAGATGATGATACCAATAAATGCTCCATGTTGGTGCTCAGAAGAGCAGCTATAAAAAAAAATTGCAGCCCATGCTAAAAAGCACTGCTTCAGTCAGTGGCTTAATACAAAATATGTGTTTACTGTACAAACATACTGGGCTGCAAAATACAGCTAATAAAATAACTAATTTGCCTGTCTATTGCTTTCAGCCTTTCCCATAGTCTGTATCTGGGCACAGGTCCAAGAAGCAATGAAAGAGTTTTCTAGTTCTATCAAAGAAACAGTGATTCCGGCAATCGGAGCATTTCAGCTCCTTGTTGGTTTGGTTGGTTCATATTTGTTTCTCCTCTTTCCCTGAAGAAGAAGAGCTGCTGAAAAAAAATCTGATTTTGAAACGCAAAGGCCCAGCTCCTCAAAGCTATTCAGGCACCTAACTAACAGGGAGGAATTTGAGGATATGGACCTAAACTCTCTGTGAGTTCTTGATGTGCCAAAACTGACAGACTCATGCACAAAAATCATAATTTCTCATTGGATGTGGGCCTCTTGATACAGCTCAAAAATGTCAGACATAACATTTGGACCTTCTAATAGAAAGCTGTGGCCACAGAGGGCATGTCTACTCTAGGGGTGTGTCTACACAGCAGGTCTTAACTCGAAATAAGCTACACAAATTGAGCTACAGAAATTGTGTAGCTTATTATTAAATAGTTTATTTCGAATATGGGAGCATCTACACGGCACTTATTTTGAAATAGAGCACTCTTGCTCCTGTTGCATAAAGCCTCCGCCTGAGACATGGATTTTCTGGAAATGCACTAAACTGTAAGGTCCTGTCAACACATGACATAGAGACTGACAAAAACCTCCTGCTGACTGCATTGCTGGGGAGGGGAGGGGCATTGTCTTCTAAATCACTTCATTACTGATGACTTGCAAATGATTCTCTGAAGCTTTGTAATTGTTTCTATTGCATTGCCTTTAAACTCTGCAACTCACTGTAATCTTTGTTAAACCTTGCAACTTTTTGTAACTTTCATCCACTCTGCTTGTAACTTGCTCTAAACTGTATTCTCCCCTGAGATATGAAAGTGTGTGTGAGTGGAGACTATTGTGTGTTTGGGATTAGAAACTGCAAGACTGAGCAGGTGGAGCCAGGGGATGAGTTATTAGACCAATCAAGGAGACACTGCTGCTCTGCTGGATCAAGGGAGGTCTGGGCATGCTCCCTGGTGACGAATGTGGAGGAGTTGTTTAGAGGCATTAAAAGGAGAGAGCACGTGGCAGAAGCTTTCTCTTTGGTTACATCTAGACTGCAGACTTCTTTCAGAAGAAGCTTTTCTGCAAGAGCTCTTCTGACAAAACTTCTTCCGAAAGAGAGTGTCCACACTGCCAAAGCACATTGAAAAAGCAATCTGATTTTTTGAAAGATAGTATCCACATTGGTTGGACACTATCTTGCATTTAAGCTGTGATTATTATGGATGGAGTGGCCATCAGGGCACCTGTGCTTTTTCCTCTTTTATCTTCTTTCGAAATAACTCCCTCTTCCCCGTCCACACATGCCTTTTTCTGAAAAAAACTCTTTTGGAAAAAGGCTTCTTCCTTGTAGAAAGAGGTTTACCAATTTTGGAAAAACCCCTCTATTCTTTTGATTTTTTTTTCGAAAGAATGCAATTGCAGTGTGGACGTAAGTGAAGTTTTTTCAGAAAAACGGCCATTTAAAAAAAAAACAAAAAAACCCCTCTGTGGTGTAGACATAGCCTTTCTGAGAAGCTCTCTTTCTGCAGCCAGAAGCTCTTTTTCTTTTCTGACCAGCTCCCCAGCCATGATGAGCAGACCGACCCTCCAGAATCAATATGCCTCGGCTCCTTCTTCAACACATATGCCTGTGTAAGTGTGTGAATGCCTGAGGGCAGGAATGAATGTGTGTGAATGAGTGAAGGAATGAAGGTGTGTGTGAGAGAGATAGCTGGTTCCCCTTTAGTTTAAACCTTTAGTGGCAGCTCTATCTTCTTTAGTTTAACCATATAGTGGAGTGTTAATTCCTCAAACGATAAATTCATACTAGTGTAACCCTTGGTGGCCTCCAATGGGAATTTTTAGGTAACACCTCTGACTTCCCTTACTCTTCGTACAATGAGGTTTACAAGAGTCGGAGTAAGAAGTCCTCCAGCTTGACAGTATTTGGACATTGTTTCAAAATAACTGCCTGCTGTATAGACACGGACTAAGTTGTAGACATCCCCTAGGAAATTATTTCAAATTAATTAAATTCAAAATAACTCCTGATATAACAAAATCAAAATAGAGTGTTCCCAGTATGGAGGAGTCTTGAAATTAGTCCAAGGCAAGCTCTGTTATTGTGGACCTACCACCTCGACTTGGAACCCTAGGAAGCACTGGGGAGTAATCACTTTGAATGACTCTGGGGAGTAGTTATTTCAAAATAGCAGCAGCTGAGTGTCCACTCTAGACCTATTTCAAAATAACCGTTATTCCTCATGGAAAGCAGTACAGATTTCAAAATAACCGGCCCCTTAATTTGAAATAACAGGCTTGGTAGTGTGGATGCCGAATGGAGTTATTTCAAAATAACTCCCTAGTATAGACCGGGGCAGAGTGAGACACACTATTTATGGTTATTGTCATCCCAGAGTAAGTATGTGTGACAGTTCTACCCCTTTTAACCCCTTATCTTAGGGATGATAAAATCCATCCTCATTCAGGTAAGAGTTCAAGGCCACTGCACTACGTAGGTCCCACTTGGGCAAATCATATTTTGAGAACGTAAGTGAGGGCCTAAAAATCTCACGCTGACTCTTTTCGCACTGCGCAAATGCTGCAAATCCCATCCTGTGCTCCTCCCAGCAATCCTACTTTGCTGCTGCCTGGCACAAATTACTTTGGTCAGTGGAGACTGTGGGTTACCCAACCACTCCCCCAGAGGCAGATTAACATGTACTAGGGCCCTGGGTACAAAGTGCATTTGGCCTCCCGCACTCCGGGGGGCTCAGGGATGCCAGAAGCAGAGGACCAGGGGGAGAGACACCCCTTGGACAGGCATGGAGCAGCAGCAATGGGGGCTGTGCTTCCTGGCAGGGTAGCTGATAAGGTGATCTGCTGCTCCACCATGAAGCACAACCCTTGCTAGGAGCAACTGCCAACAACAGAGGACTGAAGTGGGCCTTAGACCTTCCCTACTGCATGCCCCACTCTCTTCTCCTCTTCTCTCTGTGAGGCCATGGCTAGGTCAGAAGCCATAGCCAGGCTGTGGTAAGAGTCACTTGGGGAGCCATGGACCCTCACCTGCCCTAGGCAGCACACCCTAGGGAGTGAATGTATGGGCCAAGGAATGCTCTCAGGCATCCTGGCTCCCTACCCTGGAGCAGGAGGAAAGTCTAGGGTTCCCCACAGCATCCCAGGCTCCTTAGATGACTCTTATAACGGCCCTGCTCTGACTTCTGGCCTGGCCAGGGGGCAGTGCTTCGGGGGAGAGAAGAGACAGAGGCCCCAGAGGAAGAGGAAGACCAGGAGTAGGGGTATAGTTCCAGTGCTGGGGGTTCTCCACTTCTACACAGTTTCTGGAGGCCCCACTTTGGCCACGGTCCCATAGTCCATTGTGTTAATCCACCATTGCACTCCCTCTGTCGCCTGATTGGATCACTGTTCAGGTGCACTGACTAGTTGGCTCAGGCTGAGCAATGCCACTCCAAGCTCCAAAGAAACAGATTCTGCTCAATTTTCTCCATAAAGGGCTCTCTTCTAAGCAAAATATTTAAGTATCTGGGCCCGTGGATCCATCTGCAGGTTTCTGCAGAGCCTCTGCAAGTCAGCGAGTTTCCAGCTGTAAATATACTTTTCAAACATAGGTTGCTAGGGAGTATTAAGGAGTTACCAAGTGTCAGGGGAATCAGAAAGACGGAAGAGAGGCACTTCATGACCTGGGAAACCTAAAGTAAAAGCAAAAAAGTCCTTTCATGCTGGTCTTGCTGAGGCAGGCTTTCTTAATCTGCTTGGGGTATTTTTTTCCCTTGTTTTAAAACACCGACACCTTGACAGATGTTTCGTATATATTTCCCTCCCATGATGTATTAAATCTTGCTGCTGGAGCAGCTATGATCCCTTTCAAGGGGTTCTCTCTTTTGCTATCACACTTGGTCATCTGGAAATCTGAGGGGACGAAGCATTCCTCGCTGGCTTTGTGATTAAAATGATTTATCTTGCCATAAGCTGAAGAAGTTGTGAAGCATCACAATGAGCCACAAGTCAGCAGTTCTCCCTAAACATGAAGGGAAGAGCTGTGTGCAAATCCCAGCCCACACGGAAGTTTTTGCAAAGCATGTTTTTCTTGCCACTCATGTGGGTTGTTGTTACACCCCCTGAGTTGTGCTTCTGTGACTCCACAGTCTCCTTATTGGTGAGTTGTTACAGGCAGATCCAGTCCCTTGAGTGACACCAGGCAGGCATGCCAGAAATGAACCACAGTTGGTTTATTACTGAGAAGGAGGGTACAGAAGCAGCCCCCTTGTTGCTGCTGGGATTTTACAGTTACATACAGTCCCCCTTTCCTCCATCAGGCAAGGAGAAGAAACACTCCCTGAAACTTCCTCTCCAAGCTATTTCCTGAGCTGGGAGTGGGAATTGGGCTCTTCACATATGAATGGTGCCACATCCTATTGGGGGGGCTGTGTGAGTCTGCAGCTAAGGAACACTTAGGGCACCACAATACCCTGCCCATTACACTAGAATTTCCACAGAAATGACGTTCATTTGTGAGGTGATGGAATGAACCCTGCCCCACTGCCTCCACATCAGCGCCTTTGATTTTTGCTAATTTTGGAGGCTCTGTGAAGTTGTGAAGGTTCTTAAACCACTAAACTGATCTGTTGAGGTCTATGCGTACAGCAGGCATTGCTGGGTTTTATCACTGCAGTGCTACGCCAACACTAGGAGAACTTGGAAGCCAGCTACTTGGTCACCTTGTGATTTCTCTTCATTCTGTGCATCTGCAAGAGCGGAATTAGCCTAGCGAATAGCTCACCACATTTGGGTGCAGGGATAGCGAAGGATGTTGGCTTCCTTGCCAGAGTCCTGGGAGCCTGGTCTTTTAGTAGGCTTTAACTATGATTATCTGAAACTGAGCTCAGCTCAGTAAAACACTGGAAGCTAAACCACAGACAGCACTGGGCCAGCTGCACCACTCAATGCTAGTTGTCACCAATATAATTTTACTGTGGCAGGCCAGTCCTTAATGGTAGCGTGCCCAAAAATTTACTACTCTGTAGTAAATGATGACAAAGAGGCCAACAATCAAGATCTATACCTCCAACTTTCCCGCATTTGATGGGAATAGTTCAAAGGCTGCTGCTTGCTCTCTCTCGCGTGCTTTGCCTGCTATCATTAAGTACTCTTATTATTTATTGACCCAACACCATATACATGGAGTTTTCCAGACTGAAGTATCTCTGCCCTGAAGAGTTTATGAAACAAAGGCCCAATCCTACAAGCTGTCTGTGCAAAGATCACTCATGGACTTCAATGAGAGACCCTTACCCAGAGGATTTGCACAGTACAGCCTTGGGTTAGTTTACAAACAAAGGAGGCTCAAGCACAAATTGATCTAGAAGCCTGTGCAAGGGAGTAAGGAGCTTCAGCATATCCCTCTTCAGCATATCGCCTCTCCCTGGGTTGCCAGATGGTTGAAACAAAAATACCAAATACCCCCCCCCAAAAAAAAAAAACACCGGGGAAAAATTCTAGTGAAGAAAAAAAGAGGGGAGGGGGAGACCAAACTTGTTGAGAAAAAAAAAGACCCCAAGACTTATTAAGCAAAAAAATATATATTAAAATAAAACAGCGTTAAAACAGCATGTCCCCTTGAAGAGTGAGTGCAGGGATAGGAACAGGGGAGAGGTTGAGCACTAAGACCCAGGGGAGTCATTGCTTCCCCTTGGTCTTTTTGTCTGCAGCCATTTTGTGCCAGCAGCCTTGCGGAACCAGGTAAGCATGGGGTCTGGGAGTATTGGGGGTACGGGGGAGGCTGGGCGCTGAGTGTTTGTAGGGTTGCCAGGTGCCGGGCATTTTTACCTCCTGGCTGGGGAGAAAAATCAGAAAATACCAGACATCTTAGGTGTCCGGTATTTTCTGAATTTTTTTTACCGGACAGGAGGTGAAAATAGTGGAATGTCCGGGTGAATAGCCGACACCTGGCAACCCTACAGCTCCCTTCCTCCCTCCCCCCAGTGTGGGTGACAATGCAGGGGGAGACAGTAGTCACACAACTGCCCTTCCTGCATAGGTAGGCTTGGCTGCTCCCTCTTAGCTCACCATTATTATTTATCTGTGTTACCAGAGCACGCAGGAGTCTCTGTCTTGGGACCAAGACCTCACAATGCCATGTGCCATACAAAGACAGAAAAAAAGATGGCCCCTGTCACACTGGTCAGCGTGAGCTGTGGGGGGAAGGAGAAGTCATTCCAGGCACATGGCTGGCACAACCTACTTTCCCCAGAGAGCAAAGGGGAAGTAGAAATCACACTGTAACTCAGCCTCAAGCCAGCCCCTTCTCTGCTCTTGGATGCAGTACAACTCTGCTCATTATGCAGGTCAGATTGGAAGGTGCCAGCCTGGCCCTTTCTAAGAAGATTCCTTGTGAGAGGGGTGCATCTCCCAAACCTAGTAGCGAGTGGGAAAGAAACAACATTGCCTCTCATTCTCCATTCAGTGGCAGAGGTGGGAAGAAGAGAAAGAGGCTTGTGGGAAAGTCAGTGAATCATCCAGAACAATTTCTAATTAGAGGGAGCAATTCAGCAGTGACCTTTAGTGCACAGTTAACATTAAGCTGTGGTTAAGGATTATTGGCAGGGCTGTCTTATCAAGCAATAAAGGTTTTAAATTACAAATGTGTTTTGTGCATAGTCTGGGGAATGCTGTACTTCTACTCTCATGCTGCCCCCTTGCTGGACAATTACTCCCATGGAAAATTTCAAACTGCCCCACCCTGCTTCCACTCATGGGCAGTATCCCCTACAACAAAAGGAAGGCCATAGGTCTTATCCCAGGGCCTGGCTGACTGGCTTGCTAGCCAATTATCTTGGCACATCCTTTATCAACCACCTGTGCCATGACCTCTGCACAACCCCTGTTGCTACAGCATGAGCCTACAAGGGCTGGGAGGGAACAGCCCCACTATCTCTGGGAGACAATCAAGTCATTTAGCAGTAATTAGAAGCCTAACCAATTTAAATCATTTACAGCTCCCAGGCAATTATGTGATGGCTCTTATCAACCCCAGCATCCTAAGCAGTTATTTGAAAGAGGCCATAAACCAGGAATGGGTTGGTAGGACTGAAAAAGGCCTGGAGTTGAGTGAGGAAAGCTAGTGTCCCCCTAATGAAAGGTAAAGCTTAAACCTGAAAGACCCCACCCTAATCCTCCACCTCACGTGGATGCGCAAGAAAGAAAGACACCTGATCACCCTAACATGCCCTGTCTCAGGGAAAAAAAAGTCTTCAGTGGTGTGAGTCAGGTCACCAACCAGTAGCTCGGGATCCACTGGTAGATTTTGGAGCCTCTGCAGGTGATCTTGACTATTTTGGCCAAGAGTCTATCAAGTGCTGGCATTTCAGCTGCCCCTCCCCCACTGCTGCGCATCTTCTGTCCTTTGCCTTGGAGCTGACTCTCCCCTGGGAGCCTCCTGCTTTCTGAGCAGGGCAGGGCAGGGCAGGGGAGGGAGAGGAGAAGTGCTGATGTCAAGGTGTCTCCTCCCACTGTATCCTTTCTCCACAGAGCAGAGAAGGGGCACACCAGGACTTGGGATGGAGTTTGCTGGCTGCTTTAGGGAGTGGTGCAGGGCCAGGATGGGGTGAGCCTGCCTTAGCCCCAGTGCACCACCAACCAGGAGCCACCAGCAGTGCCCAGCTGAAGCCCACATCCCAAACTCCTGCCCCAGGCATGAACCCCCTCCTGCACTCCAAGCCCCTGCCCCAAGCAATCCTGCATCCAAACACCCTCCCAGAACCTTCTCCTAGAACCCCCTCCCACATCCCAATTGCCTGCCCCAAGAGCAGCTCAGAGCCCCTCTCACACTCCAGATCCCTTAATCCAAGACCAGAGCCTGCACCCCAACCCTCTGCTCCAGCCTGATGAAAGTGAGTGAGGATGGGCAAGAGAGGGAGGATGGAATGAGAAGAGGCAGGAAGGAGGTGGGGCAAAGGTATTTATATTTGAGGTAGCTTTTGGACTTGCACTTAAATTCAAAAAGTGATCTCGTGCTCAAAAAGGTTGGAGACCACTGGCATGAGTAATCTTAGTCTATATTGCAGAGTCTATTTGCCCATGATCTCATAATAGTACCTGTCGTCAGCTGTCTCTTCCCCACCATTTTCCACTGATCAAGAGGATAGTCTCCTATTCTTAGTATGGGTGAAGTCAGTGCTTCAGAATTCCTTGAAATGGAAAGTGGACAAACAAAGTACTGGAAGGTAGAATGTGTTATAAAGGCACCAACGTCTGGGGCCAGTGGTGAGACTAATGACAAGTTGTGTTTTAACACTATAGCTCTTTTCCATTTTTAATTTGTATCACTCTGTGGTATACTGACAGATTGTCTCAACTCCCCTAATGCAGTAAATGGCAATTAGTTTAAATTACCCAAGAAACACCACTGCATGTGCCCATTCATATTCTGATAGGTTTCCTTTTTCAGAAAATCATGCTCACTTCTTTAAAGTTATATATCTCAATGGATTTTTTTAAAAGATACTGAAAACATTCTAAATGCTAATTAAAAAGGATAGACACTGGTTAGATGTAAGATTATCCCTAGTCATATTAGACAGGACTCAAAATATAAAGGATATAAAACCACATGCTTCAGGACATAGACAATCACTGATTGAGGCAAGGAGAGGGGGAGTAGAAAGGAAAATGCCCCAGGGCAGTTTATTCCATTATTGTTCATTTAGGATGTTCTTACACCTTCTTCTGAATTTTAATTTTGAGTACTGATTGCTGCTAGAAACAGGGCATTGGACTGAAGAAGGATGTCCCACTGGTTAGAAATGTAATCTGGCGAATAAAAGACTTGGGGTCGATATCCTGTGAGGCCTTGAACAAGTCACTTAGATAAAATGAATCTTGCATCTTGACAGGGGGTTAGATTAGATGTCTTTTGTGATCCTTTCCAACCCCATGAGTCTATGATTTAGGACTGATCACTACTGGGAACTTACATCAACATAGCTGAATCTTGGGGATATGAAAAATCCACACCTCTGCAAGAATTCATAGAACCATAGAACACTAGAACTGGAAAAGACTTTGAGAGGTCATCAAGTCCAGTCCCCTGCCTTCACAGCAGGACGGTAGAGATGGTCTACCGTCTCTAGACCATCCCTGATAGATGTCTGTCTAACCTGCACGTAAATATCTCCAGAGATGGAGATTCCACAACCTCCATAGACAATTTATTCCAGTGTCTAGCCACGTGGTCAGGAAGATTTTCCTAACGTCCATCTAACCTCTCTTGCTGTAATTTAAGCCCATTGCTTCTTGTTCTATCCTCAGAGGTCAAGGAGAACAATTGTTCTTCCTCCTCCTTGTAGCACCCTTTTAAATACTTGAAAACTACTATCATGTCCCCTCTCAGTTTTCTCTTTTCTAAACTTCTCCAGTTTTGCCACATCTTTCTTGAAATGTGGTGCCCAGAACTGTACACAATACTCCAACTGAGGCCTAATCAGCACACAGTAAAGCAGAATTACTTTGCGTGTCTTGCTCATAACACTCGTGTTAACGCACCCCTGAATCAAGTTTGCTTTGTTTGCAACAGTGTCACACTGTTGACTCATATTTAGCTTGTGGTCCACTATGACCTCTAGATCCCTTTTTGCAATAATTTTCTAGAGTCTGGTGTGGACAGTGCTTGGACAATGAAAGAATTCTTCTGGCTACCAGCTCTTGAGGAGGTAGATTACTTACACCAACTGGGGAATGCCTCGCATTGGTGTAAGTAGTGTCTACACTGAAACACTGCATCTGTGGTGCTCTAGCAATTTAAGTCTCTCTAAAATGGGGTTGATAGCACTGCCTTGCTTCACGGGATTGTTGTGAGGAGAAATACATTAAAGCCTGAGGAGCTGAGAGAAGGACCTAAGATAAATAACTGTACTACTGATCTGACCTGGTGTGATGTTATCTGATTAGAATAAGACCGTATAGATCACTGTTGCAACCCCTACTCCAATTTGTCACAAGTTTTATACAAATGTTGCCAGGTGAGATATTATTAGAAAAGTTCTGGTCTACTGGTTATGCCATTTGTGGACTTATAGTATCTTTGTACTTGAAGATATGGGCATTAATTTTGTACCTGTGTTTCAAATGTTGGCTTCTGTAGTAACACCCACAATGTATCTAGTCAGCATGTCTGGGAAAGACTATTCAAGTGGATTGGCTCATTAAGAAGCATGCGTGGCACCTGACTAAACTGAATTGACTTTCAACCTGTAAAGAACTGAATCCTGCACAGACAAGTGACTTGCCCATGAGACTTCACACACCATCTTGTTGCTGTACTTTTCCATAGCAAGAACCATGGGATTCCCTCCATATGGCAAAAGATATAGAAGGCCTTGGACATCTCTCTATTTCATCTTCAGTCCTGTTTCTTACTCTGAAGGAACTTTGCTCAAACTGAGGCTATGTCTACACTACAGAGGTTTTTTTTGAAAAATGGCCATTTTTGCGAAAAAACTTCACTTACATTCACACTGCCATTGCGTTGTTTTGGAAAAAAATAAAAAAACAGAGGGGGTTTTCCAACCTCTTTCTATGAGGAAGAAGCCTTTTTCTGAAAGAGCTCTTTGAGGGTCTCTGTGAACTACTTAATGATCTTTACAAATATTGTTTGTACCATTAGCAAGCTAATGGCTGCAGAGGACAACTTCAGGTGCCCTAGTGGCCCTGCACTGGCTGGCCTGGAGAAATGGGCAGAGATCCACATGTGCTCTACCTAAAGGGGGAGGGGCAGTTCAATCGCCACTTGTGTCTCCCCACACTGCCCTGGGCTCTCCATCCCCCGGCCGTTTTCCCCCCTCACCCATTCCCCAGGTGGTGGCCAACAGCACACACGTGACCTGGAAGGCTTCAGAGGAGCTCTGGGGTAGCTGTACAGCTTATGGTCGAGGAGAAACAGTGCTTTCCTGCCTCAAAGCATTGCTTTTCTTCAGCTGGCTGTGCAGCTGCCCTGCGCTCCTCTGAAGCCTTCCAGCCCACGTTTGCACTTCTCACCATCTCCTGATGGCTCTCCTGAGGCTGCAGCCTGCAGGTGAGCCTCCCTGCTCTCCTGCCCTCATTCCCTACAACACTTTCTGAAGAGGCGCTGCCCCCCACCAAAGCTGGGCTCCCCCGCAAGAGGTCCCTGTGCTAGGGCACCATATGTTTCATTGGATCTATACCTCTGCTATTCAGCAATCCCAGGAGAAAACAAACTTTGCTGAAAGGTAACATTTTATTGCCAGGAGCACATGCAACATGGCAGCCTCCACTCCTTTTCTTCTTCAGGGTTGTGTTTGGTGGGCTTCTGGCTTCCTGCAGGAAGCTAGTCACCACCTCCGAAGAAAAAACAGGCCCAGAGCAAAGGCATCGTCATGAGAGAGAGCGGGAAACAGGGCTGACACGCAAACAGCAACAGGAGAAGAATGGTGCCGGAGACAGATTCTCAATTCAAAGTTGTGAGAGTTTGAGGAGTGGGTAAAAGATATGAGGCCAAGGTTTCTATTGGTGTGAATATCTCTTCAGTGTAACTTCATCTATATACAACAAAGTACTAGGCCTTTGGCCTTTGCCTACGAAACTGTCATCCTTGGGTTAATGCTGCTCACACCAGTCACAACTTACCCTAAATGGAGAGGGATTTTAGTTATGTGTTTTCCTCACCCAAAGACTGTCTGATTCTGGGTAATGTCAACAAAGCCTACAGGGGGATCCTGGCATCATCAGAAAAACTTTCCACTGGCATAGTTGTAGCCCTGGTCTAAATTACTACCGTATGTCAGAATAACTACTTCATGCAGGGGGGTGGAGAGGCGAAGGGTAAGTCTACACTACAAAATTAAGTCAGCTTAAGTTATGTTGACAGTCACTGTAATAATTGAATCAGTTTTACACGGCCACACTATGTTCCTTGTGTCTATAATGTGCATCCTCAGAAGAAGCATTTGCACAGATTTAACGGCCAGCATGGGCCATTGTGGGATGGTTTCTGAAAGCCATCAGCAATCGATATAAGAAATGTCTGCACCTCAAAATGGAGACACTAGTGCTGTACCTGTTACAGAGGTGCAATTATTAAGTTGGGGGAGTGGGCAAGTTACATCTGTGGAAGCTACAAATGAGGGCAGACTCTCACAGAATTCGGTCAATATAAGCTGCCTTACATCAACCTAACTCCTGTGCTTTACTTGTGCCAAAGCTGGTCCCTAACACCTGTAGGCTTGGTAGTTCATAAACCTGGCATGTGTTAATTGCGGTGTCATTTACAAAAGTTAAAAAGAAAAATTGCTTGAGCCCTGGCACCTCTTTCATTACAAATTAAGCACTGCCTAACTCTGTCATGTACACCAGGCTGTGGTTATATCAATCTAGCGCCCAGTGTAGGGAGTACTATGTGGACAGGAATAGCTACTGCTTTTTGGCGAGGTGGAGAAGCTCTCCTGTTGGCATAGACAACATCTCCACTAAACTCTAAAGCTGTGCTGTCCATGTAGAGAAGCCCTTAGGGTAGTTCAGAGAAGAAAACCAAACCTCCAGATATAAGAACCCTGCACATCATAGGGCCTCTTTATGTCTGCCCTCAGGAGGAAATCTAAAAGCCTCAGATTTACTTCTGGATTGCCCATTGGACCATCATCCTTTCTGTCTCCCTTTTTTTTTTTTTTGTCTTCCAGAAAACAGAGAAAATAATGGGCTGGAGAAGAAGAGAATGACAGCTAAAAGAAAAATCCCAGAGCTCATTTCCAGGTGGTTGAAATCTGGATTGGCAGTGATCATAATGGAGTGCTGTGCAAGTTGCAATGGAAGATGGAGGCTTTGGGGGAGAATAAAGTAGAGGGCTTCATAGACTTCCAGACTAGAAGGGACCATTATGATCATCTAGTTTGACCTTCTATATAATACAGGCCTTAAATAATTCCTTGATCAAATCTCTTTGGAAAACATCCATGATGGAGACACTACCACAAACATTGGTAAGTTGTTCCTGTGGTTAATTACTCTCTCTGTCAAAAACTTGTTCCTTATTCCCAGTCTGAATTTGTCTAGCTTCAACTTCCAGCCATTGCATTGTGTTAGTCTTTCTCTGCTAGACTAAAGAGCTCATGATTAAATATTTGTTCCCCTTGTAGGTACTTACAGACTGTAATCAAGTCAGTCCTTAACCTTCTCTTTGTTAAGTGAAATAGATAGACTCAAGGAGTTCAGTCGCTATAAGGAATGTTTTCTAATCCTTTAATCATTCTCATGACTGAGCTGTGCTCAGGAATTGAGCTGGGCAAAGTATGTTCAGGGAATAGCTTATTATAGCTTATTTGCCAAAATGCAGTTTTAGGTTGACTGAAACCTTAATAATTCAAGTCAATCTCAACATACTTTTAGACCAAAAAAAAAGGAGGAAAGGAGGAAAATCTGAAAAAGCCACGAATGTTTGTTTTTCAAAACAAAAATGTTTCAACTTTTCATTTCAAAAAAACATCCAGAAATAATTTAGAACAAAGCATTTTGTTCAGCCCAAAATGAATTTTTATTGTTCTTTTGTGGGTTTTGGGGGGTGGGAGTTAAGGGGAAATGATTTTTCACTTGACGCCAAATGATTTATTTGTTTTTGGTTCATCCCCCAAGCCAAAAAAAAAAATCATTTAGTCCCCTTTATTGTGTCAGGACTCTGACATTTCCACCAGGCAGGCCTGTATCCTCCATGATTCTGATTGGACCTTGAATGCCTCCCATCCCTGTCTCTCTACACCAGGGGTGGGGAACCTTTTTTGGGTCAGGGGCCACTGACTCTCAGAAAAATCAGTAGGGGCCATACAAGTCCCATCTGCTGCAGTTTTCCTGCAGTTATGTATTGATAGTTCACTCATTAGGACCTTTTTGTCTTTCTGGACTGTCTGTTAATGTGAGTCAGTTTGTGCTAATTCTTTAATTACTGTATTCATTCCCCCATCCCACCCCGAGACAGCAAGGCGGCCCATATACACTACAGCACTGTTCCAAGAGCAGTGTTTGCACCAACTGGGCTGCAATGCAGTGTAGAAAGGGAAACTGAGGCGTGCCTAGAGTTCATAGAAATATTACAGTAAATTCTCACTTCATCTCAATAAGTGTTCTGTACCTACACATTTAACAACCAAGCTGCTTATAGATGTGTCCTATATGTGGGGCTGGTAGTTCTACCTATTTATTAAGGTTGTCTGACAGTTCCCATTACAATACTGCTTTCAGCTGCTTATAACTTTAGGAAACTCTATTTGGGCTGAAATTTTCCATGTCAGGTTTCTCTCTGAGGCTGAATCTTTTTGGAAAATTTCAGCCAAAATGGCATTTCCACATCTGTTCCCAAGATCAGTGCTAAGGAGGGGATAGTTTTCCCTATTGTTTCAAAAGTCTTGAGACATTTTTGTTTAAAACATTCTAGCTACCCCAGAACGTTGGGAGCTGGAACGTTGAAAGTTGGCAGGAAAATGCCATTTGTGTCAAGGATTTAGCAAGTGTCCAATGGAAAGGAAAATAGTGTGTAATTATGACATTAAAGCCTGCATATGTGTGTTTTGGGGGGTGTCAAATGAATAATGTACAGACACTTTTAATTCTGGATTTCTTAGCTTTTGAGTGCTTGACTTTGCCTCTTCTAGCAATGTTGTTTTAAAGAGCGTGAGAGAGAGAGAGAGAGAGAGAGAGAGAGAGAGAGCACTTTTAGAAGAGGCTTTCTGGTTGCTGAGACGTAGGGACAGTTTAAGATGCTTCTCAATAATGCATTCTCTTTTCCTTATCTGTGCCCACAGTATGACCCAGCTCCTCCTATTGCAAAGCCCTGCCGCTCAGATATGGCTCAACAGAGAAAAGCAACTCCTGTCAGGAAATTGAGCCAAAGTAAGAGATGACACAGAGCATATGGGGGAAGGAAGGAATGCAACTGTAGGGAGAGAAAGACAGAAAATCAGTTATATGTTTATTTGCCTTTGCAGCTAAAACTTCATAGATTTTTTTTCCGCACATTTTAAAAAGAAAGGTTGACCATGGGAAGTATATACAAAGAAAATCCTTTAAACACAGTGAGCAGAGGGTTACTTTTAAAATATAAAGTGATGAGATCTCAACTATGCACCATTGTGAGTTGCTGTCAGACTGTGATATCATTAAAAAAAAACCCTTGCCAGTCTATCAGAATGCAGCTTTCAGCAGTTGCCACACTCTGAAGCATAACAGTATGTGGGGAACAATCATGTGCATATATGAGCAGGAGGATTAATTGGATTTTGTTAACAAATTAACTTTTGTGATATCTGTTGGAGCTCAGTGGGGATTCAGGGATGCTGAACATATGACGGTAATGAAATGTCAGCCTCTTTCAAGAGTGAGGTGTGAAATGTGTAACTGGTATAGGTCAAATATGAGCTATTGTAAGAGAGAAGAGACAAGGCCAGGGTGGGCCACTGATCTCTTCTGCTAAAGCAAATCTTATATTCCCAGAAAAAGGATCAATTGCTCAATAGAGGTTTGGTAAAAAGTAGCTGTGGTCCCTTCAGAAACAATGTTCTGATTTTCTGTAAGAAATTTAGATCATAAAGGTGATGAAACTTAAAAAGTGCTGAGGCCTTAGTGAATGACAAGGCACACACATGGTATCCATCTTAGGCAGACTTGTGTGAATAATGGATGGTTTGATGGCCAAATCAACATTGGGGGAATTCAGTTCTTTTCAAACCTTAGTTACATTTTCCCACTTATTTCTCAACAAAACAAAACTCGAGGGGGGGGAAGGGAGATTCATTCTGGCCAAACAAAACATTTTGAATGTTAATTCAAAGCATGTTTTAAATGAACTGTTTGGCACTTTTTGAAATTTTTCAGTTTGGGTTCTGTTCTATTTTTCACAAAAATCATTTGCCAAATTTGACTGAAATGTGAGAATAGCTTCCTTGCCCCACCCCAACACAAAAAAATGCATTTTTGGCAAATTTTTGTGGAAAAAAATCTACTCAATTTTAACCATAACCTTTTCCTTTTTTCCATCCTAATGAACCATGTTCCTAGAAGAACCAGAAACTTTGCTTGTTACCAAAAGATACAGAAAGTATAGGGGTACTTCTCACATGTTCTAACAATTTCTTTTCTAAAACATAACTTTGCCCTATGCTTCATTTCATAATTATCTTATCCAATTAATAATATGACTTATTTGATAAAGCAGCAAGACAAAGTTCAGCTTGAATATTAAATAATGAAGACAAGGAACTTGATAGCAACATGACACTGAATTCTCCAGGGATTCATTTGTGATTGTTCATTGTCTTTGGGGTGAGATGTAGTGGGAAGGACAGAACCATCTGTGGGTTAAAATTGCAATTTGGAATCAGCCTTGTGATCTGAGCTTTCATGCCAAATAGATGGCCTAGATTTGAGTTGGATCACAATTCTTTACTCTTTGGCTCAACAAACAATGTAAACACAAGGACCATGTGCCCAAGGCCTTAGGTGGGAGCCTGGTGTTCTCATTTTTCTTCATGGTGACCTGCCTCACACCCAGCTAAGCCATTATGTCTGCCAACTAGTAGTTACTAGTGGTAGAAATGGTAGAGTAGAGACCAGGGTGCTGGAACAATTTGTATAGTAGGGCTGCTGAGAGTCGTTGAACCAAACTGTTAACCTTGTATATAAGGGAAACCACTTCAAGTCAGGGGCAGCAGCATCCCCGGTAATTCCAGCACCTATGCATAGACACAACTTACCATGTCATCTATTTTTACTTCAGGGAAGAAAGGGCTCCTGAGCCCTGTCTCCACCACAGCTTCTAACTGTCAGGGTGGTTAAACACTGGAATAAATTGCCTAGGGAGGCTGTAGAATCTCCATCACTGGAGATATTCAAGAGCAGGTTAGACAGACACCTGTCATTGATGATATAGACCATGCTTGGTCCTGCTGTGAGGGCAGGGGACTGGACTTGATGATCTCTCGAGGGCCCTTCCAGTTCTAGTGTCCTATGACTCTACCACTGCTAGTACTGGAGGAAGGGTCCTTATTGTCCTGATGTTCTTCTGCATCAGCAGGCTTTCACAGTGGCCACCCATGCTGAATCCCTTCTATGGGCAGAGAACTCATATCTGCAGCATTGTTTAACTGGACACGTTAGACTACATAAAATACTCTTTATAAAGAAAAAGCAAACCAGGTCTTAGAAAATCTAATGCATGAGCCATTGAGACTGTTCCAGGACTTTCATCACTTGCATCATGCCAGTCTGGGACTGGCTGATTGTGGGGGAGATTACAGGGAAATATATTCAGATGCTGAACTTATGAACTTCTCCTTTCACCTGCATCTGAACCCTGTTAAATGGTTTTATGACTGTTATTGCTTTATAGCCCATGACTGTAAATTCTTCCATTACATTTTATTACTTGAGGATAAAAATGTGTGCCTGGGGTTTATATTTATGTATAAATATGTGTACGCACTTACACACAAAGTGATTGGTAGATTAGATAGAGGTAATGCAGAACGGTGCAAGATAGAGATCTGAGGGCACTCTTAGATTTGAATCCATGTTGCATGGAGTCAGCATGTAGTCAGCTCTTCTCTGTGTCCCTACGAGGCAGACAGGGCTATGGTACCTTCCATGCAATGGAAGGAAAGAAATCCTTTGCCTTAAAAAGGTAGCCAGGAGATTTCCCTCTCCTTCCCAAAGTATTGCCAAACCAAGCTCTCTAAAATCATGAGGCAAGCCCCGCAAAATCAGGAGATTGGTTTACAATTCATGAGTCTTTACAAAATAACAGACAGGGGATTCCTTTTACTTTCTTTCTTGGGTGTTTTTGTTTTTTGTGGTTTGGGGTCTTACAATTTCCACCATCCTGATGACTTCAGATGTCCATTTTTAATGAACATGGAGATGCTAGTGTAATCACATGCCTCCAAGAGCTGAGGCTGTAAGAAACACACCAAATATTGCAAGACTCACAGTAAAAGTCATGACAATTGGGGATGCTATTCCCACTATCCTCTATCTACATAAAATGTGTCCAAAGGCAAACTCTAAAGATAGAAATGATTAAAGGTCTAGAAAGCATGACCTATAAGGAACAATTGAAAGAACTGGGTTTGTTTAGTCTGGAAAAGAGAAGACTAAGAGGGGACAGTAGCAGCTTTTAAGTACCAAAAAGTATGCTACAAGGAAGAGAGAGAATATTTTTTCTCCTTAATCTCTGATGATAGAGATGGGCTTAAGTTGCAGCAAGGGAAGTTTAGGTTGAACATTAGGAAAAACTTCTTAATTGCTGGGATGGCTGGAATAAGTTGCCTAAGGAGGTTGTGGAATCTCCATCATTGGAGATTTTTAAGAGCAGGTTAGACAGACATCTGTCAGGAGTGATCTAGACAGTGCCTGGTCCTGCTGGGAGGGCAGGTGTCTAGACATGATGACTTATCAAGGTACCTTCCAGTTCTATAATTCTATGAAAATTACTTTGTCTTTATTTCTCCTTCCATCTTTTTTTGAGGTGGATTTACATTAGAAATAGTGAAAAAGCCTTATTATATGAACTAATTGGGGACTGAGGAGAAAATGACATGTTCAGATGCTTACCCCAACTCTGAGCCTTGCACATCTGCAACCTTTTAGCTGGAAATCTTGCCTAGACTGGCTGTCTCACAAGATTTCTGGTGCTTCCTGCTTTGGCAAATGAAAAATAATGAGCAGGCAAGAGGGAGTTAATCTGAGATTTTAGAAGCTTCAAAAAGTTATTCAGTTCAAGTCAAGTCCAGTTCTAGAAATAGGCAACAGTTAAAGTGGGGGGAGGGCTTCTTATTTTCTTTAAAATGATTCCCTCATCTCTAGTAACTGTGCTTTATTGAGACTGCCAATAATAAATTTTAAGCTGGTAGAAAAGGAAAGGGTGTACAATGAGATTTAAAAAGGATAAGTGACTCAGAGGCTTACCGAGACTGTGGAAAATCAAGTGCTAGATAGAGGGAGCACTGCTAAACATAGAATAGAAGACAGTATGTATGTTGCAACTTTGGAAAGTTGTTGACTAGATTCAGAATCAACTAACATTGCCATTATGCTCAATAGTAATGAACTTGTCTTTCACAATTTGCCTATACCTTGTTCTTTCATTTGATCTACCTCCTTTGCATAAGTATTCCAGGAACGACTCCATAAGATTTTTCCTGAAAATTAACTGGTTTCCAAACTTCCAAAAGAAGAAAAATATGCATAGATGCTATTTTTGAATGGAATTATCATTCTCTTTTAACAAAGTTGGAGATAATTAGCTTCTTGGGGAATCTCTGGTGTCTGATTTCCTCGTTATTCTGCCAGAGGGAACATCATTGTAACCACTGCACCAGTAATTAATTACCAATCAATTAACTCACCAATCAATTGGGAAAGCCAGTACATTGTAAAGCCCCAGTTTCCCTCCCTCATAATGTTCTTATACTACTGTTTCATTGAGGCTGAAATGCCTCAGACTTCATTTCATCCAGGAGGAAACTCTTCTGTAGGGCTAGAACCAGAGGCATGTAATAGTGTTTATGTAGGGCTAGTGTGAAGAGGACACAGGAAGACATACAAACAGTGTTTTGCATGGATCTAGAATGCATGGCTTAAGACAGAAGTTAGGAAGTGACAAAGTTATGGTTGTGCATCCAACCATGGCATCAGATATTAAAATAACAATGTCCGATAGCCTTGACTGGCTAAAGTAGTGACATTACTGTTGGTTTTGGCACTGTCTGCAGTAGTGAATTATTTAACTTGAGACAGCAGAGTTAGAAGACAACAGATCCTCCCCATGCCAAGTAGGTACTGTGCATGTCAGTAGGCAGAGATATGGTTGGTGAGGTAAATCTTTTACTGGACCAACTTCTGTTGGTGAGAGACACAAGCTTTTGAACTATACAAATTCTTCTTCTGGTCAGACATCTGAGTACATGGGTATATCTAGGCAATTAATAAATCAGTTTCCAGGATGGCTCAAAAGGATGAATGGAATCTAGGTTTCCAGCACGCACCCCCTGTCCTTTCTGCTGGCATCTCTTAGCACTTATGTTCTCTGGGAAATTATCTGAACTGCACAGACACTTATCTTCTGCCAAGTAATGGCTGTGTGTATTGATTCTGAAAGCATTCCATCATTTCTCTCTTTGTTCCTGTCCCCGGGTGATGGAGGATTTAAACTTTGTGCTCTTTCCCACCAGTTGTCACATTCTTCTGTCTTTTTGATCCATACATCCATGGACAAAGTGCAGTGTCGGGGGCACAGGAGATAGGCATCTCTGATCTTGATATCAGCCACTCCCCTGCCAGTCATCATATTTCCCTTGGCTTCCCTGAATTTTAACATTTATCGTGCTCTTTCAGAGACTGATCATAGGAGACTAAGATATGCACTAACTATCTGCCTTCACCATGGACACAGAGCTGCAGATCATCAATGCTCTTGGGAACTCCCCTGTCCACACCCCCTTCAGAGGCCAGTCTACACCACCACTTATGGTGGCAAAACTCATGTTGCTCAGGGGTATGAGAAAAAACGTGCCCCGGAGAGACATAACTTTTGTCAGCATAAGTGATGGAGTGCACAGAGTCATGTCGGTGGAGAGCTTCTCCCATTGGCCTAGAGTGGCAACATGAGCAATATTACAGTGGCATCAGCAAAAGCAGTGACAATGGTGAAACAGATCCCATCACACAGTGAAAATGTGATTTTTTTTTTAATTGGGCTTTTTCTGTCCCCTACAGGAGATGCCATTGCTCTGATATCTCCCCCCTCCCATACACACACTTATGAAAAAAAACCAAGTCAAGCTGCCACCAAGACTTAGTCCTCCAGAGGCTAGAAGGGCCAGGAGGAGACATTGACCAGTCAGGCAGCAGGCTATTTAAGAAGGCTTGTTTGCTTCCTCTGGAGTGCAGTGCTGAGAGAGGATGGGGCAGGAGAGTGTTTTCATGCTATGATGCAGGCCCATTACTTAATCACTGAGACAAAGCAATCACTTTCTGTGTTTCAGTTTAAAGGTACAGATAGACAAATCTTGCGGTGGTTAGTGTTAAAATTTCATACTGGTGCTAAGTTCATGGCAAAAGCTGTGCTGCTTCAATCTTACTGCTATATACTGGTTTTTGCAAATACCAAAACATTTTGCAGCTTCACTTTGAATTTCTCACACAAAAAAGGGTGGTTTGTAGGTGTTCTCTGCAAAAACAGGGAAAGTTGGTGCAAAAACAGGAAAAGTTGGTCATTAATCATACAGCTGCTAGGCAGGGGATTGTGAATTCTAGTCCTGGCTAAGCTACTGATTTATTCTGACCTCTGGCAAGTCAGTTTACCTTTCTGTCTCAGTGTGGTTTTTTTTTTTTTTTTTTTTTTTGTCCCTAAAATGGGAGTCACGATACTTACAGGGTTACTGGGTTGTTTTATGCATTAAAGTTTGCACAGGGTTTTGAACATAGGAAGTGCAATATAAGTGCTAAGTGTGACTAGCAGCTGGGTGGAATTCTGCGGTGTCGTGACTGAGGGCATGGCTAGCCTGAAGTTTTGTGAACATCTGTCCAGCGCCTTCAACCTTTGTAACCATTTTGCTTGAAAACTAGACCATCCCTACTCCCAACTTCCTGTCTGTAGTACACACACAGCCCCTGGATGTGTGGAGCTGAACTGCATACATAACAGCGATCCAAGATCTCCACACTGAGAACCTCTCTGACTGCCCCAGGGGGTCTGGTTATAATAGGCTCTCACAAGGGCAAATCTAGTCTCATGGAACAGGATTCCAAGGAAGGTTGTGGAATTCCCATTACTGGAGGTTTCTAAGAACAAGTTAGATAGGATAGTGATAGAGATGTAGCCGTGTTAGTCTGGTGTAGCTGAAACAAAATACAGGACTATGTAGCACTTTAAAGACTAACAAGATGGTTTATTAGATGATGAGCTTTCGTGGGCCAGACCCACTTCCTCAGATCAAACAATGGAAGAAAATAGTCACAACCATATATACCAAAGGATACAATTTAAAAAAAATGAACACACATGAAAAGGACAAATCACATTACAGAACAGAAGGGCGATGTGGGGGGAGAGGGGGAGGAAAGGAAGGTGAATGCCAGTGAGTTAATGATATTAGAGGTGGGGAAAGGGAAATGTCTGTGAGTTAATAGTATTAGAGGTGATAATTGGGGAAGCTGTCTTTGTAATGGGTAAGATAGTTGCAGTCTTTGTTAATTCCTCTGCGGAGAGTGTCGAATTTTAGCATGAATGCCAGTTCAGAGGATTCCCTTTCAAGTGCAGATTTGAATGTCTTCTGAAGTAGGATGCAAGTTAGACCCCTGTCTAATTTTCCATTGGTGATTTGTACTGTGGTGTCCAGGAAATGGATCTCTCGTGTAGAATGGTCCAGGCTGAGGTTAATGGTGGGGTGTAGGTTGTTGAAATCTCTGTAGAATGCCTCCAGTGTTTCTTGGCCATGCATCCAGATCATAAAGATGTCATCGATGTAGCATAAGTAGAGAAGAGGTAAAAGGGGACGGGAGTTGAGGAAACGTTGTTCTAGGTCAGCCATAAAAATATTAGCATACTGCGGGGCCATGTGTGTACCCATGGCTGTGCCGCTGATCTGGAGGTATAAGTTGTTGGAAAATTAGACACCACCCTCTACAGAAAACCCACTGACTCATACAGTTACCTACATGCTTCCAGCTCCCATCCAGCACACACCATACGATCCATCATCTATAGCCAAGCCCTTCGATACAACCGCATCTGCTCTAATCCCACAGACAGAGACCAGAAACTTCAGGATCTCTACCAAGCATTTATAAACCTCAACTACCCACCTGGAGAAATAAAAAAGCAAATTGAAAGAGCCAAACGAATACCTAGAAACCATCTACTACAAGACAGACCCAAGAAAACCAACAATAGAACACCACTTGTCATCACCTACAGCTCCCAACTTATACCTGTCCAACACATTATCAACAGATTACAGCCTATACTGGAACAGGACACTAAACTCCAAGAAGCTCTGGGAGACAGACCCATAGTCTCCTATAGACAACCACCTAACCTCAAGATGATTCTTACCAACAACCACAGGACATACCACACTAATACCAACCCTGGTACTTTCCCTTGCAACAAACCCCGCTGCCAGCTTTGTCCACATATTCACTCTGCTGACACCATTATTGGGCCTAACCAAGTGAGTTATAAGATCAAGAATACATATTCCTGCGCCTCCAGAAATATAATCTATGCTATCATGTGCCGAAAGTGTCCGTCTGCTATGTACATTGGACAAACGTCTCAGACACTTCACCAAAGAATCAATGCCCACAAAACAGACATTAGACAGGATCACAAAGAAAAAACAGTTGCTTGTCATTTCAACCAGAAAGGACACTGTCTGAATGACCTGCTAACCTGCATCCTACTTCAGAAGACATTCAAATCTGCACTTGAAAGGGAATCCTCTGAACTGGCATTCATGCTAAAATTCAACACTCTCCGCAGAGGAATTAACAAAGACTCCAACTATCTTACCCATTACAAAGACAGCTTCCCCAATTATCACCTCTAATACTATTAACTCACAGACATTTCCCTTTCCCCACCTCTAATATCATTAACTCACTGGCATTCACCTTCCTTTCCTCCCCCTCTCCCCCCACATCGCCCTTCTGTTCTGTAATGTGATTTGTCCTTTTCATGTGTGTTCATTTTTTTTAAATTGTATCCTTTGGTATATATGGTTGTGACTATTTTCTTCCACTATTTGATCTGAGGAAGTGGGTCTGGCCCACGAAAGCTCATCATCTAATAAACCATCTTGTTAGTCTTTAAAGTGCTACATAGTCCTGTATTTTGTTTCAAGTTAGATAGGAGTGAGCAAGAGGCAGCCAGTGGGCCAGATCCATCCCACCAAGCCACTGGATCCAGCCTGTGAAACCCTGAGGCAGAGAGCAGCTCACACTCTGCTCTGGACGCTCGGGAGGGATGTGGGAGGTTTTGCGCGCTGCCCCCTCCCCCGCCACCAAAATCTCTCAGTTCTCATTGGCCAGTTTCTGGCCAATAGGAGCTGAGAAATTTTGCTGGGGCAGAAGCAATGTGTGAAGCCTTCCTCCCTCCCTCCGCACCCCCATGCCCACAGCAGAGCCATGTGGTGCAGCCAGCCCACGAGCCTCGGACTGCAGCAGACAGCCTGCATCAGGTTCCTGCAGAGCTGCTGGCTGGGAGATGTCTAAGTAAGTGCCTCCCAGCCAGAGCCTGCCTCCAGCACCCCACCCTCTCTATCCCCTCCATCTACCTGTCCCAGGCCACCATTCAAATTCTCTGTACCCTTTTCCCCCCTCTTCCCAGGTCACAACTCCCTCTCAGACCTTGCACCCCCTTCTGAATCCTCTTTCCTAGGCCAGAATCTTTTCCTGCACCCAAACCCCCTCCCCAACCTTGCACCTGAGGCCTCTGCCCCAGGTCACAATCCCCTCCTTCACTCAAACTCCTCTCACACCCTACACCTCCTCCTGCACCCCAGTCCTCCACCCCAAGCTCCCTTCAGCACTCAACCTCTGTCCCAGATCCTGCACTCCCTCCATAGAAGTGCGGCTCTTGACCTCTTGCCAAAATCTTGGAGTGGCCCCTCCTTAAAAATTATTGCTCACTTCTGAGTTAGACAAACACTTGTCAGGGATGGTTGAGGTTTACTTGGGGCTGGGCTTGATGGCTTCTCAGTGCAAAACATTCATGGCGATATTTGAAATGTTCCAAAGCAAAGTATTTTTGCCCTTTTCAGAGATTTGAGATTAATCTCATTTTGCCACATGATCTCACTGAAGCTGGGTAGCTGTTTTAGCTGGGAACAACCATGTTCACAGTGACAATTTTTGTATGTTTTAGTCATGTGAATCTTGTGGAAAACTTACAGAAAACCAGATGGGCCAAAGAAAGTGAGGAAAGTTTCATTAAGAGTCTTGGACAACTTTGCACTATGCTAATTCTCAGAGGCAGGTAATGATCAATACTGGGTAGACAAAATCCCTCCTACCACAGAGACGCTTCTTTGCTGTGCTTAGCACACAAACTCCCCAATCACAATTTGTCCTGTGATAGGCCCTGATCTTTCAATCTGATCTGTGCAGGTGGACCCTTACACCTGTACAAAGCCCCATTAACTTCAGCAGGACTCTCCACATGCACAAAAGTCCGCCTGTGCAAGCAGCATCAATGCATCCTTATGCCTACTGCACGCATGTCCTCTGCCCTCCTGAGGAGCACTACGCTGCCCTTTGCACTGTGACTGCTCAGGCTACAGGCTGTGATCCCCAGAGGTTTTTCCTTCATGATTTTTTATTCTTTTTTAGATGTCCTTTTCCTCCTTTTCTCATCTAGGGCCTCTAAAGCAAATGCACTTCAGTTGGACTGCAGCCACCAGTTTCAACAGAAGTTTGGGTTTTTTTTAAATTTGGTTAACATTTAACTTGCCCAAATGTCTGGACTGCTCCTTCCCACAGTTACAGGGCAGCAGGTGTTGCCAGCACAGCCTGTCATGCATCCAGTAATTCCCCCTTTCATCATGTTTATGGACCCAGTCATCCAGTAGCACATACTAAAAATCCAGTGGGAAACCTTTCTCTGGGAAATGGTGTCTCCTTTACCATGTCCCTGGAAGGGCAACACATCACTTACTCTCTTTACCTTTTCACCTCCACTTGCCCTGTTTGTACTGTGGTGTTTATGATGTAATTATATCTCACACAGCTGAGATCGGCCCCCTTATCACCAGGCTGATTACACTTAACAAGGCATAAACTCCCACTCTCATTCTCTGCCAGGAGTCCAATTTTAAGCTCTAATTGTTTTATAGGCTTTTTGCACTCAGGGAGGGAAAAAAAACCCGCGAACAACTGGTTTCCATATCAATCTGTTGTGGAAAGCACATTTCCCATCCTCCCAACCACACATACACACATCTTAGGGGCTGCACAATTGACCAATTACTGACATGCATGTATCAATGCACTGTGAATGGGCATTCAACGACCCTGGCTTTTCTCCATCACAGCTATGAGCTATCACTTAAAGGAGAGATGTAAAGGTCCCTTGCCACATTTCCACTGATGTTCATTGTACGGTTTCTTATGCAGGGGTTAGCGGTGACATGCAAAGGTCCCCCTCTGCAAATCTGTAGGGCATCCCAATCCAAAATTGAAGGATTGACTAATCAGCTCTGTCTCATCACCTCCAAGGAGTCTCTGTTTAGTTGTCTCTTGCTGAATCCAACGTGCCCTTCTCTGACAAGGATTTGATGTGATCTTGCCTACCTTGGCACAGGGGGAGCACGTGTTCTATTTTCCTTTGTGGTTACTGAGATTAATGTAAAGTGAGATGCAAACCAAGTTTTTCCAGTGCCGATGAAAATAGGAACACTTGACTCCAGTAGGGTTCTTTGTCAATGCTGTTCTTGGAGCCCCCCAATCTCCTGATCAGAGAAAGTGGAAGGCCTCAGGCTTCCCACAGTGACCTGGAGTTCCTGGACAGCACTCACTATAGTCTGGCTCTAGCTTCTGACCAGAGGCCAGGGCCTTGGGGGAGAAGAGGAGGAGCAAGGTGTGGCCAGGTTTCATAGTGATGAGGAGGCTAAGGTCCACCTCAGCCTCGCACTGGGAGAAGGCTGGCACTGGCAGCAGGATGTAGACTTTATGACAGGGAAACTAATCATCAGCTTCCCGTCATGAAGTTTAGCCCCCGCCTGCACTGCTCCCTCACCTGTTGCATGCATGTAGGGAGGTTTATTGCCCTGCAAGATTCTGCTGGTGGGGACACTTGAATGTCCTTTGAAAATCAGTGCCAGATCCTCCGCTGACTGATGTAAAACAATGTAGTTCTGTGGACTTGGAAGAGCTGGGTGCATGGTAGGTTGCAGATGAAGTACAGTTGTACTGCTATGTGAGGAAATAGGACTGAGTTTGCAAGTAGGGTTGCCAACCTCCAGGACTGTGCTGGAATCTCCAGAAATTGAAGATTATTCTTTAATTAAAGACTGGCATACTGAAACCTCCAGGAATACATCCAACCAAAACTGGCAACCCCATGCAAGAAGTTCAACAAAGCAAGGCTGAGGCACATTAGCAAAGCTGGGTGGAATGCCTAAGACAGGAACAGGAAGGAATGCTTCCAGTCAGCATCACTGTGAATTAACACTGGATCTCAGGATAAATGTTAAGTATCAGAGTGGTAGCCGTGTTAGTCTGAATCTGCAAAAGCGGCGAGGAGTCCTGTGGCACCTTATAGACTAACTGAAGCGTAGGAGCATAAGCTTTCGTGGGCAAAGACCCACTTCGTCAGATGCATGTAGTGGAAATTTCCAGAGGCAGGTATAAATATGCAGGCCAGGATCAGGCTGGAGATGATGAGGTGGATCCAATCAAGGAGGATGAGGCCCACTTCTAGCAGCTGATCTGGAGGTGTGAATTCCAAGAGAGCAGAAGCTGCTTTTGTAGTTAGCAAGCCATTCACAGTCTTTGTTTAATCCAGAGTTGATTGTGTCAAACTTGAAGATGAACTGTAGCTCAGCAGTTTCTCTTTGAAGTCTGGTCCTGAAGTTTTTTTGCTGCAGGATGGCTACCTTTAGATCTGCAATTGTGTGTCCAGGAAGATTGAAGTGTTCCCCTACAGGTTTTTGTATGTTGCCATTCCTAATATCAGATTTGTGTCCATTGATTCTTTTACGTAGGGACTGTCCAGTTTGGCCGATGTATACAGCAGCGGGGCATTGTTGGCACATGATGGCATATATTACGTTGGTAGATGTGCAGGAGAACGTACCAGTGACAGTATGGCTGATCTGGTTAGGTCCTGTGATGGTGTTGCTGGTGTATATATGTGGGCAGAGTTGGCACCGAGGTTTGTTGCAAGGATTGGTTCCTGAGTTCGAGTTATTATGGTGCGGTGTGTAGTTGCTGGTGAGAATATGCTTCAGGTTGGCAGGTTGCTGTGGGCAAGGACTGGCCTACCTCCCAAGGCCCGTGAAAGCGAAGGATCATTGTCCAGGATGGGTTGTAGATCACTAATGATGCGTTGGAGAGGTTTTAGCTGGGGACTGTAGGTGATGGCCAGTGGTGTTCTGTTGGATAAATGTTGTCACTTTTCTGACAGAATTACTAAAGTTGTTGATGGACAAAGGAAATTCAATAGATGTTTTATACCAGATTTCAGAAAAGCATTTCCTACAGTGTCTCATGAATCCTTAAAGATGCAAAATTAATTCAAATTGGATTAGGTATGGACACAGAATGGCACAAATACTGAAAATTTGCTGATGACCATAAGTGACAACCAAGTAGGAAGGTGTCAAGTATAGTGTTATAGTGAATTTGACATTGTTCAAATATTCTGGCTTTATTAAGATTATTACTAAAGATCTGGACCAGCTGGGGGTTTGGAGGCTGTTGCCAACAGCAATTGAAGATGGAAAAATTGTGCTGGTTAGAAAACAGGCTTCCCATCTTGCAATACATTTCAAGACTAACATTTTTCCCACCCCAAATCAGAACAAAAAAGCCCAAAACTTGAAGATTTTCGTGCACAGAAATCTAAAATATAATTTGCTATGGAGCAGTCAATGTTTTTATTTTCCTTCTCTTATGTTTAAAAAATAACAAATTTCTAAACAATCACTTCAGACTGAAAAATCAGGCTTTTTCATTCCACCTAATTTTTACATTTTCAAAGCTGTTTTCCATTTTTTTTTCTAAACAAAAAGGTGTTGAAACTGTCAGGTTCCCCAGGAAGCTTGGATTTTGATAAATTATTATCTTCCCTCCTCCCACCTCCCCCCCTGCCAAAAAAAAAAAAGATTATCAAAAGATTCCCAACTAGCTCCTAGAAATAATATAATGGGACCTACAGAAATGATCAGGATGAGATACTCATTTTTTTAAAATATTGCAGTGTAATATCAGGGGGAAAATAACTCATAACACAAATGGAAGAGAAAAAGCAGTAAAACTGGAAGAGCTAGGTGCCATATCAGAGAATAGATTACCTATGAGTTTGCAGTGCTGGCCTCCGTACACGGAAACAACAAATACGTTACTCAGGAGGGAAATAATAGTCTCTCTTTACATAGCTCTAGAAAACCACACCTAAAATATTATGTTACATTTGGGCACTTCAATAGCAGAAAGATATTGACAGAACAATATAAATTGATTACCATAATGGAGGGATCGATTTATGAGGAAAGGTTAAAAGAGCTTTGTATGTATCACTTGAGTAAACAGTGACTAAAGACAAATAACTGTCTACAAGTAGTTTAAAGAAGGTAAATACAAAGGCAGGCCAGGAATAGCTTAGATATAACCAGGACTAAAGGAAGAAATTAATTTAGGCTGAGTCTCGGAAAACACTTCGAGGCAGAGGTATCTATTAGACTGTGGAATAGTTTTCCCCAGGGAAGCAGTAGATCCCTTTGATGTGGGACATTTGAAACTGCTGTAATATGGATAAATTGCTAGCAAATACACCGTAGAGAACATACCTGCACCTGCTAGAGGGGAGTGGATTATATGACCTGATAGGTGGTGTTGAGCTCTAATTTCTATGACACCGAGATTAGAATAGCTATTGTTGCTGCAGGTCAGGATCAAGGTGTATTAGCAGATTTGTGCAGAGAGGACGCTTGCATAACATCTGCTTGCATTTGCCTGGCTGGAGCTGGTGCTTTCACAACACAATATGCAAACTTTGCACATCCATCGCAGGCAGCTATTTCTAATTATCGCTCGCTAAGCCACGATTAGAGTGCCACCCAGAGGATCCAGGCTGGGAGCAGTTTAACTCCAAAGAAGTGCAATGATTCTGTAGAGCAGATGCAAGTGGCCTGAGTCTCTCCCCAGACCAGGTTCACTCTGTCTAGCTCTTTGACTTGGATAGGGGAATTCTTTGTGATCCCTGCACTGTAGCCAGTTGGTACCAGCACAGCTGACACTAAGAGAAGTGGAGGTCCTCTGGGGAAAAACATGTCACCTTCCCAGCACAGAGCAAACTAGGCTCTTTGCTGCCTTCTTAGGAGCCAGCTGAGAGCTGGATCGAACGGAGGCAGGAGTGGGCCAGAAAAGAAAGCATGGTGGATATGTGGCAGGAAGAGAGGGTGGCTAATACAGACCTGAAGTTGATTGGTTCCTTATTGCTGTGAGACCCATGAGGGCTATAGCAGTCGGCGGCATTACTCCCACTGGGGTCTGACCTAGCCCCCTGAATAGGGCAGGCACAAGTTGCCTCCACTCGGTCCTTGCATCAATGCCAAAATGGTGTCAGTGAGCCCAAGGAGAGGAAATGTGCTCAAATGTCACCTGGTGCAGTGCTATGCCCAGCTTAGAGCTCATGAATGGTGCAATTCTACTCCAACCTTCTTTCACACTTTGTACGCAAAGCTCTCAAAGTATTGTACAAATCATAGCAAATCAGCTCTCTCAATGCCTCTGAGAACAGGTGACTAGTAGCAGCCATGTGACATAATTAATTAAGATACTAAAGAACATTGAGGTTAAGGATGACCTTCAATAAAGAAAGTGGGGGGGGGGGGTGTTGGCTCTTAAGAGCCTTCTTTCACTTTTTGTTTGTTTGTTTGACTTTAGAAATACCAGGAAAAAGAACAAATGTTACTGTTTTCATTAGAGAGCCCCGAAAGATCCTGAGAAGCCAATTGGAAGCAGGGCTGGCCTTACCAGGAGGCAAACTGAAACGGACACCTCCGGTGCCAGACTGGGGGGGGGGGGGGGGGGAGAAGGCACTAGGACCCAGAGAATTGAGACCTTCTGAAGTTTTAGCCCAAGGTAGGGGGCATGGGAGCATCATTTGAGCTCCCTGCCTCAGGTGCCAAAATGTTGTGGGCCGGCCCTGACTGGAAGCATTCTTAGCATTCTTCCAACAGTCCAGAAGTGGAGAACCTTTAGGGAGGAGAGCTTTTTCTTTCCAGGTGCTTATTATAGATGTGAGTTAAATAGATGTTAGCAAAAGGAAACAATCAGAGGGTTTTAAATGTTCAATGTAAAAATAACTTCCCCTCTGTTACCTAGGTCTCACTTCCTTGGAAACTGTGATGTCATGAACTGACCAGTTTTCTAGTCATGCAGAAAGTCTAGCAGGAAAAACAAGCTATATGAGACCAGAATTACTAATGTAAAACAGCAAGGAGAAACAAAAATAGGATCTATTCTCTGGCCCAGGATATTCTGGGGTTGGTTTGTTTTTGTGAAACCCATTCAGGCTTTCTTCATCTGTCACAAGGAAGGGGGCACACAGGGCCGGCCTGAGGCAGTCTGGCGCCCCGGGCAGGGGCATGCGGTGCCGTCCCCGGGCGCACAGCATATGCGCGGGCCCGCCCATGGGGAGCGGGTCGGCCACCCTAGGTTACGCAGGTCTGCCCCCGGGGCGCACAGCGCATGTGCAGCCTGGCTACGGCCGCTGGTGTGCAGTCCGGGGCCCGCCCCCGGGGCGCACGGTGCAAGTGCGGCCCAGTCCGGCCCGGTTGTCACTGCTGGTGCATGTGCCAGGCTGTGTAAAGCCCCACGGCTGAGGGGGGAAAGGAACTGCTGGCCGGCACTGCAGGGATGCAGGTGGGACGGCGCTGCGGGAGCCGCGGGAGCTGGGCGCTGCGGGAGCCGGGCGCGCAGCGCCTGATGGCAGCTGTAAGGGACACCGCGTGCCCCTTACAGCTGCCATCAGGTGCCCCCCATCAGTTGGCACCCTGGGCAGCTGCCTGGCTCACCCATGCCTCCATCCAGCCCTGGGGGCACACATGCATTTTTTCCCTTAGCAGGTCACATTTTGGAAGGCATACAGCAAGTCTAGGGCAGACCTAGTATTAGAACATGTCTCCTTTAGTCAGTTCTCCCACAGCAGCTTCACAGCAGTTTAACTGCATTGATGTCCGTGGCATAATTCCCGAATTACATCAGCGTAGATAAGTGGAGAACCCAGGGCCTGATTCTGTTACACTAGTCAGTAGTTACTCTGGATTGACCCCAATGTAGCTGAGAACAGGATCTGTCCTCAACCCTTTAACATCCCCCCCTTTCCCACTCTTCCCTCTACAACTGGAGGCCTGAAGGGCCACAAATCTAACATATTTTCACCTGCCTCATCTGCCCAAAGGGGAATCTCTTTATTATACACAAATCCCCTTCCCCACATTCTTCCTTTCCACAACAGCTGCTCCTCAGTAATTGCATCTAATTAAGAAATCAATGATTCCACTCAGACTTCCCCAGACAGCTCCATCTCTAAAAGCAAAGGGCCCACCTCACTCATTACAAAAAGGTGCAGAATACTGGAATCCAAGAGGAATAGAAGAAGTGAGCCCCTATTCCATGGAGTTTACAGGGCACTGCACTCCCTCCCGCAGAGGCAGAATGTAATTACTGATGCATAATGAGCTGAGTTACAGTGGCAGCCCGTCAATACAGGTGAACTAGGCGGTCGCCTAAGGCACCAAGATCAACGGCCCTTGAGGGCTTTGGAGGCGGGGATGCGGATCGCACACCAATCGCAAGTTTCGCCTAAGGTACCAGTTGCTGGCAGCTCGTCTAGGGCCGTTCCTGTAGAAAACACGAGTGGAATTTCCACCATGTTTCCTGGGCAGGAAGCTCACTGGAAGCAGAACATCTGCTACACAGTGGGTGGAAGATAAGGCGGCCTCAAGTTGGCCAACCAGAGTTGCTCTTAACCAATCTAGGGAACAGTTTTGGTGGACTTTAGAGGGAGCCTCAGTAGGAGTACAAAAAGTACAAAAAGAATAAAGCACTATAAAACTTAAAACAAAAATTCAGTTTTCTCCAAATTTCAGTTGTGTTGACATACCCCCCAGACTTTTCTTGAGTACCCCTAAGGGTACTCGTACCACTGGTTGAGAAACACTGATCTAGACACTTTATGTACACTGTGTGGATCTAGTAAATACGGGCGTATTAAGTGCTAAGGATGTTAGTGGGAGTTGCATGGACTCTCACCACTCGGGGGACACTCATTAAAGATAGCTTCCCCAATTATCACCTCTAATATCATTAGCTCACAGACATTTACCTTCCCCTCCCCCCCGCCATCTACCTTCTGTTCTGAAATTTGATTTGTCCTTTTCATATGTGTTCATATTTTTTAATTGTATCCTTTGGTATATATGGTTGTGACAATTTTCTTCCACTATTTGATCTGAGGAAGTGGGTCTGGCCCACGAAAGCTCCTCACCTAATAAACCATCTTGTTAGTCTTTAAAGTGCTACATAGTCCTGTATTTTGTTTCAGCTACACCAGACTAACACGGCTACATTTCTATCACTATCTTTCAGGACTGGTTCTTAAACTACCTCAGTCCATTACAATAATATCCTGGTGAAGGTAATTCAACCACATCCATGAAACACAAGAATTGTGGCAGTTAATTAGCAGCTCTTACTATTTCCCCAATAATACGGTGATTTTTCAGGCATTTTACATCTTTTATTCCTTTTCCCTCATACCATTCACTAGGGCTTTGGGGCTGAGACTATAGATATAGAAACTGGTATAACCTTCCCCTTTGTTGCGCTATGTCTTCTCCCATCCACTACCCATCTCAAGCAAATGGTATCACCTGCCCTACAAATGAGCCAAACTACATTCAGGCATTGGGCTGCCAGTTTTGGCTGGACATTTTTGTCACATGGCATAATCTTTTAATTAAAGATGAATATTGGATTCCTGGAGACTCCAGGACAATCTTGGAGGATTGGCAACTCTAGTCAGGAAGCTAGTGCTGCATTTGTCCAGCTTGCTAGACAACTTAGGGCTCGAGAATGGTTGGAAGGCTTGTTTGTGTTGGAAGGCAAATTGGTTGGAAGGCAAATTGGAGATTTGAAACTTAGAGGTAGCCTCAAAGTCAAGCACGATCACAGCTGGGCAACAAAATGAATAGTTTGAAATTGTCAGAGAGCGAGGGATTTGAAAAAGCCCCAGCATTGGGCTCATGAGCGTTTCCAGTCAACAATAACCTGCAGGGAATATTTGTAGGAGATCACTCCATATACAAAGTTCTTTAGAGTCAGCGGCATGGATATTTGCAAATGCAGCCTTTTATGCTGAGCTGTCAAAATGTCTGCAGCAGATTCAGCTAGACGGAAAACCAAGCTTTTTTTAAAAAAAATAGTTGTTCTGTGTTTCCAGCCTCTGCAGGATACGACTGGGTTTTTTTTTTTTTTTACAGAGAAACAGTTAAGGTTGTTAGGCCAGAAGTCAGAACTACATACCGAATCTTGCAGGCTCCCTGTTATCATTTGCAGCTGGTGATATTTCTTTTACAAAGGCAAGTATCTGAAAAGATTAAATCACTAAACTGCAGCTGAATGACCCTATATAAACAAATCTCTGTAATTACATTGGTGGAAAGTGCTAAAGAAACGAATGTCACAAGTAGCAGTAAGGAGACTGAAATAAGGGACCTACAATCACGGGTGGAAAATAGTTACATGAGATTCATCTTGGGTAGGGAGGGGAAAGTGGAAATTAAAATATCTAGATGCAAATAATCTGAAACAGATATGGGCAGGAAGAGAGCTGGAAAGCAGTAAAACTGAAGCTGGCCTAGCAATGATAGTGGGCAGTAAATTATATCCAAGCATGCAAAGAACTATGGTGGGAAGAAAAGTCAGTGGAACTTTGGGCTATACAATTTGGCCACATCTATGATAGGAACATGACTCTTTGCTGATGATTGTAGACAGCCGTTTTTCTCTCTCAGCACCAGCCTCTCTCAGCTGGTATTGGGAAATGACTGGGATGCTAGTGGGTAGCCCTTGCGGAGCACATGATGGGGTGATGTGATGGGTCGGTGAGTGTACACAGCACATGATGGATGCTTGGTACCCATAATGCTGCATTGGTAGCAGTGCTGGAAATGGTTTTGTTCTGTCTCCGTTAGCTTTTCACAACCTGTGGATGAGGCTGTCGGGGATGGGAAGAGCTAACCACTCCAGGGGGGAGAAGTTTGCAGAGCAAAAGAGAGGAGCAGTGGGGACAAGAAGAGTTGCATGACCCTGCCTCCCTAATACAAAGGTGCTCCTGTTGCACTAGGTCAGTGTTTCCCAATTGTTGATCCGTGGAACCCTCAGGTTCTGCAAGGAGCTGGCACTCTCCCACCCCCTCTTAAAGAGACAGGTGCTTTTTTTTTTTTTTTTGCAACAAAGGAGTGGTGGCAACCTTTTTTTAAAATTTTTTTATAGACAACCTAGAGGTTCTGTGGCCAAATAAAATTGGGAAAAACTGTGCTAAGTAAATCAATGTGTTGCTCCTATGGGAGTACCTCCAGTATACAGTGCAGGGCCCAGACCCAAGCTTATCTTCCCTATTTCCACAGCATTCATCCCTATGCTCCAGGGCACTGGGTACCTGGCCCTATGGAGCTTTCAGTGGACATCCGCCAATCCCCTTGAAGCCAAACCAAGTAGCCCTCTGGTGAGAGGGGGAAAGATGGAAGGAAAGAGAGGGAGACTTTGGTGCAGGACCAACAGTGCGAACATACCGTTTGTTTAGGCCCAAGGGTTCAGTTACATCTCTGTAAGCTGTATCACTCAGTGCTGTGCAGACACAAGGTTTGAGGTACAGGGGCATGAAGGGGCTGTTCCCCATCTTCTCTGCCCCACAACGCCTGTGCACAAGCAGCACACTGAGATTCTGAGAGCAAGCATCTTGTAATTCAATTTGCTGCCTGCTGATAGGAACAAAGCAGGCAGGCGCAGCGTGGGGAAGCATTCCCTGCAGTGTGCGCCTGCTGTGATCTGAAACCCCAGCTGGTGTTAGAAGTCACATTTTTTGACCAGCCTTGCTTGACAGTGTCCCTGCCTTTCAGTTCAGCTGAATGGTGGTTATAGGCAACACAATGGGAGAGGATGTGATATGGGCATTGTTCAGTCACGTTGTTGCTTTTTGGGAAATAACTGCAGTAATTGTGTGTTTTTAGTCACTTCACTCAAGTCTCCTCTTTTCTTTAGACAGATGTTGAGGTTGGAGAACACTGCGTCCAGATTTGAAGCATACAAAAGGTATTTTTCAGGCTTAGGTTAATTAGCCTAATTAGGCTGATGTACAGTAAGTGTGCTGGTTTGTTCCTTAATTATCCTTACTGACCCATCACATCACTCCACTTGTTTCCACGAGGTTAAAACTTTAATTTGGGGGGTAACGAAGACAGCTTCATCTCTGAACAGCCACACCCACACCCAGAGACATCTCCAGACTGGCACATTTGGTGGTACACTTTCCCAGGGCATGGAAGGTTACACCCAAAGAAAGCCCATTCATAGCTGAGGGAAGTAGAACAGGACCAAAGAATTTTGGACTCTGCTCAGAAAGCCATGAGAAACATGAGCCCCCACTTCACCGTCCAATCTTTGTATCTATGCAAAGACCTATAAGAGAAAAGAATATCTTAATAGGAAATGTGGGCTACACACTCTACAGGAAATGTGACTTTCTATAAAAGAGCCTCTTGGGAATGCAGATTATGTCCATCCATGAACCAAAGGAGATGCACCAATATCTTGTTACTGAACATATTGCAAATATCGATAACAAGGTGCCCTTCCAGATCTCTTCCATGACATATAATTACATGTACACTGTACATCTACAGAGCCATAGAAGCAGCCCTTCCCTGGATATATTGATGCTGCATTCATCCAGAGCACAACACAATATCCAGATAGACTATCTGCTTCTGTAAAAGCCACGAGTGTCCCTTCGCAAAGCATAGAGCATCCATCCATCCACTCAACCACAGACCCACAGCACAATATATTTCCCAAGCACCACCCCAAGGAGCTCCATCTAGGGCTGCCTCTTCACAGGACCTATGGGCACCTAGTGTGTACTACTATGCAAGTAAGAGCTCCCTCTCCAGGACCTACAGCAAACACCTACAAACAGTACACAGAGAGAGTCAGATTTCCTGCCAACATCAGTCAATTCAGTGCTCACAGCTAGACACTCACACGCCAGTGCCATTAAGTGTATCACAGCCTGGTAGCAGCGTCCTTGCTTTCAGGGCACTGAGCAAGATGGTCATTTTGAAGCTACTTTGCACTTGGAAATGGAACCCCAGGAAGGTTTACCCTGATCTGGAAGCCTGAGGTGTGGCGCTGGAGTGAGTTTTGGTTCAGAGGTGTGGTTCCATGCTGCCAGCAGTGCTGACATAGGTCATAGCCGGAGATAAGGCAGGGTAAAGGGCTAATGGCCTGGAAGTAGAAAAGATCATTGTAAAAGTTTTATATCATGAACATGAGGGGATGCCAGTTAGTAATCTGGCACTGGTGTCCCAACTCCCTAGCCTCTGTCTGGCAGAAGCTGGGAATGGAGGACAGGGGATGATGACCTGGTCTGTTCATTCCCTCTGGGACACTTGGCAATGGCCACTGTCAGCAGACAGGATACTGGGCCAGATGGACCTTTGGTCTGACCCAATGTGGCCGTTCTTATCTCCTACAGCAGTGCACGCACATCCCGAATGCTCCAGTGCCTGACGTACAAACGGTGATCCCAGAGGTCTGAGTGACAGTGAGTTTGAAAAGGAAACACCCCTCTGGCTGAGCCCCCAGGGCCTGGGCTGAGTCGCTGTCTGCTTCGAAGCCCATTTTGCAGTTCATACAAGAGCAAAGTGCTGGGGGTGTTGTGCAAGTGCAGAGCGACAAGAGAGGCTCTGGGCTTGAGTTGTGCAGTGGCAGTTACTGCAGCATTCAGCTTCACCTTTCATCAGACACCGTCTTATCCCTGAGCAGGCTAAGAGGCCATGAGAAGACTGATGTGAGGGGATATTCCAGCCCTCAGAAGACATTGTCTCTTACTCCCTACAATTAGGAGGTTTCAGTGAAATGAGCCTTAAAGCCACGAGCCCTCCTGTTTCAAGCTTTGTTCTTATAAAATTGGGAGACGTGTCTGCTGCAAACCTGGGCTGCCCAACTATGACCTGAGCCTGACACACTGGAGTAGGCAGGTGTGAGGAACAGGAGGCTTTTGAATACCAAAGCAGTTCAAAGGCCCTGGGCATGGGACTGTCTGGCTCATAGGCTTCGGAATGGAATCCATTCACTTTTAATCTTCTGGTCATTTGCTCTGAATAAGTCCCAGGTAACTAGTGACCAAAAGCTGCTCCCAGCTGGCAATTTGAGGCTCACTGGGAAATGAATTGGCAGTCTCCGTCCAATTCCCAGGGGATGTGTCGATATCACAGAAAAGACCCCAACTGCCCCCTCCTACTTCCTGCAGAGAGACCAGGGACTGGGTGGGCCTTGGAGAACTCCCTTCAACTCCCTCCCACCACAAGTAAGAGCTGAGCTCTGCTGGGGGGCAGGTTAGGGAAGCTTGCACCCCTGTACCCCTTGCTGGGCCTGCTTTGCAGACAGAGCGCTTCAGCAGCAGTTAAACCAGGTCAAACCAGGAGGGGGGGGGTGGAATTTCACTGGACCAGCCCAGGAGGGGAGGAGCACTAAGCCAGGCAAAGGTGAGGAGAGGGAGCTGCATTGCCTCTTGATCTCCTTTGCTGCATTTCCATCTTCAGGGCTTTCAATTGGCCATCAGTCTCAATCTCTGAATTCCCATGTAAATAGCACGAAATCTCCAGTTTGTGTAAGTCAGCACTGCTCTGGTGGGGTCAATGTACTACTGGACACCAGCTGAGAATCTGGCCCACGGCCTTTAAAACTTACACTGCTTCTAAAGTAGGACTTTGATATGGGGGGCGGGATGGGGGAATAATCTGGTGCAAATGGCTGTGGCTTCATGAACTTCAATGGAGTCAAACCAATTTACACCAGCAAAGGATCTGACAAGTTAGACCTACTTTTCACTTCATTTTCAGAAGTATTCTTGAATTGGCTAGCAGATAGTATCCAGGCACTCTGTGTTCAAACAAGCTCATTCAGTCCCACCCGCTGGTGGTGAAGTCACCATGCTGAATGTGTGTTGCCTGGTGCGTTTCCACAGCACCAGATTGTGTTGAGCTACGGCTTGTCAGTTCCTTGTAAGAATGGCAGGACTTTGCACTTATATAACCAGCCATCTGTGGGTCTCTCCTGGCAGACTTTGTGACAGCAACACTCCTGTGTGTTGTTATCCCCACAATCTCAGGCTATGTCTAGAGTGCAGGCTTCTTTCGGAAGAAGCTTTTCTGGAAGAGATCTTCTGGACAAACTTTTTTCAAAAGAGAGCATCTACACAGCAAAAGTACAACGAAAAAGCGATACTACGGTGATCAAGGTAGTACAAGACCCTCTATAGAAATAGGAAGGCCTGCTGATAGGGGGGCCAAAGGGGACAGTTTACCCGAGGCCCAGTGATTCAAAGAGGCCCGGGGCTCCCAGCCTTCAGCGTTGCTACTGCAGCCGTAGAGGAAGCTGGAGTCCCAGGCTCTTTAAATCACGCAGTATGCTCCCGGCAGCACTGAAGGCTGGGAGAGAGGGGAGCATGCTGAGCTCTGCTGTGCTCAGGCCCAGTCCTGCCCTTTCCACCCGAGGCTCCACCCCCTCCAGGAGCACAGAGTGCTCCCCCCATCATCTTGCCAGGGGCCCATGGAGGCTGTTGGCAACTCTGGAAACGGGTCTAAAGTTGTCTACACAAATCCTGAGACACCTAGAAGCAGAGAACCCTTTTGATCAGCTGGCCCGCAGCTATCGGCTGAACGAAGATTCCATCAGAGGTGGGAACAGAAGACAGATCTCCTGGCTCCCAGCCCCATGTTATGCTCACAAGATCATTCTTGAGGAGAAAAGGGGAGCTTTGCTTTGCTTTGCTTTGCTTTGCTTTTCTCAGAGCAGCATCCTGACATCAGTGCAGAATGAAGCAGGTTCATCTCGTAGCCCTGGCAATGTCCTGAAGCTCAAATCATCCCTGCAAAACCTCAGGTCACCTTGCCACAATGCAGTATCTTGATCTAACGACCTGGCATCTGCTTGAGGGGTTATTTTGGGGCAGCTGAATGTTCCGCCCACCAAACTCCCTGAGGAGAGGGCTGTCCTGTGAAAATCAGTGGCAACCTTAAAATCTCTGAAGATAATTTCAAAGAGAGGAGGCTGGACTCCGGGTGAAGGAAACAGCTTTTCGTGTCAGTGCTCACTTTCAAGTTTGCTTCTTTAAGTCATGCTTTAAAGGAATCTTGCATAGCCCACTATCCATTTTTAGACACTGCCTTTCCCTTTGATAACTGTCAACGTGTGGGATTTTGAGCAGTCTTCTTTCATCTGCTGGCTGAAGACGCATGCTGGTAAGTATGTTGCATCCCTTGATGTTGTTTGATAAATACCAGGCCCTCCAACAGTGGGGATACATGGATCAGTTGCCCTGGATCCTATCCCTTCAACAGGGCCCAGGGCTCCAGCCACGGTCGCCCAAATTGCCCTTGAAGCACTGCATGCCATTCTGGGCAGCATTGAAGGATGATGGGGGCAATGCCACATGCTTCAAGCCAGCTGCTTCCAGCCACACCCCTTCCACCAGAGGCCACATCCCTTCCAGAGTACAGAAAAGCCCTTCCCACCTTGTCCAGGGGCCCAGCAAGTCAGTCAACCCTCCCCTCACCCCTGCTAAATAAAGACATGGGTGTGGTTTCAGGCAGCATCAAATCGACTTCATATTTTAAATCATTCCCCCTTGGTCCCTCTCTTGCTGCCCCTTTCTGCACACAGTCACACCCACACATTTCAATTTTACTCTTTAATGGCATGTTGCCACCTCCTAAGAGCTGAAGTTCAAACATGGCTGAGGGAAATGCAGAGACAAAGGACTTGCAGGCTGCTCATCTGGGTGAGGAAAGTTCAATGTCATATCACCCCACATAAAGAAAACATCTCTTCTGGGCAATGTACAGAATATTAGTAAAGTGCATTTTATTGAAATGGGTAAACCCACTGGACACATTGCACACATGCCAGCCGACGGGTATAGGTTGTCATCACTTGACACACATTCCCTGTTTGGATAGACAGTAGTTGCTTGTGAGTGGGATGCCAGAGCACTTGGGGCGGAGCTGGCAGTTGCTTATATAGGTTCCTTCAGAGTCCACTTTACTTTGGGCATTCTGCGCTTCTTGATTAACGCCTTCCAAGGCAACGTGGCAGGCAAGCACCACATACCTGCTCACATCTGGGCTGTGAGTCTGAGATCTGGTATATATGTGTTTCAGGCCAAGCAGACTTCCTTGCCTTCTCTCTCCTTAGCCTGGTCTTCTGTCACGTGATGGGGAACAGCTTCCGTTCCCCTTCTTAAATACCATCTCTGAACCCTCTGGTGAGGTGGCCAGCAAGAGACACTGCAACTCTTCCAGCATGTGTCTACCAGGGCAATTCTACTTTCTTCGCCCCAATCCCGCTGCTGTGCCATGAGGTCATTGCCCCAGGGGCTTGTGGGTCAGTGAGAGAGAGTGAGCGCTGATGGGGCTAGATTGCTCTGTTCGAGCTTCAGGGAATCATTCCACTAGGTGCCAAGCCCCTACAGCCAATGGATGTGCTAATGCACCGTGGAGGTGGCAATATAATGTGAGGTTTGCACTCAGCATGAAGGTTACAATAAGAAGGGGAACTCCTGCAGGAAAATGGTGGTCAACCAACGAATTGGGGTTCAGCATTTGATACAGCCCCAGCCTCTGTCACTTTTTTATTGATATATATAAAATTGTGTCCAGATTTTCCTGTATATAGAAAAGCATTATATGATTTCTCCCTTTATTATTTGCTTTATGGTACTGCTGAGATGCTGCAGTTGATAGCGAGGCCCCCACTGTGCTAGGCGCTGTAAAGACACAGAATGAGAGAAATTCCCAGCCCTGAAGACTCGATCATCTAAATAGACAAGACAATCAAAGATTGGGAGGGGAAACAGGAACAGGGGGTAAAGTGCCTGGCTCAAGGTCACACAACAGATCAGTGGCGGAACTAGAGACAGAGCCAACTCTCTGGATTTCCAGTTCTGTGTCTCATCCACTAAGCTATGCTGCCTTTGCACTTTTTCCTCTTGTCCCACCCTCAAAGATTCTAGGTTATGGTGGGAAACTCTGACTGAGAAGGCCTGGCTAAGACACATTGCCTACAATGGGGAAATGTCAAGCCTAAGAGATTTTCTTTTTGGCTAACATGCCACTTCATACACCAGGGTTTGGCACTACAATTTATTTGAAGAAAACTATTTTTTTTAAACCCCAGAAACTACAAATCCCTTTATCTAGGTAAATCCAGATGCTGAAGTTCAAGGACTGTCTTCTTTACAGCCAGACTCTTCACCGCTCTTTTGGCACCCTTCACCCCTCTGGCACTGCCAAAAGCACTGTGACGCTGGAAGCCAGCCTGAGCAATCCCATAAGAGCCTGAGGGGAAGCAATCCTGGTTTAGCATGAGCTGCCCTTTGCTTTCTCCCACTAGAGCCCCTTCCACAATCTGATTCATTTCCACCAGCCAGAGGTATGACCATGCCTGTGTCTGAGCCCACCTTCCCCACCCATGTGATGGAGCATAAGAACTTAAGAATGGCCATATTGGGTCAGACCAATGGTCCATCCAGCCCAGTACCCTGTCTGCAGACAGTGGCCAATGCCAAATCGAGTAGGTAATGATCAAGCGATCTGTCTCCTGCCATCCATCTCCACCCTCTGACAAACAGAGGCTAGGGACACCATTCCTTACCCATCCTGGCTAATAGCCATTAATGGACTTAACCTCCATGAATGTATCTAGTTCTCTTTTAAACCCTGTTATAGTCCTAGCCTTCACAGCCTCCTCAGGCAAGGAGTTCCACAGATTGACTATGCGCTGTGTGAAGAAGAACTTCCTTTTATTTGTTTTAAACCTGCTGCCCATTAGTTTTATTTTGTGGCCCCTATTGCTTATATTATGGGAACAAGTAAATAACTTTTCCTTATTCACTTTCTCCACACCACTCATGATTTTAGAGACCTCTCTCATATCCCCCCTCAGTCTCCTCTTTTCCATAGACTGTGGCACCACCTCTTGCACCTATTATTTATTGATTTGTGGTGTCATAGCACCAAGGAACCCCAGTCATGGACCAGGAACCCACTGGGTTGGGAGCTCTATAAATAAATAACCTACCTATGGTCCCTCCACAAAAGAACCCCTCCCCCGCACACACACATCCAAACACCACCCAAATCCCAGGGTACATCTCGACTACATGCCTCTGGCGACAGAGGCATGTAGATTAGACTACCGGCATAGGAAAATGAAGCGGCGATTTAAATAATCGCCGCTTCATTTAAATTTACATGGCTGCCGCGCTGAGCCGATCAGCTGTTTGTCGGCTCAGCGCGGTAGTCTGGACGCGCGGGGGTCGATATCAAAGGCATTTGTCGACCTCCCAGGTATGCCTCCCAGGTATCCCCTCACACACCAGAGCCTTAGAGCCCCAGGCTATTAGATTTTGTGTGCTCTAGCCCCGTGGAGGGATGCTGGGGGGTGGGGGAGGTTGGCGCACCAGTGCAGACTCCCCAGTGCTGGGGAGGGAGTCCCAAGCCTCAGAGGCTGGATCCAGAAAAGCTGGGGGGCCGCATCCAGTCTCCCAGCCTTAGGTTCCCCTGCACTAAAGAAAATATATGTTCTGGTAGCATTCAAGATATAAGAACAGCCATACTGGGTCAGCCCAATGGTCCATCAAGGCCAATATCCTGTCTGCCAACAGTGACCACTGCCAGATTCTTCAGAGGGAATTAAGAAAACAGGGCAATTATCAAGTGACCCATCCCCATCTTCCAATCCTTGCATCTGGCAATCAGAAGCTTAGTCGTCCAGGCGAATAGCCATAGATAGACCTATGCTCCAGGAACTTCTAATTCTTTTTCAAACCCATCTGCACAGCAGAAGTGGTGCAGTTTTGTGGCCTTTCTTCAGCCTGGACTCACAGCAGCTCAAGCGAGAAAGCAGCTTTTTCCGTCCTGAGGCGATGCAGCTTGCTAATCTCAGTCTCCCTGCCAAATACGTGGGATAGAAGAAAAACAAAACAATTATCAAGAACAACAAAGAAAAGACAAAACAGGGGGGAGGGGTGGCCTGAAGCTCCCAGGGGACTATGTGATTCTGTAAGTCTCAACAACGCTAATCAAGCGCCGCAGATTTTAATCTTCGCTGTAATTAACTTTATCCAAACGAGCAGCAGGCTGGCTGGCTTTGTTTGGGAGTCTTCTGGCAGTTTAATGTGTCTTTAAAATGACTTGGCACTCCTGAAGGAAGAAGGGAAGGAGAGGAAGATAGATGCAGTGCCAAGCATTTACTTCCACTAATGAAAAGGAATTGCTCAAGCTGCTTGGTCATATATTGTAGCCCTATTCGCTGAGTTATGCTCACATGTGAGTATTGCTGTAACCGTCGCATTTCCAGCTTCCATCCCCAGAATCAGCTCTTTCCTGACATGTGTGTCATACGTAGCACCAAATGAAGAGCACAAGTACTTAAAAATACAGCTGCGCACAATTGTAATGCAGCATGAAATCAGCTTCATTCAGAGAGAAGCGATAAAATGACAGCCCTTGCCTTTTTGGGGAGCTCTTGACTCTGGGATGTGCATCCTCCGTTGGCTTGATGGAGCCCAGCTTGTCCATATTCCGAGACTGGGTGCATGGCCTCTTTGTTTACTCGAGCTCTGCTCTCTGGAAGAGATGGAGCTACTTTCCTCAGTAACAATAGGCTTTCATCGCTTCACAAAGGGAGGGAATGGTTAGGGATAGGGTTGAGATTTTCTTTTGAGAGAGAGGGTTGAGTTTGTTGTGCCTGCGGCATTGTGAGATCCTTTTTGTTCACACTGTCAATTTAGCTATAAAACTGCAAGCCTTGATTTCTGTACATGCCCCTACAGTGTTTTCAGTAGACATGTCTTATCAGTGTATGAGCGAACACAATAAGACCTGGGAGAACTATATCCCTTGTGTTGTGACCCTATGAGATCTCACAAACTCAGCACAATAGCACTAGGAAATGGGAAAATACATGGATGGGGAATTTCCCATGAGGACAGAGGTGCTGCAGGAAGTGGCATTGGTGATGTAATATGATGGGATGGGAGGGAAGGGGGACTGAAGAAAGTGGATCAGGGCTCAGGAGGGACATACAGTTGTCAGGTACCAGAAACTTAGGAGTGTAGGTATGGGGCTGGCTGCTGAGAAACAAACAGCATAGCTTCACCATGGAATACTGACTGTTCAGCCTTAAAGCACTGTTTCTTGCCACTCTTCCCACTAGCCACAACATTTATGCCAAAGAATCATACAATCAGCTCCTGTCTGAGGCACTCTTCACCCCCTTCAATGTTCTCAACCCATGTGTGGAATACATTTTGTTATGTGCACAGAAGCATGTGCAGATGTGCACCACCAAGAGAAACACATACTGCTAGCTATGGGCACTGTGGGTGCTCTGCTCATCAGCTGAGTGACATTTGAATCATTCCTAGGTGGCTGCCCAAGTGCTCAGCTTACAGGGAACACTGCTTTCACCCTTGGACAGTGCACTATGCTACAGTGTGCTTAAGTGTCCCTGCATTGCTGGGCATGATGCCTTTTGGATGAGATTTAAATATGAGGAATATTTGTTCAAGGTCTTGGGGTGTACATCCCAATAGTGTTAGACTTACTATTCTTGGTATCCCAGCCAAATTTTAGATGCCCACTTGTTTTTTCCTTGACATTTCTATTGAATGTAGTACAGGCAGTCCCCGGGTTATGTACAAGATAGGGACTGTAGGTTTGTTCTTAAGTTGAATCTGTATGTAAGTCAGAACTGGCGTCAGCCGCTGCTGAAACTGATCAGTTTCAACCGCGGCTGAATCTGGATGCCAGTTCTGACTTACATACAGATTCAACTTAAGAAACCCAGGCGTCCCCAAGTCAGCTGCTGCTGAAACTGATCAGCGGCTGATTCCACGAAGCCTGGGGCAGAGCAACTCTGCCTTGGGCTTCCTGTAGTCAGCCGCTGGTCAGTTTCAGCAGCGGCTGACTTGGGGACGCCTGGGGCAGAGCAGCTGGGGTGCTGCTGGGTTGCTCCAGTAGCGCAGCTCCTCGGCGCTACTGGAGCAACCCAGCAGCACCCCAGCTGCTCTGCCCCAGGCGTCCTGATTCAGCCGCTGCTGAAACTGACCAGCAGCGGCTGAATCAGGACACCTGGGGCAGAGCAGCTGGGGTGCTGCTGGGTTGGTCCGGAGCGGCGCTGCGGGACCAACCCGGCAGCCCCCAGCTGCTCTACCCCAGGGGTAGGCAAGAAAAGCCTGGTCTGCTGGGGGGGGCACTAGCTGTACCCCCCCCCCAGCAGACCAGGGAGACACGGGGGTGGCGGGACCGCCCAAGTCCTCCACGGCTTTGCTCCGTCTCCCTGGTCTGCTGACCTGGGAGATGCAGAGCAAAGCCGCAGAGCACACGGGCAGTGGGACAGTCCAGGCGCGCCGCGGCTGTCCCACTGCTGGCGTGCTCCGAGGCTTTGCTCCCCAGCTCCCTGGTCTGCTGGTCGGAGAGCAAAGCCGCGGAGCACGCCCGCAGCGGGACAGCCCAAGTGAGCCCGGGCTGTCCCGCTGTGGGCGTGCTCCGCGGCTTTGCTCTCCGTCTCCCTGGTCTGCAATGTGATTAATAATTACTAATTTTTTAAATTATGATTCTTTCTGAGTTAAACAATAGAATACCAATTGAAATGCATTAAATGTTTTGATATTTTTCTACATTTTCAAATACATTGATTTCTATTACAACACAGAATACAAAATGTACAGTACTCACTTTATATTATTATTTTTTATTATAAATATTTGGACTATAAAAAAGATAAACAAAAGAAATAGTATTTTTCAATTCACCTCTTAGAAGTACTGTAGTGCAATCTCTTTATTGTTGTACCAAGGGGTCCGTGCCCGTCGGGTCTCCGGGCCCTCGGGCCACGTCCCGTGTGGGCTCGAGACCCACAGTACCAAGTCTTCCCGCTTTCACGGCGGGGGATTCGGGTTGTCGGTCGCGCACTTTGTCACAGCGCGGCCGGTCCTCTGACCATGCACTCCCTCCACTACTGAGGGGGAGGGAAAGGGGGGCCCGGGCCCACCCTCACTCACGGGCCCCAGCCCAGGGCCCTAAGGACACGGAACTAGCTGGCTCCGGTCCGGCTGACGGGGCTCCTGCCGCAACTCGTCAGCCCGCCAGCTCGAATGAGCTCTGCCCTGGGCTGCTTCCTTTCCCTCCTCAGGTGTGCCTCCTCCTCCCCCTCCTCGGGGCAGTCACCTTGGGTTCGTCCGTCAGGCTGGTGGTCGGATATCCGCACGCCCACCCCTTCGCGCCGGGGCTGGTCCTGCCGCCTGGATGGCCACCGGGTCTGGACTCCGGAGGGGGGGGGCTTTACCCACCGATCGCCCCTCCTCTGCACGCTGTCCTCCCCTCCTGCACGCCACCGCTCACTCTCCCCCCTCTTGGGTGGAAGGGGTCCCCTTTTTAAAGTTCCTGCCGGGTTTCCCCTTCCCCCGCACGTCATCGGACGGGCGTTACCACCGCCGCCCGTCCTGCCCCCTGATTGGCTGGCCGCCCTGTCAACCTGGGCGAGGGAACGCTGCCCGCGCTACCCCCGCGCCGTCTGCCGCCTTGCAGCCGCTTGCCGGAGAAGCGGCCCGCTTCCCCTGTCCTGGTGCGGCGTGCGTGCACGCCGCACACCCCTGGCAGGGCCCCCCCCCTTGCGGCTAGAAAGGCCTGCTCGGCGGCGTCCCAGGGACGGGCGTGGGTCGCCCCGTCACAATTGTGAAAGTAACTTTTCTTCAATTGAAAAATAAAACAATGTAAAACTTTTTTTTTAATGGGCTAAAGAATTGAGTGAACAATGCAAACAGCGGTTTTTGTTTTTTTCCAATGAAATGTCACACTCGCGCTTTAGTTATTAAAATCTTTCAACTCTCCCAGTGCTCTACATAAACCACGTCTGGGAGGGGAGTAGCTTACAACACCAGGACTGGCACGTCACAATGCTGTGTTGTGCTGTGCTGTGCTGTGCTATGCTGTGCTCGGGATGTGATTTTTCACACCCATGAGCCAGAAAATTCCAGCGCAGTAAAGTGCCAGGGTAAACTTAGCCTTACTCTCTCACATGCAGTTTGCAAACCATCTCCTAGCCCAAGGGTGGGGGACCTTTTCTGGGCTGGGAGGCCGTTGATCCCCAGGTTTTGTGTGCTTCAGCCCCATAGTGGGATAGCAGGTGAGGGAAAGCTGAAGTGCCAACGCAGCCAATACTAGAGGGGGGAGGGGAGTCCTGGGCCTTGGGAACTGGATCCAGGTAAACAGAGGGGCCACAGGTTCCCCACCTCTGCCCTAGCCCCTGCATTTACAACCAATCCCAGGGAAACCCCTCCGACAACATGACTTAGGCCTGCTAAGGCTTCACCATGCAGCTAACTGCATTGGACAGTGGCTTGCATGGTTTCTAGCTATCTCCTGCCCCAAACCCCTTCATTCCTCCTTCTATTTAGTAGGAAGGATGCTTAGCACATCCATCAACTCTAACCAGGTCTGTGACTGTGTTCCAGCACAGCACTGCTAAAATGCTCGCTGATTTCCAAAGTTACTGTCCAGTCATTCCCACATCAAGTTGTGCTTTTTGAGCTTGCAGTTCAAAGCAGGTTCTTACATAGCTCTAGTGCCTCCCCAGTTCCCATTGTCCATTTAGTGGCTAAACAAAAAAGCAGTCATGTAGCACTTTAAAGACTAACACAATAGTTTATGAGGCGATGAGCTTTCACTTCATAAACTATTTTGTTAGTCTTTAAAGTGCTACATGACGGCTTTTTTGTTTTACCAAGATCAGACTAACACGGCTACCTGTCTGTGACTATTCATTTAGTGGCTGCTATGTAACATGTACTTCACAACTGCTTTGCACCTACCTTACTGCTGCAGTGCCTGGAGAGCTGTGCCCTTGGAGAAAATTCCCTTCCTTCATTGGAGAGCAGTGGAGCAAGGGCTAAATGGCTCATTGAGGAGCGCTCATGTTTACAGGTGTTGAGTTTTCCTTTATTTTACTAAAGGAAATGCATAAGCAAGTTTAAAGTGGACACTTTGGTGTTTGCAGTTTGCTGAGATAGCTGTTATTTGCTTTGATGGGATTGCAGTCTGTAGTAAATTCCCTCCTTGTGATTAGCCTGGTATGGAATACACAATGCCCACTCTTCAGGAAAGAGACCTAGGAAGAATAGAGGCACATGTTTATGCACTAAGTCCTAGTGTGGCTGATTATTTATTATCTTCTCAGTGGGTTAGTGCAAGTTAACGGAGGGCTTTAGATAATCCCTGGCGAAGCTGCTATCATACTCTGTGCTAGGCATTACAGTGTGATCCTGCTAAAAAACACCTTCCTTAACTCAATAGAACACATGCACCCCCGATTGGACAATAATTATACAGCTATTTTTAACCCACTTTGACCCTCTAAAATGTTACTAAAAGAAAACTACCAGGGATTAACGGAGGTAACGCAGGGCTGCCGAGTGTGCCTCTATCACTCTGTCAGAATTTCATGTTTACTGTCACCATGTTTTGTAACCATGCGGTGCCCGTAGATGCGAGCGAGTTGAGAATTGTACGCATCAGATAAAAGAAAGAAGCTGTGACATTCTGTTTGTTTCTCCTTTAGCACAGGCGAGTGTTGGGGTGGAATCTATACCAGCACGTCTGTTATTACACCATCCCTTTGGGGGGAAGGAACATCAAAACCCCCTCCCAGGAAAACTGCATTCATGCACATTGCCATTTCACCCACCTACTGATGTCATGGCATTTACACTAGTAAGTGTGTTGCCACGTTACATCATGCTGGCGAGAGCACAGACACTGCAGGGGAATCAACACATGCTGTATGTGGCTATGCTCTCACCTAGTGGTGACATCAGAAATGCCAGCATGAAATCTTAATCAATATGCATTTTGCTATACTGCCACCACCAACAGTGGGAACCCCACAGGGGCCTCATCTCACTAATCTGCATGGCATTACATGGGTGAAAACAGATCCCCAGTTAAACACCCTGCATCTATCCAGCTTTGGAGTATGCATGCAGCCTGGATCAGAGAGTATAGGAACAGTGTTAATAGACCTAGCTATGGCTGTTGTACCATGGTGCAGGCCTGTAAGATATGGGCACTGATTCGCAAATAAACTAAGTCCCCTTCATATCACTTTAGCAGTGTAAAGAGCCTTGAAGTGGGTGAAACACCCTGAAAATACTTCTGTAACTGGTGTCACTATCTGGAGTAGAACGGGCATAAGGGCTCTCTGCTGGCCCTGTTCCTATCTCTTAGCACAGCTCTGCTGGCATGTCACATGCATGGCCATAGCCCACAAGGCTATGGATACTCTCTGCTTTCTAAGGTCATTGTGGAACAGGGAAACAAGGCATCAGTTAAAGCAACCCTGTGGTTGCTCTATCTTTATGGTGATTATATTTTCTGAACCAAAAGTTGGGACACATGATCGGACAGAATTTTTTTCTGATTTGTGAGCGAGCTGGACGTGCGGGGTGTCGGCAGTTTGGTTAGGGAACAGGCTGGGAATACAGGGTCTTGGCAGGGTGGTGAGTGAGCGGGCTGGGGGTGCAGAGTCTTAGGAGGGCGAGTAAGGGGAAGTGTGGGTGCGGGATCTTGGTGGAGACGGAGTGAACAAGCTGGGGGTGTGGGGTCTCGGTAGGGTGGTGAGTGAGCAGGGCAGGGGATGCAGAGTCTGGGCATGACAGGAAGGGGGGCCACTTACTTGCTTTCATGTGGCTCCCAACACTGTGCCCCAGGCACCGCCTCTCACTGCTCCTATTGGCCAGATTGCAGAGCAGCAGGAAAAGCCTCCAGAAAGTGTGCCCCTGCACTGCTGTTCTCCCAGCGGGGGGAAGGGGAGCAGCAGCAGAGGCAGCTGATCCAGTGGGGAGCCTCAGGGCTTTTTCCCCCACCCCTCCCCTGCCAAAAAATTTGCTGAAATATTGGAATTTCTGGGACATTTCGATGGTTTATGGGGACAACAGGACAAAGTATTTTAATTCGGGACTTGTCCCAGAAAATCCAGGATGTATGGTCAGTGCATCTCTCTTACACCAGCAGAGGAGTTGACTAGACCCCTGCACGCCTGCAGAATACAGAAGCATTAATGTACCTGTGATGGACCTCAGGGTACTCAGGACTGTGAGTTACCCCCCGCCCGCAATGTGAAGGAATCTTGTGCCTGGATGGGGTCAGCAGTCAGCTCCCTGACACCACCAGCCTTTTGGCCAGTCAAGCATTCTCCTTGAGGCTATGCCTGCTCTATATTGCAGCTTAACCACAGGTGCACCTTAGTCCCTTTGAAGTATTCCCCAGTGATATCCAGCCCTGGCAATGATTACTGTTGGAAATCCCAGATCTTCTGCCCCAAAGCAGCATACCCCAATTTATCAGTTGTACCTTAAATCACCACTCCTGTAAACCACACAGCACTTGTGAGCCCTTATAAAAACTCAAAGGAGGTTCATTTCAGAAACAATAAAGATTTAACTAGCAACAAGAGAGTGATCACAAAACATGAACCTGGCTCTACACTTATTAATAGTTAGCTTTTTTAGCTACTCAAGTAGGTTTTCCTCCTGAAGTTCAGTCTACTACAAAGGTGGCTGGTTTCCCAAGAATCAGGATCCAAACATTCATATAATTGTGTTCCCTACCCTCAGCTTCACAAGTGATTTCCTCAGTGAGTGAATTCAGAGTTCTTCTCCCTCCTATTATACTCAATACATAGCCTTTTGCATCTATCTCTTCATGGCCAGGGCAAACCTGGCTTGTTAGAATGTTCTTTTTTTCACCTTCAAGGCATTTTGATTACTTGCATTTGCCTCTGATCATTTCCCATAGAAAGTCTGAGTATTGTCCAAGGCTAAACAATTGATCCTTACATTGCATCACTGTTTAAACAGAGCGGGATGAGAGCTTTCCCCTGTCCAAATGGACCATCCCTGAACCATATTATCCCCTAGGACTAGTTTTTCCTCCAAATCCATAAAACATAGTAAATATAAATACATGATTCCTTAAATATTACCCAGGCATGTGTCTTGGAGAGACTGAGTCTTGAGAAATTACAAGCTTTCTATGTACAGTAGACTTCCGATAATCCGGCACCTTTGGGACCTAGGTGGTGCCGGATTATCGGATATGCCAGAGTATCAGGAGGTACTCTGGCGGGGGGCTGTGATGGGTCTGCTGAGACCTGCACTGCGTCTGAGGGGTCGGAGGGGAATGGCGTGGCGAGGGGCGAACCCTCTGCTGTTTTGCAGGAAGGCGGGGGAAGCCCCGTGTAGCTACCGAGAGTTTCCGGGAGGGGAGCAGGCTCCCCACCGCCCAGACTGCAGTAGTTATCGCCAACGAGGGGGGTGAGGGGTGGTGCTGCGAGACCAACCCGGCAGCACCCCAGCTGCTCTGCTCTGCCACTTCCCCAAGTCTGCCGCTGCCGCTGCTGAAACTGACAAGCGGCGGACAAGCGGTGGAGCAGAGCAGCTGGGGTGTTGCCGGGTTGGTCCCACAGTGCTGCCCCTCACCCTCCTGCTCGGCAATAACTACTGCAGTCTGGGGGGTGGGGAACCCGCTCCCCTCCCGGAAACTCTCAGTGGCGGCGCGGGGCTTCCCCCACCTTCCTGCAAAAGGGCGGAGGGTTCGCCCCTTGCCACACCATTCCCCGCCAGCAGCTCCAATTGTCCGGCAGGCCGGAGTGCTTCCGGGTTCCAGTTGGTGCTGGACTATCGGGCGTGCCGGACCACTGGATGCTGGACAATTGGAGTTTTACTGTACCTTATATATTATGCTTTATGGATACATATCCTGTAAGACGTGTTTGGTATAGTGTTTGTCAGACCTGGGGTGAGAGTTGTTTGCATCGAACAGGGGGCTCTTTGCCAGGGGGTCTCTCTGTTTCAGTGGTTTAAACCTCCCTTTGATTCCTGCCTTTCCCCCTCCTCCATCACCAAGCCAAAATACCCTACTCTAGGCTCAGGTACAGACTGAGAATCAGCAACAGCAATTTTGAAGTGGGATAAAATGAGGGGAAAGGTTAGTCTGTAAAAGAGGAGCTGTCTGAGTTATTAGCTAAATCTGGAATCAGAGACACTCTGGAGATGTGATCCAGATTTGTCTTAATCTTTTCCTGCTTCCATAATGCTGTTCGGGTGGGTGGAAGGAGGGGGGAATCTGACCAGGAGCTGGTCTCTAAACACATACTGCATCAATAACCATATCAGGCTTTCATTCAGGATTGGCACATTAGCTACAACAGGTACCCCACATTTTGTCATACTGAGAACCACAGTTGCCAAGAGGGAAAGATGTGTTTTATGTATTAATGCACACCATTTGCTGAACAAGCCTTTCTAATAATAACTGCTAACTCCTATGGAGTGTATTGCAGCTGCTTTCATCTCCAATCTCACCTTTAATGTCCAGGGGCTGGGGTTTAAACGTCTCAGAGGGGTAGCCATGTTAGTCTGTAACTTTAAAAAATGGAGTAGCCCTGTAGCACCTTAGAAATTAACCAAAATACATAGTATCAAGAGCTTTCGTGGGCAAAGCCCACTTTTTCAGATGAGCAGAAGGGCTACGTGGTTCAAGATGGAGCATTGTGTGGGGATGTGCACCTTGGAAAACTGCATCTCCTTATTAAATAAACCAGGGCCACTTCTGAGCTACAGGCATTGTTGCAGGAGTAGAGGAGCTGTCTTTAGCCACAAAGCTGCATCGTGGCCACCCGAGATCTAAGCGTGTAAGGGAAAGGCAAAAAGCCCTGCCAGCTTTAGCATCTGCTTTGCTAGCTCCTACCTCCTCCACAAAAGCCAGATTAAAATGTCATGGTGTGGTGTGTACTACTCGGGGAGCTAGCAAATCCAAGTCCGAAGCCTGGCGAGCACCCCAGAGAGCTGCTCTATTCTTCATGCATCACCCTCCTGCACGGCAGAGAATATGGCCCCCTGCATTTCACCAGCTTACAGGCTCAGGAATGTGAACTGGTGAACTCCTATCAGTGCCAATGCAGTGGAGAGCTAACTCATCTCGCATGCAGTTAGGTATACAAATTGAATCTCCCAAATCTAGGACAATCTGGTCCGGCAACATCCACGGTACAGCAAGGCCACAGGTGTTGCTGGACCAAAGAGCCCGAGGCCAAGTGTGGGAGCCAGCCAGGAGAACACAGGGCTGGGGAGCTTGGGCTGGGCATGATTTTCCAGAAATGCTTTTAACGGAAAAGATTTCCGTTAAAAGTATTTTCGGAACAGAGCGTCTAGATTGGCAGGATGCTTTTCCACAAAAGCACTTTTTGCGGAAAAGCGTCCGTGGTCAATCTTGACGCGCTTTTCCGCAAAAAAGCCCCGATCGCCATTTTCGTGATAGGGGCTTTTTTGCGGAAAACAGTACAGTGCTGTCTACACTGGCCCTCTTGCGCAAATGATTTGCGCAAGAGGGCTTTTGCCCGAATGGGAGCAGCATAGTATTTCCGCAAGAACACTGAGGATCTTACATGAGATCATCAGTGTTCTTGTGGAAATTCAAGCGGCCAGTGTAGACAGCTGGCAAGTTTTTCCGCAAAAGCAGATGATTTTGCGGGAAAACTTGCCAGTCTAGACACAGCCCCAGTATCAGTGGGGCCAAGTGGCGAATGGGAAGCCCCCGCCCTAGACAGGGAATCTCTGTGGAAATGGCACCAGGAAGAGGCTGGGCAATCCCAGGCCTGTGAACCCCTAGCAAGGAGCAAGACTGGCCCCAGCAATGGAGCTGCCAGTGGCCAGGCAGTCCCGGACCAGGGAACTCTGAGGAACCCCTTGTACCAGTGGAGCCAGCAGCATCCAAGCAAGGCTGGCGGTAGCGGGGCAGCTGGCAGGGGAACCCCCGGAGGCAGTAGGGCTACCAGCAACCAGGCCAGCTGGAACCCTGGGGAACTCTGGTGGCAGCAGGTGGGCAGCAGGGTAGGAGCCCAAGCCTTGGGAGTCCCAAAGAGAAGAACAGGGGAGCATTGACCTCCCTTGGTCCAGCAAACTCCCTGGTTCAGAACTGCTCAGGTCCCAAGGGTGCTGGATGAGGGAGGTCCAACCTGTAGTGACTGTATGGCTATTAGTGGATCCAGGGCAGTCTCCGCTCTGCCTTGTTACTTTCACAAGCTCACCACCTTGGGCTTGGCCCCAGTGTCTCCATTTAATGCGTGACGTGTCTTTTGCTCTTTACCCAACAAGCATGAGATGCAGGAAGCACCAACACTGTGTGGGGTTCAAATAACCATGTTTACTAATTGTAAACCACACTGAAACACACTGCTGCTCTGCCAGGCTGCTAACCCACAGACTACACTAAGCACCATAAGAGGGCTTACCTGCTGCCTAAAGGGATCCAGCCCAACTCCTGGAGAAGAATTCCAATCTGAGGAGGAGGTACATGCTGAGATGCCATAAAACTGTGGTAAAGCTGGTGGATCTGGCGCCTGGAGGACTTTTCCTGCCTAGGGAAATCTTCAGTCGGTGTTGATTTCTATGCCACCCCTCCAGGTCTCTGGCACAGAGATCGTGACCCAGAGAAAAGACGGAATATCTATGCCCTGACAATCCCTGGCTGCTGGAACTAGCCATTGTGAGCGCTGCTTTATGCCAGGGAGCAGGCCAGTGCAGTATTCGCCACAGGACTGGGAAAGGCAAAAGTAACATCAAGGCACTGTTGCTTTGACCTCCTGAGGTTGGCCAGGCAGAACCAAAATTCTGGACACATTCCAAGATTCAACCTCTGAGTGGATCTTAGTCAGGTTAGTGACAAATCTTGTCAGGCTCTGGTTCCTAAGGCTACGTCAACACTACAGCTGGATCGATGCTGAAGCAATTGATGCACCAGGGGTCGATTGAGCAGGTATTCTACCCCCGAATGAGAAGAGTAAGATAAATTGATGGGAAAGTGTCTCCTGTTGACCCAGCATGATGTATAAATTGCATTAAGTCAGCCTACGCTACACTGACTCCAGCTACATTATTCACTCATTATGGGATGAGTTAGAAAGAGTTGCTACGCTAGTGCAGTCCCAGTGCTTAGGGTTTCCAGTCGTCACTAGGTAGAAATTTCAGTAGACAGCATTGGCTCACCCAGCTCTGAGCTAGAGACTTTTTTTCCCAGGACTTCATGTACACCAGGAAACTGAGCTGCTGCTGTTAATGACCATTCATCAACAACAGATTTTTGTGAACTGGTGCTAAAAATGGTTTAAGGGCTGGGATAGAGATGGGATGTAACCATTTTCCACACCTTTCTGGAAAACATGACTGAGATCTGGTGGAACAAAATGGTACCATCAATGCCTGGGACAGTTGTTGTGTGGGGAAGGAGGCATTGTACATGTGTTGTGAGCTCAAGATGGTCTTTTGCAAAGCCTTTTCACCAGAGCTAGACAAAGGTCTCCAGGAAAGTGATTACACGATGTAGGAAGCTATAGAAAACCACATCCCTCTAATATTGGTTATGTCTACACAACAGGCTCTACAGAAGTACAACTACACCACTGCAGGGGTACAGCTGTAACACTGTATTGCAGAAGCTTCCTACAGCAACAGAAGGGGGCTTTCTGTCGATGTAAGTAATTCACATCCCTGAGCAGGGGAAGAATTCTTCTGTTGACCACACCCCTGATTGCCATAGCTATGTTAACCTAAGTGTAGACCCAGGCCATTATCTCCTGTCATTTTGGTCATCAAATACCTAAAAGGGTGTTACAAGGAGAAGGGAGAAAAAAATATTCTCCTTAACTTCTGATGATAGGACAAGAAGCAACGGGCTTAAGTTGCAACAAGGGAGGTTTAGGTTGGCCATTAGGAAAAACTTCCTGACTGTCAAGGTGGTTAAACACTGGAATAAATTGCCTAGGGAGGTTGTGGAATCTCCATCACTGGTGATATTTAAGAACAGGCTAGACAGACATTTATCAAGAATGATCAAGATGGTGCTTGTTCTGCCATGAGAGCAGGGGATAGGGCTTGATGACCTGTGGAGGTCCCTTCCAAAACTAGTATTATATGATTCTATGAATATCTCCTTCTTCTCCATAGTCACTCTTGGCTGCAAAGGGCTGTAGTGTAAGACATGCATCAGGTTATGTGGTGGTTTGCCCCACCCAGAACTACCTGCAGGTGTAGTTTGTAGTAGAATTTGTTCTTTAGTAAAAACAGAAAAGGCATTGCCTCACCTATCTAATCTTTAAAATAATGAGTGGGATGTGGAAAGTAGACTCCATATGGACCAGGAAGCTCCAGTCTGGGATTTACCTGTACTGTCACAGGTGAAACATATTCAATAATGAATTATTCTGTATTCCACGGGGAGGAAGAAGGAGAATTGAGGGGAGACGTGTCCTTCCTGTCTGGCTTGAGTTCAGACTCTATGGCTGCATCTAGACTGGCAAAATTTTCCGCAAAGGCAGCTGCTTTTGCGGAAAAACTTGCCAGCTGTTTACACTGTCCACTTGAATTTCTGCAAGAACACTGACGATCTCATGTAAGATTGTCAGTGTTCTTGCAGAAATACTATGCTGCTCCCGTTCGGGCAAAAGCCCTCTTGTGCAAATGCTTTTGCGCAAGAGGGCCAGTGTAGACAACGCGGTATTGTTTTGCGCAAAAAAGCCCCGATGGCGAAAATGGTGATCGGGGCTTTCTTGCGCAAAACCGTGTCTAGATTGGCACAGACGCTTTTCCGCAAAAAGTGCTTTTGCGGAAAAGCGTCCTCCCAATCTAGATGCTCTTTTCCGCAAATGCTTTTAACGGAAAAACTTTTCCGTTAAAAGCATTTGCGGAAAATCATGCCAGTCTAGACGTAGCCTATTAGTGGACTCAGCTCACCTGTGACAGTCCCAGGTGAATGTGCTCTGGCTGGAGTTTCATGCTTACAGTAAATGCATTCTAATTACTCCTCTGAGGAAGGAGTGTTCAGTGAGGCAGCCAGCGCTGAGAAGACCCAAGCAAAAGTACATGCCTGGAGAGTTTTGACCCAGTTCATTTCCTCGTGAACTAACTTGTCCAGGTGCCATGGGCTTCAGAACACCATGCTGGGCTCTCCGGTATCCTAGCATAAAAGAAACGAACAAAGAACACACACAAGGGTTGTCTGACCGCCTCATTCCTAATTTTGCTTTGATCTAACATTTAATTTAATCAGATATTCTGTTTTTTCCTGTGGCTTTGTAACTGCCACCATGTGCAAAGTGTAAGACAGTGCTCAAGCATTGTAAAATAAGATTTAATTACGCAATTACTAGATGCATTAGTTAATATTTATGTAGCACTTTGAACTTGTAAAGCACTTGATAAGTGCAAAGTATTGTTACTAATCCAGAATTCATTTTGGGGGAGAGGGAAAACACACCTAAATAAGCCAGATCCTCAGATCTATCAGGGATAGGGTAGGTTTACTTGGACCTGGCTCAGCACAGGGACTGGGCAGGATGACCATTCAAGCTCCTTTCCAACCTTTCATTTCAATGCTTCTATGAGAATCCCAGCTCCAGTTTGGAATCCAGCATTAACAATGGTGTGATAGTGGTCTTTTACATCAGTCTACCAGAAGCAGCAGAAGGTCCCTCAAAGTAGAGATCCACAACATCCAAATAATGGCCCCACCTCCACATCACCCCTACCTCCAGAGGTCCTGCCCCTGCATCACCCCCTCTCCCCAAGCCTCTGTCCTCACATTGTCCAGTCCCCCAAGACCCTGCTTTCACATCCCTTCTGCCCCTCCTCTTGCACTGCCCCTTCCCACAAGGCCCTGCTCCCGTACTGCCTCTTCCCCCAAGACCTCTCCCCACCATCACTCAACCTTGTGACCACTGAAATGCAGGGGGACCTTGGTCTCCTGGCTTCTCCATTCCAGCGCTCCTGCCTAGCACAGTGTTTTCCCTGCAGAACAGCTCTGTAATGCTGCAAACCTCACTGCTTGGCCTACTTTAAAGGTACAAATCTAACTTTTATTAGCAACCAAATAATTACTGAATCAAGGTCTACTAATTAGTTTTTTTATGGCAGTTGTTATTAGAAGAAGGGAGGTGATTTATCTATAGAACAAAGGGGGGGAAAGGAACACCTGAAAGTTATTCATCTTTAATGACTCTAAGGAGTTATTCCTATTTGTCTCTTGACAGCTACTGCTCTCTGCTGGTAGCAAGCATTCGTTGTGTTTTATTATTTGTTTCATTCCTTTTTTACATTCTGTGAGCCCTGTGCAGGGGAAGATGGCTCCTTTTGCATACTGTTGCTCACAGAGGTTGTCTTTTCTTCCTATAGCTGCTATACAGGCAGCTTGGCTTTAACACACACCGGGGTGCACGGAAAGGGGCAAACCAGGCTGGACTTTAATCTGGCGTTCCTGAGACAAACCGCTGCGACCTGGGAAGCGCTGAACTCAGCACAGGCAGTGGGAGTGACTTACATTAGGAATGCAGAGGGTGTAATACCACAACTGATTCATGGAGCAGCATGGATGTTGGCCTCAGAAGGACATGTGTCCCCTCCCCTTGTGTCATACTGCACAGCTTTGTAGTAACCATTCAGTCCTGGGCGGCCAAGGTTTTGTTACAAGAGCCACCATTCTGCAGTCAGAGAATGTTACAGTCTGAGGGGAAACGTATCTTATATTTTTATGCTACTTAGATCTTAGTTCCTTCTGTGGTGCTGACACACCAGGCAGTCCAGTTCCTCCACTGGTTGTGTCACTTGCTAGCTGTGGTATTTCTTCTTAGATAATGCTAGCGTATTCAGTATCTTCCTCTGCCACGGTTTTCTGCCAGTTCTTTGTTGGCCTTCCTGGCTTTCCCTTTCCTTCCTCAGGGACCAATTCAATAGCATGTTTCCTATCAGCCATACAGCATACATGTCTCCATCACCTGGGCCTTCTTTCTTGGAGGATATTTTTAACATGTCCTCCTCTGTCAGTGCTGTTAGTCTCACATTTGCTGTTTTGTCGTTCCATGAAATATGCAGTATCTTCCTCGGCCATCAGTGATAGGCAGCCTGCAGTCTCTTTTGGTTAGCTACTGTTGTGGGTCACGTCTCTGCTCCAGACAATAGCATGCTCAGAACAATCACATGGCATAAAATGTCCTTTAGTCTGGTTTGGAGACAGTACATAAAAATGTAATTATAAATATTGCATCATAATGCATAGTTGGAAAGGGCAAAGTTATGGGTGGATTGTAATGCATGAGCCCAAAGGGACAGAGTTAAGGTTGTGAATACAAATGTCATTACATGAGTGCTCTCCAACATTTGTAAGCACCAGATCACTTTTTGAATTTAAATGCAATCCAGGATCTCTCTCAAAGTGAAATAACCTTGCCCAACACCCTTCCCCATGGCCTCACCACTGCCCCCACCCCTTCTCTGAGGCCACATCTTGTTCCCTCCATCTTCATCCTTCCCTCCTCCATGCTCACTCACTTTCACTAGGCTTGGCCAGGGTAACTAGGAGTACAGGCGGAATGCCACCAGGCAGAACCAAACCTGGGACTTCTGGAGCTTAGTGCATGAGCCTGCTACACTTGAGCTAAAAGCCAGCTTGCTCACAGCTAAGGCCATAGAGCACCCTCATTCTTCCTCTCTCTGTGTGGTCTTGATTCTACTACATGGGACAGTACCACACACCCAGCGTTTGTGTGGGTTACACAGGCTCTGGTCTTGGGCACAGGGATTCAGCGTGTGGAAGGGGCTGAGCCTGGGACAGGGAGTTGGGGTGTTGGAGGTGGTTTGGGATGCAGGCTCTGGGGGGAGTTTAGGTTCAGGAGGGAATCAGGCCTGGGGCAGGAGGCTGGAGTGCAGAGGAGGTTCAGGGCTGGGACAGGGGTAGTTGATAGCCTCCTAGCCAAACCAATCAGAATCACCTGTCAGAAACTTCAGGCTGTACCAGTAGATCCCGATCTACTGGTTGGTGATCACTGCATTACATGAACCAACAACATACATACAGTAATTCAAAATGCACCTATGTTTTTCAAAGCTGCCTTTGTATTCTATCATGATCATATAACTCTGCATATGAGCATAGTGTGTTATCTGTTGACTGGCACGTCACACTACCTAGAGCTGGGTGGTCATATAATGAAAAGCCCTATGAGTGAACTTCAAAAGGTCTGGCCGTTTGGTTTTGAAGTCATGGCACATTCAAAATATACCCATGGATGGATATTCGGCACAGCCAGTTTCATTGTGAGGTAACGTCCAGTTGCCCTGCTGCAGTAACACTCTGCTTAGGATCCCCACAGCTGCCTTAACATCCTGTCCTCTGTGAGACTTGTCTCAGGAGAACTCTTTGCAGTGCCGTGCTCTCCCTCGCAGGGCAATAAGTAAAAGTGCCCATGCAACAGTCTCCTGGTGCAGAAGGGAGAGAGTTAACTCTTCCTGAGGCAAGGGGAGAACAAAGCTGTGTGCTTCCAGTGCTGGGATTGTCAGGAGCCAGTATGAGGGCAGGAAGGCTGGGCCCAGCTGTGGTAAATGAAACCCTTCTGCAGAGCTCTTTAAGCAAAGTGATGCACCTTGGCCTGCTCTAGTTGCTGCCCCACTGGTGGCCTGACCAGAGGGAGTTTACTTGGAGAGACTCCTTCCCCAATTTGTAAAAAAATTAACTTTTACAAAGCCATCACTCTGTTAATCACAATGCCTGGCCCTTACATAGCATTTTTCATTGGTAGATCTCAAAGTACTTCACAAAGGAGGTAAGAATCATTATCTTTGTTTTATATGTGGGAAATTAAGGCATGGAGAGTTGAAATGATGTGTCCCAGGTCACCTAAGAGACCAGTGGCAGAGCTAGGACTAGCAGTCCAGGTTCCTGTATTGCAGTCCAGAGCTCTATCCACTAGGAAACATGGTCTTATAGAGCTGATAATAAGCTTTTTTGGTTCATGGGTATATCACTTTGAAGAACACTGTCAGGTTCAGAAACCATGGAACAGACTCTTAGCTACTATAAATCTATATAATTGCACATGGAGCCCAGTAGATTTTGGCCTGATTCTGCGCGTCTGGAGCGGGTTTTCCCATTGCAGGACCATGTGTCAGTTTCAGACCAGAATATTATTAAAGTTGATGGGGGGCCTTTAATAGAAGCACTGTCTTGATAGTGGTGGATTAGCCACTGGGTCAATGGGGCCTGTGCCCAGGGGCCCAGTCCAATTGGGGTGGGGAAGGAAAAATGGGCAACTAGCCCACTCCAGTCAGCCAAGGAGCAAGGTTGAGGCATGGGGGCTTGCCTGCTCCATCTGGCTCTCCTATCTGGGAGCTGGATTGGGCACAGAGGCTTGCCCCCCGTACCCTATTTCCCCAGCAAGAGTCCAGGTGGGGAGGGGGCATAGGTGAAAAGAGTGGAGAGACCCCCTATCTGTCCTGGGACTCCACAAAACCATAATCTACCTCTGTTTGTTGAGCTAGCAATTTGCAAAAGCTTCTCTCTACCAAACCCCTAAACTTTCAGCACAATTTACCCTGATGTGTACCCCATTAAAATGTAGCCAGCCAAGATTTGCACACATGGGTGCCTAAACATGGGTTTCTGAAGCCATATTTAGGTTCCCTGAATGAACAGCCTGATTTTTTAAGAGTGCAGAACTCTGGGAGCTACTGGTATTCCTTGAAAATCTTTTTTTTTTTAATCAGCATACTTACGTTGAGTTGTTGATATAACTAGCTACAATTAGGCTCCCATTTTGGAAAGTGTTGGCCAATTGTAAACAAAAACCAAACCAATGAGAACAAATATTGTTACCGTGTCCTATGTGCAAATTCCAACTTCAAATGCTGTTACCTCAGTGAACATGTTCATTGAGTTCATAAGGAGAGAACGAGCATTAATGTAATGGCCTGTACTTTCCATGGGGCTTAGTAATGTTACAGCTTTTTCAAAGGCACAGCTACACCACCATAGTGTAGACTCTTCCTGCATCAGCAAAAGGTTTTTGTTGATGTTTAGTTAATCCACCTCTCTGAAAGCTGGGTCGACACAGGGGGTTAGGCTGACCTAACTACGGCACTCAGGGTGTGAATTTTTTCACAGCCCTGAGAGGCATAACTAGGTTGGTTTAATTTTTAAGCATAGATCAGGCATTAGTCATCATTAGCATATTTTTTCATGTGTTGTTCTTGCTCAAACAGCGCCACCGAGTGGCCTGTTGTGAAGATGCTAGAGCAGTGGCTGCTTTCAGATTATTTGGCGGCAAGCCTGTGGTGAATGGAGGTGGTTAATTTGAGGAAGGGTGAAGGGATTAGTACTTTGGTAAACAAAGAAATTCATCTTTAGGAATAATCAGATTACTTTTGGGCTGGAAAACTATATGGATGACTCACGGTGACTTTTCTTGGCAATCCGTAATTCCTCTTCTAAATGTAGGGCGGATGTTGTATGATATAGTGCAGCTGCCTGCTGCAATCAGGCACACTGCAAAAGTAATCAGTACTCAATTACTTCTAAGATAATATTCAGTGCCATGTAACTGATTACTTCAGAGACATGGCAAGTAGTAATTTATGATAGATTCGTTTTTTGCAAAGTAAATGTAAACAACCCTGGTAGTGAATTCAGCCTTGCTTACAAGACAGCATTCCTTAATAGTCCGAGTTGGGGAGGGAGGTGAGCTAGGAGATTTGTGTTCTCTTTCCAATTCTGCATCTGATTCACTGTGTTACCTTGGGTAAATTACCTAACCGTTGTGTGCCTCAGTTTCCCGTTTTGTATAATGGAGATAATACTTTATAAAATGTGTTCCCATTGTTATCAAGAAGGCAATATATTACTGAAGCTTATTATTTATGTTGGGACACAGGCTCTTTCAGGCGAGTGAAATATATGCTCAAATTATCTCCAATTTTAGTCTCGGCCACAACAGCCTACATTTATAATATTAAAAATGTTAATAGAAGGCCAAGCTGTCATCAGTTTTTTTCCTCAGGACTGTCCTGATTTGACAAATCTCACAGATTGTTATAATATTCTGATTTTCTATGGGTAGTACTGACGCATTGTAACACTGCCTCTGAATGTCCTGACATTGCAGCATTACCACATAGCGAGGTTAATGCCATGGGGCCCTGACATCAGTGAATTGAAAGATGGCCATGTTCCTCTTCAGGCCTGTGAAATCATAGCCCCGCTCTTACTCAATGGCAAAATGCCCAACATCCCCTCTATGCATATTACAATAGCACTTAAAACCCATGGCACTTAAGACCAGCCCCGTTATGCACAGCTCTGTACATAGAAGGTACGTCTATACTGCACACTTACTTTGAAATAAGCTCTTCCAAATACTCCAGAATAGCTTATTTTGAAATACCTCATCTACACTACAGGGAAGCCTCAAAATTAGTCCAAGGTAGGCTTCCCTAATGTGGACACGCTACCTTGATTTAGAGCCCTAAGAAGCACTGGGGAGTAATTACTTTGGCCCTGAGAAGGAGCTATTTTGAAATAGCAGCAGTGATGCATCCACGCTACAGCTATTTCAAAATAACTATTTCAGAATAGGCATTATTCCTTGTGGAATGAGATTTACAGAAGTCAGAATAAGCCATCTGTTATTTCAAATTTATTTCAAAATAATGGAATTATTGTGTCGACACTTGCATCATTATTTTAAAATAACGTCAGTTATTTCGAAATAACTGTGCTGTGTAAATGCACCCTCACATAGGAAGAGACAAAGAGCCAGCCATGTCAATAGACAAGACGGACAAGGAAAGTATTATCTTCAGATTACAGATGGAGGACTGAGGCAGGAATTGAACCTGATGTGTTGGAATCCCAGTCCCCACAAGACCATCCTGCCTCCGTTGGTGCAGAATAGGGCTCCAGGCAGCTTGAGTGAGGAGCTTTACTGTTGCTCCTCTTTCAAGAAAGTGCAACAAAGCTATTTTTAAAAATCCATATTCATCTAAGAACATTATCAATAATTAAAAAGAAAACACCATTATTATGGAAATCAGCACACCTCTGGGTCTGCGAGAACAGGAAATTTCCTAATGAGTTACTGGCATCCTCTTGTACTTACTGATAAGCAGCATGCAGAGAGTAAGACATTTTCCCATGCAATGGACCATCATTCTCATTCCCAGACAGCGTGTGTCATTGACATTTGATAATTAAAGAGATGCTGTCCTAGCATTTTTCATAATTTTTCAAATAATTTTCCTCTCTGTTTACATTAGGGAGGTGACAAATTCATTTTTTACGGTGATCACCTGAATACCAAACGGAAGTTATCATTAATGGAACCACAGACATAATTCATGTTTTCTGGATCTTCCTGATCAGCACTGGTGTAGCAAGATTCAGGAGAAAGGGGCATGCAACAAATAGGGGCTCCTGCAGCAAAAAATGCACCGATAGTGCTTGATGGTGATGATTATAAAACATTCACACTTTAACTCTTCAAAGCACTTTGCAAATGTTAATAAATGATCTGCACATGTGATATTAGCTTTTTGACACTGAAGCTACATCTGTACTACAAGGCTTTTTTGCAAGAGGAAGTGCAAATGGAGCGCTCATTTGCATATGTCGCACTGGCATTTGCATTTCCTCTTGCGGAAAAGCCTTGCAGTATAGACGTAGCCTTGGGGTCAGATCCTTGGCCTCCATTGCCACATTGCAGATTGGATGAAGAGCTGCCCCAACAGTCATAGGAGACCTAGGGTATGGGATGTCTACAGTAGCCCCCTAGATCAAACTAGGGAGGCTAATGTAGGCATTCGAAATTGCAAATGAAGCCCAGGATTTAAATATCCTGGGCTTTATTTGCATCTTCCCGTCTAGTCGCCATTTTGAAATTCCACTAGCCCGAAGTAACTGACCGTGGCTACAAGCGGCAGTTAAACGGTAATTCGAACTAAGTCCTTAGTTCGAATTAACTGTTACTCCTCCTGGAATGAGGTGTAACAGTTAATTCGAACTAAGGACTTAGTTCAAATTACCATTTCACTGCCGCGTGTAGCCGCGGACAGTTACTTCGGGCTAGTGGAATTTCAAAATGGCGACCGGACGGGAACATGCAAATAAAGCCCGGGATATTTAAATTCCAGGCTTCATTTGCAATTTCGAATGCCTGCATTAGCATCCCTAGTTTGAACTAGAGGGCTAGTGTAGACATACCCCTAGAGTGGAGAGTCTTGGTCTCTTTGCTGTACGTATAGGGCCCCTCTGTGGTAGGCTGCTTTCCAGAGACATGGATGGAGCACACTGTGCTCTGGCAACCCTGAATCCTAGGGGTCACGAAACAGAACACCCTTAAAGTTGTTTTTACTTGCACTAATGGGTAAACCAGCTGCTGGCTACACCAGGATCTGGTGGTGATGAAAAGACACTAATGCCTCTCCACACTCCTCAATGTATAATTAAATATGGAGGAGGGGAAAGAGAAATCGTGGTTTATCACACTTAATTTATCTTAAATACAGGTAAATTAATTCCCTTAACCTGTATTAGTTCCTCATGAGAATAAAGAAACAGCTTCTACTCCCAATGAAATGGGCCATCACTCCTCTCATATCAGAGATTCCATATACCAAGGGACTCTTTTCTTTCTTTCTTTCTTTCTTTCTTTCTTTCTTTCTTTCTTAGCTTTAAAGAATACTATGGAAAACTTTCTCCCTAAAACTACAATAACATCTGTGTGGGAAAAGCATTTTATCATTTTTTCTTACCATCTCCAAATCTAAGTAAGGGTTTACATTCTGTCTCTGTCTCAGTCTATTACAAAGAGTGTGGAGTGTGACAGCTATAAGTAGCAATACAAGTGCCAGAAGACAGTGGTTTTGTGAACGTGCATGTGCACCACAGGCCTCTCTTTACTGATGTCACACTTGTTTAGGTATTGAGAGCATATCACCCCCCAATGAAACACACTGGTGCCTAGTGACCTGCAAGGTAGGAGTGAAAGAGCTTTTCCTATGCTTTATGAAAATATCATTATGAATATGCATAACTGGAAAATGTTTTATACACAATACTACTTGTAAGCTATCATTTTAAAAATTATAGTCTGCTGAAAGTGTATATTCTATTTGTATGCATGTATCATCCCTGTATTTGAAGTCAGAAATATGAAGTTTAAACCTGTTTTGCCAATCTAGACGTGCAAAGTTAGGGCCATTCAGGGCATTTTAGAAACTTGACGGCTCGTGGATAAGGACAATGATCTGTAAATAGGTTGTTTTTTCCTATGGACCAGCCAGCTGGAGGAGCTCAGAGTCCCCACAAAGACATATGACCGTGTCACCTGATGCTGGAATCCATCTTGAATTTTGTATTTTCCAGAGAGGTGGGAGGGGGAAGGGGAATTGAACAAAGGGTTCTCACCCTAGAGAAATTCCATAAAAGGCAAAGAAAATAAACAATGATGGTCTTCAGCTGGCTTTACGGACTGCCTCAGCATCCAAAGAGAATACATGAAAACACCTAGAAACAAAATGACTGGCATGACAGGGTGGATGAGAACTGTTGGACCCAGGTCAGAAAGGACATCTCTGGCCTGCAAAGGGCTTTACCCGAAACAAGAACTAGAGTGAGAAATTACGGTTTGTAATAAGTTCCCTTAGTGTATTGAGCTTAGCTTACATGTTTTATGAGTTACATAAAACTTTATATAGTGTAAGACAGATTTATCTGAGGTTCTGATCCCACTGGGGCTGTGCACCTAGGTGCCGTGTCAAGTCCCTTTGATTTAGCCTTCCCAGAGCTGAACTGATCTACGTCTCTGTGTTGCTCAGCTGTGCGCTGTGATCCCACCTCTGTGCTAGTGCTGGAGGGTAGGGTGGTGGGGTGCCCTAAAGGGCAGTAAAGTTGGATCCATGGTATTTCAGCACGCCAAATGCTAGTCACAAGGGGATCACTGTGACCGAATCCAGCACAGTAGGTTAGTAAGCAACTCCGGTTTCAGGGTCAGCAAGGCTGAGTACAGGCAAGCAGGAGTTAATGTTACAATGCCATTGTCCCCCAGGATACGTTATATGATTATCCTCACTATACACACAGCATGCTAGGGTGGGCACTTCATGGTCGATGAGTGATTCTACTGCTACTCTTTGTACTGCTTCATTTATTTGCCATCAGATAGACAGAGAAACAAATTTCAAGCCACTGCTTCCTATTCTTCAGGGTTCATCCTGGATAAGGAAATCAATAATTCGGCCCTTTCTTGAAGTAGCTCTGTTAAAACAGGGCAGAGTTAGGCCTGACATTTTATGTGTGTATGTGTCTCTAAACTGCCATCCATCTCCACTCTGCAAATCAACAATTATATGACATTCCCCAGGAGGAAGACGTGCTCCTCTCTCAAGCTCAGAGTAATGGTTTGGAGGCAGCGGTGTGTAAACAGATCCCCAGTGCTAGAGCTTGCGGGATAACCATTTATGCTCATAAAACAAACCCAGATTTGGTTCCAGTCCTAAATGTTCCCTTACAGCTATTCTGTGTAGCCTGTACTAGTTAGACAAATACCACTTACATGCAAAATGATATCCAAATATAAGCCAGGCTTGTCATCTTGTGTAAACCCTCGTAAATTTCTTTGAGTGCTTAAATTCTCTTCCATCTCATTGACCTGATATAATGATTGCAGTTCTTTACTGCTCCGTCCATCTCTCTTGTCAATAGCCCAGGAGGAAAAAGTCTAGGCGGACTTATTTCCTTGTTTCTTGGTGTGCCTCATTTCTTACCCTGTCTTGCTGCCTCTCTCAGATCTCTTTCAGCAGAGAGAAGCAGCATCATCACTGGATTCTTATCTTGTGACACTTTCTTCCTTGTTCTTGGAAAGCCAGGAAAGGAAGCTTGAGTTTTATAATGAAGCCACTGCAAGAGGCACGTAGTCATGGATCAGGATCTTCTTGTGCTAGGTGCTGTGCAAACACTGAACAAACCGTCCTGGTGTAAATAGGTGCAGCTCCATTAACTGTAATGGAGAGAATCGGGCCCTGTGTATTCTGGCTATTGCTTTCTTTAATTTTTTAATTTTTTCTTTGGCATCGGCACTCGTTGGTATTGAGGCTGGAGGGGGGCATGCTGGGAAGGGAGGTGGATATAAGAGTAATGAAAGGGGAGTGGGTAAAGGAAAAGGAAAAGGAAACTGAAAGGAGGAAAGGTAGAAAGGACATAGAGGGTGTGAAGAGGGGCTGGGAAACCAAGGGCCTACTTTTCCATGGTGCTGAGAACCTGTTTTTCCCAGTGAATGGTGAGCGCTCAGGATCTCTGCAAATCAGACCAATAATATGAGCAGGAAGAATGCAGTTATGCCACAGTTGTGTGCTGGTGGGAAAGAGCTGGGATGAAGAGGGCCAGCAAACAACAGTGCCTGCAAATTAGAGATGGTGACCGGAGTCCAGCTTGTGAAGCTGAATGACTAGGACAATGCCAAAGGAGGCTCACCAGCTCCTTCTGGTTCTGGAAAGTGGGGAGAAGCTCTGACTTCCCCACTGTTCCTTTGGTAGTAGTTTGGGTGGAGGAGCTCTGAAGGTTTCGTGGTTGCTATAGCCTAACCTCAGCAAACTCCTCCCAGCTGATTCATTAATGGTAACATGGTGCTCACCTTAGCTTATTTACAGAGGCAGAAGACTTATCAACCTGGCTGGTCTTTTTAATGTCTATGCCCAATATTCATTGATTGGAAAATTGGTTGAGGCTAAGAACTTTTAATAATAATCTACGTGAGGCTGCCCTTTCATCCTTCACGGTCCCCAAAAAGTTCTCAAACTGTACAAATGCACCATCACGGAAATGCAGTCACTTTTGAGAGAGGTGATATTGTTGCTGAGAGACTGGGGCAATCTCCTGCCCTTAAGGAAAGCCTCGGGGGTTTACTGTCAAGGCAGATCAGATCTGGACATGGATTTTAACATTTTCTCTAAAAGAGCCGCTCTGTGTGTAATAAAGAAACCACCATGGACATTCTGAGGTTTGCTAAGTAAGCAGGGGACATTTCTTTGTTATCACCACTTTTTTCTCTCCTACTTCCCTGGTCTATCATCACTCCCAGTGGGCCCCTGTGATGGACCGGGCCAGGTCTGGGCACAGCTGAGGACATCCGCTCAGGGCGAATTGCTCAAACTAGGGGCTCCTTACAGCCCCCAGACTGGTGACCTCTCCAAACAGGCCACAAACCAGTCCCACAGAGCGCTTCAGCAGCCTGCCTGAAGCCTCACGAGCAAAACCCCTTCGACACCGCAGCAATATCTGTGCCCCAAATGGCTCCGGGCCTCATACACAGGTGGGGGGTCTTAGCACCCAATCCCACCTACCCCAAACAAGTTCTGTCCGGTTCCAAGAAACCAGCCACAGATCCCTGGTCAATTTACCCTCTGGACCTTACCCATAAATCACGCTGAGCCAATCCTTTAGAATCTATCCTCTAAAGGTTTATTACCACAAGAAAGAAAAGCATGAGAGTAAGGTTGCTAAAGAATCATACATTACATGCATTGAATCTCCCAGTTCTCGATAAAGGCTCTAGCAGAGATGTTACAACTGCTGGCTTAAAAGTCCTTGTTGCACATCCTAGGATCAGGATGGGTCCACAGTTCTTTCTGGCTCTTCGATCCCGGCATTGCTGCCTCTGGGATGAAGTGCTGAGCTGAGTACCAAGATGGAGTCGACCTGTGGCCTATTTATCCCTCCTTCCTGGTCTCTTCTTGGCTACAGCAGGTCACCTGGCCCATGGCCTATCCCTGTGTTCCCTGCTGGTAGCTCCTAGATATGAGTCACCACTCTTGAGGTGTGTCCTTGGCCTACAGAGGGCTATTGTTCCAGAGCTTTGGTCGTTAGCATGTCCATAGGCTGAGCTGCTTTGCCCATAGTTCAACCACATACAGAGAAACATTTGGTATCCACACAAAATACATGCTTATAACTTCACATACCGACATTATACAATCATATGAATAGCATATATGGAATCAGAAGAAAGTAGGCTTCTATTGGACACCTCACATGGCCCCCTTTGTGCCACTTTTGGGGCCAACACCCCCCCCCCCCATGGGTGCAGCAGTGATTTGGCTGCTCCCCTCAAAATCCAGTAATGTGACAGCCCCAATTACAGCAGTTGTCCCTTTTGATAGGATGCTGAATCTCAATCCTTCAAGAGTTTGTCCCACCACTCCAAGCATCAACCATTAGAAAGTTCACTCACACACTGTGCTCCCTTCCCCAAGAGGTGCGTCTGTGGTATTCTCAGAACCTGCTGGCTTGAGTCTGAGCCAAGATTCAGATTCCCTGTGTGCCATTAGCCCACTGTCTGAGCCAACCCTCTCCTGAGATGTTTTTCAAATTCAAACCTGCCACAAGCCTCAAACTCAGCTAGAATGCAGGAAGGGTTTGCACCAATTAATGTAAGACCTGGACTGCATCCTAGAAGTAAACCCAGTTCCTTCTGACAAAGGAACCTGGAAAAATGGATTGAGCTCAGGGTGGGAAGCCAGTGATTTCTTAATTCCACTTCAACACCTCACTCAGACACTGGGCCAAACCTCATGGCTGTGTCTACATTGGTATGATCTTGCGCAAATACTCTTTAACGCAAAAGTTCTTGCGTTAAAGTATTTGCGCAAGAGAGCGTCTACACTGGCATGTGCCTTTGTGCAAGAGATGTGCTTTTGAGCAAGAGCATCCGTGCCAGTGTAGACGCTCTTTTGTGCAAGAAAGCTCCGATGGCCATTTTAGCCATCGGGCTTTCTTGCGCAAGAAATTCATGTTGCCTGTCTACATTGGCCTCTTGCGCAAGAACTGTTGCGCAAGAGGGCTAATTCCTGAGCGGGAGCATCATAGTTCTTGCGCAAGAAGCACTGATTTCACACATTAGAATGTCAGTGTTCTTGTGCAATAACTCCCCGCCAGTGTAGACAGGCAGCATGTTTTTGCACAAAAGCGGCCGCTTTGGTGCAAGATCGCGCCAATGTAGACACGGCCAGTGTGAAATCTCCCTTTCTTCAGCAAGCTGCCTCTCTCACCACAGAGGCACATAGGTGGACGGATGCCCTAGAAAAGTCTTACTGCTAGGGGTATTAATCACCCTGCATTGCTTAATGGTGTAACCTTTACTGTGGTTTAAACAGTGATATCAAGTGGAATTAGCACAGATGGCAATCTATTATTAATTGATCACTAATAGTAATGAATGAGTCTGCAGCATGGATTCTCAACATTAAAGAGCCCGACATCTATATTAATGGCAGGCAGCGTGTGGAAATGCTCTAGTGACAGAGACACTCCCTGCCCGTGTGGAATGCAAGCTGCCACCCAGTGTCTAATGGGGCTATTATTTATTCCACATTTTAACAAGCAAACAGCTAGCCAGACCCTTGGGGTAAAAAAACCCTGCTCACTCAATCTCTTCTGGTGGCCAGATTTTCATATTTACTGAAGAAATGGGGGAATCACTAAACTTAGGTCACCTGGCTGCTGTTGATTGAAAAATATACCTTGATGGGGGCCAGCATGGCAGGAGAAGAAATCCAGCCGGAGCACCCACCCTGTTAGCTGAAGCTCAGGTTTGTAGAATGAGCTTGCCTCTACCTTGCTGCAGCAGTGAATTAACTTTGTCATTTGTTATTGTGTCTCACTGGTGCGCAGAATAGCAGCCCCAGGCTGTAATCTCCACTCATCTGAGTCTGCACAGTAATTGCTGGCAGCCATGGAAACCAAACTTCCAACTGTCATTTATAAACTTGACCCTCCTTGTTTCCATCATACTTTTGCTGAGCTGAATGCAGCGAGTGAGGAGTCTTTCCAATTACATCAGTGGGCTTTAAATCAGGCCCTATGTTTAGGAGATGCTGAGCTTCACCATTAGCTGTGGAAAAGGAGTTGGTTAATAAATGCTGTGGGAGTAAGCCAGCATGGTGGGGGTGGAAGTCCTGAGAGTAGAGCACACACAAGACTGTAAAATGGGGATAACAATACTTCCCTGCCTCACAAGGGTGAGAAAATTTAATTTGTTAGTGTTTGTAAAATGCTTTGAGGCTGGTGCCATATAAGGCCAGGTATTATTCTTATTTGTAGTTGTTTTACTAATGGAATTCTCAAGAGTGAGAGGCAATTTTAACAGATATTTTCCATCTAGTTGACTGGCCCCACTTGAAACCAAAAGTCTCCTGGTTAGCCCCAGAACAGACCGAGCATGAGCAGTGGCAGTCAGAGGCTCTCCTGTAATGCCTACTAATGTTCATGATCCTCCCACAAAAGAACCAAATTCCAACGTAAGACTAGACACTTCACTACTTACTTCCATTCCACCATAGCCCTGTCTATGCACACTGAATATAAGGACACCAATCAGGGCAGTATTGATGGTGGATTTGAGGATCTTTGCCCATTATTATGAATCAGACTGACTGAGATTGATTCAGTTCACAGAAGCTACCAAATAATTATTACAAATAATAATGACTTTCTCTCTCAGCTGATCCGGTTTGGATCTGAACTGCTGTAGGACCTAATAGCAACCCACAAAGTAATCTCATCCCCTAGGCCTGGTGCTATGATTTAAGAAGCCTCAAATTAGGTATGTATTCAGGTACGTCTTCACTGCAGAGTTAATTCGAATGATCAGTGCCTGAGTCTGAGCAACTAGGTCTGCTTAGCCCAGCTGACAGGAATTACATCATACTGCAAAGCCCTGCCCAAGTTACTAGGTTCTCTCAGGAGTTGCATTCCCTCATGCTATGACTTTGTGGGAGATTGCCCATGGTTCTTTGTGCTGAAGTAAGTTGAGTTGATCTATTGATTTTTTTTTTTCAAATGACTTATGGGAGAGCTTGTTTGCACTTCTGGGTATACAGAAGGGCTACATCTACACTGGCAGCTTCTTGCACAAGAACTCTTTTGCGGAAGAGTTCTTGTGCAAAAACTCTTCCAGAAGAGAGAGTCTACACTGGCATGTGCTTTTGTGCAAGAGCATCCACACCAGTGTAGACGCTTTCTTGTGCAAGAAAGCTCTGATGGCCATATTAACCATAGGGCTTTCTTGTGCAAGAAATTCATGTTGCCTGTCTACACTGGCCTAATGCACAAGAACAGTTGCGCAAAAGGACTTATTCCTGAGCGGGAGCCTCATAGTTCTTGCGCAAGAATCACTGATTTTATACAGTAGAATGTCAGTTTACTTGCACAAGAACTCACGGCCAGTGTAGACAGGCAGCAAGCTTTTGCACAAGAGCGGACGCTTTGGTGCAAGATCGCGCCAGTGTAGACACCGCCAAGAATTATGAAGGACTTGAAGGGCAGTGAGGGAGACATAAATATGCTCAGGTGCTTAAAATGCTTAGCAAAATCTTACCCTTTGTGATGAAATTTCTCATGTTCTCAGCCCAGAGATGACTCTTAATTAAAAATTTTTGTGGCTATTTTTCAGAGCTCCAGATTTGAAAACGCTTGTATATTTTATGCTTTCAAAAACCATTTAAATGTTTGGGATAACTCAAATGGATTCATTTCAAAATTTAAAACTTGCAGTGGACCGAGTGAGTCCTCACTGAGACAAATTTGTGAAATGCCAATCTAATCTAAGTATCCACCACCTTGATATCTAAACATTAAAAAAATCAAAACATATCTGAAGAAACTAATATGTCTGAAGTAATCTTATGATTTCTGAACAAGAAATAAAGATGAAATTATGTGGAGCAAATGGAGCTTTGAAAAAATGCATATTGCAGATGCTGAAGTTTTCCTGGCTTTGTGATATGTTTGATGGCATTTTTATTATGGTTAAAGAGGTTGGTAGTGTCAAAACTTGGGATATTTTCTTTTAAGATCTTGAGTTCCAGGAAGTCTCCATATTCTAACAGGAACTCCTTGATATGATGTCTATTAATGCCTTGGGCAAGTCTTGTTTGGCTGATTTCCTTTCAAAATTTTATAAGGTATTCTATCATTTACTTTTACCTGTGTTTCAATCTGCAGTACAAACTGTCAAAAATAGGATGCCTCCCAAAAGATACAAAGACAGCTCTGATTATAGCTCTGAAAAAACAGAAACATAGATTTTTCATGTGCTGACCACCAATGTCCTACCTTCTTCTTTCATGCTGATCTCTCAGATAACTCTCTTCTCACCTCACACTGCTTCTAGGATATTATGGTGATGAGGTTAGTACAAGAAACAATCTAGAATAGAATAGAATGTGAATGTTTCTCCAAACAAAAGGCATTCAACTCCTAATTGATACTAAGAAGGCATTTGACAGAGTTGATTTGACTTACCTAGTCTTAATTTTAAAAAAAATCAATTTTTGCCTTTCTTATATGGATCTCCGCAGTTCACAACTCACCACAGAATAAAATGAGTCAAATGATATTTTATGATTTGTGTGTATAATCCAAAACTTATTAAAGAAAATGGAAAGGCTTCCTAAATTTATAACAAATTAAACTTCTTTCCCTCCTCTTTTTCCCCCTATTTGTTTGTAAACCAATCATATGTATTTGCCAAATAATTTGTGAAAACAAATTTCAGCCTAAGTATTTTTAAACTGTTTGTGTTAACTGTTTGTATGTGATTGGCCAACAAAGTGACATGGTGTTTCTATTCTCTGACAAATAACTGAAAATTTTAAACAGGAGACTAATGAAGGATGATTAATGGACACCAAGTGCCACACTTCTGATATGCTGCCTTTTTAGATGAATATTCCCTTGAGCTAAAATTAATTCAGGCTTGATTAACATTTTCACAAATACTCACTAGCTGCCTGAATACTCACAAAACAATGGTCTCCAATTATAGTAGATCAAACACAACACCTTTATTTGTGAAATAATTTTTGTATATTTTGTGTTATAGAAACATCTGGAGCCTCCCCCCCCCCCCCCCCCCCCCCCCCCCCCACACACACACACCTGATATCAGAGTTCCATGTTGCTAGGTGCTATAAAGACGTATAGTAAAATATCTGGCAGTTCTAATACTTTCTCCAAATTCCCATTATGTATAATTCCTTTTCTGTTAAACATTTCTAATTACCATGTTTTCTGATTATAAAGCAAAGACCCTAATTCTGCATTCTTCACTCAGCCAAAACCCCCAATAAAGATCAGGGATTCTAGGATATGGGGAGAAGAATCGCAAAGCCCTGAGGAAAAAAAGCTTTTGGTTTTTAAAGTAAAAGTTAAAGCATTTTTTTTAATCTGGGGGAGGGATTTTTTTGGATCAGGGGTCACTGTCCTATAGAAAAATCAGTCGGGGGTCACACAAAAGTGAAAAGGGGGAAAAAAAGAAAGGGGAAAAAAAACAGGCTGGGGAAGGGTGGGTCTGGGTGGGAGGAAGGGCATAGGAGTGGGCTGCGGGTGGGAGCCTTGACAGAAGGAGAGGTGAATGAGAGGACTGGGGGAAGCTTACTGAGGGATGCGCATCTCCCCGGAGGCACACATGGCTGTGTCCCTCCCTCCCCCCGCCACACACCTGCTCCCATGGGCCATGATTCCCGCCCCTGGAAGTAGTGGGGGAAAGCCTCCAGGCGAGTACTTCCCTGCACTGCAATTCAGGCAGCCGGGGGGAATGGGGAGTGGCAATGTGCCAGACAGCCTGCAGACCGAATCTGGCCCAGTTTGCCTTGCTCCAGCCTGCAAAGCTGGGGGCTTGCCCCCAAAAGCAGGAAGCTATTGCTCCAGCCCCATTGGGTGGGGGGAAGGCATGGCGCTGGAAAGCCAGTGCAGACTCCGTGATGCTGAGGGAGGTGAGCCCCAAGCCTTGCGGGCCAGGACCCCAGCATACAAGCTGAAGGTTTCTCACCTCTGTTTTCATCTGTTTGTCTTGCCACAGATATCAGTAGGAGAGTACGAGAACACTTCAGTCATCATTACTTCTTTCTGTCTCCATCGCTAATGGAACATGGGACTCCTCACATTCTGTCTGCCTACTTTTCCATGGATTTAAATGTTGTTCCCATCCGTCTAACAGAGTAATAGAGAATACAGCTTAAGAAATCAGTTGTGCCACTTTTGAACTATCCAGAGGGGGTCCCTGTTGAGTGACACAGCACTTCAGCCCTGTCCCAGAGGTGGGCGCTCTGTGATCATAACTCCTAAAAACGCTTGAGGAATGTGTGAGGGTCACCACCAGGTTAGCCCAGTAGGTCTACAGTGTCAGATCCTTGTAGTCTATGTCCACCTAACCAATACCGGATTACTGCCTTGTGCTTTGTGTAGTCTAATTTTAAATGTCTCAAGTGATACAACTTTCACTCCCCTTGGCAGATTATTCCATATCCCAATGCAGAAATTCCATCATGTGACACCTCTGTCTGACCCTCGCACCACCAGTTTCCACTGCCATCAGCTGCTACTGTCTCTGTCTATCCATAAAACAGAAAGTCATGGATGAGATATAGTTAGGCCACAGTTTTATTCAATTAAAATATCCGGGAGCAGCTAGCAACAAACTGTACAGGGCAGGAGGAGTCGGGAGAGGAGGGTCAAGTCCTTGTTGTTCCAGATATTCAAAGCCCCTTCCTCAGCTCCCTCAAGGGATGCTTTTTCTTCAAACCCTTTTCCAGTCCATTCCATAGATAACCATTTCCCTTCCATACTGAGTAACTGCACTGGACACCTGCCACAAGTGTTACACATTAAGTTGCTCCATGCCTAAGACCAACTGTGGGGAAAGGTAACAAACCCATTCTGCCTTGGCCACTCTGGAGCTGAGAGAAACGTTCCTTCCCGACCTCTCAAGGAAAAGGGCAACTACTAGTGTAATGCCACAGCAGGTCAAAAAGAAGCCAAGTGCTTTTGCCGGGTGGGTGGGTGGGAGGTTGTTTTCTTCCAGCCCGATCCCAAAAAAGAAACTGCATGGAGTATAAATACCCCCTTTCACACACTCTTTCACTCAGCAGGAAGGGCAATGCAGTGACTTCTACTGAACGGCTTCCTGCCCTTCTTGTCCATGCCTCTCCCCATCTGCTGCAAGGGAGCCCTAAAAGTGCAATACCTCTATTCCCTCAGCTAACCAGCCAAAGATTCATTCACATAATTCATTGCTGCTACTCCTATTTCGGTATCATCCAAAACTTCAGTTACTTTTCAATTTACACAAAAATAAACACCTGCTGGAATCAAAGAAAGCCACAAAGTAGCTAAGCTGGGTGTCTGACAGCTGCTAGTTGTTGTTTAATTTTGCTAATCAATCAAGCTGCTAGGAACCCTAGACTGGCTCTGGAGTGAGCTCCATTAACAGGAAGTGTAAATGTTTGGAAAAAATGACAGAAGTTTCTCCATTATTACTAAAAGCAGCTCCATGGATTCCCTGGAATGGCTCTGCAGACCCCAGCAGTCCAAGATCCACAGTTTAACAGCCAGTAATCTAGTAAATGTTATAGTCAAGACATATTGATTTTCAGTGTCTGCTGTTTTAAGAGACTTTTCAAAGCCAGCAATATTATATATTTAAAATCTAGTGATAGACGATAACTAAAAACAATCAGAATTTCCTGCAGTGAGCTACACAACACTGTAGTGGAAAGAAATGTGCCAGTGTATCTCAGGAAGACAATTTGCTGGGCTGGCTGACAAGCTTAGCATCCCCTCTGCTCGTATCTGCCTGCAGATATTCTGATCAGAGTTTATTTGGCCAAGTTACTTTATCCTGAAAGGACTGTTACTCCTTTCCAAAATTCTACACCAGGTTATAGCATCTTGTCAAGATGTGTTAGGCCAGGTTGAGTTAGTTTAGAACATGACACGACATATAATGCACTTGCTGACAGGTCAGGCATTTGGAAACAGTTCTTTCAGATTAGATATTTTAAGAAGTCTCCTCCTTCATTCACAGAGCATAGGAAGCTGATTAAGATATGCAGAAATCAGTCAGTTTCTCATGAAGTCAGACCTACTGGGTTTGGCGATTACTTGGGTCTTATTCAAGCTCACAGGAAACGGAAATGCTACATTTTGTTATTCACCATTAGAGATGTGACCAGGCCTGTGACAGGGTGTACCAACCCCGCACTGGCAGGGAAGGGGTTAACCAGGCTTGCTGGGCTGAAAAGATCCCTCCCCTGCAGCCCTGCTGGGCATGCTCTGGCTGCAGGGCCAGTATAAAGGCCAGTGGAGCAGCTCAGTTGGGGAAGAAGCTCCTGACAGAGCACAGACGCAAGCACCCCTGCCACCCCAGTCGGAGCTGCAGCCGCCACGCCAGCCAGGGCCACCGCAGCACTAGCTGTAGTCACCAACACAGCAGCACTCACCAGCCCAGGTGGAGATGATGCAGGACAGGGGTAGGAAGTAGCCCAGGGTGGGGAGCAGGAGGCACCCTGGCGGGTTTGGCAGGCTTTGGGGCGAACTTCCCACTGAGCCAGTGGAGGGAACCGACCACTGCTGATAGGGCCCTCGGGTGTGGCCCAGTAGAGAGGGAGGGCCCGAGCCCCTCTTCCCTTGTCCCCCAGAGGGGGAAGCCAGTCTAGTGGCTTATAGACTCTGCAGCTGGGCCATATTTGCCCCAGGCAGGGGGCGCTATAGATGCTGCCGCTGGGCCATATTTACCCTATAGGGGGTGCAGACAGGGTGCCCCGTGATGGGGCCACAAAGTTCAACTCCACATCCTAATGTCTACAGTCTTCCCCGGTCCAAGGTTTCCATTTGGTCCTCACTCTATTTATTATTCATCACAGAGGGAGTGGTGCTGGCTGCTACTTCGAGGCTATGTATACACTAGCAGATTCTTGCGCGAGAACAGCCGTTCTTGCACAAAAACTTGCCTGCTGTCTACACTGCACATGCATTCTTGCTCAAGTAAATTTACAGTATAGCGTTGTAAAACAGGGCATCTTCCAGAAGAGTTATTACTCTCCCCACGAGGAATAAGCTCCCTTGTGCAGGAGCTCTTCCACAAGAGGGCAGTGTAGACAGGTAACATGAATTTCTTGCTCAAGAAGCCCCTATGGTTAAAATGGCTATCAGAGCTTTCTTGCGCAAGAGAGCGTCCACACTGCCATGAATGCTCTTGCGCAAAAGCACATGCCAGTGTAGACACACTCTTGTGGAAGACTTTTTGCACAAGAACTCTTCCGTAAAATAGTTCTTGCGCAAGAAGCTGCCAGTGTAAATGTAGCCCTATTGTCTAAAGTTTTCCATTCCGACAATGTCTGTTGTTTTGAAGAGAACTACTAGCACCTCCACAGTGCCTGGCAGGAAATTGAAACTGAACATTGGAATAGTTATGGATTTAGGAAGATGCCTTTTGCTATCCCCTGCAAAAATCCATTCCAATCAGGCCAAGTCATAAGCTCCTGAATATCATAATTTTCTGCATATGTTTGCCTCAGCAGAACTTGCTAGAGATTGGCTACAAGACATAGTCAAAGTGGATGAGCTAGGATTCCTGTGGAAACCATAGCATATAATTTAGGAGTGCACCACAATTTGTATGCCCAAGGAACCAGAATTAAAGGTTGTGCGGAGAACTTTAATTCTGGCATTTCCTAACTTTTGAGTGTTTGGCGTTGCATCCTGAACAATTATGTAACATGTTTTTTAATGTACTTTTTATATAAAACTGCAGATGGGCAAAGCACTTGATATTAGTAAATTCTCTGTCCTGAAAAGCTTACAGGAGTTGAGGAGCATCTTGCTAATTGCTTTAAAATAGCACAAGTACCTCTGAAACATATATATATATGATGTTAATTAGTAGGAAGCTGTTTAGTGGGGAGAATAAAGGGTCAATATGTATGTAAAGGAATGAAAGCAGTGCATATTCTGTCACAATTCTATTCCTGTGACATTGATTTCCTGCCTGACCTGGAGAAAATCACATAAAATTTCTTTGACTCAGACCCTGTCTATGCTAGGGATCAGCTTGCTTTAGCAATCAGTAACTCACAGCTGGTGTATCTGAACCCATTCACGCCTAGTGTAGGCAGGATATGCTGCCATTTGCACTGGGGTAGTTTAGCCTGCTATCAGGCAGATCATAGAATTAAGCTAAATCAATATTCATCGCTTCACACAAAGCAGTTGCACTGGTTTAGTTAAATTACTTTAGCAGTGATTTAGTTAAATTGGTACAATTTCTGTGTGTAGACTAGGCCAAAATTCATTAATGTTTGTACCACCCTTTGAGATCCTCAGATGACCACGTATATGTCGACAGGGCTTGATCCTGCACAATGTTGGAGCATGCTGACCTCGATCCAGCAAAGCACTTAGACACATGCTTAACTTTGAGCACATGAGTATTCCCAATGGACATCAGTGAAACTATGTGCATGCATAAAGCTGGGCATGTGCTTGAAATATGTGAAATGCTCAGTGCCATACAGATGGAGCCCAGAATGATTATGATGTTTGCTGACTTTACTAGAGCTCCTACTTTTGGGGGGCATATTTTTTATGGCATACCTCTGCATTGTCCCCTACTTCCTCCATTGGAGCAAAGAAATGAGGGGAAATTGATGGTGAAATCTATTTTACAGTAAGTGAGAGAGTATGAAAGTGCACTATGGAGGAGGCAGAAGCATTCATTAAGGTTCTTGTGCATGCCAGGTTTAAAAACCAGGATCCCACAGGCCCTGGGATACATTATGCTGCTTTTTTAACAAAAAAAGAGAATCAGAATAAACAAGACTAAAAGGAACCTTTAAGTGCCATTTTGGAAAGGCAGTTCTCCAGCAGTGAGCCATGTAAACAGGTTTAACTCTACCCACTTATCCCTCACTTGAATGCCAGACTGATATATGACAGATGGGCAGAATGAGAGGGAGACTTGTGTTCTGTTACTGTGGTGTTGATGAAAGTACAGGACTAGCAGCACTGGTAAGAGTCAGATGTAGTGGGCAGATGTTCTGCAGACTTGCTCACCTCGCTGTACTAGTGTAGCATGTCGTGAGGCTGCAGTAGCTGCAGCAGTACCATCCCTGACATCCCACGCAGATTTCCTACTATGCCTGAATACTAATTGACAGCACTCCTGTTGTTCCCATCCTACTCTGAAACCACCAATCCTTTGTGGTGATTTGAGGATGTGAACATGCCAGGGACTAATACACAGAGACCTGTGCACTTCCACCATAAGTCACCTATGAATTCAGGTTTTCTAAGAAGTCACACAAAGGCACTAACCTAGTCTTTTCATTTATGCTCAGGCAGTGGACCCCAACCTTTTTTATACCGCAGACCAGCAAACCCGTTCAGACTTTTGGCAGACTGGTAACATTTTATTTGCATAATTGCATATTCATTTTGCAAATAATGAATATGTGAATCTGCAAATAAAATGCTACCTGTCTGCCTACCCCCAACCCAGCCCCTTGCTCCCCAGTGCGTAACACCCTGTGGGCCCCCCATGCCTATGCCCCATGCCCTTTGACCCTTTAACCTCTGACCCCTACAGCCCATGCCAACACCCTTTTACCCCGTGACCCCACCACGCCCTCAACCAACACCCCTTTTCCCTTCAGCCCCCACCCCACCCCTGCACTTCCCAGAGCGAGGCTGCCCCCTCTAGGGACCGTGGCCATTACTGCCATGTGGGCAGGGGGAGTGGCCATTGGCAGCATGCCCCCTCCTTCCCCAAGCATGTCTTATGCCCCCCATGGATAGAGGCAATGGGGGAGCGTGTGGAGCTACCTGGGAGGGAGGAAGGAGGAAGGTGCCTCCTGTTCTGCCACCTCCTGCCACCTGCTCAGCCCCAGAACTGCTGCCTGGCAAAATCAGCCACCACAGCTGCCAGAGCTGAGCCGCCATGAACAGCCGGTTTCTGCCCTGGCAACCACCACGACCAGGTAGCCAGCAGTTCACAGACCAGCACCAGTCCATGGACCGGCAGTTGGGAACCACTGTGCTAAGGCAGAGTGGAGCTGAAGAGCTGACCACTGGAATAATCTAGTCTTGTCTACATTAGCCTTTGGGAGAGTAATATCCTAATCATAAACACTAGTGTAGAAGGGTACAGGTGTTCATCATCTTTTTCATCACGTCTAGATGACAAGGTGAAGGAAACACTAATTCCTTAGCTGCATTATTCTTATTATTATGGTTATTTTGCAATAGTGTAACCACATACCTCACACCTGAGTGTGGTTCACAGTCCCATGTAGTGGCATTTAGACCACTTACAGAGCGAGAAAATGAGTTTGCTCTACAGCCTTAGCTGAGAACCAGCTGGCTTTTAGCTCATGCAGTAGAGCCTTATGCACTAAGCTCCAGAGATCCCAGGTTTGGTTCTGCTTGCCAGTGTTACACTAGCCCCTAGATGCACCAACCAAACAGATCCCACTGTGCTAGGAGCTGCACATACACACAGGGCTGGTCTATACTTCAGAGGTATGTCAGCTTAGCTACATTGCTGAGGGATGAGAAAAGTTTCACACCCTGTGGAATGTAATTAAGCTGAGGTAAGTGCTGGTGTAGACACTGTTAGGTTAACAGAATTCTTCCATTGACCTAGCTGCCAGCCTCCTTGACTAGTTCAGTCACAGAGATCCCCTTGAAGCAAAATACAGGATTATGTAGCACTTTAAAGACGAACAAGATGGTTTATTAGATAATGAGCTTTTGTGGGCCAGACCAAAGTGGGTCTGATCCACGAAAGCTCATCATCTAATAAACCATCTTGTTAGTCTTTAAAGTGCTACATAGTCCTGTATTTTGCTTCAGCTACACCAGACTAACACGGCTACATTTCTATTAGAGATCCCCTTGTGACACTCAACTGATGTGCTGAAAATACCGCTGAGTCCACCTACCTGCCCTCTGAAGCATTTCACCTCCCCAACATGCTAGGCCAGATTCTTCTGTCTCCCCCAGTGATGGCACAGAATTGGGGCGGGAGGTCACAGCCCATAGCAGAGCAACAGAGAAACTGAAAGCAGCTTAGTGCTGGGAAGGATCAGTCAAAGAGACTTGACACAGTCCCCAGGTGCACAGCCCCAGTGGAAAATAAAACACAGCAGCTAAGCACAATACACTGAAAGAACTTGTTACAAATCATAATTTCTCACCCTAGTTCTTATTTCAGGTACAGTCCTTCTAAGGCCAGAGATGTCCTTTCTGACCTGGATCCTAGTTCACCTCCACCCCTGTTGTTCCATTCCTTTTGTTTCCAGGTGTTTTCATGTAACTTCTCTGGTGGGGGGCGGGGGGAAGGATGAAGGGGGAGGGTAAGGCAGTCTGTAAAGTCAGCTGTTCATTGTTTACTTCTCTTGCCTTATGTAGAATTTCACTGGGGTGGGAAGCTTTTGTTCAATTCCCCTCTCCTGTGGAAAAGTACAAAATTCAAGATGGAGTCCATCACCGGATGACATGGACACATGCATCTGAAGCACGTCTGCATGGAGACAATTCTCCCCAACTCAGTTGTCTCTTGACAATGGGCTATTAGCTCTGGGTCTAACTTCTTCAGTTTTGTTCCTGATAGGCTGGAAATTGGCTTTTCCCAGTATAAACACATTGATAATAAATCTACAGTTGATATTCTTACTTTCGGACATAGAAATAGTCCGTGCACACAAATAGGATATACACACTCAGGGGATTAATAGCTTTCCAGTGATAAATTACATGCAATATTTTGAATAAAGCATATTAGAATTAGGCCGTATTCATAACTTAAGCATATTTCCGTAAAGAATATGGGGTGTACCCTTAATCCCCACTTTTACAGAAGTGAAGAACAGAGGAGTGAAGTATCTTGCCTAAGATCACACACACACAATCTGTGGCAGATCTGGGAATGGTGACACAGACCTTCTGAGTCCAGGGTCTTTGCCACAAGACTGTCCTTCCACTATTGTTACTACTGTTGCTACCATTGGTGCAGCTGTACTGTTGGTAATGAAAGGGCTCATGCAGACAAGCCTTTGAGGAGGTGAATTTTTTCCGCAGTCAAGGTTCTGATTCAACCACATCCTTAAGCACATGTGTAACTTAAAGTGCTGAAGGAGTCCTAGAGGAGGCCAAAGCAGGGTCCTAATTCCCATAATCATGATAAATAAAAGACTCTGTACTCCAGGGTATTTTTTTTTCCAAAAAAGGCCTTTGTAAAGCCATTAAATTGCTAACATCCGTGTACACAGACCTGAAAGAGAGGTGCTGGATTGATGGATGGACTTGTCATATTTATGGTTTGTAGCAGAGTGATTAATGTGCTGTGTGGTTTATAATGCAATGCTCATTTAACTCTCCTTTTTAAGATTGTGATGATTTATAGGATCCAGCATTGTTCTTGAATTTCAATGGGCTGACGGTAATATTATTCTATCATAGGGGATTATCAATTAGCCTTGTACAACAAAATGGGGTTCCAAGTGAAGGAGTCTCAGTTGGAAATTTGTGACTGATGAAAATAGAATACCCATAGAGAAGCTAAGACACACACCTCTGTGATACTGTCATGACTCTTCACTCTATAATATTCTCCAGCCCAGTGAGAACTCTAATTAATGGAATTGAGGTCTGTACCAGCTTTCCACCTCCAATGTGTGTTTTAGCCTAGAATGAATCTTGGGCTGTTCCTAACTGGCTTAACAGACCTGCAAGCCACTTACAGTTGAATGGCAGGTAGGAATGTTAGGTAGCGTATAATTGAATAGTCATGTAACCCCTGCAACCGATGGCTCTTGAGCTAAATATGGCTCTTTTGTCATTCCCAAAATACATGCAACTTTTTAAATTAAAATTAAAATATTCAAAATTTTAAAAATTGATAATTACTCATGTAGCTTGAGTGTGTGCATGACCTTGAATTTAACTAGTTATGATGTAAACTTCAAAGAAATGTGGGGAAAGATGCAGCAGCAGAAGTCCCATTAAATAAAGTCTGTGAGTATGTTTCATTTATGCTATTATTAATCATGTAGATTATCAGGGCTCACCAAGCGGTGGCGAGCCCCGCTCACCAGCTGCACGGTTCTGCACTCTGTGCATGCGCAGATCGCTCTGCACTGGCTCTTCCAGGGTGTAATCTACTGGCACCGGGTGAGTAGATTACATTGTTTGTCGAGTCCTGTCGATTATCATTAATATTAAGTTGTATATTTTCAGTCATGCAAATGGACATTCTTATACTGGCCCTTTGATGACAACTTGTTCTGAATTTTGATGTAGTTTGGCTCCTTGGTTTGACAACCAACCCCTGGTCTATGGTGATAAAGTCCATATGGATAGCTAGACAGTAAGGACTCCACCCATAAACCTACAAGCTTTACTGGAGACTGAGTATCTTTACACTTTATGGGTGGCATACATGAGGACATTTATACACTGAATTTTGGAAAACACACCCACCTTAATCTGGGGCCATTCAGATTAGGTTTACTATGTATCGTGCATTATGTTAATTGATCCTTTCGCTTTCCCCCAACCCAACCTCAACCCCGAATACACAATGCGTTTGTTTTTAACTTGTACTTGATATACCTTTCCTTGAAACATTCAGATATAAGGCTCCTTCTGGCTAGGTTTCAGCACTAGTTTTAAGCTGCAGAACAGCTTCATACATTTAATTTTTAAAAATAAAGTACAATGGTAGAGAATCCACTTACAGTCTGAAGGCATTAGCTTCCTTCAGCATTAATAGATCCATCAAGAATAGACCAACGTAACTGAATGCAGAAATGCATATTTGAGGTGCTGTTCACTTCAATAAAATACACTACATGAATAGAATACATATTGAATTTCACACATACTGGCATGAAATAATTTTTACTAAGTAGTGTCTGGAGTCATTTTTCAATCTAATTTTCCCTTTGTAGATTCTGGTATAAATAGATTCTGAAACAGATCAGCAAATTAATTTTTTTAATGTGCAGCAGGGTTTTTCTCTCACTGTAGAAGACAAGTCTGGTTTAGTGCCACCTATACTCTTATTAAGACACTGAGATTTTCCCCTAGCTATGATAATTTGAAACTCATCTGAATTCCTTTTATCAGAGAGAAATTGAATTTCTAAGTGCTCCAGCAGGATTTTGGAAGGAAAAGACTTGTGTCAAGGTTAATTGTTAGATAGCATTGGAATACTACCAATCGTGGCCTTATGCTGGTCCGACGGCGAGGACAGAATTGTCAGTACTGCCTCATTATCCTAATATCATGAGAGTCCTGGGGACATATATCAGATGGTGAAATAGGCATTGGGTTGGGTAAGAGGCATTGTGAGTCAGCCTTTTGATTTATTCTTCTAAGGTGAAATTCAGTCCTGTGCAGATAGACAGCAAAAACGTATATGGCCCTTTGGCCTATTATAGTCTTCAAATAGGACTTTTGGCTGCATAGCCTTTCCTGGGAATGCAACCCCATTCCCAGACAGCTGTGAATTTCACATCCAGAACATCTTCCTCTCAGGATCCAAGTGAAGTTCTGAGATGTTAAGGCCAAAAAGAACCACCAAGTCTGACCATCTTCATAATAGAAGCATAGGCATTTCAGCCACTGATTCCTACATCAAGCCCAAAATTTGTAGCTTGACTCAACCATATCTTTTAGAAAAACATCCCATCTTGATTTAAAGATTTTGTGTTGGGCTGGTTGCACATTTTTTATCAAAATTTGTTGGATGAAAATTGCCTTTTCGAATGACATGAAAATGTAGGGGGAGGTTGGAATGCTTGTGGACTCGTGCATTTGCGGAGACCATACCAGCATATCTGGGGCACCACTTTCTTGGGTTTCACAGACAGGAAGCCACAATTCAGCATGCAGTTCATTGTTCCCACCACACTTCCATCCACATTGCTCTGCTATGTCAGCTAGGATGGAGAGGACATATTTTGAAAAAAAGGAAAAAAAGTGATCCAAAAAACTACAGGTCTGTTAACTTGACCTCCCTTGTATTTTTGAAATTTTGAAAGAGGAAGTCAGGGCTGGCCCACAACATTTTGGCACCTGAGGCGGGGAGCTCAAATGACGCCCCTGTACCCCCTCACTTGGGCCAAAACTTTGAAAGGTCTCAATTCTGCCTTCTTCCTGTTCTATTCCCTAATGGCACTCCACCATCTCTGTGCTTCTAGAGCAGAGAGAATACATATGCACCAGCAGCAGACACAATTTTCTACACTCTGGTCCTAGTGGCACCCCCCACCCACACACACACACACAGTCTGGCATCTGAGGCGGCTGCCTCAGTTTGCCTCATGTTAAGGCCAGCCCTGGAGGAAGTACTTAAGGACATAGGACTAAATATTAATTGGAATATGTAATGCTCCTTCAATCTCAGAGCCAGGGCACCACCTTCAGCAGCAGTGGGGAATCTTCTTGGCCGGAGATTCCACCACCTCCCCAGGTAACCCATTCCAGAGCTTCACCATCCACACCCCCCCATCAGCGAAATAGTTTTTCCTAAAATCCAACCTAGACCTCCCCCACTGCAACTTGATACCATTGCTCCTTGTTCTGCCATCTGTCACCACTGAGAACAACTTCTCTCCATCCTCTTTGGAACCTCTCTCCAACCCTCTTTGAAAGCTGCTATCAAATCCCCCCTCATTCTTCTCTTCCGTACACTAAATAAGCCCAAATCCCTCAGCCTCTCCTCATAAGTCATGTGCTTCAGCCCCCTCATCATTTTTGTTGCCCACTGCTGGACCCTCTCCAATGTATTCACATCCTTCCTATAACGGGAAGGAGACAGAATTGGACGCAATACTCCAGATATGGCCCCACCAGTGCCGAATAAAGGGGAATAATCACTTCCCTAGCTCTCCTATGCTAACAGACCCTAACAACAAAATTTGCTACAATCAAATGTAGTAGTACCTATCCTGCCATTTGCTTTGTCCTCCTCTCCAAGTTTGTTGTGATCCTAACCCTGTCTCATACCTACATTAAGCAGAAGATACAGTGCTGCAGGCATGTTATTTTATTATTGTTGTTTGTACAATCCCTTTGTGTGAGTTGTTCTTCAAATGATGCCCTTTCTTGACAGCATCAATATGCCAATTTCTCTTTCTACCAATAAAGGTTGCATCAGTCCAATTACTCTAGTGAGGTAATATCAATAATGCAACTAATTATGGCAATTGGATAATGGATCATTACCCAGTGATTATGACTTTGTCAAGTGCTTGGCAATTTTATGCAAGAATCACTTAGTGTGTGTCATGGGAAAACCATCTTCTCAGCATTGCTACTTTCTTGTCTGTAAATAGGGTCTTAAGTTTGGACTACAGCTGCTGGAAGATTTAATAATAATAAAGATAGCCATGTGATGTGTATAGCAATGCAGAGCATAATGTTAATAGGGTAATGCAAGGAGAGGGATGGAGAAATTCTCCCACCAGATGCAGCTCAAAGTTCATTATTTCAAGCCCTGAAGCCTTTCAGAAAACAGTAGCCTATGCTGATAAAATGGTGTGGGTGTGCGCAAGGTGTTGACACATTTTCCTAATAAGAGACATTATCATTTTTACTGCCTCCCTGAAGAATCTCAGCATGTCTCATTTTATTTGAATAAATTATTAATTTAGTTTAATTAGCATCATCCACCAGCCCAGAGACAGATTTTACTAATTCAGGATTCATGTATGTGTCTGAGTACATAGGATGTATCCATGGAAATGGAGTTTTTCAAAAAATTAAGGTGGGTGAGAGTTGGAGGTTTCCGGCGCCCATTTAGTTTCACAACACAAAGAGCATCCTATCTTCACCTCCGCTGGAATACCCACCACGGTAATCTAAAGACCTATGTGTTCCAGAGTTATTGGCTGTGTGCAGACAGCCCATGATGACTTGCAGAGATCACTTGGGATGAATCCTGATGATATCTCATTTGTGCATTTATAATGAGGGTAAGCTACCTTTCCAGAGCTGTGTGGAAGAAGCTGGCAGGAGTCCCTGCCCATACCTGGCTTTAGCACTTGATATAAATCCCTCTCTTTCTTGAATAATGACATTCACCCAATCCCACATTTTTATCAATGGCAAAAGAAATGTAGGGAAGTTAGGATGTGAAGGCACAATTTTGATCATCTAGTCTGACCTATTGCATAGCCCAAGTCCTAGATTTCACCCTGAGATTCCTTGCATCAAGTCAAATAACTTGTGGTTGAATTAGAACGGGACATGACAGCAGTTTTCAAGTACCTAAAAGGGTACTACAAGGAGGAGGGAGGAAAATTGTTCTCCTTGGCCTCTGACAATAGGACAAGTAGCAATGGGCTTAAATTGCAAGGGAGGTTTAGACTGGACATTAGGAAAAACTTCTTAACTGTCAGGGTGGCTAAGCACTGGATTAAATTACCCAGGGAAGTTGTGGAATCTGCATCACTGGAGATATTTAAGAGCAGGTTGGATAGACATCTGTCAGGGATGATCTGATGGTGCTTGGTCCTGCCATGAGGGCAGGAGACTGGACCTGATGATCTCGCGAGGTCCCTTCCAGTTCTGCTATTCTATGATTCTAGAACATATCTTTTAGAAATACGTCTCCTCAAGGAGCCCAATTTTGCAAAGTGCTGAGATCTCAATGGCTACTGAAAGGGGTGCAGCATTTCTCAGGATTGGGTCAGAAGCTTGAAATTCTTATGAAGCTAGAGGTTGGACCTCCCTAGTCCGGCACCCTGGGAACCTGACCCATCCCGAAAGATGGAATTTGCCAGATCGGGGAGGTCCTCTGCCACTGGTTTCCCAGATTGCTCCCCCAACCCCCACCCCCTCCCTGTGGCTGGCTCCACTCCCGTGCACTGCCACTGGGCTCCAGCCTGCAGGGTTCAGACTTGGGCTCCAGCCTGCTGCCTCCAGCCAGCTGGGGTTCCCTGGGGATGGAGCCCTCCAGCAGCCACGGTCCCACTTCTCCCCAACCCGGCCCCAGGAACAGGGCTTGCCAGCTGGCCCTCTTTTGCCGTGTCCTGGGGACAGGGCTCGCTGGCTGACCCATGCAGCCAGAGCTTCCTGGGAATGGGGCTTGCCAGTTCTGCTGCTGCCCCACCCGACCAGGGCTGCCCAGGGACAGGGCTCCTCAGTCCCCCTGCTGCCCTGCCTGGCCAAGGCTGCCCAGGGACAGGGCTCCCAGCTGGTTCTCACTCCCAGCACTGGGGCTTTCTGGTCTGGTAACATCTGTGGTCCGATGCTGCAGGACCAGAGAGTTCTGGATTTAGGAGGTTCAACCTGTAATGTAAGATGGAGACACTGTGTGGGGTTGTTTTTATTCATAGACACTACTGATCATAGTGGAGTGTCACTGGGACAAATAGGTATCCCAGCTTCATGAGCCTTGGGCTCTTTTCCTCATGCTGTCTAGCTCCTTGTGCCTGACATATTTCAAGATCCAGGCAAAATCATCATGAAAAGGATCCAGTCCACTGTTCAGTCCTAACTAGCCATCACTTTGGGTATTAGAAAATAGAAAATCATTGTTGCCAGCTTCAGCTTTAAAAGTGAATTTTGAGGCAGAATTTCTGCTGAGCTGCTGGCTCACCATGTCCTTGGACACGTGGAAAAGTAAAAAGTCAAGATCTCATTGCAAACAAGATGTTGAATCTGAACTGAGGCCGTCATGGTGGAAACGTGGTGCCCAGAAAACTCAGCCTCCTCTACCAAGTTCAAGTGTCTTCTCTTCTAAGCAGAGTTGTGTTGGCCCACACGCCAGATTTAAAATAAGTAAGAATAGAGGATGAGGCAGGGGTGGTGCTAAAAATAGGAGCTCTCCCCCTCTCTCCTGACTGTTGCAGTGAGAAGGCCTTCTTCTGTTTCAATCTTCTTCAGCCATGCTCTACTCAGAACTTTGGAGGACCAGGTCCTACCCTCATTTACACCAAGCCTACCCCTCTGATGTAAGGAGCTTGATGGGGCATAGCTGAGAGCATGGTTTGGCCCACAACTGTTTCAGATGCTTAGCAAAAAGAGTGGGTGTTTAATGAGATTATTACGGATCACTGGAGGAATCCTTCAGCGAAGCAGAATGTCTACAAGCCCTTCAGCCAAGACAATGTCAAGATTTGTCCTCTTTCATTTTAAGGGATTTAGGGGTTATAGTGGACCACAAGCTAAATATGAGTCAATAGTGTGACACTGTTGCAAAAAAAGCCAACATGATTCTAGGATGTATTAACAGGTGTGTTGTGAGCAAGACATGAAAGGTCATTTTTCCGTTCTACTCTGCGCTGATTAGGCCTCAGCTGGAGTATTGTGTCCAGTTCTGGGCACCGCATTTCAAGAAAGATGTGGAGAAATTGGAGAAGGTCCAGAGAAGAGCAACAAGAATGATTAAAGGTCTAGAGAACATGACCTATGAAGGAAGACTGAAAGAATTGGGCTTGTTTAGTTTGGAAAAGAGAAGACTGAGAGGGGACATGATAGCGGTTTTCAGGTATCTGAAAGGGTGTCACAAAGAGAAGGGAGAAAACTTGTTCTTCCTGGCCTCTGAAGATAGAGCAAGAAGCAATGGGCTTAAACTGCAGCAAGGGAGGTTTAGGTTGGACATTAGGAAAAAGTTCCTGTCAGGGTGGTTAAACACTGGAATAAATTGCCTAGGTTGGTTGTGGAATCTCTATCTCTGGAGATATTTAAGAGTAGGATAGATAAATGTCTATTGGGGATGGTCTAGACAGTACTTAGTCCTGCCATGAGGGCAGAGGGCTGGACTCAATGACCTCTCGAGGTCCCTTCCAGTCCTAGTATTCTATGAATACACAAGAAAGTCCCTCCCGCCAAAAAAGGCGGGGGCATCTTACAGTTTTGTAATGATGCAGCTCCTGTCCATGTCAAAGGAATACGGGCAGGGGAAAGAGAGAAAAATTCATCTCCATTTTCATTTGACAAGATCAGATTAATTGTGATGATGTGCCACTTTGGGTCACAGAAGTAAAATCAGTACTGTTTATTCTGTGCGGTCAGCACGGATTTACCCTCGCTTGAACTGAGAGGTTATTTAAGCAGTAATTTCAGTTGCCTGAAACTCAGATGCAACAAATGGATTGTCTCTAGCATTTGACACATTTTATCCAGCACATTCGTGGGGAGCTGACCGCTGATTATACTGCGAGGCATTTGAAATAATTGTGATAACAAAATGTCACAAGAAAAATGTGCCATTTAATGGCAGTCCAGCATGCCCACTACGTCTTTCTTTTCTCTCTCTCTTGAACTCTCTTTTTTCATACTCTCCTACCCTTCCTTCCTTAGGGCAACCCATGGGCAGATTTTAGGGTAGAGGACAGTTGTGCTAAATTCATTCCATCTGACTGTTTCTGATAATTGGGGGAACTGAGCCTTTCAGGTCATTAATTAATATCTGTAAAGCCCTTTGAGAGTAATGAACAGTGCTTTGTATTGTTATTTCATCTCTAGCTGAATGAGGGACCGTTTGTGGTTTTGCCACAAGGTCCTGATTTGGGATGACCTATAGAGCTGAGCAGACTGAGAAAGCAAACTGGGAAGCAGAGAGTGACTCTGAGTTGGACCCTGTTGCCCCCTGTCCTAGAGGGGATGTGTCTGTGCCAGCCTGTATCTGGTACAGCATATGTCCCCTGGAATATTAAGAGGTCCTACCCCTTTCTGACCACTCCTGTCCCCATGCAGAAGAGGGAAATGTAGTGGCTCTACACAGCAGGGGTTTTCAAACTTTTTTTCTCATGACCCAGTTCAAGAAAATTGTTGATGCCCACAACCCAACATAATTTGGCTGGAGTGTGAGCTCCGGGGTGGGACTGAGGATGAGAGCTTTGGGGTGTAAGAGGGGACTCTGGCTTTAAGGGGGGATAAGGGCTAGGGAAGGAGGGGCTTACCTTAAGTAGTTCCCAGTCATTGGGGCTGCTAAGGCAGTTTCCTGCCTCTCCTGGCATCGCAGACCATGTGGTGCCCCAGAAGCAACCAGCAGCCAGTGGGAGTGCGGAGCTAGTGCTCAAGGCAGGGGCAGTGCACAGAGCCCTCTGCGCTCTTCTGCCCCCCACCCTCACCTAGGATCCAGGCATGCTGCCGGCCGCTTCTGGGGCACAGCACAGTCTGCAGCACCAGGACAGATAGGAAGCCTGCCTTAGCGCCCTCACTGATCACCTTACAGCAACGAGAGCCAGTGCCTGAAATTCCATAACCCACTACTGGGTCACAACCTGTAGTCTGAATACCACTGCTATAGAGGTTTTTCTCCTTTCTACCCAGATACCTGATGTAGGCATAGCTAGCAGGGTACCTTACAACCCTGCATGGGACATGATCTGTTCCTAAATTGGCCCAAGATGAAAATGAGTGGCCAGAAATCATCCTTCTCTGACAGCTGTTTAGTGGCTAAAGCAAAAGGAACTTAGCGTGATAATGGCAGTCCAGTGGCTAGTGGAAAAGTGACAAGTCACAAAAAGCACTTTCCCAGTTGGCATCCTTGCTGACAGTCCCCTCACTGAAATCAAGGCTCAAGCATGGAGCATGAAGCTAGAACATTCCACACAGTCCTGAACGCCCCCTCCTCAATCTAGCACTGATGCCCCTTGCTGTGGGGAGGCAAACTGGGCATAGGGAGGTGTGGGCTGCCCAGCGTGTGCTGGTCCTGGTTCTGTAAATTGACAAAACACTTCAGGTTCCAGTGCTATCATTTCAGCGCTATCATTCCCCAGCACTACATTTGGTTTTGAAAGGAGAAAACGAGGGACGAGCAAGTCTGCTGGTTCCTTGCCTTAATCAGTGAAAATGACTTCACCTTAGTGGCACAGAAAGAACGTAATGGTAATTTAGATGCAAAGACCAACCAGCAGATTCACCGCAACCAAAATAACAGCTTAGTCTCTGAGCCAATTTCCAAAATTATTCTGATTTTCCCAGTCGTTTTTTCCTTCTTAAATAATTACGTCTGCAATTTGTGCTTCTTCAAGGTGCCAGATTGACAGCTCTAGAGACAGCAAGTCCTCGGCTTCTAGACAAAACAAGTTCAGTACAAACTACAGGCTGCCCCACATTCCCCTATTTATGAGCCTCTAACCTGTCCTGAAAGGACCACTGAGGATGTTTCTATTCTAGGACATTTTGTGGCTGTTTTTCTACCTGGATAAAAGTGCTTTGCTCATCATCTTATCTAAGGCCGTGTCTTCACTAAATGGAAGATCAACACTGCCATGATTGATCTTCCGGAGTTCAATTTAGCAAGTCTAGTTAAGACTCACTAAATCAAACTCAGAGGGTTCCTCCGCAGGCTCCTGGTTCTTCTGCTTTTGCATGGAGTAAGGGAATCATAGAATCATAGAATCATAGAATAATAGGACTGGAAGGGACCTCGAGAGGTCATCGAGTCCAGCCCCCCGCCCTCAAGGCAGGATCAAGCTCCGTCTACGCCATCCCTGACAGATGTCTATCTAACCTGTTCTTAAATATCTCCAGAGAGGGAGATTCCACCACCTCCCTTGGCAATTTATTCCAATATTTGACCACCGTGACAGTTAGGAATTTTTTCCTAATGTCCAATCTAAACCTCCCCTGCTGCACTTTAAGCCCATTACTCCTTGTCCTGTCCTCAGAAACCAAGAGGAACAAATTTTCGCCTTCCTCCTTGTGACACCATTTTAGATATTTGAAAACCGCTATCATGTCCCCCCTTAATCTTCTTTTTTCCAAACTAAACAAGCCCAGTTCATGAAGCCTGGCTTCATAGGTCATGTTCTCTAAACCTTTAATCATTCTTGTCGCTCTTCTCTGTACCCTTTCCAATTTCTCCACATCTTTCTTGAAATGTGGCGCCCAGAACTGGACACAGTACTCCAGCTGAGGCCTAACTAGTGCAGAGTAGAGCGGCAGAATGACTTCACGAGTTTTGCTTACAACACACCTGTTGATACAACCTAGAATCATATTTGCTTTTTTTGCAACAGCATCACACTGTTGGCTCATATTCAACTTGTGGTCCACTATGACCCCTAGATCCCTTTCCGCCATGCTCCTTCCTAGACAGTCGCTTCCCATCTTGTATGTATGGAACTGATTGTTCCTTCCTAAGTGGAGCACTTTGCATTTCTCTTTATTAAACCTCATCCTGTTTACCTCTGACCATTTCTCTAACTTGCTAAGGTCATTTTGAATTATGTCCCTATCCTCCAAAGAAGTTGCAACCCCACCCAGTTTGGTATCATCTGCAAACTTAATAAGCGTACTCTCTATCCCAATATCTACATCATTGATGAAGATATTGAACAGTACGGGTCCCAAAACAGACCCTTGAGGAACTCCACTTGTTATCCCTTTCCAGCAGGATTTAGAACCATTAACAACAACTCTCTGACTACGGTTATCCAGCCAATTATGCACCCACCTTATCGTGGCCCTATCTAAGTTATATTTGCCTAGTTTATCAATAAGAATATCATGCGAGACCGTATCAAATGCCTTACTAAAGTCTAGGTATATGACATCCACCGCTTCTCCCTTATCCACAAGGCTCGTTATCTTATCAAAGAAAGCTATCAGATTAGTTTGGCATGACTTGTTCTTCACAAACCCATGCTGGCTATTCCCTATCACTTTATTACCTTCCAAGTGTTTGCATATGATTTCCTTAATTACCTGCTCCATTATCTTCCCTGGGACAGACGTTAAACTGACCGGTCTGTAGTTTCCTGGGTTGTTCTTATTCCCCTTTTTATAGATGGGCACAATATTTGCCCTTTTCCAGTCTTCTGGAATCTCCCCTGTCTGCCATGATTTTTCAAAGATCATAGCTAAAGGCTCAGATACCTCCTCTATCAGTGGCCTGTAGTAGACTCCTAGCATGATATCACCCTCGTTTTTTACCCCTTTTAGCTTAACCCAGAGACTCTCTACACAGCTATCTCCTACGTTCATCTCCACTTCAGTCCAAGTGTGCACATTTTTAATATACAAGGCAACCCCTCCTCCCTTTTTTCCCTGTCTGTCCTTCCTGAGCAAGCCGTACCCTTCCATACCAATATTCCAATCATGCGTCCCATCCCACCAGGTTTCTGTAATACCAATGATATCATAGTTGTATTTATTGGTTAGCAATTCCAGTTCTTCCTGCTTATTACCCATACTTCTCGCATTTGTATATAGGCATCTAAGATACTGATTTGATCTTGCCTCCCTGTTGTGCCCTGACCCTCCTTTCTCCTTGCCATTATAGGCCGTAGTCCCTCCCATTTCCAACCCATCTCCCAGTCCCGCACATTCAGCACTTACCTGTGGGCTTTGCTCACCTGCCTCCGACAAACCTAGTTTAAAGCCCTCCTCACAAGGTTAGCCAGTCTGTGTCCAAACAAGGCCTTCCCGCTCCTGGAAAGGTGAACTCCATCTCCGCCAAGCAGTCCTTCCTGGAAGAGCACCCAGTGATCAAGCAAGCCGAATCCCTCCTGGTGACACCATCGTCGCAGCCAGGTATTCACCTCCAGGATGCACCTCTCTCTGCCCAGGCCCCTACCTTTGACAGGAAGGATAGAAGAGAATACCACCTGCGCTCAAAACTCCTTCACCCGTACTCCCAAAGCCCTGTAGTCACACTTGATTTTCTCCTGTCGGCCTCCAACTGTGAGGACAGCGGGGAAACTCGAAGCAAGGTACATCAACTCCAGCTATGTAATTAACATATCTGAAGTTGCATATCTTGATTCAACATTCCCTTTTAGCATAGACCTAGCCTATGCCTGTGCTCTGTATACTCTAGCAGTACATCTTAGAAGGGTAACCGTATTAGTCTGTACCTTTAAAAACAATGGTAGCCCTCTGACACCCTAGAGACTAACAAAAATATATAGCAGTACATGACAGACAACATGAGTGCTGAAAAACAGGTAACAGGTATTTTAGCATGCTGGGACCCTATGAGAGTGAGAGGACAGTTCGCTCTCCAGGGGCGCGTCTAAACGGAGTTTTTCAAAAGAGGATATGCAAATTCCCATGCATATCTTCGTCTGATCTCACTTTTAAAAGAGGATCTTTTGAAAGTAAAAGTAGTCTGCATGCGGTTTTTTCGGGAAAGAAACCCTTTTATGAAAAAAACACGTAAACCTCCTTTTTTAAGGAAGAGCGGGGTTTTTTCTAAAAAGGGTTTTTTTTCTGAAAAAACTGCATCCAGACTACTTTCACTTTCGAAAGAGGATCTTTCGAAAGGGAGATCAGACGAAGATATGCAAATTCCTATAGAATTTGCATATCCTCTTTCGAAAATTCTACTTTGTCTAGATATAGCCCAGGAGCATTCAGTTCTTAGGTTTCTCTTGCACAAATTTCCAGCAAAAAAAGCCAGTTGTGGCTTTTGGGGCATGGGTGTTTGTGAAGCTGTATTGAGACCATCACCTGTTCATTGTATAGCACTAACTTTTAGTCACCTCTGGTCTGGTCTGAACTTGAACTAGCAAACTAAAGGTGAAAGGGGTCTCACTGACAATTCCCTAAATCACGCTGTGTCCCACTGAGTCTATTTGCAAGTTGACTTGCTCGGCAAAACAAAGGTAGCAGCTTGTTAAAATGTACAGATAGGTTGTTCTAGCTGTGTAGAGATCTCCTGTATCTGATATTCAGGCACAGAACAGTGGAGTAGAGCATATTGATTTTTCTGTTACCTGGCCAATTTATTAGTGCCTATGCATCCTGGGATAGGACCACCTGTGCTAGGCACTGTACGAACACAGAACCAAAAGATGGTCCCTGCCCCATAGAGCTTACGATCTAAACATACGACAAGAGACAACTGGTGAGGACAGATGGGGAAGTACAAGTAAACAATGTGACAACACTGGTCAACATGATAGACAATGGCGTCTAATCATGAAATGCCTATAGATGTAGCTAGATTGTAACAAGACATGTTTGTTATTCAGAATTATCTGATGACTATTTTTGTGCCAACAAATTTAACCCGATGTGGCTGGCCCACAAACTGAGCTCTGTGCGCATGCAGTATTCAGTATTTGAATGCTGCTATTGAAGCTCATTCCGGCTGTGGTTTTTTCAGGGCCAGGGTGAGGAAGAAGCACTTTTGGGAGGGAGAAGTAGCATGGAAAGAAGCAGGCCTAGGAACATTTCAAACCTTGTCTTGTCCACAAGAAAGAGCATGGTATTTGACTATGTAAGTGGAACCCAGATTTTCAGCTTGGTTCCTTTCTGACTGAGGGAGGAAGACACGAACGTGATTTATTGGCTGTTTAGCGGACTTTACATTCGGTTTTCTCCTGTCACAGTCTCATAAGTAATGGTGCCTGCATGCAGGAAGGCAGTCCTATTTGTGCAGAGTACAGTCACATACCTCCTTCTCCCTGTCTTTCAGATTTGATTAATTGCTTTAGCTCCAGACAGGAAAGCCAACAGCCACTCCAGGCTCCTGAGCAAGGTGGGGAGGGCACCCCCAGCTCCACACTCCCAGAAGACACAGGCCCGAGGGCAGAAGGTGCAGGGCCGAGGGTAGCTGGTCCTCAGCACCATCCTGGCCATGGAGCTCCCACCTCAGCACTGCCTGAAGCATACAGTACGGCCTCCTTTGGCAGCCCTAAGAGCTGCCCGGAGCAGCACAACAGCACCCTGAGGGCAATTTAAAGGCTTGAGGTTCTGGGTGCCATTGCAGCAGTGACAGGAGCCCCAAGTCCCTTTGAATCTCCAGACCCAAAGGGCATTGTCCCTTTTTCTCCCCTCGCCCCACTTCCTTGTTGGCAGGCCTGGCACAGGAGTACTGCCTGGCTGCGCATGGAAGTTTAAGGTGCCACAGTTGAGTACAGTCACATAGGTAGACTCAGTCCTAGCTGCTAAGGGAGCAGCCTCAGACCCTTAACTCTCTCATTTCTTCTCTCCTGGGGCAAAGAAAGGAGAAAAGAGGAAAGAACTATATGTGACAGATGCTAGGCGTATGACTTAATGCGCAACTGTAAGGAGTGCTGACACCACCATGAAAGGTGTGGCATAAAAACCCAAACAGAAAAGAATTTGATGAACTTCATTAGAACCCGGTCACTAGTCTGGTTTAAATCTCCCATCTTATGCACTGTAATGTTTTATCTATCTGCCAAGGTGATTGATCTGAATTTACTCAGCTCCCACTCTGTGCCACCACCTATCACTAATCATCCCAGTCAGTGAGGCATTATTCATAATCCTCTGTGTGTGGGGAGAGTAGGGAGGTGCAGAGAAAGAGACAGTGAAAGCAAGGAGCCCTGACTGGAAAGGGCAAAGTCAGACCTGGGGATAGTGTCAGGTCAGGGGCTGTATTCAGAGACTTGAAGGGTACGTGCAACATGCCTGTCTCCTCATTGGGTCAATGTAAGCAATGAGCCACACTTACTCAAACTGCCATTGCTACTCAGCAGCGTCCCCAATACACTGGGGCTACGTCTAGACTGCATCCCTCTGTCAATAGAGGGATGCAAATCAAGCACATCAAAATTGCTATTGAAGCAGGGACTTAAATATCCCGCACTTCATTAGCATAAACATGGCTGCCGCTTTTTTCAAAAAGGAGTTTTTTTCTAAAACAACCAGCAGTCTAGACACGGATCTGTCGAAAATAAACCCTTTTTCAACAGAGCCTGTATTCCTCAAAATACGAGGTTTACAGGATCTGTTGAAAAAGAGTTTATTTTCCACAGATCCGCGTCTAGACTGCCGTTTTTTCCCGAAAAAACTCCGTTTCGGAAAAAAGTGATGGCCATGTTTATGCTAATGAAGCATGAGATATTTAAATCCCTGATTCATTAGCAATTTCGACGTGCCTAATCTACATCTCTCTGTCGACAGAGAAGTGTAGTCTAGACACACCCAAAGTAGGTGGCACGTTGAGCAGTAGGGAAGGGAAAATGGAGCCTGGCCACACACAAAAATCCGTTTTGAAGAGGAGGCAGTTTTAAGAAGGCTCTGTAAGCACCATGCTGCCATTCAGGGATTTTATTGACCAAGCTCAACTTGGGCTGACGGAGACCATAACTTTGCACTGTCGGACTGGTTGCCGAGAAAATGCTGGGTATATCTGCTGGAGGTGTAATTTCCAGTTCAGGCAGACATACATCTTGCTTGCTCTGATCGAGCTACCACTCCTAAAATAGAGTGCAGCCCATGGCTTAATGGGTGGTGGGAGAGGGCAGGTGCCCTGAGAGTGATCCTGTCAGAAACCTTAGGTACATTCTCGCATGGCTGGCCCATTCCACCAGCCATGCTGCTATGGCTACCTTGCTTTGTCGGGGTGCTACAGCAAGTATTTCTTCCCAAGATGGAAATTAGACATCCACCCCCTCAGTGATATCCTGAGGCCCTTCAGTGAGGTGACTGCATGTGTTGATGGGTTGACCATGAGAGAAAGTAAATTCTGTGTCCGAATCCTGCAACCGGGGAACGATGTGACACGGATGCAAAAACCATTAGATGTCCTGATGCTTCTGCCCCAGAAAAACACATGAGCAGGAGCATTACAAGGGAAGGCCTTGTGTACTGTATAATTTCAGAATTGTTTTGGTGTCCTTGCCACACTACAGGCCTTCATTGATCACTTTTATAGCCTCAGAACATCCATATTTAGACTCATGACTTCAGCACTTCCTGGGCAGATTCCAGTCTCTAATACATGTTGGTTTGGAGGACTATATATGATTCACTTTCAAATAGCCATCTCCCTATTTCCTTTTATTTCACATTGCAAGGGAGACTTGGCCCCAGGCTCCCCAAAAGGAAAACCCAGACCAGGCTGCGTTCCTGTGTGCTGTGCGATAGCTGTGGTACATAAAAAGGCAGTAATTTCATCCCTAAGGTGCTGCTGTCTCAATGACTAGCATGTCATCCTTGGCAGAATCATCCAGTATGTCACAGCAACTTTACTGCATTCCCTGTCCTGTATTCCCCATTTCCCCATGCAGTAGGAGCTTCATGGCCAGTGAATAACAAAACAATCACTTTCCAAGGGGCAAAAGCATCATTACATTTGTTACCACTTTTTGCCTGTTGCAGAAAGGGGCAGACCCAGATTGTAGCGAGAGCTCAATTCCCCCTCCCCCTTAATTCTGAGCCCAGATTCCAGTAACTCTCACAAGCTTCATACCACATTCCAGATTTGGCTTTTATTTATTTTATTGTCTGGTTTATTTGTGTCTCATGAAGATCAGGGGCTCTGCAAACTTCCCCACACACTGGCTTCTTACTGTCTCTCATTCCTGACCTGCACCTATTGCAGTCCTACGGTCTCCTACGCACCTCTCTGGAATGGAACTCAATCTTCCTGCAACATCACTTAGGACCAGACACAGCTGTGATAACACAGATGGACATAAGATTTGCCATAATGGAACCAACCACTGGTAGTTCATACGCTGCAGCAGCCTGTCCCTGATACTGCCAAGGAAGGAAAACTAACCCCACTGAGGCGATTACACAGTGCTCTGCATGGGGAACTCTACAGGCTATCCGTTTATGCGTTGAAGTGTGTGATTTGATTATCCTCCTCCTTATCTTAGCTGGCATAGCCACAAAAGCTATGAGCAACAATCAAATGAGCCATCCCCCTTTAAACCCTAACCACAGCATTTGCCTTGAGGCGCTTTCTGGGCCGACACATTCCATAGGTGAACTGTATGCTGCATACAGAACTGTTTCCTTTTACTGTTATAAAGTGACTTCCCTTTTATTTCAGCAAGTGGCCCCTTGTTCTCATGTTACTGGAGAGGGTAAAAAGAATGGCCCCTTCGGTTACACTACGGTATATGTCCTTTATGCTTGAATGCCTCAGGTGAGTCTCACTCTAACTCTTTATCTTCTGAGTTCAAATAGTCCTTGCACTCTCTCATCGGATGTTAATTCAGTCACTCATTTATCTTCATTGACCTGCTCTGGACCTTTCCAACATCCCACGCTTCTTTCCTCTCCCGAAGAGCGGCCACCTAGCCGCGCTGCACGGGGTTCGAACCAGCAGGGTTTTAAAAATGGCGGCTCCCCGCTTATGCAAATGAAGCCTGGGAAATTCAAATCCCGGGCTTCATTTGCAAGTGCGGTATGCCTACATTACCCCCGCTAGTTCGAACTAGCGGGGTAGTGTAGACATACCCTGGTACAAGGCTGTCAATTCACTTTATTACCCTCCTTTCTAGTTGGTGGAGCAGAGAGGCCTCATTGTACTTTGTCTCAATCCAATTTCAGTGGGTTTGGACTTTCCCCCAAATGCAACACATTCCTGGTGCCTGACCCTTTGCTCTAACCAATAGTCCACATGGCCATCAGCCTATTGACAGTAGAAGATACAGAAATGCTTGAAAATGAAATTGGGGAAATGTCAGGTCCCCTCTTTTATCCTGGCTACTTGCGGAGGAGAGTCTTATGATTTCCCACTTTTGGCTGCTTAGAGGAATAGAAGCTCTCATGCTGTTCTCCTCTCTTTTGCTTTGTGAGATAGGGCAGGAACTGTATTCTGAAGTGCCTCTCCTGTGATAGTTGTACCACTTTCTATGCTGCCTGACACACAAATACAGTACAAGGCATGGTGCTCCTGTGATCAGAACTTCTATCACTGTGCCAGAGGCCAGGAAAAGCTAATCGAATGCCTATCAGCAGGGCTAGCAAAGAACAGGAAACAAGCCAGTGACCCCCTATAAGACCTTCTGGTGTTTCCCTTCTATTTCATGGCCCACTTTTGGAAACCCACTGACCTTGCAGATGAAAATAACCTGGAATTGAGGAATGTTGCCATGAGGAACGTGTAACTTGGGCACCTATGCTGATGCTTTGACTGTTTTTGTTTTGCAGATTCGAATCTGTAATAATATTGCAGGGAGAAATTAATTACAGAGCTGTTTCCCTGTCCAGAGAGTCTGTTCATATTACAAACCCCTGAAAGCACCACTCAAGCAGTTTCTAATCATCAGTGGAAGCCTGAAACTGGAATATAAACTTCTTAATTAATCACTCCCTCTTTCCCATGGTGTTTTCATGGTATTTGGGGGTTGGGAGAGGCAAGAGAGAGAAAATGCAGAAAATAATTTTCTCCCATTTAGCAGATAATTGCAAGGGAGCAGCTGGAAGTAGATGCTGGCAAGAGTTTCAGCGTCTTGTTTGACATTTCTGCTCACTACTCTCATGAACAATAAAAGGAGTTTGGCAATAAGGAGAATATACCTTACATTCATACCATGCTTTTCACCCCCACAGGATCTCAGTGTATTTTTGTTCAGTGGCTCTCAAACATCTGCTTCTGATTCCCTATCAGCTGTATTTTTTTTCTCTTATGACTACAACTCCCCCACAACATCCCAGAATCCTTTGTGCCACTTCCTGTGTCACATCAGCTCCACACTTTCCCTCTCCCCTATTCTGCATTGCTGAGAGTCAGAACTCCACTTTCTTTCCCCACATCCTTCTGGCTGCTCCATTTTCTTCTCTCTCCTCCCTCCCCTCTACGTTCACAGAGGATGGAGAATCCACTCTCTATTCCTCTTCGAGCTTCTGGGCTTCATCCTTAATCCTAGGAGGGAATATTTACAGCCCTGCTTCTGATCACAGGGATGGGGGGTAAATCATGCAGTTGTATCTCTTAAAACACCAGCCTATGATCCAGCTGAGGAATGTGACATACAGGCAACAGCTTTGATTATTTAGGGATCGCTCTACCCACAGCTAAATTACAGGTTTCAGAAAGGTAACCGTGTTCGTCTGGTTTAGCAAAAACAAGGAGTCCAATGACACTTTAAAGACTAACAATTTTATTATGGCATAAGCTTTAGTGAGCTGCAACTCACTGCATCAGATGTATGAAGCAAAAGAAAAAGGAACAGATAGTAAGGATACAGAGATGGGAATGTTACATAAAGCTAATTAAATAAGGGTGGAAATGGATAAGAAGGGGAGAATACCTAACGTTGAAAATTAGTTGTAATGAGACAGCCATTCCCAGTCTCTGTTCTGAACCATTCCGATGGTGTCAAATTTGCATATGAATTCCAGCTCAGCAGTTTCAAATTGCAGTTTGTTTTGAAGTTTTTTTGCTTGAGGATAGCAACTTTCAAGTCTTAAACTGTGCGTCCAAGGAGGTTAAAATGTTCTCCCACTGGTTTGTGCATGTTACCATTCATGATGTCTGATTTGTGTCCATTTATTCTGCTGCATAGGGACAGTCCAGTTTGTCCAATGTATATGGCAGAGAGGCATTGCTGGCACATGATGGTATATCTCACATTAGTGGATGTGCAGGTGAAGGAGTCTTTGATGGTATGGCTGATGTAATTTGGTCCTATGATGGTATCACCATCATAGGCTCATTCACCTGCACATCTGCTAATGTGAAATATGCCATCATGTGCCAGCAATGCCCCTCTGCCATGTACATTGGACAAACCAGACTGCCTCGCACAACAGAATAAATGGACACAGATCAGACATCAAGAATGGTAACATACAAAAAACAGTGGGAGAACATATTGGACATACCATTACAGACTTGAAAGTTCCCATCCTCAAGCAAAAAAATAAATAAATAAAAAAATCGAAAACAGGCCTCTCAGTGAAACTGCTGACCTGGAATTCATATGCAAATGTGACACTATCAGAATGGGGCTGAACAGGGACTGGAAATAGTTTCTAATTTTAATAAGTAATTTTCCACATTGGGTATTCTCGCCTTCTTATTCACATCTCCCCTGATTGAATTAGCTCTGATCTCTGTATCCCTACTATCAGTTTCTTTTTCTTTTACTTCATGCATCTGACAAAGGGAATTGCAACTCACAAAAGCTTATGGCATAATAAAACTGTTGGTCTTTAAGGTGTCACCAGACTCCTTGTTGTTTTTGCTAAATTACAGCTGACTCTGAGGTTGAACAGGTCAGCCGTTCTGCAGCAGCAAAACGCAGCAGTTTTTTGAAGGGAAAGTGAAGAATGAGTGATGAAGCAAATTAATGCATTGTCCTCTCAGCTCTAGCAAACAGGAATTTAAAGTGAAGATTGTGCAAATGAAGGAGAATTGTAGCAATAGCAACAGTTGTTAACCTCTGCATTTCCAAAGCATTGTGTGGGCTTTCAACCATATGCGGTGCCACACAGTACATCATGCATATGGCTACAGTGGGAGAGGACCTATCCTGCCCCCACAGACTTGATTAACTAACTGGAGCAGAGAGGGGAACGGGCCTAGACTCCTTGGAAAGCCCATCCCTGACCTGACCCCCTGAGAGAGTCTGCAATCCTGTGTCCATCCCTTTTTCAAGACTATGATACATTTTATACAAATTATGCCTTATGAGTTAACATTTGAAAACTCATGATCTGCTGAGCATTATTGTCCTGGTAAAATGTGTGGCCACATGATATGTAAAGCTACACGATTCTGCTGTATGATTTACTAACACATATTCCAAACTAGCAGACTTATCCAGTACGTCTTGGTTCCTTCAGGGCAGGAGGCTGGCAGTGTGAGGGGTGCAGAAGTCAGGGCAGGAGCTTGGGGATGTGAGGGGGTCAGAGAAGGAGCCTGGGAGTGTGGGGGATGTAGGAGTCAAGGTTAAGGGTTGAGGAGGGGCACAGGGAAGGGATCTGGAGATGGGGGCGGCTGTGGGAGTCAGGGTTGGAGGAGGGGTTCAGGGCAAGGGGCTGGCCCAGGATGGAGGGGCCAGCAGGGGCCACCCACCGGCTTCTCCCCAGGGTCGACCCATGGGCAGTGGGAGTCTGCAGACCAGCATTCCCCATGGCTGGCCCAGGTGTAGGGATGGTGCACAGGCCATCCACCGGCACTCTCTGGAGCCAGCCCGGAATGGCAGGGGCTGCATGGCAGCCCGTGGCTGTTCCCAGAGACAGGCAGGGATAGCAGGGGGCATGCTGCTGATCAGCAGCTGATTGCTGGGTCACTTGCTGCTCCCTGTAGTCATCCATGAGTATAATTGTTCCTAGAGGTTCCTATCCCCAGATTTTCAGTCCCCCGGCCTAAGTACTATCTGGAGAAGCGTCTTAAGAAAGAAGAAAAGGTATAATAATGGGAAACAGACACCCCCTAGTTATTCCTCCTTTACTCTCTGCCCATGGCATCAACAACACCAGAAAATCAAGGAAAGTAAGATACCACAGAGGGAGGAGTCCTGGCTGAAATGAATCCAGACTCTAAGACTGATGAAGCATGTGGTGAGAGAGACCTTTGCTTTGAATTGATTTAGCTCGTTACGTTAGAAATTAATGGTATTTTACCTTTCATTTTCATGAAACCAGTTCTGACTTTCATGAATCATTATTTGTAATCACTTAACATCTTTCTTTCTGTAGTTAATAAATTTGTTCTGTCTAATCCAGTGTGCTTAGATTGAAGTATTTGAGAAACTTCAATTTGAGATAATAGGACCCGGGCATGTTATTTTCTATTAATAAAATGATGGATTTTGTATAAGTTTGTGTTGTCCAGGAGGGGCTGGACAGTATAAGACGCACGTTTGTGGGGGAAAGCCTGGGACTGGGAATTTGCTGCTGTTACTCTGCAGTGTATTTCAAGAGAGGCCAGCTATAGCATTCATGCAGTATAGCTGGGAATAATTTACATGCAAGAGACTGAGTGTGAGCAAAGCAGAAGTGATTGCTCTCACAGTGAAGCTGTGTAAAAGGCACCTAAGCTGGAGAATTGAGGGGACACAGCTATTCAACAGTCCAGATTGCACCCTAATGTCACACTTCCCATCACCAGCTTGCCTCCTTGTTGGAGCTCAGCCCTGCCCAAATGGGGACTGGGAAGTGGTTTCAGGCCATCTGGTTGGCTCTGGGACATTTGGCTGGCATTGGGTGGGGCAAGAGGAAGAGCCACACAGCTGATGTGAGTGCCCCTTGGCAGTGGCTGCTGCTGGATCTAATGCAGCCTGAGCCGAGGGCTGATGGATCAACCTAGGAAGCAGGCTGGGAGCCTGGCTTCAGCCAGACTAAAGAAGCAGCTAAGAGCCAGCAGAAGAGCCATGACCATTATGGTGATGGACACATAGCAATGCAGCAGAGGCTGAGATTCACCCTCAGAACTTGCGCTGTGCCCAAGCACCAGGAGCTAACACAAGGGGAAGATGGTACCTGTCTGGGACAAAGACACTGGAGCTGTTTGGACTCTCTCCTGGGTTAGAAAATATTAATCTGTATGTTTAGCTATTGGGACTCAGTAGAACGGATTACTGCTGTGGAAGGGAGTATGTATGGCTCCTTTGGGAGGCCACTGAATGGTTCCTTCTACTAATTCAGGTTGTGTCTCTGCCCAAATGGAAGTGTTGGCTTACATCAAAGGGCAGCATTTATTTGTGGTTTAATTTCTGCCTCCTTAAAGGAAGCTAAGTGGTTTAGGCCTGGGAGGTGGGCAAGCAAAGTGCTCTCGGGCATGGGGCTTGGTGTTTGGGATTCATGTAATGAGCCGGTGTGTCCCCCTCCACAAGTGTAAGTAGGATTGAAATCAGCAGGAGCCATGCAGCTATGCTCTTGAAAATAGAGCTTCAAAGAGGGTGTGTCCCATGTGCACTACTGAACGAGGCATTGTGGTGGTGAATAAAGGCTCCAGATGAGACTGAGGCCCCATTGTGTTGGGCACTGGATCAATGTACGTTATGGAACTCTCTCTTTTCCTAAGTGCTTATCATCTAACTAAATCAGGCAGACAAAGGGTGCATGGGGAATGAAAATGAGGTGACTTCCCCAGTGTCACACAGCAGGGCACTATCTATTAGATGATATGCCTCTCATGCAGTCATTTGTTTGCAAATGCTTTTCAATTTGTTCTGCTTCCCCTGTTCTATGCAAATACTCCAGGAGGGAGATATGATACACAGTGAGGGGGGTCTTGCAATGGAGGAGCAGTTCTCATCACTGTTTGTTGGGTGTGTTGTTCCAAGAAGGAATTAAATAGGTATATCTCCATACATTGTATTTATCTCATAGAGCTGGAAGGGACCTTGAGAGGTCTTTGAGTCCAGTCCCCTGCCCTCACAGCAGAACCAAGTACCATCCCTGACAGATTTACCCCAGGTGGCCCCCCTCAATGACTGAGCTCACAACCCTGGGTTTAGCAGGCCAATGCTCAAACCACTAAGCTATCCCTCCCCCAAAAAATAATTTTAGTGCATTCCCGTGCCACCACTCTGAGGCGGGACAGCAGTAACTCATGGTTGACAGTGTCAAATGTTGCATAAGGAAGGATGAAAATCAATGTTTGTTCTCCTTCCATTTATAGCAAGAGATCATCTGCCATGTTTTGGTTTGAAACTACATTATGTCCCAGAACTAGCATAGGCATTAATTAACTTTGGAGTTGGCCTTTGACTAGTTTTTCTATGCTTGAGAACAGAGGTTTAAGACTGGGCAGTAGTAAGCTAGAACTGATGTAACTGGAGCGGGTTCCTTCGGTGTTTGTTGAGGTATTACAGGTCTGAAAGGAAAAGGAAAGATTCCTTCTCTGAATTAGGTATTAATTATGTAGCTCATGAGAGACAGCAGCTGCTCGTGACTCTCTTTCACCAGACAAGAAGGGCATTGTTCAGTTGACCATTACTTCTTGAGAAGTAAATCTACTGAACTCCAGGTATGTAGGGAGGCTGTTTGTTGAGACTCACACTTCCTGTTGTTCACAAAAGAAAGCAAGTCTAATTGAAGACAATGTATTATTTTTCAGCCAGACAAAATGTATGCCCATCTCCCACAGAAGAAGATGCTTTACATCACAAGAGCGGAAAAAGAAATCTTCAGTGACAAAGACATCGCTGTGACACTATATATGACACTGTATATTATTGCTACCAATGTTACAAAACTGAAATGAATGTTGCAAGATATGCCATGTAAGGTATCAGTGGAAAAACTGTGATTTGCTAAGTATGGTCATCTTGTTTAGATGTCTGTATTGTCTTTGTACTATTAGTTATAAAGATGTGTGATATATTTGTACCTCACATGTGTGTTGTGTTTCTGAGTGATACCCCGGACACATTGGCATCAACACTATCTAGCCTGTTTGATGGCCCATCAAAGGCAATCAACTGTACAATGACAGTAGGCAAGGGCTACAACTGTGAGTCAGCAGGACATTTAAGGGACAGGAGACTCCGAGTGCTTTTCCATGCCCATGCCCATGGCAAAGGATATAAAAAACCAGCTGCAGCTTCTTAATTTTGTCTTCAATCCTGCTTCTCCCCCATTGGGTAACTTCTTTAAAAACTGAAGCTTTAAAGAAAGGACTGATAAACCCAACCTGGCTTTGGATGTGTTCCAGTGGGACTTTACAAGCCAGAAAACTTACCATTAGTACTAAGAACCTGGCATATAGATTCTATAGTCATATATGTAGGTATCTGATTGCTTTGACTATTTAACAATTCTCTTCTCTTTAATGTCTTCTATAATAAACCTTTGGTGGTAGATACTAAAGGATTGGCAGGCAGTATGATATTTTAGGTAAGAGCCAAACTCGTATAGATCTGGCAATGTGGCTGGCCCTTTGGGATCAGAAGAACACTTTGTATAGTTAATAGAGTTTAAAATAAGTTCTTACAGTACTTTGCTGGACCTATTTGTTGAATGCGAGTCTCAGTCTGGAATGCAATAAAGGGGACTATGTGTTTGCGGGGTGCAGGGGATATTGTTATGTTGTGGGTTTGGGCAGTTTTTGGCTTCCTGATAACCTGAGTGGGAGATCAGGAGCAGGGTTTGTAACTGGTTGGTGATTCTAACTACAATGTAAACCACCAGTTTTAGGAGAATCTGCTGTCCTTTTTGCAACCTACCTTGACGTTGGCATTTCATTGTGGGCTACTACCCTATGCACACCTTCTTAAAAAAACAATCAACAAAAGTTCATACCTGTGGATGACTGAGAGTCAGGTGTGTGGATGTATACAGTAGCAGATAATAGAACCCACCTGCTCCCAGTACATCAACTTTTCAGAAGGGAAAATAATGTTTCTAAAGTCCTATTCCATGCTAGAGAGTTGTCAGAAGAATCAGTCACCAACCACAATAACAATTAGTTTGTTGGGTTCTTTCAATCCACAGATAAAACAGTATCAAAGGGTTGGTCTCTAGAAACCATGTAAGCTTTAATATTTCTTTCATAAAGAGGATTCAGCTACTCTAGCACTCAGTTTCCAGGAAATCCTCATGCAAAGGAATCCTATAATGGAGTTCCTTAGAGAAATGGTAGACCTCTGAGCAAATCCATTTTGGAAAACTTTTTGTTGTGACTTGGTACGGTAATCTCTTAATACCCATTGCCTGGTTTTCTTGAATAGTGACATGGGCTGATAGTCACTTAACCTGTTTCACATATCTATACTGTCCACTTGATGCCAAGTGCTGACTTGCTATGTGTGTTGCAAGAAGCGAGATAGTAGATTTTTATTGATTAACGCTGCCTTTGAATTTACATTTGACTTCCAAAATGTTGAATCTGACAATAGACAGAGGTTATGGCCTAGCACCAAAATAAACCACCGCAAAAGTAAGGTGAATTGATTACTGGGTTGCAGGAAAGCAGAGTCACCTGTCATCTGGCAAGTAGATTCTGGATTGGATTAGTTTCATTTTAGAGTGTAAATGCACCTCTTCAAACCCCATCTGAGAGAGGCAGGGATGTGTTAACAGAAAATAGAAAAAAATCAACTGTGTTATGTGGCAGAAGTGTCAGGTGATGTCCTGCAAGACTGAGGGGCAATCATCCTCACTTGGACAGATTTTCTTTCTCAGTAGATTTCCTTAAGTTCCTTGTCAGAGCATTTAGTTCCCACTGCCCAAGGAATCAGTTGCTATTGTCACTGAAAGATGACAAGGAAAGGCATGCAGTCACTGTTAAACAATAAGACAGAAATGGCAAAAAAGAAGTTTTTTCAGTTCAGCAGAGCAGAGAAGGATCCGGTGATTTGCTCCACTGATGGAGAGGCTGTATCCTGACATCCTATTAGAAATGAGCGTGTCTAGGCATTGCCTTCACTACTTTTGACATATCAGACTTACTTGGGAGTCACTCTGGAATAGTGGATGGTATTTCACTCCAGAGTGGTGGATTAAAACTCTTCTGTTCCCATCAAGATGAAGGAAACCTTACAGACTCTCAGGCCTTTTCTATTTCAGGGGTTAAAATCCAGGGATACTACGCAGCCATTAGTGACAAGGCTGTCGCTAAAAGTCAGCTTGTGTGAATGCTATTTGTCAGCACTTTTGCCAACAAAATATTTCCACTCCACTGAGGGGGTCTTGCTCTGTTGGCAGGAGAGCAGCATTCACACTTTCACTTGCCGTGGCGACATTTTGTCATTTGGAGGGGGCAGTTATTTCTAATGAAGTTTTTGTCAAAAAAGAGCAAGTGTAGCCAGACCCTCAAGCCACGGAAGCAACAGCTTCCTCGGACATTTTTTTTTTAATAGTTAGTATCGATAATGAGTCCCTTTAATAGTCTGATTTTTTTTACTTGAGATAAAGGGTTAGATTCTCAGGCATACCAGACCAGCACAAGCCTGTGCTTTGCGAATCCCTGACCAAGAGGCTGAGAATCTAGCCCAGTGTGTTTATATAATTTCAGTTCTTTATGGGCAGGCTGAATGATGCTCTTCATTTAACTATATATGGGATAACTGTCCAGAGTGCAGAGAATCCCATCAGTCAGGCATTTCCAAAGAAATACAATGAGAGTGTAGTGGAAGAAATACTGAAGCAAAATGAAACTTGTTCTGTAACTAGCACATATGTGTTTCAAGATAAATAAGAGACCACACAACAACAGAAGAAGGAGAGGAACTCAGCCACTTATAGCATGAGCCATAGATTACAGTTAGAGATGGGCATCTTTTAATTGTCTCTTGGGATTTTATATTTATGTAAGAGTGGGGTGAGTTTTATTTCCAAGGCCTTGGTTAAACTCCATTCTTAAAAGGGATCTGATCTTTTTATTATTATTATTTGTGAGTACAGTAGCTAACATATTAACTAATGGCCGCTTCCAGCTGCTGCTGGAATAGTAACAACTAATGAATAATATACTCAATGTCATTCCACAAACTGTCAAAATGACTTTAAGGACCAGATTTTCAGCCTGATTCCACAATGGTGATTTGTCCATGTGAGTGACCATTTGTGTGCACAAATCAGACATTCTTACCTCTGTAGACCAAATTGGACATTTACTGTATGAATATGTTGGTTTAATTTAATAGGGGAGTGAAAGGAAAACAAGCAGGAAGCAGGGGGGAGGGAGAGTAACAAAAGCCACAAATACTTGAGGGCTGTTAAGAGACAATGCCATGATAGGACAAAGCTCACGCACATAGAAGATCAACAGTACTCTAGACAGTTTAAAAAGAAAAACTCTCTCAAGAGACCTAGACTGACACAGGCACCTGCTATCTGAATAAGTTAGGCTTGCTTAAGTTACTGTCAGGGGATAGAAAGCCATTAGATAAGATAGAAGTGCATATAGGCTGTTTTGAAATCTTTCTTTCCCCCACATCTTCTATTCCTATTGCAAAACAAACAATACTTTGGTGTCAGAAAGCAGGTTGTCTGGTCCCTGTATACATCCCTCCCAAAGGGAAGAAGCACAGGAGTCAGAAAACATTCACTCAAGCGCACTGTAGACACAAGGCACTGTAGCCCAAGGCCTGGTCTGCAACTGAGATAACTGAGGGATCCTGACCCAGAAGAGGTGAAGGAACAAGGCATGACACCTAAGAGTACAGGGAGTCCCCAGGTTACATGGATCCGACTTACATCGGATCCCTACTTACAAACGGGGTGAGGCAACCCTGTACTAGCTGCTTCCCCCCAGCAGACCAGGGAGATGTGAAGCTAGCGGCCCACCCACCCCTCCCCAGCAGACCAGGGAGAAGCGGAGCGGCTTTTCTCAGCAGACACCTCAGCTTGAGAATAAAGGACTGAGGGAAGTGAGGTGTGGGAGAATAAAACTGAGCTCTGGAGAAATGTTTGGCTAGAGTTTCCCCTACAATATGTACCAGTTCCGACTTACATACAAATTCAACTTAAGAACAAACCTACAGTCCCTATCTTGTACGTAACCCGGGGACTGCCTGTACTCAGAAAACAGAAGGGGGTCAGAGGTGCAGCTAGCTGTGTAAGTATGACAGTGAGTTTTTGTCCAGCCCTTGCTGTTGTTAGTTGTATGCAGTTTTTGTATTTAGGGGAAGAGTCTCGATTGGTTGATTTTTGTTGTTAAATGTGTAATGTATGCATGGGGAGTCTCCCTCGGTGGTACAAGTATGCAAAAATTTTTATTGGTACAGGAGGTGTAGGGTATACCAGCTAAAGCAAGCCCATGAGAATTCCCCATGTGACCTTGCCACATGACTCTGCCCCACCCCCAGCCCAGGATTCCCATGCTCTGCCCCTTCCCGCCCCATCGCATGTTACCTGGGGTGGAGCTGGGGGAGCTGCAGCAGCTGGAGGAGCTGCTGGTAGTTCTGGCCCTTCCCCTTTTGTCCCCTCCCAGCCCTTGCCCCTTCATGGAGCTACCAAACTCATCTACAGGGCTGGGAGTTCTGCTTCTTTCCCTGCTGGGAGGGGCAGCAGGAAAAGGAACAGAACTGCTAGCCTCCTCCCTGCCCCCACAGCCCTCTACAGAGACAGAGCTCTGGGGAGAAGCTGGGGGCAGGGCTGGGAGTTCTGCTCCTTTCCCCAGTGGCAGAGAGAGCAGGGAAAGGAGCAGAATGCCGGCAGCTCCTCCGCTTGCTATCACACTCTGAGACGTATCCCTCTGGTCCCAGACCTGTACACAGAAATGCAGCAGCCAGAGGAGGAGCTGGGGGTGGCCAACAGGGAGTCTTTCCAATACAATGTACTGGCTGAAAATAACTTGCTGGTACAGGGTACCGGACCGTGCTAGCCCACTTGCATCACTGGTCTCTCATAGCATGGAAACCATAATCTCCTCAATAGGACTCATGAAACTGAAACCCAACTTTCTCTTACTTGAATGCAGAAGGACTTTCTGTTCAAACTACACAAAGAGGGGAGAGGGCTCAGTCCTCAGACAGTCCTAGGAGGAGGGCAATCTTCTGTTCAGAAGTGGAGGATCAACATCCTGGTCTAGTGCGGAGATGGTGGACCTCATCGAGGTTTGGGGGAGGCCTCCAACAACCACGACCTCCGCACTAGCCAGAGGAATGCGGCCGTCTAGGGCAGGATAGCTGCCAGCCTGGCCATCAAAGGCCACATGCGAACCCAGGAGCAGGTTTGCATGAAAATCAAGTTGGTCCAGTGAGACCCCCAACCCTGAGCCCTGAGCTTAGAACATAAGAACATAAGAACAGTTGTACTGGGTCAGACCAAAGGTCCATCTAGCCCAGTAGCCTGTCTGCCGACAGCAGCCAGCACCAGGTACCATGGAGGGGATGGACCGAAGACAATGACCAAGCGATTTGTCTTGTGCCATCCATCTCCAGCCTTCCACAAACAGATGCCAAGAACACCATTCCTACCCCCTGGCTAATAGCACTCTATGGACCCAACCTCCATGAATTTATCTAACTTCTCTTTAAACTCTGTTATAATTCTAGCCTTCACAGCCTCCTGTGGCAAGGAGTTCCACAGGTTGACTATTTGCTTTGTGAAGAAGAACTTTCTTTTATTAGTTTTAAACCTGATACCCATTCATTTCATTTGGTGTCCTCTAGTCCTTCTATTATGGGAACTAATGAAGAACTTTTCTTTATGCACCCTCTCCACACCACTCATGCTTTTAGAGACCTCTATCATATCCCCCCTCAGTCTCCTCTTTTCTAAGCTGAAAAGTCCCAGTCTCTTTAGCCTCTCTTCATATGGGACCTGTTTCAAACCCCTATCAGTTTTGTTAAATAAAGAGAGTTTCTAATTTTGAATACGTGTCCTTTATTTTTTACATCAGGAAGGGGGCTAGGGAGGAGTAAGTGGAAGGAGGTGAGGAAGGAATGGGGCATGAGCCCCCGATGGGGAGGACTGGGGTGGCTCTGCAGGCTCCTCGGGGTAGAAGCTCTCCTGCAGGGCCTCCTGGATCCTGACAGCCCCCCAATTAACCCCCCTGGATGGCAGCCTGCGGCAAGTGCAGCCGGGCAGATGGCTGAGTGCCGTGATGTGCTGAGTGTAGGCACTCAGGGCACTCCAAGTCAGGACTGCTTTGCTGTCCCTCATCGAGTTAGACAAGCAAGCGGGGAACCCTGAGAACTGTCTGTCCAGGGTGGGGGTCGGGTCCCTTTAAGCACAGCCCTCGGCTAGCCTGAGGCAGCAGCTCCACACTCTCTGGGTATGTCTACACTACCCTCCTAGTTCGAACTAGGAGGGTAATGTAGGCATACCGCACTTGCAAATGAAGCCCGGGATTTGAATTTCCCGGGCTTCATTTGCATAAGCGGGGAGCCGCCATTTTTAAAACCCCGCTGGTTCGAACCCCGTGCAGCACGGCTACACAGGGCACGAACTAGGTAGTTCGAACTAGGCTTCCTAGTTCGAACTACCGTTACTCCTCGTGAAATGAGGAGTAATGGTAGTTCAAACTAGGAAGCCTAGTTCGAACTACCTAGTTCATGCCCCGTGTAGCTGTGCTGCACGGGGTTCGAACCAGCGGGGTTTTAAAAATGGCGGCTCCCCACTTACGCAAATGAAGCCCGGGAAATTCAAATCCCGGGCTTCATTTGCAAGTGTGGTATGCCTACATTACCCCGCTAGTTCGAACTAGTGGGGTAGTGTAGACATACCCTAAGTCCTAACCTGAAGCCCTGCCGGCACTGGTTCCAGCCAGCCTTAACTTCGGTTCAGGGTCCACTCAATGTGGACATGCTATTTCAAATTAGCAAAACGCTAATTCAAATTAGTTTTTAGGTCTAGATGCGCTTATTCGAATTAGCTTAGTTCGAATTAACTAATTTGAATTAAGTTAGTTCGAATTGGTGCTGTAGTGTAGACATACCCAAGGTGTCTTAGCTCCCAGAAAAACATTTATTCAGAAATTCTTCTGACTAAAATAACATTAAAGTGCTTTAAATGTGTTGCACTCTAAAATATGCATAAATATGATCACGTTTTATTTTTGTTGGGTTTAGGAGGAGAATAAGAAGTTCATAGCAGTCTTCTCCAGTTTCATCTGGAGTAAGGATGCAGAGTATTTCATGGACAAAAGTGCTGGGAGTTGTTGAGGACATAACAATGAGTAAAATTTACACAGAGACCATGTCAATAATCAGGCGCAATTAGCAGTTTCCAAAATATTGGAGAATATTGAACTGTGAAGTCTATTTTTAGGGTAAGAGGAGAAAAATATCTGGACATGTGTTGTTGTTTGATAAAGATAACTACTGAATTACCTCAAGCTCTCATTTTTGCAACATTAAAATCCTTAGTTTAATGGACTGCAGGGACTCTAAAGAGCCACCATTGCTGAGAGATGGTCTCAGGGTATGCAGGGCTTGGAGGGGGCAAATTTTTATTATTCTAGGAAAGTCACTTTTCAAATACCAATTAAAACATTTTTATTTCTAGTGATAAGCTATAATTGGCCTGCAAATAAGCAGCTGAGACCAGAAACCCTATAAATAATGGAGGAAACTCCCAGGGTTTGGGTAAAGCATTCAAAATGTGTGTTTTGTTGTTGGTTTTAGTTGGGGAATCTTTAGGATTCTGGATTAGCCCAGACGTTCTGTGTGTCACCACCAGAGACCTCTCATATGTGCAGTGAAATTGTAATGGTGTTTACCAGGGCTGGCGACAGACTTGCTGGGGCTCTGGGCAAAGTGGGGAAGGGCTTGCCACCCCAGAAGGGGTGGAGCCTCAGGAGGAAAGGATGGAGCCAGGGGCTAGTCTCCCCCAGTGTCACCAGGTCATGTCGTGTCGGGCTCTAGTGGTGATTTAAAGGGCCCTCGGCTCCAGCCACTGGTGCTGCCTTGGTAGTGGCTCGGAGCCCCAGGCTCTTTTAAATCACCAGGCCCCAGGCAACAGATCCCATTTGTCCCCTCTCTCCCAACATCAGCAGCCTTGGTGTTTATTATCTCTTGCCCTGGAGAGATGTAGGCATGGTTCAGCTTACTGGGAAAGGAAACAATTGAATCTTTGCTATCTATCGTTGTGTTGTGCAGCCACTGATGTATCATCTGTGTTGTGCAGCCACTGATTAAGAAAGAAGCAGTGCATTCAGTGTCCAGCACCATCTAATTGCAGGCCATGATCCACATAACTGACCTGAGCTATTCCAACATTTCATTCACTTATGCAATCTTCACACCCACCGTTGTTTTTAAATCAATGCTTCCCGGATCAGAGCTGCAAATTACAGCTGCTCCGCTAGTGCCAATTGACTGTGGCTTTGCCTTTAGTTTTTCAATATTACTTTGGGGAAGGAGAGCCAACATTCACTTATTCATTATTGGACTATTGATATCATCCCAGTTAAAATCAGACTCGTGTTTAGCCAACAATGGGCCTGAATCAAAACTTGGGATGGGTGGATTGCAAAATTGAACAGGAAAACAAAATTTGTACGTTGGACCCATCAAAACTCAAAGGCAAATATGCATCAAAATGAAGAGCTTCAAGCCAGTGAATCCCTAATGAAAGCTATAAAAATAGCTCTACTAGCCATCATCCTATATGGACACTATAGTCGCATTCCTGAGGTCTCTCCAGTCTTTCATTAGAAAGATTCCCCAAGCATAAGCCCCTCTTAGGCAGCTATTTCCTTCCAATGTGATGCCAATGTTAAAGAGTAATTTAGGCTCCAGCACTGTAAAGTCCAACCTCTTCTTGCTTTTAGCAGCAAACAGCATGTCATAATGGCCTTTCCTGTGAAATCAGGCTGACTCTCAAAGCAGTTTGGCTTCATCACCATTAAACAATAGTGAGGCAGTATCACAGAAGCTCAGCACACCAAGGTAATACACTTGCTTTGTGATGGCAGGCGGTCTTTTTTTTTTTTTTTTTTGCCAGTCCAGATGTGTTGTAACTGGCAAATACAGCCCAAGGTACCAACCGGTGAAGCAATCTTTCAGACTTTCCATTAGGAATTTCAGAGCAAATATACAAGAGCTGGATGTAACTCCCATGGAAATCAAATGGGAAGGTCATGTATTTTCAGAGCAAACATCCATCTTAGCTCAGATGTGGCTCTAGCTACTCGTTACACATGAACCATGTGATTCTGAGCGGCAGCTCTACTCCTGCCACATGCAGCTTATCAGTTAAGATCTTATGCGTTGTGGTAAGAGACAGGCTCCGTCCTGGTGTCCTTTGCTAAGAATTCCCTTTTGACCCACTGCGATATGGAATGGATGGATTATGACCAGTTATATCAAGGACTGTTATGTGCTTGCACAAAGTATGCCGAGTAAGGTGCAAGAGGAAACATGATTTGCCAAGTATGATTATCCAGTTTATATGCAGGTATCATCTTTTATTTGAAGTTATGAATATTGGCTATGTGCTCGTATCTTATACATGTGTTTTAGTCCTGGGTGAGACCCTCCCAGATAGAATGTATATCAAGGCTAGACAGCTCTGTGTTGAGTAGTGAGGCAGGGTGATAAGGGGCTGATACATTGAGAAACACAGGGTCAGAGATGGGGCACAGCGGACCTGCCAACAGAGAGGATAAAGGGGGCAGTTGTCCCAGGGCCTGGTAATTCAAAGGGCCTGGGGCTCCTGGCTTCTGCCATTGCCAAAGTAGCAGCAATGGTGGGCTAAGCCCTGGGCCCTTTGAATTACTGTCAGGGTGCACTCTGGGCAGTGCTAAGGGCTAAGGGAGGTGTGCCGCGCTCCATGCAGTGCTGAGCGTCAGCTGCCACTGGCCCCGCCACTTCCCACCCTTGCCCCCGCCCCCACATTTTGCCTGGGAGCCCGCAAAGGCTGTCGGCTCTGCTGAGAATGGTCTGTTTACTCAACTGCTGATGGTTCTGCTTGTGCAGGTCCATCCCAGTGTTGCAAAGAGCCTAAAGAAGAAAAATGGCTCTGAGAGTGCAGCAGAGCTGCAGGATAGGGCCACCTTGTGTAGCCCAGTGAAGTCTTGTAATTAATGTTACTGTTATTGAGATAAACAATGTGTCTCTTGTGCTTCCAGAGATCGGTACAGGATCTACAACACTGTAAACTCTTTGGAAGGAGACTGTCTCTTGCTTGTGTGTGGACAGCATCTTGCACCATGTGGTCCTCCTCTCAGCTGGGATCTTCTGGTGCTACTGTAATCATACACTGGGGTCCGGTTCTGTGGGACTTCCTCTCTGGAGAATTAGGCACATAACTATACAGCCCAGAGAGTAACTGGAACTCTAGTGGAAGCGTCAAATGCGGGAGATTGTCAGGAATTTAGTTCTATGGGGAAAGAGCAGAGATGGGAGCTGCTGGCAAGTCTAGAAACTTGCTGTGATGCAGCATGTCTACATGCAAGATAAGTGATTGGAGGGACATGCCAATTGGGTTGTCTTCACAGCTTAACTTTGCCTAGCTTCTAGGCTTCTGCAAGAAGTTTTCTCCAAGCTACAAAGACTGTTATGCTTTTTGTGTTTCAGAGCTTGGTTAAGCATGAGGTCTCTTCCCTCTGGTTGTCTCTTCCCCTTTTGCACTTGAGGGGTGAGAAGCACATCCTGACACCAGCTGGTTTCCATGTTCAGGTAAGACTCGTGCAAGAACCCAAGATGTTCAAGAGAGTAGGTCAGATCTAGTTTCTCCCAATACTAGTATAAGGCTGTGAACTGACACCTGCATACCTCCACAGCAGAGAAGAGACTCAGGAGTGGCTGTGAGGAATGGAGAAACAAGGGATACTGTTTCAGTTCTCATGGTCCATCTCCATGGTCTCCACCTGCTTAACAAAATGGGGAGATTCCCTTTCACCCAAGGATGTATGTATTTATGCTGTCTTTCTCATTTGCTGTTTTCTGCTTCTCTCTCACAGGGTGCCCAGAAGAAACGTAACCCAGTAAGCTACGGAAAAAGATGAAAGACCCAGATCCAACACACAAGTCTATTGTTTTGAGAGGGCTCCATAGCCTGATGGCCAATGCCAACAAGGTGATAGACAAGCATTTGTTATAAAAGAAGCCCCCAGAAAAACTTAGCTGCAGAGTCAGCAATATAGAACTAGCCGGCCCTTTAGGGTATATCTACACAGCAATAAAATATCCACAGCACCAACTCTAAGAGTCAGGGTCAGCTGGCTCAGGCTTTGGGGCTAGACATTCAAGTTTCAGCTGGAGCCGGGGCTCTGAGATCCTTCCCCCTCACAGGGTTTCAGAGTCCAGGCTCCTGCCTTACCCTGAATATCTACAGTGTAATTTTATAGCCCAAAAGCTCAAGTCCAGAGAGCCCAAATCAGCTGACCCAGGCCAGGCAGAGCTGTGCCATGGGCCTTTGATTGCACTGTAGACTTAATCTTTCACTAAGTAGCTGAGAAACTCATTCTGATGACACCAAAACCAGGTATAGCTCTGTTAAGACTAATACACTAGATAGTCAGGAGCTCAGTGGCAACCTCACTGAAACCACAGACAATAGAAACTTTGACCATTGTATCAAAAGCCCTGCAGATGCATAGTGGGCTGCAGGGAGCTTTTCACTTAGGGTATGGGTTTAAATCCAGCCCAGAGCTTCTGTGTCTTGCTGGTTTTCTCGTCTGGCTGCTCTTGCCTTCTTTTGAGAAATGGCGGCAGATTCCCTGGCCCAACTGCCACATCCATGTGACTGCATGGGCTTCCAGTGGCTAGTTATACTAATAACAAGATGAGAATGCTGGGTGTGCTGGTCACAGCCTATTTTACTGTACAATTCCCCAAGCCAGAAAGCAAAGGCACAGCACAAGCCTGAGACTCAGTCTCTTTCAGGAAATACACAAGTTAGAGCCCTTAGGATACTCATTCTGCAAAGAAACTTCTTTCGCTGATGCACTGGAACTGTCCCATCCCTGTTCCTTGCCCCGCAGCTAATAACCCCCCAGCCCAACAGCTGTTTTTTTCTCCTGCAGAACTTTCAGAAGCTAATGCTTTGACTCTTCTCCTGCAAAGCCTGGAAAAGGGAAGGGAAGCCAACTACACTAACTTGTCCAGCTGCCAGTGACCCCCAGTGGACTCTTCTGGCATCCCCAGGTTACAGGGTTGCCCAGACTACCCCTTTTTCTCCATCCATAGCCCCTGTAGTGGAATGCAGGGAATCCACCTGTTCCCAAAGTGAGCACTGCTGAAGAGGGTTGCCAGCACAGAGCTGTGAATGTTGTTGCTGGGGTGGGAGGAGAGAGAAGATTCTGTAGGTGTTTCAGAACACCTAGACTGTGTCTACACTGGGCCACTTATTCCGGAAAATCAGCCACTTTTCCGGAATAAGCTGCGAGCTGTCTACACTGGCCCTTGAATTTCCGGAAAAGCAACAATGCTCTACTGTACAAAATCAGCTGCTATTCCGGAAAAACTATTCTGCTCCCGCTCGGGCATAAGTCCTTATTCCGGAACACTGTTCCAGAAAAGGGCCAGTGTAGACAGCCCAGTAGTCTTTTCCGGAAAAAAGCCCAATCGCGAAAATGGCGATCGGGGCTCTTTTCTGGAAAAGCGCGTCTACATTGGCCACAGACGCTTTTCCAGAAAAAGTAGACGCTCCTTTTCCGGAAAAACTGAAAACGGAATAGTATTCCGTTTTAAGCAGTTCCGGAAATTCATGCCAGTGTAGACATAGCCCTAGAGTCATGTGGGATCAGAGATTGGACAGGAAGCTTCCAGCTGTTGAGAGATAAGGAAAAATGTGACTGCCAACACTGCAATGAGTGACTTTAGTTTTGTGTCAGTTTTGAATTAAGAGGCAATGTATCATGTGGAGAAAATGTCACCTGTTAATAAACCTTGTTTAAAAAGAAAGTACTGCTGGGCCGGTGGAATTATGCTCCTGGCACAAAATGTACTAGGGATTTCTTATGCATTTAAATGTGAGCTTAAAGTGATCGTGAAATAGCGCTAGCTAGAGGCAGGCAAAAAGCAAACAGGCACTGTGACAACTTTTCAGACCTCCCTCAGCTGAAGCGCCTCAGCCCGGATATACAGGACTCCTGCCATTCCTGTGATATATTTCTCTGGCTTTGCTCATGAAACTGGATCCTGAGCTGCAGCATCCCTATTCTGTTCACATCTGGTGATCCCATACTGCTCTGCCAATGTGTTGCCAATCCCGACTGCTTCACTCACTGCTATTCTAATTCAGGGCATCTCTTGAGCAGAGATCGTCAATGAGGTACCCCACTGTGTGGCTCAGCATCTTTTTCCCCTCTGCAAAAGAAAATATTTTGTGGCAGCATGAAAATGTTCTGCCTTATTCCCAAGACCCAACTCTTTGTTCTAATGGGAACCCTTTTTGGTCACAAACCAACCCTCAAGACCCCGATTCGGCAGTCCAGCCTTATTCCGCAATGCATTTACGCATACATTTACCTTTAGGCACACGGTTAAATCCCACTGACATCTTTAAAGTGAAGCACATATTGTTGAACAAGGGCCGGCTTTCCTAACAAAGGGGATAAAATGCTGTTTGAAGGGTAGCAGTCCGGAGATTTAAAATATATGCAAGAAAAATTTACATACCTCATCTCATCATTCATCTATCCAGAAACATGATCTGCTAATTTTCTTCTGTTCACAAACCAAATTTAGCTTCCTTCACTCATATGCTGGGCAGTGAAAATGTGGCCTAATTTCAACCTCTGAGTACATTGAACCAATAGCTGTTCACTCTCACACCTGTGCAACCCTGTTGAAATCAACAGGGCCACAAAGATATAACTGTGAGTAAAATTTGGCCCAGCCAGTTGTACTAATTGTATGTACCATGTGCCCATATTGTATCTATATTGGTAAGCGCTCCTGTGCAAGTTGGCAACTTCTGCTGAAATGTATTTACCTCAGCCTGTATATTAGCGGGTCATTCAAATTACTTTCAGAACCCTATTATGCACATTACCAATTTTATTTTCAGTGCAGCAAAAGGGATTTTTTCCTAGTCAGTTGAGCTACGGTTTATTTTTATGGAGTAAATTGCTATAAATTAAGTTAGCAGCAGTATAAACAGAGGTAATAGATCCCTGTCTGTAGTGGCAGCTGACAGCATTATGTAAATGTCAAATGTCTATTTCTGAGTTTATTCTTGATACTGATGAGTTTGCATTGATCATCTTTCATGTCTGTCTCCCCCCTCCATTTTACTGCTTCAAGTGCAGTGAATTTTCCCCACAAGATTCATCAGGGTGAGCTTTGATTTAGTCACGAGTCCTAAAGGCTGTTTAAAAAAGAACTAAAAGAAGATACCTCAGGAGGTGGCATATTGGATAGCTCTTTGCTCTGTTTTAATAACTTTATTTGGGAAAACAAAATTGCTGCTGTGGAATATATTCAGTTTGGTAAAAATACAATCTACTTTCTTCATGAAATAAAGTAGTAATAAAACTGAATATCCACTGTTTTAAAGCCATTGCACGTTTTCAACCCTGGTGGCAGATAGTCTGTCTAAGAATAGAAAAGAAGTGGAAAAGGAAGGAGGGAGGGGACTGTGGGAAGAAGCATGTTTTAGTGGGCACATCAAGAGTGTTTTTATGTAGAGGGGCTGATCCTAGTTTACCCTTAGGCCACTTTTACACCTCTCTGGTAATGTAAAGAGACCTGAAAGAGAAGATATCAGCCACAGGTGGCAGCAGAAGGCGGGAGGGCACCGGTCTCAACACTTCCCCCACCTCCCACCATTCCACACTTCCTCGCCTCTCCCTAGTAATCCCTGGTGCGGTGCGGCCAGAGAGCAACAATGCGCAGTCTGGAGCCACCTGGTCTGTGCCTTCCCCACCACTGCTGCTGGAGAATGGAAGAGGGGCAGAGTGGTGTGGACGCCTGCTGCCAGTCCCGGCCCCAGACCTTTCCGCCTTGAGGGGGCATGTGGCCCCACATGTCCCTAAAGGCGCCATTTCGGGACCGTCGAGGGGGCAGCAGCCATGCACTCTGGGACATGGCTTGCTTTTCATCCTGTTCCCCAGACTATCAAGGTGTGAGGGGAAAGTACTTGCATTCCATGCATGCCTCTCACTCCTGGCTGGTACTTGCCCCTCCCACCCTGATAGTCTGGGGAACGGGATGAAAAGCAAGCTGCATCCCTGAGCTCATGGCTGCTGTCCCCCTACTCTCCTGATATGGTGCCCTTGTGTGCCCTCCCACAAGTCACCAGTAAATGAAAATGAATTACAACCATTGGCAAAGTGAGCTGCAGCCCACAAAAGCTTATGCTCTAATAAATTTGTTAGTCTTGAAGGAGCCACGGGATTCCTCATTATTTTTGCTGAAACAGACTAACACGGCTACCTCTCTGAAACCACTTATAGGCCACTCTACACCAACAACATGTCAGTAGAGTGACCACCCATCCCTAATTGGATGGGACAGTCCCAAAATGTAGCTCTCAAGTCCCAGTGCCAGGCTGAATGACTCTGGGACAGCATTTGTCCCAGATTCCCCTTGACACAGTCCAGATTTACCACTTAGCAACAGTCAAACCCTAGCAACTACAGTGCAGAGCAAAGCCCCACCACTATTGGCATCATTCACAATGCCTGTACAATCCCAGAATGATCAGTTGACACATGGACTACGTCTACACTGGCATGATTTTCCGGAAATGCTTTTAACGGAAAAGTTTTCCGTTAAAAGCATTTTCGGAAAAGAGTGTCTAGATTGGCCACGGACGCTTTTCCGCAAAAAAGCCCCAATCACCATTTTCACGATCAGGGCTTTTTTGCACAAAACAAATCTCAGCTGTCTACACTGGCCCTTTTGCACAAAAGTTTTGCGCAAGAGGGCTTTTGCCTGAACGGGAGCAGCACAAGAAGCACTGATTTTTTACAGTAGGAAGTCAGTGCTTTTGCGGAAATTCAAGCGGCCAGTGTAGACAGCTGGCAAGTTTTTCTGGAAAAGTGGCTGATTTTCCGGAAAAACTGGCCAGTCTAGACACAGCCATGGTGTCGCCAAAGACATAATTTATCCCAGGATAACGTGACTTGTTATACTTCTGACATGTTCCTAAATGGCTGTAACTCATCTTCGGTGTCAGGGACAGAAAACAGAATTTAATTCATGCAGAGTAGTATCTTTGTTTAAATTTCAAACCAATCAGTGTTTCTTTTTTGTATGTGAAATGGAGAATCCAAAAGTGGAAGAGGCACTGAGCGTGATACATTAGACTCAAAGAAAGGGTCTTCAACCTCCGCAACTCCACCAAAAAAAAAAAAAAGAGCAAGCGCCTCTATAAATTCGGAAAGGAACATGTGAGGTCATACACATGGATTTGGAAAAATTGAAAAGATTCAGCTACAGGTTTTGGTACAAAAGATTTTGAAATTGACATAAAGATGGAAATGACATCACGATTCATTCAGTGTCAGACAGACACAAAAGAATGTTGTTTCTGATACCAGATACTAGTGACTGCTTTTGCTGTGAAAGCAAATGATGTATACCAGATAGCCTCCCTACAATCTTGCCCCCCCCCCTCCTTGCTTTGTTCCAAGTGTGCTGGGTCCATCCATCTCCAAGCTCATGTTGGGTGACCACATGTTGGTTTGGGGGGGGCATGAACCATCCCTCGACCTCTGGCTCGCCCCAACCTCCCTGCAATCTTGGCCTCCTGGATAAAGAAATGTTTGCCAGTGGGCCAACATCACCATTCTTACAGATCTTTAAACAGCACAACTAAACTAATTAGCAGTGTGTTTCATGATTCAGATGTGGCAATGAAAATATCATGTGGATGCACTAAAACTGTGGCCATAACCAAAAATGTATTTGCTCCATACAGCATAGGGCTTATGTTAAATGAATTAAAGAAGACCTACATGTTTCACAGAGCACCAAATAAAAGAACACTAAGCTCTTCCCAATTGCTCTGAAGTATTTTGTACTGACACAGAGTATTCAAACAGGCCTGCTGATTTTTTACAGTGACCACCATGAGACAGCAGTTGCAATTTCAGAGACAATAAAATGTGTGCTAGATTCTAACGGGCTTGACTGATCCCTCATGTCTGCCTACTGTGGTGATAATGCCAGCGTGATTTATGGAAAACATCATTCAGTATATGAGTTGCTTAAAAAAACCAGTGGGCTCATAACTGCCAACTGCCCAGCCCACGTAACCCATAATTCTGCAAAATGTGCTGCTGATCAACTGGAATATGCTGTGAAGCCTGCGATCATTAAACTTTCAACCACTTTTTGCTTTCAGCAAAGAGAACAGAGACTTTTAGGAAGACTTTTAAATATATTGAGATTAAATGGATGGATTTGGTAAAAATGCACAAACTTGATGGTTTAACCTTGTGCCAGCAGTAGACAAGATTTGGAGGTCCTGGCCAAATCTTATTTCCAGTCACTGGGAAAGAAAGAGCGTCTTAATGCTATCTGAAAGTCCATAACAAAAGAAACTGGTGAGCGAATTGCTATGTCCACTCAAGAGCACTGCATGCTGTTTCTACAGAATGTGTTACAAATTTTCCAAGAAGCCATTCTTAAACTTGGAAATCAGGGCTGGCCTGTCACTGGTTTGTACTATACAATGCTGTAATTAAAAAAAATTACAGAGAAGGTAAGAAGACAAATACTTTCTTTTTTTTTGTGAATACAGCATCTGAAAAAATTGACCTAACACAAAAAAGATGAAATGTGATATGCTTTGTTTTTACAATGGAATGCTAAAAAATCTTGAAAAGTGGTTTGACTTCTTAGATGCCAATCTTGCAAATATAAGCAAAGTACTGACACTGGAAAAAGACTGCCTGCTGATCTGGGAAGGCATGTACAAAGTTGCCAAGCTCCTTCATTTGGCAGATTCCTTAAAGATTGATTTGGATGAATTTTATGATGAAATTTCCAGGATTGCTCTAACGCTTAGCTGTGTTACGGAGACCAGTATGAGCACTGATCAAATATGGAAGAATATCTTTGACAAGGCAGTCCCTGCTGCTGAGCAGAATTTGAAACAACTTTCAAAACTTGTTTCATTCATACTCCGCATACTTTGTTCTAATGCCTACATTCTGAGGGCGTTCAGCATGATGAACATGATATTGACAGATCAAAGAAACAGGTGTTCTGCAGTTCTGGTAAAAGCTGAACTGCAAGTAAAACTAAACTACCTCGAGTTCTGATTTGTCAGACCAAATGCCAAGCTCTAGAAATCAGCAGGTTCCAATAGGAAGTACACATTTAAATTGAATGAACTCTGCTGGTTTTATTTATTTTATTTTATTTTTATATTTGCTGGAGAACTGTACTGTTTTTACTGAAAAAAACACAAATTTGTGAAAAACAATCTGACAAAGTCCAGTAAAAAACAAGACACATTGGTAAGGTGACATTCATTTGTAATTACCATTATTAAATATAGGCCAGAAAGAGTGTACATATGCAATGTCCCCTCCCTCCCCATTTTATTTAAATGGCATATATGTCCCAAATGGTTCCTCTGTGAAAATAAGAATCTGGCCCCAAATCTTAGGTTCCCAGATAAGTGGATGATCCAAACCTAATGAAGTAGGTTTCAAGTAGGAATAAGGGATCTTCCGGAAAAGGGCTTATTTTCCACAAGATCCCATCTAGACTGGCGCTTTTCTCCGGCAAAACCCCGAGCCAGAAAAAAGCGGCAGCCATGTTCATGCAAATGCCGTGGGGGATATTTAGATCCCCCGCAGAATTTGCAATTCCGAAGTGTCTCATTAGCATCCCTTTTCCGGAAAGGGGTGCCAATGTAGACACAGCCTAAGTGTCTTTCCATTGACTTCACAACACTTTGGGTCAGGTCCTAAGTTAGTAGTCACCTGGCTGATTCCTTCTGTAACACATGGTGGACTCAGTTACTACAAGGTTGGGGCTCTTTCTGTTTGCCTTCTGGTGATGGTGTGTTGGCACTTGTCAGGGTTTTCTTTCTCCCCTTGTCGGGTAAGAAGGAAGCTTCTGAAAAGCATACGGGTCAATAGAATGCATTCCCACAGATTGGTTTGGATGTGATTCGATTGGGCTAGTCTCAGAGTTAAGGCATTGAGTGAAGGAGCACTTTTTGGGAAAGGGCTGGCCCTTTACTAGAACTGGTTGGAAAACTGAAAGACTATGTCTACATTACCGGGTTATTTTGAAATAAGTTATTTTGAAATAATAACTCCAAAAATAACTATTTTGAAATAAGCTTACTCCTTTTACAAGCAGGAGTTATTATTTTCAAATAACAAGCCCATTATTTCAAAATAACAGGCTGGGTAATGTGGATGCTCACCTTGTTATTTTGAAATAAGGGGAGTTATTTCAAATAACTCCCCAGTGTAGACATGCCCCAACAGTGTTAGGAGGGGTTTTGGCCATGAATTGGCAGTTCATTGAAATGTAAATGTTTCACTGAGACAGTTTTGACACAGTTTCACTGGAAACCAGGCATCGTTCTGTCCCTGCAAGGCAGAGTTTCACCAGAAACCTTCCTGGTACCTTGCTAACTCAGCACCCTGGGCTTCTAGAGTATGCGGCTCTGGAGCAGTCTGCCATCTGGACTGCCTTGGGGTTAGGGCTCCATCCCCTTTTATGGAGAATTCAAAAATGTTGTGAGGGAGGAGGAGGTTGTTTCAAATCAGCCTAAAACCCCATTCTAGTATATCTCAGCTAGATCTTCCATGAAATAGAATAACCTGTCGCCACTCAGCTCAACTTCTTACCATATCTGTACATCAGTAAGCACAATGGGGCGGCTGAGGGCTTTTGGCGCTACTGTGATGTAGACAAACGGGTCCACTACAGCTTCCAGCTATGAAAGTAAGCTCTTGAGCTCAAGCAGTAGAGTATCATGCTTTCAGTGCAGAAGGTCCTAGTCTAGGGTCAGTCACTACTGATGGTCCAAGTCAGATTACTTACACTACCTCCCACTAGACTGGCAGACTATAACACAGAAGAATTCAACCACCAGGGGGTGCATGTTTACCAGTCTTTGGGAGCTGCAAGTAGGGACAGGGAGAAAAGTAGGGATATGTCCAGACAGCTCTAGCCTTTTTGGAAGCATGACATGAAAAATATGATGAATAACTTGTTGGAAAATAAAGGCTGCACCCCCTCGATAGGGATAACTGGTTTTTATGCAATGCAGAATTTCAGTCCGTGGAAGCCACAGACTCTCCAGAGTGTTTAGCTGGGATGAAATGTTAGGCAATCTTGGAAGAGAGATACTGTTCTGCCATCTGGTGACTTTAGCGGCAGCTACAGGGCAAGAAACAACAAAAATATAAATGTTGGTAGATAGCACCAGCTGGTGGCACTGCATCTAAGTACACAAACTGTAATTAGAATTTTGATATAGTTGAGATGCAGCATTTGGATTCAGACTTCACCCAAACAAGCCCTCTCGGGGATCCAGAGAGGTCAGGGACACTTCCAGCTTTTGAGGCCTCTAGCTCTAATAAAAAAAAAAATTGACAACACTGTTTCAGCACTAGCCACTTGTAGTGGTGTGTTTATATAATCAGCTTATCTGAGAGGACATGTTCATCACAGTGTAATCTTCAGCCAACAGAACCAATACATTTATATTAAGTATTTGTGAACACTTTTAACTCTTTAATATGAGAAAATCTATATCAGTTAACAAAAAATTATGTCTTTTGCCAAATCACATCTCTTACTTGCAGCTCTAAACTGAGAGAGTGTGTCACGTTTTAGTCTAATAGGAGTGTGCAAAAAAACCAATTGCAAAACTTATTAAATGCCAAAAAATTAACAAGTGTCTATATTTGAGGGTCCCTTTGAACTTGAGGCCCACACAAAATGGACCTCTTGGCCAGTGGTGGATTTAGGGCAAGGCGAGCGGGGTGGCTGACATGGGCACCACGCTTCCCGAGGCCCCGCGCATGCGCCGTGGCATCACAGCACATGCTCCATGTCAAAGGAGGGGCCCTGCGAAATTTCGCTGCCCAGGGCCCCGTGGCACTCTCATCCACCCCTGCTCCTGACCTCCCCTTGATTGGTCCTGCTCCCAAATCTATAAATGGCCTCATCTCTAGTATACCTGATTCTTCATTGATAGTGAAGTGCAAATAAAATCCAATGCGCACTGCACGGTGGTTATTGCAATTCTAGTGAAAGTTGCTCTATGGAATTACTGGTTTAACGTCTATAGTCCGGCACCCTAAGGACTTCACTGATGCTGAACCAGAGAATTAGCTGAACCACAGGAAGTCAATATTGTCTAGCAGCATTACCAACACTTCTACTGCCTACTGAGCTCTTAGCGGGAATTAGGTAAATTAGAGCTAAATAACAGCACAGAACATTGAGAGCCAAGACTGGAGGTTGTAAACAAACTTTTGGGACTACAGGAAACTTGGCCACACCCATGATAAGTGGTCATCTGGCTAACTAAAATCATGCCAGACCTCAGCTGTTGCTGGACAAGAGTGTGTCAGACTAGAGAGGTTCAACCTGTAGTATCTTTATTACAAGAGGATTCCATTGTCTTGAAGAGAGCAGGTTTGTAATCATTGTGGTGCAGTGTTGAGATAATTAACTTGTTTAGAAAACATACTGTCATGATTAGGCTATAGGCTTGTGTTGAGTTCTCTACAGGAATGACCTTGGGTCAAGAAAAATAGCCATACATGGTGGTTTTACTTTGGTAGATCTTGTGCATCCATTCTCAGTGCAAAGAAACATAGCAATTGACATACTATAGCATACTAGAGGTCCACTTAGCACAGTAATTTGTCACTGACAATGGCCAATAGCAGCTACTTCAGAGAATGATCTAATAAAAACAAACAAACAAAACCCATCATAAAGCCTAACAGGATAACCTGCCTCATGCAACATTTCTGCCCAACGACTAGGTAGCAGATTTTGGCTTGTGTCCTGATATGTAAAGGTTTCTATCACTTGCGTGTTTTTTTTTAATTGCAATTATTCTATAAAAATGGCCAGTTCGTTTTAGTATCTTACTAAGCTTTTGGACTCAGTGATCTATTGTGGCAGTCAGTTCCACTGGCTATTCGTGCATTGAATGAAAAAGTTTGCTTTATCGGTTTTAAATATTCTGCCTTTTATTTGTGGTAAATGTCCCTTTGTTCTTGTTTTATGAAAAAAAATGTTGACTAGCAATGCCTGATCTACTTTTTCCATGCCATTCTTTATTTTATGTTCCTTTGCCACACTCCCTCTTATGTATCTCTTCTTTGGATCAGATAATGCCAGTCTTGTCAAATCTCTCCTGGTATGGAAATCTTTCTATGCTATTTCTATGTAATCATTTTAGATGCCCGTTTCTGAGCTTCCTCCCACCCCCAACACACATTGTCTGCTGTATATTGTTGAGATTAGATTTTCCAAACTGAAGTAGTGTTCAAAAGGAGGGCATACAACTGATTTTATGTAATGGTGTTAAACAATGTTTACACATTCTTCATTCCATTCCTTATGCACCTTCACTTTTTGTTGGCTTTCTTGAACTGCTACTGCCACCCATTCTTAAAGCTATTCTTGGTTGTTGTATACAACTCATGAAGGCTGTATAAACATCCATAATACAAGAAAATTTGTTTTCTTCTCACTTTGCTTTCTGCCCACTCTTCGGATCTAATGCTGTCCTCATTTTCTCTCCCATGAAAGTTCTTATTTTACTCCTATTATTCCAATATAAATGTATCCAAATAGTCCCACATTTTGTCTGAGTAATGGGACCTCCCAATCTGGTATAATCTGAATAAAGATTGAACAGTTTTAGCCCGCCCCTACTAATTTTGCTGAAATGCTTTTATGAAGGGTTTTGAGTTTTGCTAATTTGCAAATTTCTTGGTGGTAATCATCTTTTCTTCAGGTTTCTTCAACTGGAAACTAATGGGGTACGGAAAAAATACATCTGAATAAAACAGCAACAATTGAAATAGACTCCATGGGGGAGATTTTTTATTTGTTCAGTTTATTTCCTCTGAAAAAAAACCTAGCAGCTCAGCTGAATAAAAAGATCCCTAGACTCTGGGCCAGTCTCCCAAACAAAGAAGTAGAAACTCTCACCGCTTCAGACATTTACGTTTACATTAGACTAAGCACTAGGAAATCTGCCCCTTTGGCCCAAGCAGTTCAGGGTCTTGCAGGCTGTCTCTATTAAGAGGAGAAAACAACAATATGAATTGTGTCTGTTGTTGCTGATTTATAAAAACTGTACACAAAGCCCTATTTCCCTGATCACAGTAGAAATGAAGAACGAGCTCTTTTCCTGCTCGGCAGTAAGTCTGCCACTCCAGTGAGCTCTCTGGCCAAGAAGCCCTGCCCTCTGCTTGCTGTCAGAGCCACACTCCTCTCTGCTTCTGCTGGCTTTCTTCCTGTAACACATGAAAGCTACAAAACCAGTGTCCCAGCGTCTGTGTCTGTGTTGGAACAGAGTCTGGACACTGTGTATGAAGCGAGCAGGAGGGTTTATTAACACACAACGCTGGTGAAGTGTCACTTTGCTTGTTAGGCTTGGTGAACACTGCCAGACAATCAGGGCCGGCCCACAACATTTTGGCACCCAAGGCGGGGAGCTCAAATGATGCCCCCATTCCCAAAACTTTGGCTTGGGCCAAAACTTGGAAAGGTCTCAATTTTGCCTTCTTCCTGTTCAACTCCTCTCATGGTACTGCTCTGCTCAGGGGCGGCCTGTGGATGTAGGCAACCTTGGCAGTTGCCTAGGGCGCTGCGTTTAACGCGGTGCCCAATGATGACATCACGCCATTGAGGGCTATGGAGGCGGGGACGCCGATCACACATTCCGCCTAGGGCACCAGTTGCCGGCAGTTCTCCTCAAGCCACTCCTGGCTCTGCTACCTACATATGCACCAGCAGCAGACACAATTTTCTAAACTCTGGGTCCTAGTGGCGCCCCCCTCCTCCCTCCACCTCCCCACACACACACACAGTCTGGCACCTGAGGCAGCCGCCTCAGTTCACCTCATGGTAGGGCCAGCCCTGCAGACAATAGGTTATAATTGATTATATAAGATGCTGATGGGTGGATGAAGTGATGGGGAGGGGGAAAGATCCCGGATCCCCTGGACAGGTGCTAACTGTGAGGCAAAATGAGAGTACATAGTGTTTTCCACCCATAGCTTACAAAATACCTTATATCTAGTTAAACATGTACTTAAACAAAGCAGACATCAATTGTCAATTATGTGTTATGTGGCAATGTGTCTGTTAGCGTCAGGATGGTATCTTGCATGGATGTGATCCATTAGTGTTGTGCCAGGGGAATTAAAGCAGAAAACAGTAAGGGTACATGACAATTGCGCATTTGTTCCTAGCACTATTGAATGTGCTATGTCCTCTCTCTCACCGGTAGGGCCTTTCCCTGGAATGTGATTGTCTGGGTAGTTGTCTCTAGGCTGACTTTCCTCCAATGGGCTAAGAAGCGGGGGGATAACCTTCTACTAAGCTGTGCCTTTGACATATGCGTTTGTAGGCCTGTTCCAGACTTAAAAATAGGGGTTCTTAACAGACTATCATAGCCTGCCTCAGAAATTTCCCCCCTAAAGTCTATAATCAGAAAAGCAATCCCTCACCCCACACACATTCGCTCTGATTTGCCTTGGGTAGTCCCACTATTGTTTGTAACTGTGTCTTGCACATAAATGGGCTTAATCAGGGCTGGCGACAGACCATGGGCAATGTGGGGGAGGCTTGGCTCCGGGGCCCTGGAAAGGGCAGGACCTCAGGCAGAAGGGATGGGACTAACAGGAACTGGTCCTCACCGCCACCCAGACTTTGCCACGACTCCCCCCAGCAAACCCTCAGCTCCACCTGGACCACACCACACAGCGCTCCGGTGACAATGTAAAGGATATGGAGCCCTGGATCCTTTTAACTCTCCAGGCCCTGAAGCAACTGCCCTCTTTGTCCTCCCCTCCATCCTCCCCGCCCCCCCATCCACAGACCTGGGCTTAATTGTGCCTTCCTTTGAGTCTGAAAGCATGCCTCACACACCCATTGACTTTAACTAGGTTTGTGATTGTCTTTGATCCAAACCACACCTGTTGGCAAGCCTTAGCATCTTTCAGTTTAACAACAGTGCAGTGAACAATCCCAGAGTGGCAGGGGAATGGCCTAGATGATGTAGGCAGTTTTTGCAAGCTTTATGGACAAGATTTTGCCACCCTCCCGCACACTGACATCAATAAGTGTATTCATGGAGTAAGGCACTGCTCTTTGAGAGCAGTAAGGATGATGGAATCTGGCCCTATGATCCTGCACAGGGATTGGATTTTAGTGAGTGCCCTGCTTTTTAAACCTTTTGTTCCTAAGGCAGAAGGAAGTCCAGTGACTTGCTTAAGATCACACAAGACTCAAGCTAGGTCTGTGGCTCATTGGCCAAACATGATCTTAAGGCATTGTTACTGAAATGCTGGCTATATCCTCAGATGGTGACCAGTGGGAAAAAAAACCCTTGACTTGTGCTCCAGATCCTCTGTATGTAGAACACGTCTGTTGATTCAGCAGGAGAGCCACACCTAGGCGTGGAGTCTTTTAGGAGGAACACTGTGCATATGACAGCAGGAAGAGATCTCCACCCTAATATGGGAGCACTCAGAGACTACAGAGACAGGATTCCTTAGATAAAGTTTCAGGGAGTCAGAGATTTAGGTTCTGTTCCCAGTTCAGCCACTGACTCATGCATGACCTTTAGATTACAAATTTTACATTTGCATCACTTTTGGAGCCTAAAAATTCTAACAATAGACCCTGTAATGCCATGTGCTGATGCTGTAAAGGCAGAGGTGGTCCAGTACAACTGTTACAGGATCTTGGGCCCCTTAACAAAAGGGCTACGTCTACACTCGCGGCTTCTTGCGCGAGAAATATGCAAATGAGGCTGTGTGGAATATTGCTGAGCCTTATTTGCATACCTAATGAGCCGCCATTTTTGCAGAAGAGGCGCGTGGACCAGAAGGAGCTGCCTACACTGCCCCTTCTTGTGCAAGAAAAACCCTCTTGCGCAATGCCATTATGCTGATTATTTTCAGGAAGAACGGCATTGAGCAAGAGGGTTTTTCTTGCGCAAGAAGGGGCAGTGTAGACAGCTCTTTCTGGCGCAAGAGCCTATTCTGTAAAAATGGCGGCTCATTAGGTATGCAAATGAGGCTCAGCAATATTCCATGTTTAGCCTCATTTGCATATTTCTCGCGCAAGAAGCCGTGAGTGTAGACATAGCCCAGGTGTCCTGGGCAGTTGTGGTACCCAGAGGGAGCATTTGGCAGGAATGAGCAAGGCTTGTTGGGGAGAAGGAGGCTATAATAGCTCCCAGTGCTCAGTACAGGAGGGCCTCTGGTGAAAGCAGCAGTTGGCTGGGGCAGTGGTTCCATATTGATAGAGAGTGAACTAGGGAAGGAGTCTAGGAAAGGTATTAGTGAGTAGTACAGAGAATTCTGCATGCCTACAGAAGACATGACACAGAGGGAGGGACAGTCAGTAAATGTACTGGGATATGCTTTCTGCAGTAATAAAACGGACTGGAGAGACTTCCTGCTGTTGTAGTGTGGTGTGCAATTTCACCCAGTCTGAGGCAGCGCCACTGCAGACACAGGGGAGGTCAGCCATGCTCTTACTTTCACCAGCTCAAAGAATGTCTTTGGACTTGTCTTCATGACATGGTGGATCAACACTGCAGCGATCAATCCACTGGCAGTTGATTTATCGTGTATTTAGGCAAGTAACTCACATGGAAATCACTGGGACTTAGAACCTAAATAGCTTTTAGGATCTGGACCCTAAGGTCTTTAGGTGCTTAACTGGGTTAGGCAACAGCTGAGCAGAGATTTTTAGGTTCTCAATTTCAGATGGGTACCCCAAGTGTCAGGTAAACTTCTAAACCCCTTAGTGGATCTAGCCCTGAGTGGTCTCAGCTTTTTATCACAGTAGTTCCTGTGCAGTTTCTCCTCATGATTTGTATTCCCCAGATGTGCATCCTAATGGGATGATAGGATTTTTCAAAAGACAACAATGCTATGTTATTTGAATGGACACAGTAAATGGTGGTCTGTGCCAACTAGCTTCACATATTGGTTCTGAAAAGAGGGAATGATTTAAATAATTTTTTTTAGAATACTTTTATGGGAGGGAGAGAGAAATGTGGATGGATGTCACCTGGGGTGCTTTGAATGCTGTTAGTGCCTCAGAGGCTTATGTACAAATATCATGCTTTAGTGGCTTGAATACTAATAAATAAAGTGATTTGCCTCAACAGAGCAGCTCATTTCTGTGACTGACTAAATAGAAAATATACATTTCCTCCATTTCCCCCAGGCAATCACAGACACAACCTAATACCTCTAACCCATCAGCTGCTAAAATCATTAAACTGCAGGGAATCTTATGTCTCATTCTAGGGAACAAAACAAGATCAAACTCACCCTCTGTACCTGTTCACTAGCTGTTCTAATGGCTTCCTTGTCACCTTCAAATCCTATTCTAAATAACCATTCTAATTTTGAAAACACAGCCTCCTCCCCATTCCTTCACATTCCATCAGCATCCTGCCTCTCTGATCTTATGTCCATGAGTTTACAGCAAATACTTGTGAAATAAGTGATGTTTCTCTGCAGTGTGCAGCAGGGGAAAGTGTTTACTTAGATTGTAAGCTTATTTGGGATAGGGGCCATTTTTTTGTTCTGTGTTTGCACACTGCCTAGCCAGTAGAACAGGACACTGGTCCATGACTGAGGGCATGTCTACACTGGGGAGTTATTGCAAAATAACTCCCCTTATTTCAAAATAACAAGATGAGCATCCATACTACAAGCCTGCTATTTTGAAATGATGGGCTTGTTATTTCGAAATAACTCCCGCTTGTGAAGAGGAATAAGCTTATTTTGAAATATTTATTTTGGGAGTGATTATTTTGAAATGAAATAACCTGGTTTTGTAGACATAGCCTGAGACCCCTAGGGATGACAGCAATACAAATAATTAAGTGTGGTGAAGGTAAGGCTTGTCTACCAGTATTGTGCTCTAACTAGTCAAACATGTGAAGGTTTTGGGTGGGGTGATGCCAGACTTCCTGTACGATCTTGGTTTCTGTCCTGGGACATGTGTTGCTGGAGCAGAAACAAAGATGACCAAGACAGGGCAGTCACAGGCTCCAGCTATGCAGGATAATAGAAAGGTCCTTGTATTTTATTTCTGAACATGGTTCTTCTTCATAATACAGGCACTCCCCAAGTTATAAACATCTGACTTACAAACATCCGCACACATACAAACAAAGCTCACCTGCAGCATCAGGGGAGCAAGCAAGAGCAGAAGGGAAAGTAAGCCAGAGTGTCACAGTGAAGCGCACCGGTAAGAAAGTGGCCAACTGGGGGCAGGGCCTTAATCCCGTCCTTCTCCCCTGCCCCGCCCAAAGTTGAGGCTGGCAACAGGAAAGCCTCAGGCATGTGTGGACAGCAGCCACTCTAGCATGCGGGGCCAGCAGCCAGGAAAGCTCCATTTGCACGGAACTGGCAGCAGACAGGAGCAGGGCACAGGGCAGGGCTGGAGGCTGTAGAGCTTGGGGAGAGGCAGGGCTCTGTAGAGTCCCAGGGAAAGGCAGGGCCAGCTGCTGGAGAATCCCGGGGGAGGGGCAAGGCCTGTGACTGGAGAGACCCAGGGGGAGGGAGGGCCAGCAACCAGGACCCCCGGCACTGGGCCAGGATCCCAGGAGTGCTGCGGCACCCTGCTGAACCCTAGCTCCCTTCCAGTGCCTAATAGCTCTATCCCCACAATTCCCATTTCCCTGGGAACAGGAGCAGCGTAGGGCAGGGTCACCAACGGGGCTGCCCTTTGTCCTGAGGCTCCCCCACACCATGTCCTCTGCCGTGACTCCTGCATCCCCCCACAACCCAGCCCTCTGCTCTGAGCCCCTCATATACCCCAACCCCGACTCCTGCACCCTCACTGCATCTCCAGGCCCCACCCTGACTTCTGCACCCCTTCACACACACACCCGCACTACATCTCACACTTAAATTTCCTACAGGTGCTGTTGTATCACAATCTACACTACTGTTGCCCTATGCCCCCACTCCCAAGGGAGCTGGACTGTGATAGGACAGTACCTGTAAGAAATTTAATTTATTTTCCTCCCTCCTGGGCAAGAGGTGCAGGTGGTGGCAAGTAATAAAGCGTTGGCTGGAGGACTCTGGAGGAGCAGGGGCAGTTGTGCAGCCAGCAGCTGGAGAGAAGTGGCATTCTGAAGAGGAAACTGCCGTTTCTCTCCAGCCGGCAGCTGCATGGCCACCCTCTGCTCCTCCAGCTCGTGCTCACACAACTTGCTGCCTGCTGGTGAGTGTGGCCTAGGTGCAGTCCACAGGGTAGAGAGGCAGCTGGGGGATGGGACTGGCTGCAGGACCCTGCACAGAGCCCTTGGCAGGGAGGAGTGATGCCCACGAGATGCCCAAAAGTTCCCTATAGAATCTCCATCACCCTAGGGGTGAGCAATAATTTTTGATGGGGGGTTACTCCAAGAATTTGGAAAGTGGTCGAGGTGCGGGGGTATGGGATGGAGGTTGGGTGCAGAAGGGAGCTTGAGGCAAGGGAGGGAGTTTGAGTGAAGGAGGCAATTGTGACCTGGGGCACTGGACTGGAATGCAGGGGGTTGGATTGTGACCTAAGGCAGGGAACTGGGATACAGGAGAGGGTACAGGGATTTGGGTTTTGAGCTAGAGCAGGAGGGGACTGTGATCTGGGGCAGAGGACTGGGGTGCCAGATCTGGGAGGGGATATAGGGGCAGAGAATTTGGGTATGTGGATCGGGAACAGATGGTTGGGGAAGGAAGGACTGGGGTGCCAGAGGCAGGGTTTGGCTAGGAGACTTACCAGCCAGCAGCCTGTTCCTGATTCAGCCTCCATGCCAGCCAGTATTCCCTCTAAACTTCCCAGCAGCACAGCTTCACAGGTGATTAATCATCCCTGCCCTGCCCAGTCAGTCAACTCCATGCACAGAGCCTTGAGCCTCTGACTGGGCAGGGCTGATTAATTACCTATGAAGCTGGGCTGTGGAGCAGCTTGGAGAGAACACTGCTGCCTGCCCTGTCCCTGCACAGGCTGCAGCCATGTGCTCTGGAGCCCCCTGTGCTTCGTGGCTACCTTTTATTGAAACAGGCAGCTCCCATTGGCCAGTTTCTGGCCAGAAATTAGCCAATGGGATTGTGCTGGGGCGGGAGCAGCTCCTAAAGCTTTCTCCCCTTCCCTCTGGACTCACAGTTTTTAAAGAAAAACCACCCTGCAGCCTCATTTCTGAGCCGCGTGCAGGTGGGGCAAAGCAAACAGAGAGCTTGCCTGAGGCTCTCCGCAGAGTCCGTGGGCCAGATCTGGTGGCTTGGTGGGCCAGATTTGGCCCACAGGCCAGATTTTGCCCAGGCCTGACCTACATACATTTGAGGTGCTTGGTCTTATTAAGATGTATACTGCAGATAGAAAGACAGCATAGAACCAGATATGAAAGTATTAATAGCATCACATGATGATATATTCACAAGAAATGGGTGCCTCCCATATAACATATACTCATTAGATTATTCTGAACCTGTGTTGCATGCAACACATAAAGTTGCACAAGTCTTAAGGAACAGGCTGAAGAAGAGTTGCAAAACATGACAGCAGCTGATAACATTCAAAATTAGAATGGATTGGGTTCACTTCTTAGTAATAGTAGAGAAGGAGGAAGGGAACTACAGCTGTGTATGGATCATCAGGCACTGAACAAAACCATACAAAGAGAACAGTTCCATTTGCCAATAAGAAGTGAACTATTGGCTAAGAAGGCAGGAGACAAGTTCTTTAGTAAATTAATTGCATCACCTAGATTTTGGCAACTTCCCTTGACATTGAGAGCTTCAAGAGCTGCATTTTCAACACACCATTTGGCAGATACTGTTTCCTAAGACTGTCTTTTGGAATATGTTTGGCTTCAGAAGTATTTCACCATACACGGGATGGTCTAACAGGCATGAAAGTGTACACTGATGGCATAATAATTTGGGGCAATACTGCCATTGAACATCACAAACAAGGAGAATAGTGGAAATTGTGAGTGCTAACAACCTTAAACTGAATAAGGTCAAATGTCAATTTAAAACAACAGAAATTACACACTTGACAGAAAGACTGCCCTCCAAGGGACTCTTGCCCAGTGAACCAAAAATCTGAGCAATACTGAAGATGAACAGACCTGAAGATAAAAAGGGAATTCAGCGACTGCTAAGCATGTTAAAAATGTCAGTGTCTTCATACCTAGCTTGTACAACTCACTGAAGACATGTCCTCCACAAGGTCACCAAATGCAAGGATGCCAGACCACAAAAGAGAGTTCAGTGATTTAAAACACTTTCTGGCACATCAGTTTCCATGCTGCAATTTTTTGACCCACTGAAAAACATCTAATTCACCACAGATGCCTCAAAAGGAGGACTGGAAGTAGTACTCTTATAATGTTGTATAAATAATTGATTGCCAGTCTCATCTGCATCTGGTCTACAATAGCCACAGAAAAGATGTATGCACAAATTGAAAAAGAGACATTTTGTCTGGGGTACAAGATTTCATGGCTTTCTCTAAGAGTATAGCTCCAAAGTAGAAACTGATCTCACATCACTGATTGCAACACACAAAAAGAGACTTGAAGAAGCACCACAAAGAACACAGTGATCACTTTTGAAGATACAGAGATAATTATGTGACCCTGGATTTCCAACCAGGACACCACGCTGTAATGACAGACACTCTCTCGAGAGCCTGTGCGCTGTCTGACAATATGCAGACTGATAATCTGGAACAAGTAATCAACATATATTTTAATATGATAGAAGTGTCATGTGCTGTATCTCCAAACACATGGAATGAACTGGAGACAGAAACAGCTAACGATGAAATGCAGCAAAAATAATGCAATAAGTAAGGCTATGTATACATAGCAGTGTATTTTGGAACAACTTATGTTATTCCAAAATAATAAAGTCCATGTCCACACTACAAGCAATTATTTCAACAGAATGTCTAAATAATGTCGAGCTGGATGACTTTTTACTCTGACTCTTGTATCCCTCATTATACGAGGAGTAAGGGAAGTTGGAGGAAGAGTGCTCTTTCTCAGACTTCCTGCTGTCTAGACAGCACCACAAGCCAAAATAAGCTATTTCGACTTAAGCTACAGAATTGACGTACCTTACATTGCGTTGCTTATTTCAGATTTAGCCCTGCTGTGTAGATGTGCCCTAAAAGAGAAAAAAAGCAGGTTGGTCCAGCTTGCTGCTCACTATAAAAGTGAGCTCTCAGTGATGGCAGGGGAACTTTGATCAAGGGTCCCACAGTGATAAGAAGAAAAATAATGGAACAAATACACAAAGGGCAACGGGAAATGAGCAAATAAAAAAAGAGAGCTAGAAAAGTTGTATCCTGGCCTACATGAATAGTGATATCTAAGAAATGTTAGTATTTGGGGAACGTGTGCGAATTACAGAGATTTCAGCAGAACGAACTGCAAGACACTGCCATGATAGTGCACAAATAACTTGCAATTCCACAGCACAAAACAGGAGTTGACATGTTAGACTTGGGAAGATGTGATCACCACGATATAGCTTTACCAATTTCTCAGAAGTAATCACACTTCAAGACACCACAGCAGCAACAGTTGTGAGGCACATTAAATTCATATTTTCCCATCGTGCAATTCCAAGAATACAGGTTAGACCTCCCTGGTCCAGCACCCTCGGGACCCAACCAGTCCCAGATGTCATTTTTGGACCCCCTGCTACTGGCCCCGCCTCCCTGCTCGGCCCACTGGCCTCCCGGCCAGCTCTTCACCTCTTGCGGGCTCCACTGCCCTGCCAACCCTGCTGGCCACCCATGGCTGCCCTAGCTCTGGAAACTGCTGAGGACCCAAGTTCACTGCACTGGGGCTCCAGGACCCACAGGCCAGGCTCAAGTGCTGCACTGGGGATCTGGTACACACTGAGCACCTGTGTGCTGTGCCTCCCTGCCCCACTGAGCTACCACAGCCTCAGCCCCTCCAGGTAGCCATGAGCATGTCTCCCAAACCTGCTGGGCAGACCTGCTGCCACTCACTTCCCTGCCAGCCCCGCAGGGATCCTTGCCACTGGCCCTCCACTGAGACTCTCTGGTCCTACAACATCTGTGCTGGATCATGGAATCCCAATTAAGAGAGTTTCAACCTGTACTAAGAACTGATAATAAACCCCAGGTCAATAATAGGGAATTCTTGGACTTTGCTAAAATGTACAACTTTCATTATCAGACATATAGTCTCAGATATTCTCAAAACAACAGATTAGCTGAGTGTGGAGCATGCGTAGTGAAGAACTTGCTCAACAAAGTAATAAATGGAAAAGAAGATGCATATGTAGCACTATTTAACCATAAAGCTACACCACTGCAAAGTGGAAAGTCACCTGCTTTACCACCAACTATAAATACTCAATTTATAAATATGACGCAAAATAAAGGATGACTAAGGGGTCTGTGATAGTGAGGAAAACACTGGGAAAATACAATCAGACAAAATATTATCATAAAGGAGCAAAACCTTTGCCACTAATGAAAAACAAAGATTTGGCAAGAATTTGGTAAGAATTTCAGTGAAAGCTACAGTGATCAAAGATGAAGGTGTTCATATTTAGTGATCACAGATGAGGGGTGTGACAAATATACACCCTCCATCGTTGGGGGCTTGGGGCCCATTTTATTACATTTATGACCGGTTTAGGTATGGTTGTGAGCTGCTCCATGGGGAAGGTATGAAAGAATGCAGTCAGAGAAGTCCCCTTGGGATTGTTCCCCAATGTGCTGATAATGCCACTGACACCCACCTTCCTGCTCTCTGGGCTCCCCACCACCATGTCCTGCTGCACCAGATCCTCTGGTCTCCCCCAGACCAGGCACAGAGTTGGGGTAACTGCCCCCAGCAGAGTAATGCAGACACTGAACCACTTCAGCTTTGGGAGAATGCAGTTCTGGAGCACAGCACCCAGGAAAACAATCCCCAAAAGCGATCAAACCCCCAAATAAATTCATATTTCTCTGTGTAAAAGTTTTACACAAGGAAAACTCATGAGGATGTTCACTCTCCTTATCAATGAGAGAGATGCACCCTGGTTGTTCCCCCAGGTAACAATTATTTACACTGGGCCTGATAGTAAATAAACGTGTTTTATTAAGTACAAACAGTAGGATTTAAGTGGTTGCAAATGAAAACAGACAGATCAAAATGAGTTACTCAATTAAAATGGAAAGAAAATGCATAGCTAGTTCTAATTCACTAAGAAACTAATTACAAGTAGATTCACATCCTAAATAGTTGTTCTCATTTCAGGCATAATCTTCAAATCAGAGACAAACTCTTTTACTCTGACTTGGGTCTCCAGCCCTCTTTGTATCCTTTTAGGGCAGGAGTGGGGAACTATTTTTGGGTCAGGGGCCACTAACCTACAGAAAAATCAGTCAAGGACTGCACACAATTAAGAAACAAAAAAACCACAACCCTCACCAGCACAGGCTCCCCAGTGCAGCTTCTCTCTCAAGCTGTTTTTTGAAATTGCTTTGTAATAATATAGTCACTTTTAGATCCATTAGTGAGTTACAAAGCAATTTCAAAAACCAGCTTGAGAGAGAAGCTGCAGAACTTGGTTTTATTTAAAAGTTTGACACCTGGAATTGAAGTCTGAACAAAGATCTGAACTGGATGGGCTGTTACATTCCACTCCTTAATGACATTAAAAGCTAAGCACTGGGTACTTAGAGACCACTCTATTAGCCTCATTTAGCACGGACACTCTAATTGACAATATGTTTCAGCATTTTTTTCTTATTGTTCCCTCCCCATTCCCTTTCTTTCTCAGCTATTTATTTGTACCCTAGACCCCTTAAGTCCATTCATCTGAAGAAGTGGGTTGTGTCCACGAAAGCTCATGATACCATCTACATGTTCTGTTAGTTTCTAAGGTGTTGCAAGACTATTTGTTGTTTAAAAAAAATTACAAGTCATTAAGTTGATCACCAATCATTAGGCTTCCGGAGCACTGATAATGGCTCTCATTAGCACATTTAAAACTATAAGCAGACTTATGCTTCATATTTCTAACTTAATGTAAAAGAATGATACATACACCAAAACAGGATATACAGATCCATCAGGTTGTAACAGTAAAACTGACAGGTTACATGAGGTATTTTGTCTAAAGCACCTTTGAGCTATGCATATTTATGAGAGAGGAGCCATTCACAGGAGGGTTACCACATCTTCTCCAGGAACTAAAAAGAGTGGGGAGTGATTGTCCATCAGTGTTTCCCAATTTTATTTGGCCACGGAACCCTTTTAACCTCGAAAGAATTTTGCAGAACTCCTAATAACAGTCTTATATATGGAGCTGAAAAAGTAGACCACAAATAAGTAAGAATAATAATAAGCAAATGCTAAACAAGGTCATGAGATCAACATTTAGTTTAATTGCACATGTTTAAAAACAAAAATCACAGAGCTTCAACTTTGTCCAACGTGGCGCCAGTATATTCATATTCAGTCACCCACATGATCCATGCTCCCTGAGAGTGAGTATGGGGATTTATGGTGTTATATAACAGGGGATCCGCACCACTAACTGATTGTGCGCACAGCGCTGAGTAGTGACATCATCATCCCCACTCTCTGGCTAAGCTGGCATTACACGGGGACACTTATCGTGGCAAACACAAATGAAAATTGTTTTTAATAAAATTCATAAATGCTTAAATATTAATTATTTTTCAATCATAACATGTTACTGTAATGGAATTTTCTCATGGAACCCTTATTTTCACTTCACAGACACCCATTTGGGAAACACTGGTCCATGGGATTGCAAACAATTGCAGAGAAGCTCCACCCCCTGAAGTGCTTAGCATATACTGATTCAAACTTGGGAGGGTTTGAAATGGCGTCCTTGACTGAAAGTCCGTCAGGCTATGCTGCATTCCACATGGGCCCACATATTGCAGGGCTTGGGCAGGTGCTCCGAATTGTCCAATGGACAGGACAGCTCTGCATGACAGCTGTTGGTCTCTTGCCCCTCCCCCCATGGCATTCGGGGCAGTGACTCTTTGTGCCCCCTCTCATGTCACCCCTGGATGAACCTATCTATACTGAAATTCAGGGTGACACCTGTTAAACTTTAAGTAAGCATGTAGGAATTTTATTATTTTTATATGTTTTCTCTATAGTGCTTTTTCCCTAAGAATAAATATACTTTTTTCCAGAAGAGCTGTGTGGTAACTTGTAACTGCTGGTACTCCATTGTTTATAGCCTTTGGAAAGAAAGCACAGCCCAAATGCTGGCCTTTAGGCAGACCAGTTTGCTGAGAATTTCACAGTGCATGGCAAGAGCTGTGAGGCTTTAACCCCCAGATCTGGTCAGAAGGTACCCCCCTCCCCCCAGAACACTGTCACCGTCAAGAGACAGGTGAGTCTGGAAGTCTGAGGCATAACTGAAGAGGAACAGACTCAGAGGGAGAAAATATGGTAGCAGTTACCTGGAAACTGTGACAAAGGCAAAATTTTATGAAGGAATCATAAGCATATGCTCAAGACACCTGACAGCTTGGATCCTGTTATTGACCATGACAATGAACAGAAACGGATTTCACTAGAGAGGTTTTGCAATACAGCAGATCAGAAAGATTGCTGAAATGATTTAAGAGGCTGATCAAGACATTAGGGATGTAAGTGACTAGTCGAGTAATTGACTACCCGATAAGTATAGGCTCCGGGGTTAGCTCCCAGGCACAAGGCAGGACTAAATAGTTCTGGCTCACACCACCCCCAGGACTGCTGTGGCTCTGCACTTCAAATGTATTAAGAGCCCGCCAGGTTCTATAGAATCATAGAAGATTAGGATTGGGAGAGACCTCAGGAGATCATTTATTCCAAACCTCTCTTCAAAGCAAGATCAACCTCAGCATGTTAGGGTTGTGTTTAAACAACCTGAAGAGGTGTCTTTTATTGTATTTACTATAGTTCTATACTTTAATTTATTAGGATTTTAGTTTATTAGCATGAAATTTTCAAAGGGGGTCTAAAAATTAGGGAACTTCTCTAGAGTGAATTCTTCAGGAAATGTAGAAATGCCACAATTTCTTAATGTTGTAGATCAGTGATGGGCAACCTAGGCTACTGAGTGGGCTGCATGAGTGATTCTCCTTCATTTCAGTAGGCCACAAAATTATTGTAACCAAGATGATCTCAGAGGATAGAGAAGTTTTGCTAACTATGCATGTGTACCTAAAATTTGCAAGGTGTACTGATTGAACTGTAGCTGTATTTTGATTGAATGCAGGAGTGCATGACTCTCACAGTCAATGTTGTGTGTAATCAGCATGCACCTCACTTCAGTGCCCTTGCTTTTCATGCATGTCACTTCACTAACACCAGTAGGAAAAAAAACCCTATGCATACGGAAATAATGTTCTTTGCAGAATTTTATTTTTACACACAAAATTTGTGATTTTCATCAAAATGCTTCCTTCTTCCAGTTTTGCATCTGATCTTAGCAGCACGATATTCCCTCTTATATTTAGGGTCTACCAAATTTGCGGTTATGAAAATTGCATCAGAAATCGCAAAATCTGGTCTCCCTCATGAAACCTCATCTCCAATCTCCCAGCTCTAAAGGCAGAGTGGTGGAAAGTGGTGGCAGCTGATTAGGTGCCCAGCTCTGAAGGCAGCATCACTGCCAGCAGTAGCACAGAAGAAAAAATGACATTTCCTGAATCTTTTTTTGTTGTCTGTATTATTACAAACATACTTGCTGACAGTATTTTTAAATAAAGTGCAACAATAAATGAAGATGGCATGACGAAATATGCAAAATTTTGCAGAATTTTTAAAAATTGCATACAGAATTTTTAAAATTTTGACACGGAATTCCCCCAGGGCTAATGCTTAAATGTCTTCAGGGCAAGGATTAGTTCTTAGCATGTGTTTAAATAAGGTAGTACAGCAAACCCCTTAATCTCCAGATGTAATAATAACACTAATAATAATAATAATAATAATAGTTATAATAGTTATAATTAATAAATTAACAATTAATAAATAAATGTGCTTGGATGAGAACTTAAAAATGAAAGGGTGACTAACACAGTTAAGGCATGTAAGTGCACGTGCATCCAGCATACCTATGCAGGACATAGCCCCTTTAAGCCCAAAGATTGCTGGGAATTGTAGTCTCTAGACAGTACATGCTCAAGAAGGCCTCTGACTATCATCATGTGACTGCATGCTGAAACCTATATAAAGGAAGGCTGCAGAGTTCCTCGTCGCTTAGGGAAAATGAGGGTGGAGGTAAGAATTAAAGGCAGTTCCTCTATGGGGCTGTAGTAGGAAAGCCTGGGAGGAAATGCTTTTTCTACTAGGACAAGTGTTTTGCAAAAAGGTGATTAGTATCATGCTATCTCAGGCAGAGGTTTTGAATGTGAAGATCAACCAAGTGTTTGTAGCTCCCAGCATTTGTGGTTTTCTAGCATGGGAATACATCCCAGCTCCATCATGTGCTAACCCTGATCCTGGAATAGCTGTGTGTGTGGCAGCTGCTCTGTGCTGTGATTAGAAATAATGCTGGCTTCCTTCATGTAACAGGAGCCCCAGTCAGCAGCTAATGTGCATGCACTGCATACAGAAAAAGCTGTAAGAAATGCACCTGCCTCAAAAGAGGTGAGGGGTGGGTGGGGGGCATGCAATGGTAGCCTTGAGTTTGGAGAGGGAGGAATAAGAGTGGTCAGAGCTATGGGGTGGGGGTGCTTGTGTGCTAGGTGATGGACTAGGAGCGTGTGTGCGCGCTACGTTACGGACCAGGAGCTGGAGGGGTTGTAGGTGCACCAGAGGAAGCACCAGCCCGGGGCAGGAGCGTTGCCCACTACACAAGGCGCTTGCTGCGCTCCGCCCTGTGCCAGCGGGCCTCAGGCCTCTCTCAGCCTGTCAATCGATCGGCTCGGCGTTCTGCTGCAGGCCGCGTGCCCTGCCTCCTACGTTGGAGGCGCTCGGCAGTCGACTGGCTCTTCCTGGCCGCCGCCGGCGGGCGGGCGTTTCTTTTTTTCCTTTACAAGATGGCGGCCGCAGGCAACAGCGGCGGCGAGGCGGGAAGCGGCGGATCGCAGTGACCGCCCCCCATCCCCCCCGCCGAGCCCTCCTCCCCTGAGCGGGGCCAGCGCTCGGCAGGCGGCTTCGGCCTGGGCCGCCGCGGGGTACCCCGGGGCTTGCTCGAGGGCAGGGCCGCGGGCTGGAGCGAGGCTGGAGCCCGCCGGGGTGAGAGGAGACGCGGGCCAGGGGCGGTGGAGCGGCCGGGCTGGTTCAAATCGAAGAGGCGGGAAAGGGATGGATGGGGGGAGGGGGCGCGAAGCCACGCCGAGCAAGGCGGTGCGCATGCGCTGGAGGCAGGTGCGGGGCGTGCCCGCAGGGGTCGCGCGCGCTGGGTTGCTGTGTGCCCCACCGAAACGCCAGCCTGCTGCAGTGACAGCGCGGGGCCGCTGCACCCGCCCCTGGGAACAGCGCTAATGGCAATCGCGCCCCTGGCAGCTGGGCCAGGCACGGGGCTGCCCAGGAAAGGGGAGAAGGCACCAGGCTCTGTCTAGGCCGGGGGCCGCCCGGGAAGCTTCTGTTGTCCTCATTGTTCCTTACACTGCCCCCATGGGCTGCTGTGAATTCATTGAGCCAGGGCCTGATCCTGCATCCGTTAGGGGCCTAACAATTCCGAGGTCACACGGGTAATCCCTGGGGCTCAGTGGCATGCTTTGCATTGGAGAAGGGGGCCTCAAGGCGCTTTACATGTATGAGCCCCCTCAAAGTCGATAGGACTGCTTGTACTTAGTTAGGCACATGCTTAAATATTTGCAGGATCGGGGCTGTTTGTGAGCTCTTTTGGGTGGGGACTTTGTCTTGTAATCTCTATTCTTTGAGTTTCTTTTCCTGACTCTTAAAAAGGGACTAATAATGGGTGAACATGACCATAAGTAAATCTGTTTTCTTGGTGTAACCTCTCACTTTCCTGCCACACACCCTCTCTGTCATTTCTTAAGCTGTATCTGTTAGATGCTGGCCCTACAAACATTTAGGATCATGCATATTGCCTGTTATGAGTGATCCCATTGAAGTAAATGGGGCAGATCACAGAAATAAACATCATGCCTTGTAAAATTGTCAATATGTGGCCTTTAATATTGTAAGATAATTGTGGGGAAGGTATTTGTTCTCTTTTATTTTTCTGTACGTGGCTATGCTGTTAATAAATTCTGTTTGTGAAATGCCATGCCTATGAATGGCATTGTAAACATTTTTGTAAAACTTTAATTTCTATAGTGGATGATTTTTCTAACATATTAAAATTAATGCAGATTAACTTCTACTCCACATGAATTGTAGATTAACCTCTACTCCACATGAATTGTAACAAAAATGTTTTCTACTTAGTTGGGATGGTAGTGGTGGATGTTAGGTGTGAGGAGGGCTTTTTGGATACTGGTAAAGCATGAATAAATATACTGTAGTATCAACCAATTGCTTCTGAAACTTGCAGGTAGACACAGCTGTGCAAAACACACAAGACAATTCCCTACCCCAAAAGCTTAAACTCTAACTCCAATATGATGTCATGACTGTGTCTCAGCCATTCGCAATATCAGCTGCTTGGTCTCTTATTCACAGATGGGGGAGGGGGAGAGTAACTGCAGTCAGATGGGAGCTAAATAATATGGAAGGATAACTTGACTTTTAAAAGTTGAACTTCTACCACGAAGCTGGTCTCTGACTGAAGAACACAAGTTGTTTTCCGAGAGCTAATCTGAATCCAGCTATTCCACAATGGCAAAGGTGCATGTCTCCTCTCACCTGCACCAACATCTGAGAGTAAATGATTCATTAAGGAAAGACATGGAACTTCCTGAGTTGCCAGAGGCTGGGAGTGCTGCAGAACCCTTAGGAAAAGGAAATGGGGCTTTTTCCCCCTTCTACTTATTCTCCCATCACCCAAATTGGCTGTCAAAATTGCTACAGTACCAGAGTGGGAGAATGCAAGAATTTCAGAAAAGATGCACACCTCCACTCCAAAATCTTCAATTAATATAGTAGATCTTAGGTCATTGGACCTTGGACAGGGCTGGTATCCAGCTGCGGGCTTTTCACTCTCCAAATTCTTCATCTGAGATTCACGGGATTAGAATTTGTCTCTTTAAAGACCCCACTCTTTGCTACAGTGCTGACAAGGAGAAAGCATAATGCCAACATAGAAGCCAAAACAAACCATTTGCTCACTCATTTTACATTTTATTGAAATAAATTACAGGATGTTTCCAAATGTAAGGCTTCATCAGAAAGAAGGGAGGCTTGTTCTCTCCTAAGACAATCAAACTCCTCCAAACTTTTAACAGGGGAATCAGCAAAAGCAAGCTACCCTGAAGTTTGGTGGTTTTTCTGCCAATCTTCCCATCCCTCAATTGTGAGCCTGAGCAGACAAGGAGGCACACTTAATTTGCCACGTTCTTCCTGTGAGTCTCCAGTTCTCAATAGGAAATTCCCTTTTCTCCATTATGATTCCACTTTATGGGAGGGTTATTCTCATTCTCTGTTTCTTAGACCTTGTCCTGTAAACGGGAACGGGGGAAAGAGCCCAGACGTGGCAACACATTCTCAGGCTCCTGCAGGACCGCCATGGCTTATGATGACTCCAAGAAAAAAGAAGGTATGACTGCTTCATAATCTGAGAGGGTGTTCAAAATGGGTACCCTCTACAGGCCCTGCAAGCCCTTGGAGTGGAGAGAGGGAAAGAAAGCCGGTCTCCTGCATGGCAGTACAGAATGCAAAGCCTAGGGCATTAGGCTGGGTTTCTGCAGCATTCCAAGTCTCTCATGGCATCAGGAAGTGAGATGCTGGGACTAGAACATGGGTTTTGCACATGGCATCTCAGATTTCTAACGTTCATTATTGAACTCTGCCCTTGCACCATTTTATTTTTCCTGTCAATAGAACAGGAATGGGGAATAGCATTTAAATCTTCACAGCAGCATAGTAATCTCTAGACCTTGGTTTTAGTCTCAGCAGCATCCCCAGCTCCTTGTGACTTTGGAGAGAAAGAAACCAAGACCAGGAATGGAACCTTATATCTCTTGTAGGTTATTGTCCAGTATTGAGCCTTTTCCCTTCTGGTGGGGCAGCACAGCACACTAATTCCTACTCCCAAGTATTCTTTTGTACAACAGTCTGTTTCAAATTTTACCTCTGTGATTGTGATGCATTTTATGTGGAATGAATTTGCTTCCTGTGTTCCTTAATGGGGTGTCTCAATCCTTCCTTTTCTCACCACACTCTCAAATATAGAGTGCTTAGAGGTTGACCGAAGCATTGATGACGTGGGGCTGGCAGCAGGTAGAACCCAACGAGAGAAAAAACGCTCTTACAAGGATCTACTACGGGAAGAGGAGGAAATAGCAGCTCAGGTCAGAAAGACCTCAAAAAAAAGGTTGAAGGTGAGAAAATGCACTTGAAATCTTCTGTTGGGATTGAATTGGGAGAGTTTGCAGTTTCCCTTTTGTGAAAATGACCAATGACGTTCTATGGAAAACAGCAAGAATGTTTCATATCACTCTGGCAGCATACAATCCTTCAAAGAGTGCCATTGCTTTGCTGTGAGGATTGTCATCAATTGTTATCTGTGATTTGTGCCCTCAGGGTGGATGAGTAGGGAAATACTCCTAGCTGGAAAGCAGAAATTTCAGATTGTCCTATAAAAAAGTTCTAGACCTTACGGTTGCATAGATAATCTTCAGAATGTAAACTGATACAGTGTTATTGTCTTGATTATGCAGACAGCCTGAAATGGTAATTCTGAGAGATGTTAACTTCATTATTAAACACCTGAGCATGTTAATACTGTAATAGCAACCATTTTGAGCTGAAATTTGTGCCGCCTGTTGTCATCCCAGAGGTGACTAGTTTAAGGTTGGGAGGGTTAAGACCTTTGCAAGTGTAGCAAAAAACATTTTTCTGGCATTTTTTAAACATTTTCTATCACTCACGAAATTACCCAGACTTAATTTTTAAACTGCTGAATGAACAGAGAGTGTATTTAGTGTCAAATGTAGTTTCCAGATTATCTGTGTCAACTGTCAGTATGAATTTGTTTTTGTTTTCCTACTGTTTTTTCAGCTCCTTTTCTTCTCTGATTCCAGGACAGCGACCTTTTCTTCTTGGCCACAGAATCTCATAAGAAGAAGAGGAAGCATTCCTCTGATGAGTTCTTCTACAGAGGTAAGGATAGAAAGAATGCAAGATTGAGGCTGAGGAGCAGGAAACCTGATTGGTAGGGCCTTACTAAATTTACTGACCATTTTGGTAATTTTCACAGTCATAGGACTTTACAAATTATATATTTTATGATTTCAGATATTTAAATCTGAAATTTCACAATGTTATAAGTAGGGGTCCTGCCACAACGGGGAAAGGGGGTTTGTGTTCTGAACTAAGTGCCTCACAAGCAGCTGCTGCTCTCCTGGGCTGTGTATACACTGGCAAGGTTTTTCCGGAAAATCATCTGATTTTCTGGGGAAACTTGTCAGCTGTCTACACTGGCTGCTTGAATTTCCGGAAAAGCACTGACGATCTAATGTAAAATCATCAGTGCTTTTCCAGAAAAACTATGCTGCTCTCGTTCGGGCAAAAGTCTTTTTCCAAAAGATTTTTGCCCGAAAGGGCCAGTGTAGACAGCACGGTAGTGTTTTCTGCAAAAAAGCCCCGATCGCGAAAATGGCGATCGGGGCCTTTTTGCGGAAAACCGCGTCTAGATTGGCCACGGACACTTTTCCGCAAAAAGTGCTTTTGCAGAAAAGCATCCTGCCAATCTAGACGCGCTTTTCCGAAAATGCTTTTAACAGAAAACTTTTCCGTTAAAAGCATTTCCGAAAAATCATGCCAGTGTAGACGTAGCCCTGATGTTTGAGATTTCTATCCCAAGATCATGAGTGAGGCTTAATTTCACATGGAAATCACTATCAGCCCTGGGCTGATGGGGCTCCTATTATTACCCTCTCCTGTCCCCATCACCTGCGACTGACAGCGGGAGCCACTTTTTGTGGGCTCTGGTTGTCAACCCCAGCCAGCTCCCTGACAGTCTGGGAAGTGGGAGAGGGGACACCACTGCAGCCCCCACAGACCCGAAGAGAGTGAAGAATCTTAAGAAGAACAGATATGAGGCTGGGGGAGCAAATTATGACTTGAGTGTTGAAGGGGAGCTAAAGTGAAGAGGTTGGGTGCTGATGAGCGGCAGGGGGAGGGTGGTCTATATTGATGGTAGGTGCTGAGCAGAGGGGGTGAGTGCTGGGAGGGTGAACTGAGGGGCAATATGGATTGTTGGGGTATGGGACTGACCTGAAGGGGGGATGATGATAACGGGAGCACAGATTAATTGCTGGAGATGGGTGGATGTGTGAGTTGAGAGCTCCTGCAGCTGGTGCTAAGATCCTTTTCTCCAGTTCATATGGGAGAGTGGGCAATACTACTTGTCCCATGCCACAACTCTGGTGATGAGCAGAGTATGTGCAAAAATCAAAAGACTGACCTCAAAACTCAATATAATCTCCTTTTGTAATCTCTTGATTTTTTTGGAAGAACAGTTTCATAATTTTTGGAGGTCTGACTCATGATTTTTGATCTCTTGAAGTTGCCAATTCTACACATCTCTCTGTGGGTGCGTCTAGACTGGCAAGATTTTGCACAAAAGCAGCTGCTTTTGTGCAAAAACTTGCCAGCTGTCTACACTGGCCGCTTGAATTTGCGCAAGAGCACTGACGTTCTAATGTAAGAATTCAGTGCTTCTTGCACAAATACTTTGACACTCCTGCTCAGGGATAAGCCCTCTTGTGCAAGAATACTTGCGCAAGAGGGCCAGTGTAGACAGGCACCTTAATTTTTTGCGCAAGAAAGCCCGATGGCTAAAATGTCCATCAGCGCTTTCTTGCGCAAAAGTGCGTCTATACTGGGCACCGATGCTTTTGCGCAAAAGCATCCGTGCCAGTCTAGACACTCTTTTACAGAATACTTTTAACGGAAAAACTTTTCCATTAAAAGTATTTCCGCAAAATCATGCCAGTCTAGACACAGCCTGTGTGACATTTGTACTTGTTTCTCTCTGAAAGATCAAGCTATAGGTTTTCTTAGAACATAAGGTCTTTGGGACACAGATTGTCTTTTCCTTCTGTTTATACAGTATCTATCACAATGGGATCCTGGCCATTGACTGGAAAGCTTATGCTACCGTAGTATAAATAATACATAATAACAATATTCATAATACTCAAGGTAATACTGGTTCCTCTGACTTTTCAGTTATATATTTGTGTCTTGGGATGGTCATACCTGTGTCTCTGCGTTTTAATATGACCACAGAATTATCCTAACAGTTGATGCTTATAACTAGCCAGAAGCCCCCAGCTTCTATTTCTCGGTAGTCTTGTTTCTTATGATCAGTATTCCTTTGCAACAAAATCAGAGGACTTCTCTATAAGGCAGAAAGGCAACCATTTATCTCTGAGTACCAGAAGCACTGGGGGATTTATCACTCCTCCTCTTCAAGCTGACATAGAAGGAAATGTCATGTACTGCTTCCTCTCAGTTGAATTTATTTTGGTCTTTTTCAGACTTTTCACCTTTGGAGTTGCCATCAAAGAAGAAAAAAACAGTGTCAAGCCCAACCTCTTCTGACACAGCCATGGATCTTCTCAAAGCTATCACCTCACCTCTTGCCACAGGTTCCAAGACCTCAAAAAAGACATCTGAAAAATCATCCTTCTCTTCCTTTGTTGCCACTGGCTATTCAGAGAGCAAGAAGGAGCACCATAAGAAGAAGCTGAGTAGTAGCAGTGGTGAGCTCTCACTGGACGATGACAGCTTCCGCAAATCCAAAAAGATGAAGCCTCTTTATGTAAACACAGAGACACTGACCTTGCGTGAGCCTGATGGCTTGAAAATGAAACTCATCCTTTCACCTAAAGAGAAAGGGGGCAGCACAGTAGATGAAGAGTCATTCCCATACTCTTCACCTCCAGCAGCAGCAAAAAAATCCTCCAAGAAATCAGCTCGGGATGAACAAGGCTCTTTCCTCCTGGGTCATGAGCTTCAAAGCTTCCTGAAATCAGCCCGGAAGAAGCATAAACCACCACCAGACCCACACCCACCTCCAATTCCTGAAGGATTTGGCCCTGACACATCTCTGTTCTCAGAAGGCCATGGGAGTGACTATGATCTTTCCAGTATGGAGCCCCCCCTGGAATCTGGTTCATCATCAGGTGGGGAGTTGGAGGCTGGAGAGCTAGTGATAGATGACTCCTACCGGGAGATCAAGAAAAAGAAGAAGTCAAAGAAGAGCAAAAAAAAGAAGGACAAAGAGAAACACAAGGAGAAAAAGCACTCTAAGTCTAAGAAGAGTTCTGGACACTCTGCCTCTGTGGCAGTGGCAGAAATTATGGCAACACCACCTCCACCCCCTCCACCCACCACCCCATTCGTCCTTCCTGTGCCTCTCCCCCCACCTCCTGTTTTCCACACAGATGGGCAAAGTGAGAAGAAAAAGAAGAAAGAAGAGAAGGAGAAAGAAAAAGCTGAGAGAACAGAAAGGGATAAAGAAAAGGTAGAGAGTGGTAGATAAAATAGGCAGCACAAATTGTGACTCCTCTATAATGGGTAACACTGGATAAGATGCCTTGTATTTTGGCAGCAGAATTTCCACAAAACCATTGCCATTGTTCCAGAAGCAGAGTCTTTGTTTACAAAAAATTATAATTCCCATTTTTATGAAAATAAGCTTCAAAATGTGATCCAAGTATAAACTAAAAAAGTAGGTCTTTGAGGCAAGAGCTGTCCTGTCCACCCAGAAACCTAAGGAAGAAAAAAATTAACTATCCAACTATTGTTTCCCTGTTGAAACATTTTTGCAGAAGATCAGTTATGTGATATTTCAGAGAATAAACTATCCTCTAACTTTATCTAAAACAAAAAGTAAGAAACTTCTGTTAACAAATTGTACCATAATTTCTTATTTGGGAGTTTCTCACACTTTTTTTCTGAAACATCTGATTCTGGCTATTGCCAGGCAGATTACTGGATCAGAATGGCCACTGATTTGGTAAAATATGGCAAGGGAAAAGAAGTCTATGCTGAAGTTGGAGTATTTGTCCATTATCTCCTAAATTAAAGAAAAATAAGATATTAATCTTGTAGCGGGACCATGTTCTTAGTTCCATTCTATGCTGAGAATCTAGAGCATCGGGTATCCATGGCTAATTTATAAAATTGGTAGTGGAGAAAAATGTAATACAGTATGAGTGATATGGTAATAATTAGAACAATGCCATCTTTCTGTATACAGGTGGGAACAACAGATTGGACACAGAGCTGTATTATGTCAGGAATTAAGCAGGAATAACCCAAGTGAACCAACATATAAATACCTTCACTTAATAAAATAAGATCTAAAATTAAATGTAGATTGTCTTTGAGCGCAGATTGACAATCGCCTCTGCCACCACAGTTGCTGTACTTCTAGTATCTTAATCCCTTAGAAATCGTAGGACTGGAATAAGAGAGGATCTTGTTTGTCAGGACTGAGTTGAATTGGCATATCTGCCTTACGTCCTAGCCTTCGTTTGCACCACAATCTTGGGGTTTACTTGGAACAGCTCAGCCTTGCCTCCACTACCACTGTTTTATTACTGAGGCCACGCTGCTTTTCTTACTCACATTAACTCAATGATAGTTAGTGCAAGCCTGTGTACTCTAGCAGGGGAATTGTATCCCTGGCTCATGTGTTAGACATAGCCCTAGGAATGGGATCAGAAAGGTGCTGCATGTCAAAACTGAGGTGTGTCAGCAGAATTGGATGTTGTTCCTAAACTAGAATAGCAGGGATTGCCTCAGATCAGAAATTGCATGCATTGGCAGAGATCTTGCAGGAGTCAGCCAAATTTAAATGTAAAGAGGTATTTTCTTTTCTCCTTGTGACTAGCCAAAGAAGAAGAACATGTCTGCCTACCAAGTGTTCTGTAAGGAATATCGGGTGACCATTGTGGCAGAGCATCCAGGGATAGGTAAGAGAATAACCTAGCTTCTTCTGTTCATATACATTGATCATTGAGACAGTCCCGTCAGGTTGCCAAGTTATAGTCTTGTTTTGTCCCAACACCCGCTATTGATGCTGGAGTGCAAAGAGTCTGCCAAGATGCTTTAAATAAGTGACAGCAAAGTGAAAAGGAGAGGCTTCCATGATCTAATATCATAGTGTTTCAACTCAGCTGTGAATTTAAATAACTTCCTTTTACTTTGAAACTGTCTCCAATAGTGTGTTGTGCAGCCTTCCATATATTCAATGTTCCTCCATGCAGGTGTATGTGCCCAGCATTCACATAACAAAAATATATGCGTAGTATCATGAACTGTGTGTATATACATATAAAAAATGTGTTAGTCTCTAAGGTGCCACAGGACTGCGTGTTATTTTTAAAAGTTGTTTTTAAAGTTACAAACTAACAGGGCTACTACCCTCTGAGACTGTTCCTTTTAGATTGAGACTACAGAAAATCATCTCCAAATTATAGGTGGTTCTAGCTGTGGTACAGAATCTTCACTAACAGCATATGTATGGGCCCCATTTCCTGAACTTTTGGTATTTATGCAAACTTTCCATTATCTTCTCTTGGTTCATTTTTATATTTGATTTTTTTATTAACCTTTCCTCTTACTGCTATTTCCCCTTTTCCTCCTAGATTTTGGGGAGTTGAGCAAAAAACTGGCAGAAGTGTGGAAGCAGCTGCCTGAGAAGGATAAACTGGTACGTATGCACCTGTATATATTTATTTGTAGAATAAGTTCTCCAAATTAGTAGCCTGTATCCTCTCACACTGCCAGCACTGCCTTGTGTGCAGTCCCCTACAGTAAAGGAATTGGATGTTCTCAGCCCCATTCTAACAAAAATGTTTCTGCTTCTGAGAGTTATTTAGACATCTGCTATCCACCCCTCAAATCCTGGCAGCAGGTTTGCCTAATGGTCTGAATTCTACTTTTCTTTCCATATTCTGTGCAGGTATGGAAGCAGAAAGCTCAATATCTGCAGCATAAGCAGAATAAAGCAGAGGCCACAACAGTGAAGAGGAAGGCAGCCTCATCGGAGGGTGCCCCAAAAGTGAAAGGTAATAGCCCCACCCCATTTGTTCAGGGCTTTGGGGAAAGGAGAGAGTATTACCTATGCATTAGGGAATAGAGAAAACATCTCCTGCTCTTTCCTCCTTCACCATGAGTTTTGATGTCTGGTTATCCTCTTACTCAAAAATGGTCCCTCATGATTGAGGAATGGTGTTGATAGGTTTCAAAAGAGCATCCTTTCCAGCCCTGACTATATAAAAATGATATCATTCAAGCAGCACCTTGATGATGGGGGATATAAAGCAAGAATAAACAGGGAGAAGTTTAGGTGGGTACTAGAGTCTAGAATTTAAAAATAAATATGGTTAGTTTAGCATCTCTGTTTGAGAGAATCTCCCATCACTTCTATATTAATATTAGTTGTTTTTACAGTGCCAAGAAGTGGGGTTGGTGCTTTGCATATTGTCTCAATCCCAAAGAACTTACAATTCAAACAGACTTGTCAGTAAAGGAGAGAGAGGTGATGATAAATGTTTATATACATCTATTTTAAGCTTCCCCAGCAGGTATGCTTTCACCTCATAAGAAGTCCCCCTCCAGCACTGTGGTTTTATCCTCCTCACCAGCCAAAGTTCCTGATACAGATCCCATTGATGTAGCTGCACATCTACAATTGCTGGGTGAATCTCTGAGCCTCATCGGACATCGGCTGCAAGAGACAGAGGTGGGTACAGAGCCAGTACCAAATCAGGGAAGCTGTCGTATGTAATCCCAACATAGCATGTGTGTGATCTGTACTCCAAATTGCATTGAGTTTAATGGGTAAGACTTTCCTTCACACTGTATGCTTTATCACCAATAACAAACATATTTGAACTTTTTCCCAGTGTCCCAATTGGGATTTTGTATAGTTCTTGCCATTATAAAGGTGAAAATCTCTTCCTTTGCAGTATAATGTGAAAAAGTAATTCTCTACTCTGAAAAGTATGTAATTTTAGGATAAGCTTAACTTCAGTCTTTATACCTCTCTGGATTCAAGGAGTTATCTTCACTGTGCTTCCTATTTCTGGGTTTAGGTTGGCTAAGATCAAGTGTAGTTTTATCATAGTAGATAATCAAAAGTGATTATTTCTTAAATCACTAAAATTGTGGCCCCAACAAGATTTATTTATTCCAATATTCTATGACTTTTCCTGTTGTGCAGTCCCCTACATCTTTTTACTATATTTTAACATTGCCCATTGAGATCCTGTTGTAAACTGAATCAGTGATGTATGCACATGAAATACCTCACATAGAATCCTAGAACTGGAAGGGACATTAAGTCCAGTCCCCTGCCCTCATGGCAGGATCAAACACTGCCTAGATCAGGGTGGCCAACCCTCAGCTTGCGAGCCACCTCATGAAGAAAAAAATTGCGGCTCCTGATGGAACTGGGACAGAACCTGGAACCACTCAGGTCAGCCGTTGTCACGGCTGGGCCACTGTGAGCCACGTGCGCTGTTCTGCTCATGGCCTCCAGCGCACTACATCATATCCTGCACGTGCAGGCCCGGTCGCACACAGCATCCCAGCCTGCACATGCTAGCAGCTGGCTGCTGAGCTCAGGCAGCGTCTCTGGGTGCGGCAGCTCTGGGACCTGGGCATAAGGTTAGTGGAGGAGGGATATTGAGTTAGGCAGTGGAGGTGTCTGGGGAAGGGGTGGGGGTGGTGCGCACAGTGTGCCGGCCACTCAACATGCTGGCTGCTCAGCGCATGCGCCCCAGCGCCTGAAGGGAGATGCACAGCTGTAGTGGCAGCTCTGCCTCCGGGACCCGAGAATTAGGTATGGGCGGGGGGGCAGGGAGATTGGTATAGAGGGGGGCCGGTGCCTGGCTCTGGGGAAGGAGAGGGGGATTGGGTTAGAGCAGGGGGGGTGCTTGGGGGAGGGGAGAGGAAGGGACGAGCAGCCAGCGTGCTTCCTGAGACCCGGGATCCCCAAGGACTGTCCCCAGCTGTCTGTCCCCTCCTCCTGGCCAGATCCCCCACGAGTACCCTGCCCCAGCACCCTGTCCCCTGCCCCCACCAGCAGAGTTAGGGCCACATTAGTGAGGCTTGGGGGGTTTTGGAGCGGTTGTTTTTTGCATCTCATTTTTGTGTCCCCAACTGACTTTTCTGTGGGTCAGTGACCCCTGACTCAAAACACGTTCCCCGCCCCTCTCATAAATAAAGACAACGCTGACAAATTTTGTGTTTGACATATTTTATTTATTAATGAAGCCTGGCCAACAAGCCCCCAATTGGGGCCAACTCCCCATCTGGCCGCAGCATCATAACACTCCTGCACACCCCCTCCCCAACCCCAAACCTGAGCCTAAAATAAACTAGAATCCCTTGTCCTGAGCCTCACATTCCCAAACTCCTGCACTCCCACATCCCCAGTCTTCTGCCACAACACTCCTTCACCATCCACACACTGCAAATCTGTGTCCTGAGCCTATCATACTCCCAGCCTCCCTGCCCTGAGCCCCTCATGCACCCCAGCCCAAACTCCTTTACCCTCACAGCCACAAGCCTGTGGCTTGCTCAGCACCCCAAGCTTCCACCTGATCCCTACACTCTCCAACCTGGAGCCCCCTCCCTGAGCCAGCATCCTCTTCTCTATTTCCTTCTGCACCCAAATTCCCTCCCAGAGCTTGCACCTCTTACCCCTTTCCTAGTGCTTTTTTTGTGAGCCACAATAGTAGTGGAGACAGCGTGAAGAGCCACTGCAAAGTTGTTGAGCACCTTCCCCCCCCCCCCCCCCCCAAAAAAAAGAAGCCGTGCCCTGGGATGGATGTACCAGCACCTTTCTCCTCCTCCCCCCAACAACTTTGCCCCAGCTCTTAACTCTGTCTCCACTGCTATTGTGGCTCTTCGTCTGGAACAGGTTGTCCACCCCAGCTTAGATCATCCCTGCAAATGTCTATTCAACCTGTTCTTAAATATCTCCAATGATGGAGATTCCACAGCCTCCCTAGGCAGTTTGTTCCAGTGTTTAACCACCCCGACAGTAAGTTTTTCCTAATGTCTAAATTAAATGTTCCATGTTGCAATTTAAGCCCATTGCCTCTTGTCCTATCGTCAGAGGCCAAAGAGAACAATTTTTTCCCTCCTCCTTGTAACACGCTTTTAGATATTTGAAAACCGGTATCATGTCCCCCCTCAGTCTTCTCTTTTCTAAACTAAACAAGCCCAGTTCTTTCAGTCTTCTCTCATAGGTCATGTTCTCTATACCTTTAATCATTTTTGTTGCTCTTCTCTGGACCTTCTCCAGTTTCTCCACATCTTTTTTTGAAATGTGGTACCCAGAACTGGACACAATACTCTAATTGGGGCCTAATCAGCACAGAGTAGAGCAGAAGAATGGCTGCTTGTGTCCTGCTCACAAGACTCCTATTAATGCATCCCAGAATCATGTTTGCTTTTTTTGCAGCAGTGTCACACTGTTGACTCATATTTAATTTGTTGTCCACTGTGACCCCCTAGATCCCTTTCTGCCGTACTCCTTCCTAGACAGTCGCTTCCCATTCTGTATGTGTGAAACTGATGTTTTCTTCCTAAGTGGAGTACTTTGTCCTTAGTAACTTAATTGTTTATTAAACCTCACATGGTTTTGTCATGATACAAACAGTAGATGGAGAAGTGGGGTTGGTGGATAAATCCAAGAGAAAACTTCTATCTGTGCGAGACTAGATATTTGTGGTGATAGGATTGCAGTCTCCCCTCCTTATACCCATTCAGTTCCTTTCTCTTCCCTTACTTCCAGGGGATGGTGGCTGTATCAGGAAGTTTGTCCGTACTTCTAGATTCTATTATCTGTGCCCTGGGCCCTTTAGCATGCCTGACCACACAACTACCTGAGCTGAATGGCTGCCCTAAGCAAGTTCTGGTGAGTTCTTTGTTGTTTTTATTTCAGTTCTAGACCTGTTAGTCTCCATAGAAAGAGAGTTGGGATCTGACTAGTGTGTCTTTGCGAGACAGGTGAATCTATACTGCTATGCAGATAGATAGATAAATAGTCCTAGTAGCGCACTGTTATTATGACAAGGCTTTTTGTGTGGGAATTCACTGACAAGTTCTACTGTAGGATACTGTGCACTAGATTTTCACTGAAGAATACAGAGCTGCTAATAGGTTAAGGTCCTTTGATCTAACCTTTATTCCATGTATTGCAATACTTGCAGCTCCTGTTTCTCAGTGACTGAAACAGTAAATATAAAGCAAATAAAATAACTGTGTGCATGCAAGACATCTTAATAAGCTTGTGTATGTGTGCACCTCAAAAGTTGTCAGTAAGTTTCTCCAGGCAAGGGAGGCATTTACTGCTATTGGGTTCACAGGTAAATATTCTCTTCTCCATTCCTAAACCACATTTCATAGAGCGTCCTTATTTGACAGCTAGCAATACCTGAGTAGGATGATTTAAATGTAAAGTAAGAACATGAAAGCAGCGAGAGGGACAGAAGTCACAGCACCAAGCAGGGGAGTGCACCCAGGGAGAGAAAAAGAGAGAGAGGGCAAAAAGAAGAATCGGAAGGAGAAAATATAACCAGTAAAATACTCTGGAAACACTAGATGAAAAGCAAATTTGACAAAGAAGAGAACAGAGAATAAATATTTGGGAAGAAAATGGGAAATAAGGCAAATGTTCCACGTAATATAAGTGGTCTTGTGGACACTGACTCATCACAGGAAGGATCTCTTCTCTAACAAAAATAAATAAATTAAAGGGTGTGGCAGTTTCTGCTGTAAATTCCCGTAGTGGCCATTGTCACATCCACTAGTATGTCAGCAGGTGCTGCCAGCCCATGCCATAGCTGTGTAACCACTGGACAATGCAGCCTGCACTTTAGTCTCTCCCTTTGCCAACAGCATTTTGAGCACATAGTCTCCACATAGTTGATAGGGCTAAAAATTGGAATCTCTTTTTATTTTGGTTAAGAACTAAGGAGTTCTAGGCAGGTTGAGATACTAAAATTCCACTTCTGAAGACATGAGTTTGGACCTGGTCACAAGTGCAATAAGTTTGGTAGTTCCAGACTAATTTCCTATCAGACATTTGTCCTCATCAGTAAACGTGCTTTCCCCACAGTAAGTTAGATATAGCAAGACTGGTGTCTGAGGGGTAGCCATGTTAATCTGTAACTTGAAAAACTAGTAGTCCTGTGGCACCTTAGAGACTAACATTTTAATTAATTAATTTTGTGTGTGTGTGTGTGTGTGTGTGTGTGTGTGTGTACACACATACATACATACAGGGCTTGCCAAGCAGGGGGCCATGGGTGAGTAGATTACACTAATTGTCGAGCGTTGTGTGTGTGTGTGTGTCTATATAGAGAGAGAGAGAGACGAGAGAGAGAGAGCTTGAGCACTGAAAAAAGGGACCCAGGATTGTGTCATATAGGGTACGTCTAGACTACCGCGTTTTGTCGACAAAACTTCCGTCGACAATTTGCGTCCAGACACATGGAGTTCTGTCGACAAAGCAAGCAGCTTTGTCGACAGAACTCCGTAGTCTGGACGCAGTGTTACAGGCAATAACACCTTCTGTCGACAGAGTTCTGTCGACAGAAAGTGTTATGCCTCATAAAATGAGGTATACCAGCGTCGACAAAACCGCGGAATTCTGTCGACGTTATGTCGACAGAACTCCGCGGTAGTGTAGACGCTGGTATTGTTTTGTCGACAAAAGTCCACTTTTGTCGACAAAACTAGATAGTCTAGACACACCCATAGGGTGGTGTTTCTCTTCAGCCATTAGGTGGCACTGCTAAATTATGGAACTGATCAAGAGCCTGCCAAGATTCCAGTTTCTTTTTCTTCAAGCATTAACAGGATTGTGTATTGAAGACAGTGTGACCTGAAATTTATCAGCCAAAATTTCTTGCACTAAACTAAAACATTTTGCAAATGTGTTAAATTATTCATTTAAAAAAATCAAAAGGCAGCAAAATGTTTCATTTTCACATTTTCAAAATTAAATGCTTTAATTGTTTCAGTTTGAAAGTACTTTTTCCCCAATATTCTTCAATTTTATGTTTTAAAAAATCTATTTAAAATGGTTGACATTGAAAAAGGTTCTGAAAAGGGCAACAAAAATGATTAGGGGTTTGGAATGAGTCCCACATGAAGAGAAGTTAAAAAGACCAGGGCTTTTCAGCTTAAAAAAAGAGGAGACTTAAGGAGGAATATGAGAGAGGTCTATAAAATCATGACTAGTGTGGAAAAAGTGAATAAGGAAAAGTTATTTTCTTGTTCCCATAACATAAGAACTAGGAGTCACCAAATGAAATTAATAGGTTTAAAACAAACAAAACAAAGTTTTTCTTCATACAGTGCACGGTCGGCCTGTGGCACTCCTTGCCAGAGGAGGTTGTGAAGACCAGGACTTGAACAGGGTTCAAGAAAGAACTAGATAAATTCATGGAGGTTAGGTCCATCAATGGCAATTAGCCAGGATGAGTAGGAATGGTGTCCCTAGTCTCTTTCAGAGGCTGGGAATGGGTGACGGGAGAGTGATTTCTTGAAGATTCCCTGTTCTGTCCATTCCCTCAGGGGTATCTGGCATTGGCCACTGTTGGCAGACCGGATTTACTGGGCTAGATGGACCTTTGGTCTGACCCAGTATGGCCATTCTTATGTTCTTCTTATGAAATAGGAATGTTAAATATTGGTTAATTGAATAGTCGATTAACCTTATGAATTCTCATTGGTTACTCAATTATTCTATAGTCCCCCGGGGTGGGGCTGGCAGCCAGTGTGCTCCGGTCCCTCTCCTGAGGAGCCCCCTGCCACTCTGCTCTGCTGCCTCTGAATCAGAGGCAACACTGTAGGCTCCAGGTTTGAGCTGGTCTGCAAAAGGAGCCAGTTTAAAAACTGGCTCCCCTCACAGACTAGCTGCCTGTCACCCTATGTTGTTCCCTCTGATACAGAGGCAACAGTGTGGGATGGCAGCAGCCCCTGTCCGGGGAGTGGTCTGAGATCCCGGACCTGGTGTGAGATGGAACTGAGCCAGGCTGCCTGCCTGCCTGACTCCTAATACACTTTAAATGCAGAGCCGCAGTGGTGGTAGGTCCGGAATCCGGTGCAAGGCAGGACTGAGCCGGGATGCATGTAGTCTATAGCATTAACTGATGAGCTTTTTCTTATCGGTTAATCGACTGTACTATTACATCCCTATTATTAAATGAAACATTTTTTTTGATTGAATGAACTGTTTTGTTTGACTGCAAAAAAAAATTTTTTCGGTTTGCTGAAAATTCTGAAAGTCTGTTTTGGATCCATCCCAAAGCAATTTCTTGTCGATTTTTGTTTTTCATGGAATTGCCAGAGAACTGAAAAATCTGTTATTTGCACAGATCTAGTCTGAGGCTTCCTTTGGGTAGCCAGCCATACCTCTGGGATTAGTGGTGTGCTGCAGTCATAGACACTACAGATAGAGTTGCTGCAACATGTTTGCTGAGATTCTGGGGACCACAGCAATGTCCTTTAAGCTGCCCAGCAGCATTTGCAGAGGAAATCCAGGAGCCCAGACACATTTTTCCCTCCCACCTTACTTCTGAAATTTTTTTCATTTTTCACGCTTTTACATTAAAAGTTATAGAGTTTCTCATGAGATTGTGTGGGCAGGGTGTTTTCCTGGATTCCCCTATTATTTCCATCACCCTGGATTGGGTCCTTCCTTGCTGATCTTCCGTCTGGTGGATATGGGCTCGTTTTGGTTTGTTTCCTAATTCATCTATGCTGCTCCTAGCATTGGCCATAAGGGATGGGGAATCATTTAAACCAATATGAGATTTTCCCTTGCATCCAGGTGCCCCCAGTGAGAGCACCATCTTTCAACTAGGTCTCCTTGTATTTCAAAAACTCCAAAGGATAGCTGACAGTACTGGTAACATCTAAAAATGGGGCTGATTCCATGCTGTAGAAAATTACATGACAAGATGGGGATCTTCACATCCCATGGCAGCTACACTAAAGCATTGTTTCTGTAGGATTTGGGATCGTAACCCGTTCTCTTTAAAAATATTAAATGTTCTCTTTCCAGTCAAACACACTAGACAACATCGCCTACATCATGCCTGGACTCTGACAGGAAAGGATACTCGTATGTACCCTGCTTCCATGTTACAGACTTCTGTACATAGGCACTATACTGGCACTCTCCAAGGGCTCCATGTGTAGGGTTTTAAACTTTTCTATCTGTATAGTATATACATAGGATTGTAACTATTTTACTTTTATTAATTTTATGAAAAGTTGTGATGTGTAAGCTGAGAGAATCCTTTCCTGTTGGTGGGAGAGACCTGCTCAACATATTCTCCAGTCTGAAGTTTTTGAGTAATTGGAGTTCATAACACTTTTGATTACATCAGCCTTAAATTCAAAAAAGCCTTTTTTGGGAATTGGCCTGAGCCCAGACTGTTTGTCAGTGGACAAGTACACATGCTTGTTTATTTTGGATCAAGCAATTATTCTGGACTTGTCACCAGCCCTGTTTCTAACTTCTGTTGAAATGTACTGCTTTGGGGGAAGACTGGTTGGCTGATGGAAGATAGAGGCTTTGACCTGTAGGTCATTTTTTACAGCCCCAAAGTCATTAGTGATTGAAATTTGTTTGTCTGCTGACTGGTTGGTAGCTTGTAATAAATAGTTCTGGAGATGGTGAAGAATCTGTACTCTTCTAGAGGACTTGCACCCACATCATCATTAACACTAGCTGTCAGCCTCAGAAGAGAGCCAAAGATTGAATGGACTAAGGGGAACAAGCCACCCTCTAATTCCTCCAGATCAAGGCTGTGCCATCCTGATGGGGAAGAGAGGGAAATAGGTGGAAGAAACTTGCACTGCCTCTGCCCATCTGTACATGTTTTGTATGGAGAGGACTTTGTTTCTATGAATGTTGATCCCATCGTCCTGTTCACCAGCAGTGTTAAGAAGGAGCTATGGAATCCTCCTGGTGCTGCTGTATTATCTTGAAACGATGCTTAATGTTAAAGGTTGAAGAGGTTCTTTCTGAGCTGAACATGGACTGAGTGGACAAATCCCATGAAAGCTACAGGAAAGCATTTGATTCTCACGTAGAGGTGTGTGCGTGGTATATTTAAGTTTTACCAATATCTGTAACAGAGTTTAATTTATCATGTATATTTCTGTATATATGTGTGTGTGGATGTGTATATACATATATATTTATATATATATAATTTAAAAGCAAAAAAGCCTTCCCTCTACAAATTGCGTGTGGAAAATATGAATCAGCTCATCCCCCACCTTGCCGATGGTAACTGTTCCAGTTGTTGCAGGCATAGACTTTGCAAGAGGGACTAGTGACAACAGGTTAAATTCTCGAGAAGAATTTAACCCAGGGATGTTGGGTGAAAGCTGAACTAGAGACCCATTTATTTTGGCTCCGGCCTCCTCTTCCCTTTTAACTTAGGGGTTTTAAGATAGCAGAAGGACAGCACTTCTGCTTCTGTTTTGAATTCTGGATTCTCTATTTTCAGTGGCAGCTGGAAATGAGCATTACCACTTTATGGCTGAGCTCTAAATCTTTTGTGGTTAAGCAGATCCTTGGGTGTGAAGAGGGAAGCTTTCACCCAATCCTCTCTACTATGTATTTCCCCAGCTGCACATACATGGTAGATGCTGTTTTTGCATTGCTTCGTCTCGTCGTAATTCAATGCTATTTTATTGGTTAGTCAACAGGGCTGGGTTGGTGGATGAAACAAGAGGCTCTTATAGAGCATATAGAAGATCTGGGCCCAGGCCTCAGACTTAGGCATACACATCTCAAAAATATGTGACTATAATCCTAAGCAGCATTTGAGGGAGGCAGGGTGGACAGAAGGATCTTGGTGGGCCCTTTGGACCCTCACATGTCTTGAAAATGGCATAAAACACCTGACTGTTTCTCACTCTCCACAGTGGACAGTACTGTAGTGAATGATAGATATTCAGATCTCTATCTAAGAAACAGAAGGGGATCAATCAGCTATTATTTTTGATCTGTATAACAAACTCTTGAAGAGTTTTAAAAAAACAACCACACACATAAACCCTAATGTATTGTATTTTTATTTAAAATTTATAAACATTTGTATAATCTGTATCTTGTGGTATTTGGTACTAGAAGGAAAACTTTGGACCGAGACCTAGCAGTTTTTATATTTTTGTTATTTTTCTTGCCATTTGGTCCAGATTGCATTACAGTTGTATAAAGAAACCTTTTTGTACTGTACTTACATATAATATTTTTTAACATTTGGAGTGTGTGTCATTATTATTTATAGCGTGCTCTGTATCTTCTCCCCAATGCTAGTTATTAGTGTTCAGTATTACTAAACAGCACATCTGTTCTTCTAGCTTCTCCTGTTCAGGCAGTATATTCCAACACCAGTATATTCTAATATCACAGTCTGCTTGATACATCTCTTGAAAATTACTGATAATTATTTAGAGGCCTATTCCATATTTCTTAGCAGCATCAGTGAGAGACATTCCTGAGAGCTGTCATCTAGCATTGCAAATGTCCCAATATTGAGCCATATTTCTGCCCCTGGGATCCTCCCTGCAACTGGATTTGTGTTGCGAGCAAAATAGTACTGGTGGTTCAGGATCAGTATGGTAAAACTGCCTGTTACAGAAAAAACAGGAATAGTACATATTGTCATAGTCTTTAAAAATTCTGTTTTCAGTTGAGAAACTCATGGGTCAGTTTCAGCCTCAAAACTTGTGATAGTTTGTCAACCTGTCAACCCTTGATATTGCAGAATATGACACTTCACTAACCCTCCCAAATTGTATTTTATATTTCAACACAAGTTGACAAGAGAGAAATTTTAAAATACTTAACCACCTACCAAAACACATTTCACGATTCCACGAAAACCACTGCCTTATGTTCTACTTTGAGAGCTATTTAACATATATAGGCAGAAACATACATGCTGCAGGTGGTTGTCCTTTCCTCCTACTGTCACATAAGATGTTAGTTTATCATTTTTTACATGATTAACTGATAAGCCTGCATTTACCGGTTACTCCAAATGACTACATGCACAACCCCAGTTTGCTGCTCTGTATCAGAGGTAATGGGAGGAGAGGTGGGAACTGGTGCTGGTTCCCTCAGAGCTGCCTCCCACAGAGGCAGCACCAGCACTGGGGGAAGTGCTTATTCATCCTGACAGGAAGTTTTTCCTAATGTCCATCCTAAACCTTGCTGCAATTTAAGTTTCTTGTCCTATAATCAAAGGTTAAGGAGAATAATTTTTCTCCCTTCTTGTAATACCCTTTTAGATACTTGAAAACGGCTATCATGTCCCCGCTTTGTCTTCCCTTTTCTATACTGAATAAACCTAATTATTTGTCTTTTACTGGATCTTGAATTATTTGGGGGCATTGTAATGTGATGAGGTGACCCCGGGTTCATTATTGCCCCATATTATGCCTTCACCAGGAAAATGAAAGCCTTTAGACCCACAGTCTAAAACAGGACTACGTAGCACTTTATAGACTAACAAGATGCTTTATTAGATCAAATCTGAGGAAGTGGGACTGGCCCACAAAAGCTCATCACCTAATAAACCATCTTGTTAGTCTTTAAAGTGCTACATAGTCCTGTTTTTTGTTTCACCTGCAGCAGACTAGCAGGGCTACATCTCTATTACTAGTCTAAAACAGGTGAGAGGAAGAATATCCCTTGTGTAGGAGAGTTCTGCTGTGCTCTAATCCACATGTAGCATGGAGGTGGGGTCAGATGATGCCTAATCTACTCCTTGAGGTGGGGGAGAACAGGGCCATGAGGTCTTTGTGGGTGAGGGAAAAGGGGGGGATGGAGGGTCACGTGTAGGAGCAGATAAAACTCAGGTAGGAGCGGCCAGGTCGATGGGGGGGGGTAGGTAGGGGACGAGTAGGTAGGGGACGAGGAGTAAAGAGCTTATTTCGCAGTCCCCTGGTAAGCCTGTAGCATATTTGCCTCTGCAGTGACGACATAGTGTGAGGTCACGAGCCTAGCTTTGTGACGTCACAGTGTCCGCTTGTGCTACGGGCCCGCCCCTCCCTCCGCGCCTCCCGCAGACCGGCGCTCTCCCCCGGGCACGCCCTGGAAGGACAGAACGCCGCCTGCTTTCGTCACGCGTAGGCGGGGCGGCCAGGCACACCCCGTCCCGAGCCCGAGGGGGGGTCACGTGACGGGCGCCCGTGTCAGCTGATACCGGGCCGTGCGGCGGCGGCGGCGATGGACTTTCTCCTGGGCAACCCCTTCAGCTCCCCTGTGGGGCAGCGCATCGGTGAGTCCCTCTGCCCCCTTCGCCCCCTCCCCCCGCCAAGTCAGCCCCCTCCTCTGGGGAGCAGCAGCGACAGCAGCTGGGTAGGCGCGCGCGGCTGGGCGGGTCCCACAGCCTCCACGCAGGATTGACACAGTTCCGGCCAATAGAGAGGCGAGACTGATTTGACTGACGAGCGCCGGCGGCCAATGGGGGCAGGCGGGAAGGCGGGCCACCGGGGGGGGGCCATGGGGCCAGCCAATCCCCGTGCACGGGGGTCTCGGAAGTTTTCTTATTTAAAGGGGCCCGGTGGCCAGAGCCGAGCCCTGTGCGAGGGGGCGGGGGCTGCGGATGGATGTGCCGCGTCACAGCGCCGCGAGGCCTCCCCCTGGCCCTGGCGACCCTACAATAACAAACCCGGACTAGGGTTGCCAGCTCCCCCGGAGCGCCCGAGAGTCTGCAGCAGCTGAAGCCTAGTACTGTGCAGTCACAGATGTTATTTGTCATGTGATGGAACCTCCAGGAATATGTCCAACTACAATGGGCACCCTAGCAGGGACTACTGAGTGTTGCCTGTGCTCCCACGTCAAGTAGAGGTGGCTGTAGCAGCAGCAGAAGGGTTCTTGGGGAACAGCCTGGCTGTGTCTACACTGGGCCACTTATTCCGGAAAATCAGCCACTTTTCTGGAATAAGCTGCGAGCTGTCTACACTGGCCCTTGAATTTCCGGAAAAGCAACGACGCTCTACTGTACAAAATCAGCCGCTATTACGGAAAAACTATTCTGCTCCCACTCGGGCATAAGTCCTTATTCCGGAACACTGTTCCGGAAAAGGGCCAGTGTAGACAGCCCAGTAGTCTTTTCCGCAAAAAAGCCCCGATCGCGAAAATGACGCTCGGGGCTCTTTTCCGGAAAAGCGCGTCTACATTGGCCACAGACGCTTTTCCGGAAAAGGGCTTTTCCGGAAAAGCAGCCTGCCAATGTAGATGCTCCTTTTCCGGAAAAACTGAAAACGGAATAGTATTCCGTTTTAAGCAGTTCCGGAAATTCATGCCAGTGTAGACACAGCCCCTGAGGGTGTCAGTTGTAGGGAGGAGAGCAGGTACCAGGGGAACTGTAATCTGCTCCCTGCCCTTGGAGCCACCCACCCCCATCAGTGCAATGACCTGGGTGGTGTCCCTGCTAGTTTGGAGGGGAAGAACACGTACTTATTCTGGCTTCACAGTTAGCTCTTCAGGGCAAGGGTTGTACATGCTTTGCTAAGTTTATGACACTAATAACCACATGTACCTGGCCTCACTGTTCAGGCTAATTCTTACTGCGCTCCTTGCACCCTCCATCTCCTTGTGGAGTTAGTCTTCTCCCTCCCTCTCTCCCCGGCCCCAAGACCCGTGGTCAGCATTGTTAGAAATCCATGGAAAGCTTTGGCAAAAATCTGGAATTTTTAACAGGGAGGTTTTGTTTGCATTTTCTAATCTGTTTAACTGAACTCTTTTAATTAGGGCATCTTCCTCATCTGAAGAATGGGCTTATTCAGTGTAAACATGTTGGCTACGTCTAGACTGGAATGATTTTCCGCAAATGCTTTTAACAGAAAAGTTTTTCTGTTAAAAGCATTTGCGGAAAAGAGCGTCTAGATTGGCACGGACGCTTTTCCGCAAAAGCACTTTTTTGCAAGAAAGCCCCAATCGCCATTTGCGCAAGAGGGCTTTTGCCTGAACGGGAGCAGCATAGCATTTCCGCAAGAACACTGACAATCTTACATGAGATCATCAGTGTTCTTGTGGAAATTCAAGCGGCCAGTGTAGACAGCTGGCAAGTTTTTCCGCAAAAGCAGCTGCTTTTGTGGAAAATCTTTCCAGTCTAGACACAGCCGTTATGTTTCAGCAATATATTGATTTCCACTAATTGAATTAATTATTAGCCAGAGTTTTTGAAAGATTGGGGCCTTTTCTATAGCACCATGGTTTTACCCCAGTGCTTTATGAATAGATGAATTATTCCCTGCCCTATCAAGTTTTTAGGAAGGCAAGATATCAAAGGCATAAATGCATCTAAGAACTTCCAGATAAATAGGATCTGATCCAGTCTAAGACCTTGCAAATCTAGAAAGAACAGCATTCTTCTTAGTCTTTTGGTTGAGTTTAACTAAAGAAAGAGAGGAAACTAATATACAATAAACTAAAACAACAAGAAATTGGAAAATTGAGAGAAAGTACAAAGAAGGACTGGAGAAACAAAGCTGGAAGGGAAAAATACGTTTTTAAAAGTATTTAACAAAGTTTTAATGTAGAATGATTTTTATAAAGACTTTATCTGCTTGTATGGTGTAATATTTTTTACTTTTTCAGGGAAACCTTGTATCTCTGGGCGGGGGAGTAAGTCTGTCCTTGGTTTCTGGTCCTTTGCTTGTTTACCTATCAGTTCCACAATGTTGCGTCTCAGACTGTAATCTTCTGCAGACTTTCTTTGACAGCCTGACGAAGTCACTCACTAATTGAAACTGTGATATTAATGACAGACTATTTAAGCACAAATTCAACTCAAGAATCTCTGGGGCTGCCACCACCGAAGTCTCTATTATGTCAGAGACCTACATTCTTCTCACCTTGGGGCCTTTTAATTCATTCCACCCTAATTATCCCTTGCTCTCACACACAGCTGGGACTACAGGTTGTCATTGGAGAAGAGGGTGCGGGAGTTTGCTTAGCTGAAGAGAAGAGGCAAAACCCTTCTGAAAACCCTTCTCTATGACCCCCATCAAAATTGTCCAATGGGTTTCCCCCTGATATTTTATTTTATTTGAATTCTTATAGTGCACTCAGCAGTGTGGTAGCTGAATGTCTTCCAGTTGTGTATTGAACAATGTGACTAATATCTGTCACATGCACAGACTTCTCTTCCTGAAGAGAGGATGAGAGAACAAGCAATGGAGTGACTTTACACATGCACACACCCATGTTGCTAGCTAATGTCAAGCACTAAAATAGGGTGCCTTGATTTTTTTTCATCTTGAAAAGCTGGCCCCATGTTTATGTGTGGTGTCATTCATTCCAAAAAGCTCAAAGCATTATGCAAACTATCTAAATAGAACAGTGTCAAAGTGTGTCATGCTCTGGAGTAGGGGCCAGCAGCCTGGTCCATGGTATGTGGTACAATGTGTGGGGGGTGATTGTTCCTACTATGGTGGAAAGTACCATGTGATCTGTAACAGTAACCGCACATGTTGTCATTTATTATCTGGAGAAGGTTCTTCTGGATCCCCCTAGAACAAGTGTCCCTTGATTCCTGAAGTGAATGGATTCTGCATGTTACATTTAGTCAGGTTTGACTGTGCCCTCCCTTAGATGCTGTCAGCCTTCACTTCTTTCCCTACTTCCTGTCTTGTTTGGGATGGCAACTAGGGATGTAGTAGTGTAGTCGATTAAACTATTAACCGATAAGCAAAGGCATATTGGTTAATGCCATCCAGTGCTTTTTTGTTAAAAAAAAATGATGCTGGTACTAGGGTTGCCAGATGGTTTTGTTGAGCAAAAAAAAAAAACCCGCCCTTTAATTGCTGCATGTCCTGAGTGGGCTTCCATCCAGCGCAGCACAAGTGCTCCCAGGGCCGGCAGGGGGCTGTGCTGGAGGAAAGTGGTGAGTGCTCACAAAAAAAGCACTGATGCTCTCAATTACACACATTTCCCTTTCTTCCCCTACCCCCACCAGTAAATTTTTAGACAGCTAGCCGGCAGCCTGGTTCAATCCCTGCTGGTGCCAGGTCCAGGAGCTACCCCCGCTGCAGCTCTGCAGTGCATATCTTTTAGGAGCTGGATGAATAGGCCGCCCAGCTCCTAAAATACTTTTATTGCAGAGTCACAGCAGGATAGCTCCTGGAACCTGACGTAAGCCTGCCTGGCTTCTAAAAGATTTTTACTGCACAGCCACAGTGAACATAAGAATGGCCATACTGAGTCAGACCAAAGGTCCATCTAGCCCAGTATCCTGTCTGCCGACAGTGGCCAATACCAGATGCCCCAGAAGGAGGGATCACAACAGGTAATCTTCATGTGATGCTCCCCTGTCACCCACCTCCAGAGAAACAGAGGCTGGGGATACCATTCCTACCCATCCTGGCTAATAGCCATTGATGGACCTAACCTCCATGAATCTATCTAGCTCTTTTTTGAACCCTGATGAAGTTCTAGCCTTCACCACATCCTCTGGCAAGGAGTTGCACATGCTGACTATGCACTGAGTGAAGAAAAACGTCCTTTTGTTTGTTTTAAACCTGCTGCCTATTAATTTCATTTGGTACTCGCCCAGCTTCCACTTTGTCATGCACAGATCCCACAGTGCCCGCTGTGGCCCAGCAAAATCTTTAATCCAACATACCCTGTTTTCTGGGTTTGCCGCTCTTGGGGTAGCTCTCAGGATCCAGCATGAGCCAGGCTGCCTGCCCACCCGACTCCTAAAAGACTTTAACTGCAGAGCCGCAGTGAGGGTAACTCCCAGGACCCAGCACAAGCCGGGACTGAGTGCTTGCCTGCTAACCCTTGCTGATTGACTGTGTAATCAATAACATTTTTGTTGACTATGTGGTTAATGAATTATACACTTCTTAACATCCCTAATGGCAACCAGTTTATAAGACACTTCCCCTGGGATTCTGTTTCTATTATACCTGGGCGTGGGGGAGGAGGGTTCCAAGCAACAAGCCAACAGCAAAAGGAGGAGGCCCGAGTATCTAGGGCTGTTGGTGTACAGAGGGGGACATGGGAAAGGAGAGCCTCATGTCTGCAGTACTTGAGATGTGGCGGGGAGAAAAGCCCCAGATGGAAAGGGGTTAGGAAAGCTCAAAGGGGTGAGAATGTTATAACCAGTGCTGAAGAGGCCGGTGAGGAGGGGGTCATGGTTTTACAACGGTGGGGAAATACCTGGCAGCTGTAAATAGAAACCCAGCACCGCCTCACAATGCCCCTGTGTCCTGAGTAAACACTATTATCCCTACTGTACAGACAAGTAAACCTGAGACCCAAGAGAGCAACAGAACAATGGCTAAGCTGAGGCTTGAGCCCATGAATCCTGAGCACTAGGCCAGGATAGTGCTGCTATTTCAGGCTGGTGGCAGACTCAGAAGGATAATAGTGCAACAGCTTAAATGACTAGGGGAACAAAAGTAACTCTGTTTTGTAAAGCCTGTAAAACACTACAATGAAAGACCCTGAATGCAATAATAAAAATATTTGTGTGGTGCCTTCCGTGTGAGGATTTCTGTACTTTACAGATATTGATGTTTTAAGTTCCCTGTGAGGTAGGAAAGTAATATATCCCCCTTATTTTTCATTTTGGGGGAACTGAGCACTGATCATCTCAGCGACTTTCCCAGTAATCTCTCAGTAAGTCAGTTGAAGGCCAAGAATGGTTTCTCCAGCTCCTGAGTCCCAGTCCTCCAATTTAACCCCAGGACCAGGCTCTATTATGTTGTTTTACATTTGAACCTCTTTAATGCAGCAACCCTGAAAACGGGGTATGCTGTGTTAAAGACTTTGCTCGGCCAGGGAGAGCACTGTGGGGACTGTTCATGACGGAGTGGGAGTTGGGTGAGTACCTGCCACCCACGCCTGGGGCCAGGTGGTTCCATGCTCCCCGCTGCTCGCCAACTCCGCCCCTGATGCTATAGGAGTGGTAGGGAAAAGTCTCAAGGGAAGAGGCTTATCATGCTGCCCTTTCCCCCATCAGTGTAGAGATGCTTCTCCCTCTGTACACTGGTGTTCCCAGATTAGGGACACCTGGCGTATGGAGATTTAAGAGAATGTTGAAAGCCCCTCCCAAACTAGAGGGCCAGGAACTTCCTGTCAAAATAGGAGGTTTTGACCAATTCATAGAAAAATTCTCCATCTGCACAGTTTGTGGATTTGCTGCATGTGAGGCTTTCCGTGTTCCCTTTCTACAAGCTACAAGAAACTCCCTGAGAGGAAAAGAACATAACAGCTCTCCAAGGGTCTCTGGGGCCTTGTTACACTATCAAAAAGGGCAGGGAACCGCCCATAGAATACCTCATGCTCCCAGACCCTGACACATGGGCTACCTCTAGACTGGCATGATTTTCCGCAAATGCTTTTAATGGAAAAGTTTTCCATTAAAAGCATTTGCGGAAAAGAGCGTCTAGATTGGCACAGACGCTTTTCCGCAAAAGCACTTTTTGCAGAAAAGCGTCCGTGCCAATCTACAAGCGGTTTTGCGCAAGAAAGCCCCGATCACCATTTTCGCCAACGGGGCTTTTTTGCGCAAAACAATACCGCGTTGTCTACGCTGGCCCTCTTGCACAAAAGCATTTGCGCAAGAGGGCTTTTGCCCGAACGGGAGCAGCATAGTATTTCTGCAAGAACACTGACAATCTTACATGAGATCATCAGTGTTCTTGCGGAAATACAGGCGGCCAGTGTAGACAGCTGGAAAGTTTTTCCGCAAAAGCAAGTGCTTTTGCGGAAAAACTTGCCAGTCTAGACACAGCCTTGGAGTTTAGAGAAAATTGCAGCACGATTCAGAATAGAGGTTGGTTGTACCAGAGAATAGAGCCAGCCTGGGGAGAGCGGTCTGGCACTTCCTGTGCAAAGGCATAGAAGAGTGTGGTAGTTAAGGAAGATGAGAAATTAGGAAGAGCTAATTTTGGAAGGGAGAGGGTAGCAAAAGTCAGGGAGGTTTGGAGCCCTCTTCTGTGGCATACAGAGATCAGTAGAATAAAACGCAGCAGAAACACTCACCCCCTCCAAGCAATGAAAGGAGAAAAGTGAAGCCATTGCATCATCCCCCACCCCACCTCTGAGCAGTCCCTCTGTCCCAGCTCCATGGGTTTGAGACTTCTTGCAGGTTCAAGAATTGAGGGAGTAAAGAATTGGAGAGCAGCCATTCTCTTAAGCATGCCCTCATCAGAACTAAGGATGTTAAGTATCGGGTAATTAATCAAATAGTCTATGCATTTTGCATCAACTATTCGATTAGTCGATAGGGCGCCTCTGCCCTTTGAAGTGTAGCAACAGCCCTAGGGATGTTGCTACACTTCAAAGACAAAAGCGCCACGTGGAGCCCAGGATCAGCTGGGGACTCCCCTACTGACCCCGGGCTCCGTGTGGCACTGCCGCTTTGAAATACTGCGAGGAGCCTGATCATAGAATCATAGAATAATAGGACTGGAAGGGACCTCAAGAGGTCATCGAATCCAGCCCCCCGCCCTCAAGGCAGGATCAAGTTCCGTCTACACCATCCCTGACAGATGTCTATCTAACCTGTTCTTAAATATCTCCAGAGAGGGAGATTCCACCACCTCCCTTGGCAATTTATTCCAATATTTGACCACTCTGACAGTTAGGAATTTTTTCCTAATGTCCAATCTAAATCTCCTCTGCTGCACTTTAAGCCCATTACTCCTTGTCCTGTCCACAGAAACCAAGAGGAACAAATTTTCTCCTTCCTCCTTGTGACACCCTTTTAGATATTTGAAAACCACTATCATGTCCCCCCTTAATCTTCTTTTTTCCAAACTAAACAAGCCCAGTTCACAAAGCCTGGCTTCATAGGTCATGTTCTCTAAACCTTTAATCATTCTTGTCGCTCTTCTCTGTACCCTTTCCAATTTCTCCACATCTTTCTTGAAATGTGGCGCCCAGAACTGGACACAGTACTCCAGCTGAGGCCTAACTAGTGCAGAGTAGAGCGGCAGAATTACTTCACGAGTTTTGCTTACAACACACCTGTTGATACAACCTAGAATCATATTTGCTTTTTTTGCAACAGCATCACACTGTTGACTCATATTCAACTTGTGGTCCACTATGACCCCTAGATCCCTTTCCGCCATGCTCCTTCCTAGACAGTCGCTTCCCATCTTGTATGTATGGAACTGATTGTTCCTTCCTAAGTGGAGCACTTTGCATTTCTCTTTATTAAACCTCATCCTGTTTACCTCTGACCATTTCTCTAACTTGCTAAGGTCATTTTGAATTATGTCCCTATCCTCCAAAGAAGTTGCAACCCCACCCAGTTTGGTATCATCTGCAAACTTAATAAGCGTACTCTCTATCCCAGGCTACCTTCAGCATTTCAAAGCAGCAGCACTGCACGGAGCCAGGAGTCAGCGTGGGAGTCCCAAGTCGCCACGTGCAGCCCAGGAACACCACATCTGGCCCCCGGCTGCACGCAGCTTTTCAAAGCGGCAGCACCACGTGGAGCCCTGGGTCTGACCCCAGGCTTCAAGCAACGCTGCCACTTTGAAATACCCCTCTTCTTCCCCCCTTGCTGCCTCTATCTGACAGAGGCAGCAAGCAGGGAGGGGAGGGGGGACAACTAGTCAACTATCCTGTCGACTATCCAATAAGCATTTGCTTATTGGATAGTTGACCAGTCCTTTATATCCCTACTCATAACTAGGGATGTTAAATATCAGTTAATTGAATAGTCGACTAACCTCATGAATTCCTATCGGTTAGTCGACTAATCTATAGTCCCTGGGCTGGGACTAACAGCCAGTGCTCTCCTGCCCCACACCAGGGGAGCTCTTTGCCTCCCCACACTTCTGTGTCTCTATCAGAGGCAACAGCGCAGGGTGCCAGGCAGGAGTTGCTCTGCAAGGGGAGCGTGTTTAAAAACCGGCTCCCCTCACGGACCGGCTGCCTTCCATCCTGCGCTGCTGCCTCTGATACAGAGGCAGCAGCGTGGGGTGGCAGGGGCATCTGAGCTCCTGGACCCGGCGCAAGCCAGAACTGAGCCAGGCCGCCTGCCCGCCTGGCTCCTAATACACTTTAGATGCAGAGCTGCAACGGTGGTAGGTCCTGCACCCAGTGCAAACCGGGACTGAGCTGGGCTGCTGGCCAGCTTGATAAAAAATTTACTGACAACAGCGAGGGGAGGGGAATGCGCGTAATCTGTAGCATTAACCCATAAGCTTTTGCTTATTGGTTAATCGGCTATACTATTACATCCCTACTAAGAACCACACAGGTACCCAAAAGCTAATACTGCTCAGGTAAGTGTTAACAGCTCTTCTGGGCCCAAACCCCATAGAAGGGCCCAACAAAGAGCAGGCACTACCTGAGGAACCATTGCAGAACAGCTTAGGAAACCATGGAGGGAAGCATGGGAAGAAGCAGAGAGGCTCAGCTGCCCACTGACTTGGAACAACACTTTGCTATGGATCCTTAGCTTGGATGTGGTCATACACCTTCCTCTGTCTCTAAAGGAAAGAATGTAGATGAAGTTGGAATTGTGGAGCCCTTGCTGAGGTTGTTCTTCTTCACAGGAGGGGAGAGCACAGGTCTTGGTAGGGAGATTTTGTACAGGATTCCGAGTTGGACAGGAAGCCAGAGCGAACATGGATGGAGGGTGCATTGTCTCCAATGTCACCTGCTGCTGCATCCCATGAAATGCTGAGCACCCTCCATTCATCTTGAAGCCAGTGGGAGCTGTGAGTGCACAGCTCTTTGCAGAACTATATAAAACTAGGCTGAGCCAAGCAGTACTGGGAATGTTGAAGGAGGGGATCGTAGACTGTGACTTGTTACTGGGGAGCTGTAACAGGCATAGCTCACCACCACAGGTACCTCCTACTGATCACTCAGGGAATCAGCTTTTTGATGCTGGAGCACCCCCTTCTGGCTGGTGTTTCCTCAATATCTCTACACTAGGGTCCTCCCCCACTGGGAACCCCCACCCCATATGCCTCAGTGACCCACTACCAGTCTTCATCCAACCCCTTACCCCAGGGGCAAACTGCAGTCTGAAATGGCCACTCAGCATTGGTAAGGGGGTGTGGACTTGCTGCCGCTGCCTCCCTGCAGCCATAGTACCCTGAGACCTCGCTTCAGGCCCTGCAGCCTAGCAGTTTGCCTGGCCAGAGCTTCTCCAGCTCTGCCTGCCTTTCCCCAGCCTTGCTCTAACCACAGCCCTACTATTCTCAAGCCTTGTCTCTAGAAGCCTTTGGCTTCCCTGACAGCCTGGTCCCTCCTACTCCCCAGCCAGAGCAAGAGTGTGTCTGTCTATACCCCTCCAGGAGCCTTTCTTTGTACAGCCCTCAGCTGGGCCCTAATTAGCTAATACTGGCCACAGCTGCTGGCTCCACTGCTCCAGCCTTCTCCCAGGGCTGGGCTTTAACTTTTAAAGGGTCAGTGCATGGCAGATGCCCCATTACAGGAGCCTTTTAGAATATAGATGAGGAGAGGAGATCTTGGATGCTGACTGACTTGTGAGAGGTGCGTCAGTTCTTGAGAGAGATGGAGGCAGAGGTCACGGAGGCTGATTAATCTCATCTATCTTTAGCTTCCCCTGTACTCTGACTTGTTTGCCATTTGACAGCTTGCTGCCACAGGAGTGATTGTTTGAGATCACAACTCCAGCACCATGGTCTCCCTACCCAGCAGATTTGGGAAGGAAGAAGAGAGAGACTGGCAAATTAATCAAGTCCCTATGTCAAATTCATTCTCAGAATGAGCAGGCGCACTTCCACTGTCCCACTTGTGCCAGGTCTGCAATTGACTCCTGTTTTAGCACACTATTAGCGTTGATAACTTAGCCACAATAAGCAGGATGGCTTTAAATAACAGGCAAAAAGAGAGTGAGATTCTGTTCTTTGTTAATATATGCCTTGGCACTGAAGTTGCTGTTTGAGGATAAAGAGTATTTTTGGGGGGGCTTGAAGCATGCCTGAATTCCTAACAGCCTGAATTAATCTGACCAGACCATAGAGCAATATAGGTCCACATGAGTCAGTAGTGGTTGGACCTCCATGGACCAGCGCTCTCAGGACCTGATCTGCCCTGAGTGAGTTTGCGCCAGACCAGGGGAGGTCAGTTCTGGCCCCTCTGCTGATGGACTCTAGGTTCTCCCGGGGTCTGTCAGCAGACCCTGCCGGCTCCTCTGTGGGCTCTGCACCCCCACCCAGCTCTGCTGCTGGCCTGGCTGCTCGTCCAACTCCCCTCCTGGCCACTGGCTGTCTGGGCTCTGCTGCCAGCCCTGACCACAGCTGCCAGTCGCCTGGCTCTACTTGTGGCTGTTGGACCCTCGTCCTGCTCACAGCCAACAGAATCCCAGCCACCGGTGCTCTCTAGTCCAGGTGCTCTCCAGACCATGGGTTTCCAGACCAGAGAAGTTCAACCTGTAGTTAGAGGAGGGGTGGGTCGGGGGCCACTGACCCACAGAAAAATCAGTTGGAAGCCACACACAAGTGAAAAGCAAAAAACCCCAACAAACCGTCACACTGCACACCAGAGCCTGGCTGGTGGGGGTGGGGGGGCAGATTAGTAGATTTTGTGTGCTCCAGCCCCATGGGGAAACAGCAGGGGATGGGTGATGGAGCATCAGCACACGCTCCCCAATGCTGGGGGGCAGAGTCCCAAGCCTCGGGGGCCAGATCCAGGCAAGCTGGGGGCCTCATCCAGCCCCCGGGCCTTAGGTTCCCCACCCGTGAGTTAGAGCATCACCACCTTCTAGAGCTAGATTTACTGCCAGAATAAAATGGCTCTCAAGTTTCTGTGGGGCAGACACACTGTCAACTTGGAATGTGCTATAGCCAATCAGATGCCGGCCCTTCCGAATGCCGGCCCTTCGTGCATTCTCTGATGACCCCTGCGATTTGGAATGTTGACTTGCCTATCAGATTCAGGCTCTTGTGCCTCCTGCTCCGCGTAGTACTCAGGCTGACAAGAGTCAAATTTCGTGAGGGGCAGACAGACAGCTCGAGGGCTAATTACAACTCATGAAACAGGGTCCGTCCTTCTGATCCTTCATGCAATCACTAAACAGACTTTGTTTTCCCCTCAAAGCTCCAACAAAGCACTAAAGGCCTGGATTTCCTGTCTTGGAGAAAGCTCTTTCATCTCTTATTGAGCTCAGACAGTCCATTATTGCATGGGAGTCGCACAGAAAGATGAGAAGGGAATTAACTTCAGCTATCTCAAGAAGCAGCTTGGATGTTTTATTCTATTATCCCATGATGGATCATTTAAAAAACACTGAAAACGGATGTTTTTTAAATGCTCCATCATGGGATAATAGAATAAACTTAAAAAACAACAAATAGTCTGGTAGCACTTTATAGACTAACAAAAACATGTAGATGGTATCATGAGCTTTTGTGGGGCACAGCCCACTTCTTCTGATGACCAGACTGAAGAAGTGGACTGGACTCACGAACACTCATGATACCATCTACATGTTTCATTAGCCTATAAAGTGCTACCAGACTATTTGTTGTTTTTTAAGTTTATCCTGTACAGACTAACTCGGCTACCCCCCCAAAGCTTCAGGATAATAGTAGTTAGAGACAGAAAAGGCCTGTTAGATCAGCTATTCCAGCCCTTGCACTGTATAGGATTGTTTCTGCTGCTTTGTCCTTGGCCCTAGTTCACAATCATGCTCTTATCTTTCCCTGCATTCAAATATTGCGCTCGTCTCTGATTTCTGTGGGTGAGCTGCATTTTTAGCAGGTGCACCACCTGTGGTTGGTCACACTCAGTCAGGATGGCTGAGTCAGTAACCAATGGGGCTCTCTATTCTGGCCTTTTGTGTACATATAGGTAACCTTTTCGGAATCCTCTCCTTGTAGGTGAGGAGCCAGCCAGAGGAATGTGTGCCGCTTGTTTGCATTCCTTTCTGAAAAGTAAACACCTTCCCAGACCTTAAAACGATCTCTGCAGGGGGTGATATAGCTCACCATGTGAAATCAAGCCAAGGAAGGTGAGGGGGAGGGAGCCTGCGGAGTCTGTGGGTTGGGGCCGTGGGGTCGAGAGACTCTTGCATTGAAGGGAAGCCACCGATGGTTGTGATCAGCTTTCCCTTCACCCCCACTCTCCAGTTTCTCTGCCATTGTGCACCAGCCGCATCCACTGCTGCCTCTCCCCTATGCACAAGTGAGGTGGCTCCTTTTTTCCGTCTACGTGTGATTGCTTTTTTTGGTGAGGGGGGAGAATGGGGTGCTGAGGTACACACCCTTTTCAATAGAGCTATCGTGGTGTTACTTGCTTGTGCCCTTCAGTGCAGGTGGACAGGTAACAGTGGGACAGAGTATGTAGCCATCTTGGATTTTGTGCTGAAGTTTATAATGGGCAGGATGTACCCACTGGAGAACTGGAGATTTGAAGACCAGCCTTTTAAAAAATTAATTCTTGAAGTAGCAAAGAGTCACCTGTCTTACCTGGAGCCTTCAGGTTATAGTAGTGGGGCAGGAGGAACCAGATTTACCTGATCTTTTAAGACATGTAAAGCTACACTGGTATTTTCCTACAACGCCTGGTTTGGCCTACCCCCTTCTTGTTCTGAGTGCCGGGATGATTAATCTGGGTCTCCCCACATTTTGCTCAGTCGAAAGGCATATGTTGCTAAGTGCTTAAGAGCTGCATTAAATGGAGCAGATTGCAGCTGTCCTCCTGTTCGGAATATGATGGGCCTGGCGAGATTTGTTATCTCTTTGAGATACACAATGAAGTAGTACACTATTTATACAATGTAGGTAGTCATGGGCTGCATTACAGAGTCTGTGCCCACTGCAGGATCAGTGGCATCATGTCCAGAAATGCAGGGATATTTATTATTATTATTTATTTTTATTTTATTTGATCTGGAAGTAACTTCAGGTAACCCTCTGGAGCAAAGACCTTCTCTAATCCTACCCTCTCTGTCTTGAACCTGCCCCTTTGCAACACCAGCAGGGAGAGGTGTTGTATAAGCCGTTAGAGTGTTTGCCGAGATCCTTAGCTGTTGCTGTGCTCGTAGAAAGGTTGGGCCCGAAATGGGGAGAGAGAACCAATCTGCCAAGAGGGCTGTTTCGGACATGGAGGGTGAGGGGAACCCACGTGATATTCATGAGAGCTCAGAATGCCAAGGACTCAGCACTTTTGAAAATCTGGCCTTTAATGAGGTGCCTAAATGAGGCCCAGCTCTCTTGGAAAAATCAGGCTCAGCTTGTAGCTCCTGAGCTCTTAGAACTATGGCCCTGAGCTCGTCTGAAACTCTGGCCCCGATTGATCAGTGAGCATTTTAGAAGATGGGAAGGTTGAGGAGGGCCCTTTCTGGTCCCTAGCAGGTCTGTGTGTGTTGCATGCAGGTCAGTTGTATTGTGTTTACTCAGCCCTTGAAACCCCCCCGCCCTGCGCCACCACCATTTCACTATATATAGAATCCCAGCTGCCATGTCTGCCTGGTTAGTGCTTGTTTTCCCTCTGTAGGCTGGCCGTGTTCCTAGCCTATCCCGTCCTCTTGTCTGTGGGTGCGGGGTGGGACTGAGGCTTGACTATTACAGGGTGGAGGCACTGGTAACTCTGAGTAATAGCAGCTTGTTGCTCAGGACTCAACCATGAATAACAGCCTGGCAATTTCAGGAACTCCGCATTAAAGGGGACACTGAATGGGACTGAAATTGCCCCGACTTGGTGTTGGACCCCACTTCCCTTCATGCTCCCCTCTTTCTAAAGACCAGATGTTTTGGCCTCATAGGAAAATAAACTTAAAAACTAAGCAGCTTTTTGGTTTTTGCAGGGCTTACATAAAAACAAGGGGCATGTTTGGGCTCTGTCTCAGAGTGGTGTAAATCAAGAGTTAAACCGGAGTAATTGAGAGAAGGATCTGACCCAGCTTGGGGGTGCTGGCTGTGCAGCAGCTGCAAAAGGAACAAGCATTTTTCACCGTAGTGTCATTGTATTTTGGAGTTAGCTTGCCACCCTTTCCCCACTGGGCCTCTTCCCTAAGTCCTCACCCACCATACTGCGTAGTGTGAAGCTCACCAGGTAATGAACAAAGTGGGTGGGCAACACTGCTGGAGCAAAAATCTTGTCAGCCAGCAGAGCTGTTTGCAATAGTACTGTCAACTGGGCAGCAGTCTCCTCTCACCAGGCTGGGTTGGGGCTTTACAGGGATATTCTGGCCACATTCCTTTCAGTTAAGATTCTGGAGGGGCCTTGTTTTGGAAGTTTCCATCCCCATCTGAGAGCAGCCTGAGCCTTTCTCTCCTCGGTGACCACACTCCTCACAGGTGATCACTGAACAACAGTTGGAGGCAAACCAAGGCCTTTCTTAGCCTTGTCCTGTTTCTTCTTTTCCCCAGAGAAAGCTACCGATGGATCCCTGCAGAGTGAGAACTGGGCTCTCAACATGGAGATTTGTGACATCATTAACGAGACGGAGGAAGGGTAAGAGAGCTGGCCCCACTAACCTGTGTGTGTGTACTTGCTGCAACCCCGGAGTCTGCTGTGTATGAGTCTCCAAAAACACCCCCCGGCACACACCCTGTCCAGTCCAATCTCCTAGCCAGAGAGGGAGCAAGGGCTGATGGGATAAAAGCCAGGTCACGAGACACTCCCAGAGGAAGGTCTGTGGTGGAGGGATTTAGAGGAGCAGCCCAGCTAATGTCAACTGCCAAAGACTTCATTTGTTATGCCCCACAGTTCCAGCTTGGGGAGCAATTTATCAGAGGGGCCATCTGGTTTCACATTTACCCCCGGTTCAAACCAGTTCTCATTCTTCTGCTGCAAAGAAGTTTTGAAATTCTTCTGTTCTGTTGTATTCCTTTTCTATTGCCCTTTCTTATTCTCCCTTTCTCTTCCTGAGAGTTGTTCTCTCAGGCATTTTCATATACAGTATGTCAGATCCACGGAAGGGGATGGGAGGTCCAAGGTCCCCTCTCCCTGAGCAGCCCTCAGATGAGACCGTCAGAAATCCGGGGAATGTCAGACATGTTAACTTAGGATCCTATAAATAACCCACAGAAGGTTTGCTGGTGAGCTCCAAAGGAGCCGTTCCCTCTGCCCGCGGAGCCATCAAGAACAGTATGTAACAGGCATGAAGCTACATGAAATTCAGAAGAGAGGCTTCACTGCTCACTCTGACCCACCCACACGGGGCTGCTAGAGAGAGAACTCCTAAGATGGCCCAGTCTCTAGTTACAAAGCTGTTTGTTCTCTGAGTCGCCCAGCTTTGCTAGTGCATCACAGCAGCAACCCACAGTCCCCTGTTCTGTTCCAGTCCTGGTGTCCTCACTGCCCCCTTCCCCCCCCCCCCCCCCCCCCCCCCCCCCCCCCCCCCCCCCCCCCCGTCCTGCTCCCTCAGGCCTAAGCTGCAGTCCCCTTGCCATTCCTGTGCTGGGCCCCAGACAGTTCAGCCAATGCGCCTCAGTCCTGGCCTACAGCACCCCCTGTTACTCACATCTGGGAGGAGCTACCCCACAGCCCTGCTAATGCACTTCATTCTGACCTTCGACACCACCTCCTAGTACAGCCAGGACCCCAGTCTCCATTGCTCTGCCAGCTCATGTCAGTCTGCCGCACTGTCCCCACAATGCCTTTGTGCCACAGCATTTTTACCCTGACCAAGAAGTTTGAAAGGCACCAACTCAATTACAGCCTGACTCTCTCCCTCTCCAAAGTGACACTGCCGCCGCATCTTCCCTACGGTGCAGCCAGAAGTTGTTTCCACAGGTGGTGCATTTCCTAAGGTTTTGGGATAACCGCTCTGCATGGACATGGTGTGTTTGTGGGGGGAGGAAGGGCTCTCTCTTCCGCCCTTGCTCCATCCCTGACAGCTGGCTCTTGCTGGCACACCCCCACGGAGCTGTCGATCCTAAACTTCCCCTTTCTGCCACAGGATTTTGCTCTGTCACGGCTGGCAAATCCAGAAGTGGCGTTTTCCTAGCACTGCTCCTTTTGTCTGCTCTTTCTCACTCTTTTTGCCTGGGTCGGTACACGGTGGGTTGTTGATGATTCAGCACAGATGCCCCTGGCTCCAAGAAATGGAACTTGCTAGGGTTAACTATTGCTTCCAAAGCAGAGCCAGCATGGAGAGCCCATTCACCTCTTGCTGTATTGGGCCACCGCAAAAGCCAGGGGGCAAATCATCAGCTGACTGCAACCCTACTGCAAGGCCCTGGAAACTGGCAGCCATATTGTATTGTGTCTCTGCAGCCAATCCAGCCCTCTGTGTAATCTTTCTCCAGGCCCAAAGATGCTTTCCGAGCCATAAAGAAGAGGATTGTAGGGAATAAGAACTTCCATGAGGTCATGCTGGCTTTGACGGTGAGTGATATGATCCCTTTCTCCACTCCGCGAGCCCCACTGTGAAGTCAGGTCCGGGGGGCGCTCTCTTCTTGGTCCTTGCCATCTCCCGTAGTAACCACAGTACAGCACCATTGGTCACAGGACTAAATAAGCCCGGGAGGATGTGGAGGTGCCAAGGAGGCGGGGTCTGTCCGTGAATGATAGTCCCGGCCTTGGAGCGGGGACCAAGGGGCTTGGAGTAAGGTGTGGGGTGGCATTGTAAAGGGAGTCTAGGGTGTGGCATCAAGACGATGGTCCAGCAGTGACGCTGGCATCTTGGGAGCTGTGGAGTGTGTGGCACCATGTGATTCCTGCTGTCTGAATAGGGAAGGCTGGGGTTCCTGTAGGTGAAGGGCTCTCACCCCCTGGGCATGTGGCACATGTGACAGGCTTTACTTCAGTGCAATGAAGAACATTGACCTGTGGGTTTTCCTTTTGGAGCCCTGTGTAGCAACCGATCCTGTATCGGCTCAGGTAAGGCCACTTCTCCCCCTTCCCCGTCAGCTAGGAAGCTGAGCTAGCCAGCAGTTATGAGGACCCCAGCAGGGTGAAAAGTCCCTCCTTCATCCTCACCTCCCTGCCCCCCTCACACCGCTACCATGTGGACGTAGAAGTGCTAACACTTCCTGAAAGGAGGGGGGGAGGGGGATTCAGTTCCCCCGATTGGAGGAGCGAGGCAAATCAGACAGAATGGAGGGGCCAGAAACTAACACGCCAGTGACTCCACAGGTTCTAGAGACGTGCGTCAAAAACTGCGGCCACCGCTTCCATGTTCTAGTGGCCAGCCAAGATTTCGTGGAAGGTGTCTTGGTGAGAACCATCCTCCCCAAGAACAACCCGCCCACCATAGTGCACGACAAGGTGCTGAACCTCATACAGGTGAGTGAGGGACAGAAGGAGTCAACAAGCCTGATTGATGGGCCTCTCTCTTCTCCCTTGGCAAGTTGCTGGTCATACAGGGCAGTCGGGGAGCAAGGAACCAGGATCTCCCACAGTGCAATGCTGAATAATTACTTCTGGGCCTCCGGGCCTCACCCCCACAGCTCTTCCAGAGAATGGGAGATGGCTCTCCAGCATGGCAGTGCCAAGCATGGGTCTCCAGAGAGAGGCTCCAACCTGGGTTATGTTGTCCTTAGGTGAGTGTGTAGAAGGGCTCATGCCTTAACTGGTCATGCTCTTCTCCCCAGTCCTGGGCAGATGCATTCCGCAGCTCACCAGACCTGACGGGCGTCGTAGCTGTGTATGAAGATCTGAGGAGGAAAGGCCTGGAGTTCCCCATGACTGACCTGGACATGCTGTCACCCATCCACACACCACAGAGGGTAAAGGGAGCAGGGGAACCTCTGACATGAGGGGCTGCTGCAACGGGGGGCTATGAGAGTTGGGCTAGGGGATGGGGCTGTGACTGCAGCCAGCCCACAGAGCTTTTCTTGGGAGTAAGGGTCTCTGATTGTAGCCCACTTGTGGGCCATGTGAGGGTATAAAAGGGGCTGCGCCCATAGCACAGAAGCCATGGAAGTGGCACCAGGAGGGGATGAGGTGGGGACACGGGCTGCGGACGTATGGTAAGGAGAAGCAGGTGGAGCTGTTGGAAGCAGACTGAGTTTGCATAAACGTTCCTCCCTAGCGGCTGTCTCCTCGCACCTCTGAGCTGTCTGACTCGTCTCTCGTGCACTGTACTTGTTCCTTTCTCTCTCCAGACTGTGTATAGCTCTGACTCTCCGTCCGAACAGACCTCACCTACTGGTGACTGCCCTCAGAGACTAGACTCCATCCTGCACCCTGTCTCCTTGCCAGGGGGGCCAGAAGCCTCCAGCGATGCCCCCATTACTCCCACACCAGAGCAGGTAAGCCCAATGCCGGCCCAGTGGTGCTGCTGCCACCTCCCCTTGCTTTGAGATTCTTTGTCCCAGTGCTGCTGCTCTGGGCTCCCCCTTCCTAGAGGAGAGTGGCTTCTGGACAGAGCTGCCACTCTCGAACTCGGTCACTCCCGGGGGTCCTAGCTGTGATGTCACCAGCCCAGGGCAGTGGCATCCCTGCCCAGGTTGAGTGCAGCCAGCTAGGAAGCAGTTGGCGTCTCCTGAGTCACCACCCCTCGGTGAGGAGCAGTGCTGGGACAGAGAGATTTTATAGGAACAAGCTGCTGGCTTCCATTTCCTCCACGCCGCCTCATGGCAACAGTTTGCTCAACCAGTTTCTCATTTTCATCTCCGTTTGCCCCGCCCCAACTGATTTACTTTTATGTGTGTAACTCTCCCACCTGTCAGCTCTGCCCGGGGAGGAAGTGCCCAGGGCCAGTGCTTCCACGCCTGTCCCTGTCCCTGCCACACCCCCATCCACACAATGTGACCTCTGACTCTTACCCCCTTCGCCTAGAAGGAAGGAATTCTCCAGCTACTTGCAGACTGTGCCCTTGCACTAATGGGAGGTGAGTTAACTGCTCTCCTGAGGCTCATTAGCAGCCTCCTGCACTCAGCGCACGCCCTCACTCGGACTGAGCTTTATTTTGTTCTCCTGCACTATTGGTTTCACGAGTGAGACTCTCAGAATGGCTGCAAATTAGGGCCTGGGTCACAAGAGCACCTTGTGCTAGCCTGTAAAATGCAGAGCTGCAGCTTGGAAACTGAGGCTGGTGGCAGAAGGTTTTGTGAGTGGCCTGGGTTCTGTCTTCAGCATGTGGAGCCCCACGAGATGCCTTAGAAAGCTTAGAAAATTCCCAGCAGGGAGAGCTCCTGAGACAGTAACCGCAGAGTCAGAGCTGAGTCTGCAGCAGCAGCAGTTCTCTTAGCCCATGACCCTACCTCTCTCCTTAGCCCAGGCTATGGGCAGACAGCTCCCGGTCAGCACGTTCTTCTTGCGTTGGCAGGTTGGGAAGCTGCGCAGCGAGCTGGAAGTGGTGAATGGGAACGTGAAGGTGATGTCCGAGATGCTGGCGGAGCTGGTGCCGGGACAGGCTGAGCTCTCTGATCTGGAACTACTTCAGGTAAGGAATCTGCGGCAGGTGTCAGGGGAAGAGAGAGAAGTACAGAGGACTCGGCACAGTGGGGGATAAGTGAAATGAGCCTCTCTGCCAGGGAGAGAAATTGCACTTAGTTACCAAGGGGCTGGGCACATTTCAGAGAGAATTATTTAGGATGGGCTCCAGTGGAGTATAATGAAGAGTGACAGGGTAAAATTAAGAGAGGGGAGAATTTAGTCTGAACTGCAAGGAAAAGCTGCCTGCTGGTGAGAGCTGTTAGGCTGTGGAATATACTCCCCAGGGACTGTCTATTTCTGACTGGGAAATTGGGCATTTCTACCTAATTGGGGCCAGATTCTGCTTTCTCCAGCTGGGCGAGCCGACCAGGCCATTATCTGTAAGAGCCCCTTATGGAAGTCTCCATAGGGCCTGGCTTTTAACCCCTCTCTGTCAGGCCCCCTCAAAGCTGTGAACTCTCAGGCTTCCCATGAGCCCTTTTGCCTGACCGTTGTGGTTCCTCCTTCTCACGGTGGGCAGGAACTGAACCGGACGTGTAAAGCGATGCAGCAGCGCGTGCTGGAGCTGATCCCTCGTATCCTCCATGAACAGCTAACGGAGGAGCTGCTTCTTGTCAACGACAACCTCAACAACGTGTTCCTGCGCTATGAACGGTACCCTGGAGGCCCCCCCCCCCATCTTCTTCCTTGCCCCACACGGAGCAGCCCAGCTCTTTCCCAGGGAGCAAGCCACAGGCTCCGTCTCCCCTGGCAGCTCCCATTCTGCCCCACGTCCTGTCTCCCTCTTTCCACAAACGTAAAGGGGTGGGGGGTTCCCTTCTTCCTCCAGGTGTGAAGGGGCAGGATGAGATGGGTTGGTGGAGATGGGTTAAGCCACCAGGAGCCGGGTGGACAATTGCTTGAAATGCTTAGCAACTGTGAAAGTTCTTGCCATGGAACCGCATCTCATTTCACCTCTTCCTCACAGATTCGAGCGGCTCCGGGCAGGCCAGCCCACTAAGGTAACTCGGAGCTCTCTTCCCAAGCAGGGTTCTGCACATGTTGTGGATAGGAATATACCGAAGCCAGGGTTTGCATCCTCCCCAGCTCGCTGTGTCAGGGTTGGGTGGAGGGAGAATCGCTGTGCCTTGCTCACAAGCTGGAAGTGCTGCTCCAAAACCCAGCTGCCTTGCTGCATCGGCGTGGCCTGCGCTGGCATGTAGGAGACAGGCCCAATCTCAGCAGCTCACGTGTTGGGCTGGCAGCAGCGTGGGTGTCCAGCTTGGTCTCTCAAGCTGGGGGTTGTGACCTGTAGGTGGATAACAGAGGGGTATCAGACGGGTGTATTGCTCACCGAAGGTCAGGGCCCGGCCGGGGAGAGGTTGAGAACCTCCAGTCTCAGCACTGTTGTGGCCACGGGGCTAGTGCTGGATTGGCTAACATCCAGGAGAGAGGGGGGACGGTGACCAAGGGAGGATCTGCTTTGCCTTCATTCCCCCTCACGGAGCAGGGGAGAGACCCTGTGGCCGCCGGTGGTGAGGGGATCAGTGAGGGCTAGGCCCAGGCTGCAGGAATAGAGAAGAAATAACTCTCCCCTCTCCCCAAAGGTCCCAAATGAGGTGGAAAACAGTTCGGCCCACACAGGGCCCAGTGCGCCTCTTCCAGTGAAACAGCCTGAAGCTGCCAACAGCCTCTCCTCTCAACTGGCTGGAATAAGTAAGTAGCCATTCCGTGACCCCTCCTGGGTGCTGGGCTCCTCAGGTCAGGGGGCCGCAGTGTCAGACGGGAAATATTTGGGCGGTGCTCTGGAGACGGGAGGGGTGATGGAAAATCAGGCACATTGTTTGTAATTATTAGGGCGTGTGGCTCGCCCTGTCTTCGCAGCCCTCAAGGGGCATCACCCGGGAGTCAGTGCAATAAGCTGGTGAACCTGGTGCTCTGGACAGGTCCTGGTTTGAACGGCAAATGCAACCACTGAATAGTCAGAGAGGGGGCTTCCCCTCCCCCAAGCCGCTGACCAGAGGGGAGGCCAGGAAGAGGGCCCCAGAGCAAAAGTCCTGTTTTAAATAGCATTCAGTCTTCAAACTAGCTCTACACGCTCTTCCCCCCCCGCCCCCCCTTAGTCTTGTGGTGTTTCCCATGTGCTGTGCGTGTCCTTTCTTCTTGCCCCTGCAGATCTGGGCTCCGGCAGCGTCAGTGCAGGGCTACAGGCCCTAGACAGCTCTGGCAGACTGGAAGAAGACTTCGACATGTTTGCATTGACCCGGGGCAGCTCGCTGGCTGAGCAGCGCAAAGAGTGAGTGATAATACCTGTTTGCTGCTCCCCTTTGTGTTCTTTTGGGGTGTTGGGTTGCAGGGTACTGGGGGGAAGGAGAAGACTTGGCTGCAAGGAGGCAGGGGGCCTCGAAGTTCCCAGTTGCTCATTGGTCATGAGAGTCCTGAGGCTGAGGAAGGAACTAGCTCTTCCCATGTACTGTTGTGAGAGGGTTGCTGCTCTCATCTAAGCTGTTTCTTCTAAGAGGCCTGTGTTACTTACTCCCTGTCCAGGGACAGGAGGGGGAATGTTACCCATGTCCATATGTCACTTGCTTGTTGGTCACAGAGAAGGTCACTGTGTCTCCATTGCCAGCTGGGCAATAAAGGATGGATATTGTAGGCCTGCAGTGGATCTGTCTCCTCCACTGTCTCTGAATTTTTGGGTAACAGTGCTCTGGGTGGGCTGATAGCAGTGGGGACTGAACTTGGGACCTCTAGATTTCAAACCATGAGCACCTAGTGGGTGGCAGTGTTGTTACCTAGTAGATTATTGGACTGGGATTCAGGAGACTTGGATTCTATTCCTAAGTAGGCCACTGGCCTGCTGGGTGACCTTGGATAAGTCACTTCCCCTTTCTCTGCCTCAGTTTCCCCATCTGTAAAAGCAGGAGGAGGATGCCACTGCTAAGGATGTTAAATATTGGTTAATTTACTTGTTGAGTAGTGGATGGAATTTCCATCGACTAGTCAATAAGCACTTTCACATTCCTCTTTTGAAATGTACAGGAGCCCCTACAGGGGCTCCTGTACATTTCAAAGGAGGAATGCGGAACTCCACGTGCAGCCCGGGGCCAGCGGGAAGTCCCACTGACTCCAGGCTCCAGAAAGGCACTTCTGCTTTGAAGCGGAAGCACTGTTGTGGAACCTGGAGTCAGTGGGACTTCCTGCTGGCCCCAAGCTGCACGCAGCATGCTAGCTTTGAAATGTACACGAGTCCCCAGCGGGGGCTCTTGCGCATTTCAAAGCGGAAGCACCCACATGGAGCTTGGGGTCAGTGGGGCACTCAGAGTCCCACACTTACCCTGGGCTCCATGAGGCGCTGCTGATTTGAAGTGCCGCATGGAGCCGGGGTCAGCTCAGGACTCCCCAGCTGACCCCGGGTTCCATGGAAATGCCGCATGGAGCCTTGGGTCAGCTAGTCCCCAAGCAATGCTGCCCCTTTGAAATGCCACCACAGCATTTCAAAGCAGCGGAACTGCACAGAGCCCTTTCCGGACTCTGTGTGGTGTTGCTGCTTTTAAGTACTCCTTCTTTCCCCCTCCTTTGCTGCCTCTATCTGAGGCTATGCCTAGACTGCAGGCTACTTTCAGAAGAAGCTTTTCTGGAAGAGATCTTCCAGAAAAACTTCTTCCAAAAGAGTGTGTCCACACAGCAAAAGCGCATTGAAAAAGCGATCTCCATTTTCGAAAGATAGCATCCACATTGATTGGATGCTATCTCATATTTAAGTTGTGATTAGTATAGACAGAGTGGCCACTAGAGCACCTGTGCTTTTTCTTGGAGGCCTCTTCTTTTGAAAAAAACTGCTTTTCCCATCCACACATGCCTTTTTCAGAAAGAGCTCTTTCGGAAAAAGGCTTCTTACCAATGTCGGAAAAATCCCTGCTTTCTTTCGACTTTCTGCCAAAAGAACGCAATTGCAGTATGGACATCAGTGTAGTTTTTCCGGAAAAACTCTGCAGTGTAGACATACCCTTATAGTAGGGTTGCCAGGTGTCCGGTTTTCACCCGGACTGTCCATTATTCAGCTCCCCCATCTGGTAAAAAAAACAGAAAATACCAGACATGTGAAATGTCCTGTATTTCCTGTTTCCCTCGGACGGAAGCCCAGTGGGGATAATTTTCCCCTGCTATGTCGGGCGGGGGAGTGAGGAGCGTGGGGCCATTTAAAGGTGCAGTGCCCCCCGCTTTTTTTTTTTTCCTCAACAGAATTTTTTCCCAGTGTTTATTTGGAGGGGGGGGGTGGTATTTTTTGTTAAACCATCTGGCAACCCTACCTCATAGAGGCAGCAAACAGGTAAGGGGGGGGGAAGCAACTAGTCCTTAACATCTATATCCACTGTCTTCCTCTGTTAAGTGCTTTGAGAACTCCTGAGGAAAAACACTGTGTAAGAACTAGATACACTATTGCTGCTTTAACTAAGAGCCTAGCCTCCATCACTCAGCCTGTGTACTTGAACTAGCCACTAGAGGGGGATAGAGAGACACGCTGTTCCCTTCATCTTGGCTCCTGCCTGTGTTTCAAGTTTTAAAACCATGAGTTCCCAGGACTTAACCCACTGGAGTGCACTGTGCCCACACATGTTCCTTGCGGCAGAGCAAGGCTGCCTTTGCCACTGATCCCTCCCCTGCCCAGTCTGCCTCTCGTACTGCTGCTGGGAATAGTAGCTGTAGTCCAACAACATACCGCTTTTGTTGATTTTAGCTAGGTGGGATGGAGTTTATTAACCCCTTGATGGTTGATGTAGGAGTCTGCCTGGTGAGGAGCAGGGCTCTCGGTGAAGAATACAGATCACCAGTGTTCCCTGTAAGTTGCGCTGTTGTGCGGCCATTCGGGAGAGATGCCAGTGATGCCCAGCTGATTAGCAGAGCACCCACAGCTAGGTTTTGTGTTACAAATGGTGCACATTTGTAGAGCTCTGTGTGAATACAAAATTTGTATCCTCATCTGTACCTGCAAAAATGAGCTGCAGATATCTGCATATCACAGCTGTAAAGCAGAGAACTGCAGATTTGCAGGGCTCTACAGATTCACACATGCCTCAGAGCACATAAAAATTTACTCCGCACATGGATGGAAAGATTAGAAGGAACATTGCCAGTTACCCTACTAGGTGGGCCCAATACTCTGTGGAATCCTGCACTCTGTCGTACAGGTTTAGATCCATTGGCTGTCCAGCCTGGTGTCCTGTTTCCAGGAAGTCAGACTTTAAAATTCTGGTACCTGTTTGGTTGTGTTCATTGCTATTTCCTAACTCTCTGATTTGGCTTCAGTTCAGACACTACTTTAAAATGATGATTCAGTAACCAGTTCAACCATGTTTGAACAGTTCAGGTATTTTTCCTTTGGATTCAGGTCAGGCACTCTTATGATGGTGGTGTAACTCCTAGCAAAAGAATCCAACGATAAATATTTCTTCCATTGCAGAAAAACTATTTATTTTTTTAACAAGTTATTTGCACGCAATAGTACAGCATCCTCCAGAACTTCGTCCTATTTGATCGCGGAGGTGGCAAACTGGGTATCATCCCAGAAAATGCACACTACTTTGCGTAGCAACAACAAGCAAGAAGTGGGAGGAGGGAGGAGACACAGAGGGGAGAGAGGTATTCTGGGAGTCGTGGTTCCCTTTCATTGGCAGTCCTTTACCTGGGCATAACAGCCAAGAAACATCCCAGAATCTGTCTCCCTCTTGGTTAATTTTCTCCAATGACTTCCTGAGGACACCAAATGAAATTAATGGGTACCAGGTTTAAAACTAATAAGCAAAAGTTCTTCTTCACACAGCGCGTAGTCAACCTGTGGAACTCCTTGCCAGAGGAGGCTGTGAAGGCTAGGACTATAACAGAGTTTAAAGAGAAGCTAGATAAATTCATGGAGGTTAGGTCAATAAAAGGCTATAAGCCATGGAGTAGGAATGGTGTCCCTGGCCTCTGTTTGTCAGAGGCTGGAGATGGATGGCATGAGACAAATCGCTTGATCATTGTCTTCGGTCCTCCCCTTCCGGGGCACCTGGTGCTGGCCACTGTCTGCAGACAGGCTACTGGGCTAGATGGACCTTTGGTCTGACCCAGTACGGCCGTTCTTATGTTCTGAGAACTATAGTCTCTCCCCCTCTCTTCAAGTGTGCAACTGAGACACATTCTTCCTTGATACTCCCCCTCCCCCAAATGTTCCCTCCATACCTGATTATTAAACCTGTTCTTTTGAACCAGTCACTGGTTTGGCAGAGTTGGGGGGTTCAATTCCAGTTCAGGTTCAATTTTTAGGTCAGGGTTCAGCGATTTTTAGGTCAGGGTTCATTTTCCAGTTCACTCAATGAAAACTTCTCTGAACCAGTTTTCAGGTTTGGTTCAACTCCCTGCCTGTTTCTGCCAGAGGCCAGTGCTGACTGGACTAGAGTCCCAACAAGGGATGTTAAATTGTGTTTAATCAACTAATCGACTAGTCGATGGAATTTCTGTTGATTAGTCAGTAAGTGGGGAAAACTGTGGAGCTGCAGCGCAGTTAGCTCCCTGGCACAGGAGCTAACCCTGCTGCGGCTCTACCTTTTAAATGCATTAAGAGCCGGCACAGTGGGGGGTGACCAGGCATGATTCGGGAATTACCTATCCCGGCTAGCGCCTGGTCTCCCTCACGCCTCCCTGCGTGTCTGCTTTTTAAATGTATTAAGAGCCTATCAGCTCTTAATACATTTAAAAAAGCAGAGGCATGGCGTCTGGGACTAGGCGCAAGTCGGAAATCAGCTGATGCCCAGCTCACGCCCGATCTCCCATTACACCTCTGCCTGCACTGCCCCCCACAGAGATGGTGCTGGGGGGAACCAGCTTTTAAGCTGTCTTCCCCAGCACCGGCTCCTGCTTCCCCCCTCGCTGCCTCTGATAGAGGCAGCAAGTGGGGGGGAAGCGACTAGTCGAGTCGCTACTCGACTATCCAATAAGCTCATGTTTATTGGATAGTCGACTAGTTGCTTACATCCCTAGTCCAAACACTGATTGTCTCTTCTAGTTCCGCCTACAGAGCTTACCAAGTGCATGGGAAAATATGCACTTGTGTCACAGAACCCTGGTTCCTGGGTCTGTCTAGGCAGCATTTTGGTTTGGTGACGAGCTTTCTTTGCTGCTGCTGGGACATGTATTATTGGGGGGGAGGGTTGTGCTCGAATATACATAGGCATGCAAACTCGGCTAGGTCCCAGCACGTTTCCTGGACTTACCTGACACAGCATTTAGCACTGAAAGGTTTAATCCTGGGATCTGAATCCCAGTCACTAGTGGCAAACCACTGATTGGGCCATGACCTGAAAGCAGCTATGTGGGGATGTGGGTGCAAAGGCTATGCCCGTGATGTGCTGCGAGCAGAGAGCTCTCCGTGGGCCATCTTCGTGGGCCAGGGCGCAGAGAGGAGCTGCACCAACAGAGTCAGGATGGGGAAGGAGCGTCCTAGCCAACAGCACCTGGTTTTGTAATGAAACCCGATCTCCTGGAGCGTGCTCAGGGCACTCCCTTCCCCCACTGTGCTAAAAAGCCTACGCTTGCCAGCATAACCCGATCCTTCAGGGACAGGGACTTGTGATCTTTCCAAAAAACGAGGCATCTTCTATTTATTCCTTGCCACCCTCTTCAGCCGGCTCGCACCGCCCCTGCGCTTGCTCTCCTTCCAGCCTGCCTCTGCACTCGCTGACTCAGGCTTCTTGTGCCACCAGCCCTGCACTTCCTGCAATCTGCCTCCCTCTCTCTGCCCTCAGCTGCTCCCTCGCTGCTGTGGGACCAGGGCGCCTCAGCAGGAGACCCCAGCAGCGGGGCCGGGGCCTCGCCCCCTGCCCCGTGGCTCATGGGTACCTTGGTGCAGCAATGCTGGAAGCACCTCAAGCCTTTCCTGCCCTTCTTCCTCATCAGTGGCATGGTGGCGGCGCTCTACTTCATCCTCCATGCCATCGTCCACAGCGGGCCTTTCACCGACAAGGACTTCTTCGAAAAGTTTGAGCGCAAGTGGCCCAAGCCCCTGCCCTCCAATGAGAGCGGCTAGATGACAGGAGCGCCCAGCGCTGGGACGTCCACCACCGTGGCTTCGTTCTCCCAGCACAGGAGCTAGTCTCTCTGGCCGGCACTGGTCTGAAGGGCACCACAAGCAGCTTGAGAGGGAGCAGCCTGGAAGAGGAGGCAGATAGGTGGTGTGTGTCTGAGAGAGAGAGATTTTGGGTGAGATGTGACTGTGTGTGGAGAGGTCGTTGTATTTGTACGTTCGTCGGCGTTAAGGCTAGAAGGGACCATTCTACTCATCTGGCCTGCCCTCCCACATTACGCAGGCAATGGGAATCTCAGCCACCCGTGGGCTCCTGGCTGTCAGTGGGGGTTTGAAAGGTGGGGTCTGTTTGGGTGGGGAGAGGTGAGGTGTGGGAGAGAGTTTGTTTGGCGGTGGGCTCGTGTACGGCCATTGGAACCCGCTCGTCGGTGTGTGTTGTGTTCCCCTCTGTGCCAGCTCCGAGAGGAGGTCAGCCTGTTCCAGAGCTCATCTCAAGAGGGCTGGCTTCCTAGCTAAAGCTGCAGCTTCTAGCTCTGGAAGTTCCTGGTTTTGTCCTTGATGTTGGTCAAGATGGTGGCCTGGCCAACATACTGTAATGTCCCAGCACCTCCTTGTGGTGCCTCACAATCTCGCTGCAGTGTTTGTGTTGGACTTTACTTGTAGTGTTTGTCACAAGCCCAAGCTTTTGCACACATCTGAGATTTCCTAAATCTCTCAAGTTGATCTGCAGGGTCGCAGCAAGCAAGCCGTGGTGTGGTCTGCAGCCATAAATGTGTATCTGTATGAACTCTGCAGGGAGCCCGGTCCTCTACAGCTCGCTGCCTGGCATACTCCTGCTACTTCTGTGCCTTCACATTAACCTGCTGCTCTCTTTCAGGGTAAAGTACGAAGACCCCCATGCAAACAAAGGGCTGGCGGAAGCCCTAGATGCCCGGCAGCAGAGCACAGGAGCGGTAAGTGGCCATGGGACTTTCCACACCCACCAGCAGGGGCGGATGAGAGTGCCGTGGGGCCCAGGGCAGCGCCGCAGGGCCCCGGGCAGCAAAATTTCGCGGGGCCCCCCCTTTGACACAGCGCATGCACCGTGGTGCCAAGGCGCATGCGCGGGGCCTCTGGAAGCCCGGGGCCCGGGGCAGCCGCCCCAGTCTCCCTGCCCTAAATCCGCCGCTGCCCACCAGTAAAGGGCCCGTTCTCCCTGCCCACCAGGAGTGCGAGTCAATGGGGTGTGTCGGGGCAGAGCCACCCAAGCATGAAGGCCAATCCGTAACCAGTCTGACGGTGGTAATTTCCAGTTGCCGATAACCTGGGGCTGGATTGGATTTGGGCCCTGTGTGGGGTGAGGCTGTATATCCCCTTCTCCACATCCCTGACCAAGGGAGGCCTCCTCCTTTGTCTTGTAGACGTTCCTCCCCACCCTTCTAGACTTCTGGAGACTGGCTTGCTCTGCTCCCACTCTCTCTTCCCATCCCGCCTTGAAAGCAGGTCTCAGTGCAGACTCTCTCTTAACCAGATGGAACCTAGCACTTGCCCTGGTGGAGCCCCACTAACCGACTGGATGGTGCGGCAAGGAATGGTGAGGCCGCACGTAGCTAGTGGAGATCACAGAGAGCCGGGGCTGCTGGGCTACGGGATGAAACTGGCACAGCGTCTGGGCACACACAGCAAGGCAACAGGGGAAGGGCTGGGCAATGAGGAGCCGAGCCAAAGCAGCATTCACAAAGGGAACCCTGGTCTGGGCAGGTAGCAGAGACTGAGGAAAGAAACCAGAAGTTGTGCCCCCTCTCAAGGTGTAATCATGCGCCTGGGGTAGAAGGCAGGGATCCAGCACCTCTGGATCCAAAAGCATGAGTGACTGTAGTTTGAGTTCTGGATAGGGGCACAGGTCTGGTGTCCAGTAAGGATGTTAAGGCCTAGTCGACTATCGGATAAGCAAATGCTTATCGGATAGTTGAGTCAACTAATTGATCCTTTCCCCCGTTTGCTGCCTCTATCAGATAGAGGCAGCAAAGGAGGGAGAAGAGGGGGTACTTCAAAGCGGCAGCGCCGATTGGAGGCTAGGGTCAGCTCCGTGCAGCACTGCTTTGAAATGCTCTGAGTCGCCCGCTGACCCCAGGCTCCATGCAGGCGCTTCCGCTTTGAAATGCACAAAAGCGCCCACTTGGTACATTTCAAAGGAGGAGTGCGGAAGTGCTATCGAATAGTCGATGGAAATTCCATCCACTACTCAACTAGTAAATTCCTCAGTATTTAACATCCTTTGTGTCCAGTCTTTCAGCCAGCCTACTCCAGGGCATCATGAGGATGGTGCCCATAGTGGGTGCCCATAGTGGGATTCCAGTGGCTACTGACTTCTAGTGTTTGGTCATAGAGCATGTGCAGGGGCTGGTCCCTCTCTAGTAGCTAGACCATGTAAATTGGTTTAAGGTTGCTACTGCCTTGACGCTAAGGTGCCTAGTCCTTTGGCTCAAGTGACAGTGCTTGTGCTTTTTTAGACCCAGAGGTCTTGAGTTCAGTCCCTGGGGCAACAATACATTCACAAGACTGCTCCTTTCAGGCTTCCTAGCAGGGCCCAGCCCATAGTGACCTCTGGAGTCCCCACACGCTGTCCAGTTGGCTTGTATACATCTCTTAGCGTCTGTGGCCTTGAGGATCCCACTCAGGACAGATTGAAACCTCCATACTCACAGCCTCCCCCTGCAATCATGCTGACTACCTGAGGGCTGCTTTTCCCAGAGCAGCTTTATCTTGACATCGGGGAGGCTGCAGCAGTATCTGTCCAGAGGCTGGGGACTGGTGTGGAGGAGCCTGCTCTTGGGAGGAGAGGAATGCCGCTCTGCTAGGCTTTACAATCCCATGTGAAGAGTTCCATGAAATGGGGAGATGAAGAGACAATGGCCTCCAAAGCACCACCTCCTACTTCTGCTTGGGAAACCCGCTGCCCCTCTTGCTTCTTTCTCACTTGGTCCTGGGGCTTGCCGTTGGGTTTTGAGGCTTTGGGCTGGTGTTGGGTGACTAGCAACCCCTGGCCACAAGAAGGGCCCCTCTTCCCTTCCACAGTGCAATTGGCCAATGGTGAAAGCATATCTGAATGAGCCATCTCTATGGGAAGCCAGCAGCCAAGTACCTCCACCTTAACTATAGAGGTGTTTCCCCTCCTGTAGGCCTTTCCACAGCCCATGTACCACAGAGAGCCTCAGTTAGACTTGGGCCTTCCTACTTGCCAGGCTCACCTCTTCCTCACACCCGAGCCCACCGTAGGGGTGTGATGCCAAACCTGTAACAGCCCCCCTGTTTGCAGTGTGGTGGGCTGTGATGTCTGACACTATGGAAGGTTGTCCCAGGGGGGATAAAAATCTCTTGCTTTTGGGTAAGAATCTGCCAGGCTAGCATGGGGAAGCCAGGAAAGTACCCCCATGGTGTGTCTTCCTGTCTGAGCAGCCTGTGTGGCAGAGTGTGAGCCAGTGTTGTGAGCCCTTCCAGACCGAGCAGTGCTGGAGAGGGGAATGAGCCCTGTAAAGGGGATGGGCCAGTGTCAATGCCATAGCACCAGTCTCAAATCTCCAGCTCCTGCCCAAACACCTGTGTGCTAGAAGACCCGTCTGCAGGTCGGGAGAAGGCATAAAGACACTGCTGGCTGGGAGGGACACGGTGAGTTTGGCCAGAGCAGCAAGGGACTAGCAGGGGAGAAGAGAGTTTCTTCAGGGACGGATTGGAGAAAGGTCCTCTCTTTCTTGGCCTTATTCCTCTCCTCCTTCCACCACAGATCCCGGTCCCCCAGCCCAGCTTCATGGAGGACATTGAGCAGTGGCTCTCCACTGATGTGGTAAGTGAGGGGCACAACAGGGGGTGGTTTCTTTGGTACTTCACATACTGCTGTTGGCTGGCAATGATCTGTGTCTCCTCTGGCCTCCGGAGGGGCTCAAAATCCCTTGGGTGTTGGCGATAACTGCCCAAGGCTCTTGCAGGTGGCAATGTGGGCCAGGTCAACATGGGCAGAGGTTTCCTCATGTTCCCTTCCTCAGAACTCAAGCCACTGACCTCCCTCCCCCCTCCCCCCTGCATTCCTTCCTCCACACTGCCACCCTCCTCTTCCTCTCTCCTGATGGCCACAACACCCTCCCAGCACCATCCTTACCCATATGCAGAATATGCAGTTGTGTAGGGCACCTGAAAATGTGGGGCACCACTGGGTCTTAATGTCCACCCACCTGCCTCTTCCTATTCCCTGTTCTGTGGCTCTGCTTCCTCCAGAGAGGAGCTAGTTAACTTAAAAATGAAAAGCCTGCCAGACCTATTAGCAGAACATCGAACCTGCGAAAGAGCCATCCAAGTGGTAACAAAGCCATTTAACAGGCATTTGCCAGTCCTATGTCTATATTGTACTGTCAGTTTCTGAATTTACTGTGTTAGTGGGCAGGATCTTAGTTTACAGTTTCTTTTAAAAATATTTCATTAGGGTGTTGCTGAAGATTATCCAATGACATCTCTAAAAAATCATCATCGTCCCTTGCTGCCATTGGGTATAAGGGCACCAGTTTAATAGTACTGCGTAGGGCCCCATACATCCTAAGGACAGCCCTGTGCCTTCCCCCCGCCTCCTGGAGCCTGCGGTGCATGCTTAGTTCAACCTGTGGGAATCTCCCCAGTGGAGTCAGCCAGGATCTTAACGCGGGACCACCTGACTAAGAGGAGAGGATGGGTAACAGAGCTGTGCAGGGTATGCACAGCATGCTGCTAGGAGAAGGCAGCTGAAGGGGATGGTTTGATGAGATAACATGATCTTGGTAACTAATTGACCATTCATTATCAGTGGGAAATAGGTCAATGGAGGGATGATAGGAGTTACTATAGAGAACTTTCTGGGTGTCTGGCTGGTGAGTCTTGCCCACATGCTCAGGGTTTAGCTGATCGCCATATTTGGGGTCGGGAAGGAATTTTCCTCCAGGGTGGATTGGCAGAGGCCCTGGAGGTTTTTCGCCTTCCTCTGTAGCATGGGGTACAGATCACAGCTGGAGGATTCTCTGCATCTTGTGGTCTTCAAAGTATTTGAAGGCTTCAATATCTGAGATATAGGTGAGAGGATTATTCTAGGAGGGGTGTGTGAGATTCTGTGGCCTGCACAGTGCAGGGGGTCAGACTAGATGATCATAATGGTCCCTTCTGACCTTAAAGTCTATGAGTCTATGAGGAGACAGCAGGCCGACTCAGATCCCCACGGCACTCCTGGTTGTGTGGTAAGCAAGGGGATTGGTGGCATGGAAGCTGAGGGTTCTTTCTGGAGGCTGTGAGATGAGGCCCCCTGGATTGCAGAGAAATCTGATTTGGGTGAAGAATTTTCTTCCCGTCCTTCCAGTGCTGCCAGCTGTTACTTCTGGGGGAGGGCTAGAGAAACCTCCCCCTTTACTGTCAGTAGGGATGAAGGTTGCACTCCCATTTGCCTCAGTGGAGCAAAGCACGGTGCCCTTACATGCCTTTCTTCTCCTTTCCCAGGGGGAAGAGACAGAAGATGGGAAGGGCGTCACCAGCGAAGGTAAGAGCCACCAACCTCTCCTTCCCCCTGAGCCCTTCTCATGGCCAGTTCCCTCCTCTTCCTCATCACTGACTCTTCCCACCTCAGAGTTCGACAAGTTCCTGGAAGAACGAGCAAAGGTGGCAGACCAGCTGCCCACGCTCCCCAGCCCCCACGCGGGGGCACCTGCTGCCTCCGGCCCACACCGAAAGCAGGAGAAGGAAGAGGACACTATGTTTGCCTTATGAACCCTATGGACTGGTGTGCTGCGGAGCAAGAGGACCCGTGTTGTGGTGCTCCATTCCTGCCAACGGCTGGGAGAGGAAGGGCCCAGCATCCCTCTGCTCTCCTCTCACTCCTCCCCCCCCCCCCCTTATCGATTTTAGGCTGCTTTGGGGTTAAGTTAGTCATTGCTGTGTTTGGGAACATCACGGAGCAGGCCTGAAGGTGCTGGTGAAGCTGCTGGAAATGTTGCTGGATGTGCCTGGGGGCCCAAGGGTTATCTCTTTTGTGATGGAGGCAAGCAAAGGGCTTTCCCCAGCCTTCTTTCCAGTAAAATCACTGTAACCCCTCCTGAGAACTGGGCGCTAGCAGCTGTCTGCATCTGGGGTCTTTCCTACGCGGCTGCTCCCTTTGATGGGCCAAGTCTCCCTCTGCTAGCTGGGGTGCCGGGTACCAGGCTGTTCTCTAAAGTAGATCCCCACCCTGCTGCTCTCGGGGCTGATCTTTGCCCATCCCCTGCTGAAATGGGACATGCAGGGATGGGGCCATTGTGGTGAGGGGGTGTGACTTTTCTGGGGAGAGCACTGACAGCAGAGAGGCCTCTAGAATTTGTTTCCCTGTCACAAAAGCACAAATATGCAACACTCCCTCTTGTGCCCCCAGAACCTCACCCAGGGGCCATGTGATTTTGTTGCACATAGTCCAGGTACCAAATCTCATGGCTGGATATGAGGTTGGGGCTGCAAATGGTACCAAATCCGAGAATGGAGGGGTGTAATCTATCCTTGGAAAGGGGGGAGCAAAGGGCCAGATGTGCCTTCGGCAAACGCTCTGAAGTAAACTGCTTTGATTCCTGGATCTCCTTTAATCCCCCCAGCCACCTCCCAATTAAATTCCCCCCGTGATGTCCAGCTAAACCTCCCCTTGTCCTCACTGTGGAATGGGGGAGTGAGAGGAGAGTGCCCCTTGAGAGAAAGAGGAGAACACTTAAGCAAACAGTGCAAGCTGCGCTGGGCAGACATGGTGGGTCAGGAGCGTCTGGGGCTAATGCTGATTATTCCGTGTAACCTGGGAGACTTGCCTTTTGTATCACACATTAAACAAGCAACATCTTGACCCCCTTGGTGGGTGTGTGCTGCTGTACTTGTGGGCGGAGGTACCTGGAGAGCCAGGCTCCTGAGAGCAGGAGTGGGCACCAGCTCAGGGTGGAAGGGAGTGAGGGGTCAGGGCTTCCAAGACCTGGTTTGGAGCTGGGGGTTAGGGCAGGAAAAGGAGGCAGCCAAGGAGCTGCAATACTCTGCTATTCTGGGCTGGTATAACCAGGGGCTGTCACAAAATCAGGACAACTGCATCTATATTGCCCCATTGTGGTCCAGCAAGGGCACCCACTATCCTGCTTCCAGCTCACCAACTGGTAAGTCTCGTGGGAGGAGGCCTGCCTCTCCCTCCTTTGTGACCAAGTGGTTGCCAGGCTACACAGTTCCCTGCCTTCGCTGTGTCATTCCCAGCAGAGACTGGCTGCCCCTGGATACCTGCTTGCTTTCTCTTTAGAGATGATTAACAAATATAATTGCCACAGTTATAAGTTACCCACACAGCATTTCCTGTGCAAGCCTAATTTATCTTCAAGTAAAAAGCATTACAGCAAAAACATTAAAAACAACAGAAGAACCTGCCTGTGTGCTAATAAGCTTATCAGCAATCAGACTCTAAGATGGGTTCGGGCAGGAGCAGGCCCCAGCCATGAGGTTTCCAATTAGAGCAACAGCTCAGAGTAAGCACTTAATCTTATGGAGCCTTCCTAAACCCAGTCCTTTCCTAAGGATTGAAACTACTCTGTACACTAGGGTCCTGACTGCTAGATCAGGAAGAAGGCCCTGAGCCAATTTAAAATGAGCCTCTTTATTCCAAAACTCCTTTCTGTCTGTTAGATCCTGCAGAATCCAGTTTGAACTTGAATGTGTCTGTCTCTGGCAATGTTCTTTCTAATCTTTCCCATCCATGTGTGGAATAAATTTTAATGTGCGCTGAGGCATGTGTGAATGTGCACCATCCATAGAAACAAAACCTAGCTGTGGGTGTTCTGCAAATCATCTGGGCAGCATTTAATTTTCTCCTGAATGGCCATACAAGCACACAGCTTACAGGGAGCACTGGTCCCCGGCTGGACGGCTTCAAAGGGCTGACAACAGAGCATCCCTCCACTGGCATCCCTCCCCCTAAAGAAGCTATGGACAATGCCACAATAATACATACCCAATGACATGTTTAACACAATGGACTTCCAAGGTATTAACCCTAATGCAATAGGGTTTAGCTTAATTCCATAAGGCTTGTTCAGGATATTACAGGACACGATCACTATGTCAGAAGGGCTGGGCCCAGAATTCAGGAGACACAAAGGTGGCGTAAAGCTACAACCACTAGTCTGGAGGAGGACCACAACCTTGTGGAGAGACTTGTGTGGGCTAACATCACTCAGAGCTATGTTGTCTGGAACTTTTATACTCCTGGTGGGGTCTCCCTTGGTGAGCAGATCTGAGGCAAGGCTTCTGACTAATAGTGGTTCAAATTTTGAAAGGCCCAAAATGGTTAGGGGATCAAGCATCCCATTTTTACAGTCCCCCATTTAAGGCCTCCTGCAGGTGTCCCGTCGTTCTCTTAAAAACAGGCAAATTGTCTGGTGTTTTCTGTCCCCTGCCATCAGTACAGGTGAGTCCTGCTGCTCATCAGCTGCCACCTGCCCATCAGCAGTATAGGGGAGGAATCCAATGACTGACAATGCAGATGAGTGTGCAAGGCTGGTGGCAAAGCAAAGCAAAGCTGCAGCCACTCCCTCTGCTGGTTGTCAGTGCAGCCCCAATGCATACTGGCTGTCAGCCAGCAGGCCCTAAGCCCCCCCTATTTCTGGCCTGCTTGCATTGCAAACTGGTGGCTTGTGTGCGTGGATGAGCACCAGTTAGCAGCTGATTACATGTTGCTTCCATCTGCCCATCCAATTGCCCTTTACATGCTCCCCCTCTTACTGTCCCCTCCCTGCTTTCCCCCTTCAACCCTCCTCGCCCTGCTGCACCTCCATATCCTCCCCCCGAGGGGCAGTCCCACTCCCAGCTCTGTGCAGAGAATCAGACCCTGGTCAGAGTGCTCAGTTCACCAACCGTCTGGCTGGCAGGCTCCTTCCTTCTCCCGCTGCCTGTTATGAAGGGACACCTGCCCTGCACTGGCCCTTTAAGGGTTAAAAACCAGCCCTAGGCGTGGGTGAAGTGGTGAGGTCAGCAGCTGTGGCAGGAATTAGCTAATTAGGGTCCAGCTGAGGGGAGTATAAATAAAGGCTCCTGGATGGGTGGAGTGAGAATCTTGCTGGGGAGCAGAAAGGGACTTGGCTGTTAGGGAAGTGAGAGGCTGCCTGACTTAGAGCAAGGCAGGTGGGGCTAAGGCAGCTCTGGCCAGGCCAGATTCCAAGATTTTGTGCAAAAGCAGCTGCTGTCTACACTGGCCATGAGTATTTGTGCAAGAACACTGATGTTCTAATGTATGAAATCACTGCTTCTTGTGCAAATACTCTGATGCTCCTGCTCAGGGATAAGCCCTCTTGCTCAAGTATTCTTGTGCAAGAGGCCAGTGTAGACAGCCATGTTAATTTCTTGCGTAAGAAAGCCTGATGGCTAAAATGGCCATTGGCGCTTTCTTGTGCAAGACAGTATCTACACTGACACAGATGCTTTTGCACAAAAGCACATGCCAGTGTAGATGCTTTCTTGTGCAAATACTCTTAATGGAGAAACTCTTCCATTAAAAGGATTTGAGCAAAATCATGCCAGTGTAGATGTAACCTGAGACTAGTAGGGCTGCAGAGGGGCAGCTAGGGGAGCCAAAGGCAGCAGGTTCACACCCTCTTGCCAGTGATGGATGAGTGGCCATTTCAAACTGCAGTTCTGAGGTAAGGGGCTAGATGAAGAGTGGCAGTGGGTCCCTGAGGCAAGGTAGGCAGAGATGGTTGGGGATTCCCAAAGCGGGGAGGACCCCAGAGTATGGTGGTACTGTGGCAGGGCACTACCCATGGTGGAGGAAGCCACAGTCTGGGAGGGACATGGGTTCTAACACCAAATGGTGGAGAATAATGAGTAACAGTAGGTGAGACACCAGCCAGAAGGGGGCACTCCAGGACTGAAGAGCCAATTCCCAGAGTGACTAGCAGGGGGTGCTGTGATGGTGAGTCATGCCGTGTTACACTGTATAGTGTGGTATCCTCTTTCGTTTGCAACTTTAAAGCAGGTGTGTGTAAGGACCTACCTTGTTTCTGGGTGCCCCTAGTAAAACACTGAACCCACCGATGGCTACAGCCCAAGCAATCTGTTACTCTGAAAGCCTACGGCACTTGCTCCAGGCAGAGCTGCACACTACCAAGCCTTGAAAGGGCAGACATGTCCCAGCAATTGTAAATATAGAGATTCACTACAATATTACCCATGACTGAAGTGGAAGCTGCTATGGTTTCAGTTCCTTGCGTGGTCAGTGTCACTATTTATGGTCCCAGCTCCAGGATGGTTTGTTTCTGATGAATAATTTCCTCCAATCATGATAGGGGAACAAATCTGTGTGGAGTGTCGGGGGACTTGGGGATTAAAATGAGGGTAGCGGAGAGCTCTGGGCGTAGAGGATCCTATGGACTGCACTGGCCTAGCTGTAAAAGGAGAAAGGATGGGAAAATTGAGGCAGGAGAGACAGAGAGGGAAAGCGCAAATATCAGTGACAAGAGGAAGAAGACATGAAAAGGGGAGAGGGCTGTACTTGCCCAATGCCTCAGTTCAGGAAGATTCAGGGGCAAGCTGGGGCTTATCAACTACAAAGGTACTCTAGCAAAAAAGGGGGGGGTTGGAAGCTGTGACAGATTGGACCCCCTGGGATTCCATCTGATGTGCTGAAGATACCACTGAGCCCACCTTTTCTGCCAGCCTGTGCACTCTAACTTGGTCTTGCTGAGCCAGGCTCTTAAACTTCCTCTAGCACACACATAGAGCTGCACCTGGCTGCAAAATGATCCAGACACCAAGATCAGTTCTGGGAGGCCACAGCACTCAGGTGTCCACCTCTCTTGAGCACAAACCCAAAGCTGTATGAAATTCACCTCCTTCCCCAATGTGGAGGAAGGTATGCACAACTTTGTGCCCCACACCCAGTTAGAAATTACATAAATTGGGTTATGTTATAAACCAGAAATAAGTTTAACTACAAAAATGCATATTTTTAACTGCTTAAAGTGGTAGCAAACAGAACAAACCAGATTAATAAGAAAATAATACTAAACATGCAAACTAAGCTAGATTCACTAAATAACTGGTTACAAATAATTCCTTGGGCTAGATATTGTTTAGGTAGAGTCCTTTACAGGCAGAGGTGTCTTTCTAGCTTGGGTCTAGCAGTTCTTCCTCCCCTGGCCTGCCCCTCAGTTCCAGTCCTTTTGTTTGTAGATGTTTTCAAGTATCATCGTTTTCCTCACCCACCTTCTATAGGATTTCCATAACTCAGGAATCCTTTGATTTCCCCCACCTCCTCATAGAACAGTACAACAGGATGGAGGTTAGGACAAGTTAAGCAGGTCACTTAACTCTGTAGCATCACAGTGTCTGAGTCGGTGTCCCTATAGAGCATCCCCAGGAAGGCCAAGCCCTTTTACAGTCTGTCCTTGCTGATAAGCCATTAGACCTGTCTGGCTTTGAAGTGTTAGCAGTGGGTGTCATCCAAAGTAGCATCGCTGAGCTAGGTATGTGTCAATATTCTTAACTTCATATACAAAAATGATACATGCCTACAAATAGAATAATCATATTCAGTAAACCAATCTTTCCAACGATACCTTACGTGAGCTACCTTGCATAAAGTACATCTCTCTTATGTTCTCATATTTTCATAAAGAATATGGAATGTCACAGAAGCCACAATTGGAAGCCCCTGTTGTAACAGTGGCTGGGCCTGTGTCCTCCTAAAGCATCTCACATACTGCAGGAATGGATGAAAGGCTCCATGATCTACCCAGACAACTTATCACCCTCTGCTATAAGAAGTTCCACTAACCTCTTGCTATTCCTGATAAAAGAACAAGGGGAAAAATGCTATCATGACTACCTTTTGCAGGAGGCATTAGGTTCTGGTTACATACTGTGAAGGGTTAAGTATTTAGTCTCTCTAGATTGCAGTCATAGTCCAACCTTTTTCAATTATTTATATGAAAAAGAGGTAGGCTTCAGCATAAAGCCGAATGAAGTTTTGATAACCCACGCATGTCTTTGGGTCTTTGTTTTGTTTTTGTTAATGTTTTCCATGTCAGTCTCTCTTTTTGCCATATGTTGTTCAGTCAGCAAATGCCTGAATCACAGCTCTAGACTTATCTGCTTTCTAGGTTAACCGGCTGTTGTGAGCTACTAAGGAACAGTATTTGTTGCTCAGCCATGTAGTCCCCTACTGAACCTTCACCAGTGATAGTTGAAATATTCTGAGGAAAGGTTAATCTGTGTGCCCTATAAGGCTGGAATAATCTTCCTAGTACAGAATAGGAGCAGCCCTGAGAAGGAGTCCCCACAGACTAATATCTGCAGATATTGCTTTTCAGTGGAAATCAGTAAGGGCAGGTCCACACTAGGAAATTTTGAAATAAAATCAAAATAACTCCCAAAATAACAAAATTGAAATCGCATGTCCACACCACAAGACAGAATTGAAATAGCTCAGAATTATTTCAAAACAGCAGGTTCACACTGATAGAACCTGCCTCGCACTTAGAACTCCAGGAGGGCACCAGGAAGACAGATGCTTCCTGTGGCTGCTTGGTCAGGCAAGCTGAGACCAGTGCTTTCAGGGGCTCCTCTCTACATCTGTGTCTCACACACGCCATCCCTACACTGCCTCCTTCCTCGGAGGACATCAAGCTGGTGTAGTGAGCTCTCATTGCCCTTGCAGACTCCACAGTGCACACACATGGAGCTGGAACTGCTGCAAAGCAGTGCCAGGTTCACAGGCCTCCTGCTGCGGATCATGGTGCAGTTTGTCCATACTGCCTGCATGCTATGCCAGCAGCACGACAACCAGCCCCAACCAAAGGACCCCTTCACTCAGGTCCTGGTGCTCCTGTTGCTGCAAAAGCCCCTAAACCCACTGGATGCCATCAAACACTGCTTCTGGTGGAAGGAAACCAGTTCTGACTGGTGGGAGCGCATTGTCCTGCAGCAATGGGACAACCAGCAGTGGCTCCTGAACTTCTGCATGCAGAAGGCCACCTTCCTGGAGCTCTGCTAATGGCTCACCCCTGTCCTCAGACAACAGGCCATCCAACTGCAACCTGCCCTCTCCCTCTGGAAGCTTGCCATGCTGGACAGCTACTGCTCTGTCAGGAACCAGTTCAGCGTGGGGAAATCTACAGTCCAGGCCCTGCTCCTGCAGGTAGCCAAAGCCATCAACAATGTCCTGCTGCCGAGGGTCGTCATTCCGGGCAATGTCAACACCATTGTCGATGGCTTTGCCACCATGGGCTTCGCCGACTGTGAGGCGGCCATAGACAGCATCCCCCTCTTGGCCCCTGATCACCATGCCTTGGACTACACAAACAGGAAGGGGCACTTTTCAGTGGTGCTGCAGGCCTTGGTGGACCACAAGGGCCGGTTCACAGACATCAACGTTGGGTGGTCAGGGAAGGTGCACAACGCCTGCATGTTCCGGAACACTGCCTCTTCCAGAAGATGCACACTGGTACTTTTTTCCCCAACCACACAATCAGGGTTGGGGGTATGGACATGCCCATGTGCATTCTGGGTGACACAGCCTACCCCTTGTTGCCCTGGCTGCTGAAGCCCTACACGGGCCACCTAGACTCCACAAAAGAAAACTTCAGTGTCAAGCTCAGCATGTGCCACAGGGTTGTGGAGTGTGCATTTGGCCACTTGAAGGGGAGGTGCAGGAGTCTCCTCATCCGCCTGGACCACAGCAAGCAAACATCCCCTGCTGTGTGCTCCACAACCTTTGCAAGAGCAATGGGGAGATTTTCCTGCCAAGGTGGGGTGCAGAGGCCGAACGGGTGGCCAGAGCTTACGAGCAGTTCGACACCACTGACATCAGGAGAGCACGAGGGGACTGTGCTCATCCAGGAGGCCTTGAGGGAGAGTTTCAGCCATGGCTGCCTCTGAGACTGTCCCCAGGGCCTCTCCACAAGGGGTCCCTGTGTGCCTTTCCTCACCCACCTCTCCCTTCCCATATCCCCCCTCCCCCGCAGGCCAACTAAAAAAAGCCTTTTTTTAAACAAACAACTCTGTTTATTTGGGGATATAAAACAGGTGAGGGATTGGGGAAAGAACGTGGAATGGGGGAGGGAGGCTCAGGGCTGGGGCTGGGAGTGGTGCCTGCCTCGGCCAGCTCTGGAGGCCTCAGCTTCCCTGGAGATCCCACCACTCTGTGTTTGGAGGCCCTTGGGGGGGACTGGGAAGAAGGGGCAGGGGCAGGGAAGTGGCTGGTGGCCTGTTCCGTGCATGAGGCCATGCGTGCCATCACCAAGGTGAGGGATGAGCACATGGCCTCATGCTGGCTTGACAGCTGGTCCCAAGAAACTTCCACTTCTCCTGGTCAGTGACCCACTCCTGGTGCTCATCGCCAAGCCCCTGGATGAGGGACTAGAGGCAGGCCAGCTGGTCCCCCAGCAGGTCTTCACAGGTTCTCTTCCTCCGGTGGAGTCGGGAGGATGGTGTGGGAAGCAGTGGACGTGTCATACATGCAGCTGGCCCCACTGTGAAGAAGAGTTACAAGGGCAGACATCCCAGGAGTCGCTGTGCACGAAGCCGAGTCCTAATCTCTGAGCTGACAGCGAAAGTCTCAGTTCAGACAATGGTGAGGTGCTTCAAACAAGGCTATCTGTTGCCTAGACAATGGGCACTTTCCCGCAGGGGCATGTACATCCCAGGGGAGCATCCCTACACCCATGTCCTGGGGATAAGCAGGCATAGGAAGGTGCCAGCCAAGCCAGGAGCGTGCAAGTAGGATGGGATGGCTTGGCCTCTGTCTGTGTCCCACGCATGTTGGGTCCAGCACTGGCAGTGCCCTGCGAAGAGGGAACTTCTATCCCTGCCTGCTGGAGGGTGTGGGGGAAGGTGTTGGTGGAGGTGTATGTGAGCCACAGAGGTTGCTTGCCAGAGAGAGTGATACTGGGTTCCCCTCCACTTCTTCCCCCCTGGAAAGTTCCCATGTAGGGGACCGGTCTCCTCCGCCTTGCTGTGCTTGACTGGGAGTGGATGCTGCCCAAGTGCGGGCATGACCCTGGGCAGCGTGCGGCACTGCTGTGGTTCCATGACCCCAACCTACTTAGTGGTGGCTTGTCATGGGAAAGTGTCCCATCATAGAGGCTGGAGTAAGGCAGGTGTCTCCAGGAACCCTGTGAGAAGGACCAAGAGGTTCTTGTGTAAGAGCGTCATGCAGCTGAGTGCTCTAAACTAGTGCTCCATGTGCACAGGTTGCTGCATGACTGCCAGGCCAAGTAAGCTGAAAGAGGAGTGTGCAGCCCATCATCTGTCCCCACAATAGATAGGGAAAGTTATAGAACTCACCTGGACTGCCATTCCTGGGTTTGTCCGATGCCTGGGAGACATCCTGTCCTGGGATGGGGGGAACCAACTCCAGCATGAGGAGCAACTTCTGGTTTGCAGACATGGTCAACTGGCTGATCTGCTCCTCCTCCTCCACAACCCTGCCCTAATGAAGGCTGGTGCTGGGCATGTCCTGGCTAGACTCGATGACAGCATGGAGAGGTGACCAGCCCGCTTCCCAGGGTGTCATCAAGCTGTTCACAGTAGTGGACTGTGTGTGGTGCCACCCCAGAGCATCCTCACTGCTCGCTGGCCTTATAGTAGGCCTGCCTGAGCTCTTTCATTTTCATGCGGACCTGGTCAAGAGTCCATGTGTGTCCCTTCTCGGCCAGGCTGGCAGTCATCTGTCCATAGACCTTGGCATTGTACTTTTTGGTGCAGAGATCCTGGAGTTTGGTCTCCTCACCCCAGACCTTGATGAGATCCAAGATCTCCACCTCAGTCCAGGATGGTGCCCCTGGCAAGGGGCAGCCGACGATACTGTGAGAGTGCTGGCAGCTGTGGAGAGTGGGGCTCAGAGAGAGTGCTGGGCTCGGCCATGGCCCCTGTGCTGCTGCAGTGTTGCATGGGGCTGACAGAGGTCTGCACGTGCCACAAGCCCTTTTCCTGCAGCCAGTTGCTTTCAGGGCTCCACAGGAGAAGGGGAGCAGTGGAGATGTCAGGTGTAGCCAGAGCAGCCACAAGTGCAGCTGAGAGAGGCCTCTGGAGGCCAATTATTTTGAAATAGCAGCAGCTGAGCATCCGCACTCACACTGTTTCAGAATAACAGTTTTGAAATAAGCGTTATTCCTCATGGAGAACAGGAGGTACTTTGAAATAACCAGCCCCTTATTTCAAAAGAACTGGTTTGGCAATGTGGACGCTCCGCTTGCTATTTCAAAATAAGGGAAGTTATTTCAAAATAATTTCCTAGTGTAGACCAGGGCTAAGAGGAAGATTTTGAAGATACCACAAAAGACCTTTGGAATTCCAGGGTACTTTGAAAAAACATCCATGGATTCTAGCCCATTCACTAGCCTGTGGGCATTATACAGCTCTGTCTTAGGAAAGCTGGGGTATGGAGCTAGGGTTTTCTAGACTCTGCATTCTCATCCCAGCACTTCCTCTTTTCCATCTGTCCTTTCCCTTACAACATCTCGTAAACAGGAGGTAGCTTCTGATTCTGCTTCTCTCTGCAAGAGTCTGATTGGATTCACTTCCTTTTTCTGACTCCTGGGTTATTCGGAGTCACAGAACCAGAAAAGAGAGGCAGAAGGAGCACTGTTTGTTTCAGTGAAAAAGTTCTTTCTATGGTGGTATCCTTGGGAGCAATCCAACTTCTGCCCTATTTCTGTAGGGTTGTGCTGTCCTTGTCTCTCCTCTCCCTCTAACACTTAAAGCTCCTTCTGTCCCTTCTTGACAGTCTGGCTTGTTATGGACTGATTTTCAGAAGAGCTGTGCCTCTCTGATTAGCACTTCCCCTTGCTGTGCTTTCTGTATCTGTGGTGTCCACATTGGCATGAAAAGACGTGTGCGCACTGCGGCCCTTTTATGTCACACAAGGGGGTAGGGAATAGAGGAGTGCCTTCTGGAACACGGCTGATGGGAACCCCTGTAAGCACCCACCGATGATTTGTTTTTTACCCAATTTACACTGGAAGAATAGGCCAGACTGCCAACCTCCTAACAGTGCTTCCTTGCTCTCTGAGCCTGTGGTAGGTTCTGTAAATGTGGACATGCTACCTCAGAGAATATTCGATTCTTGCCCATATTGGGGACACGGACCCTTGCCTTCTCAACATTGGGTGCCCAGAATTCGCCCATAGTACCTTTGAACTTATCTCGTAGTGTAGACGTGCTCTTTGAGGAGAACTTATTGCACCGAGTGCTTCCCTGCCATAATGCAAAGAGCAGGCAATTTTAAACATGAATAACACCTTTTCATTAGCTCCCAGAGGAAGAGATGACATGCTGGCCTATAGTACGCTGAAAGCAGCTGGTGCCCTCCACACCTTTGGGTGCTTCTTCTTTTGGGTCAGATCCCAGTAGAGTTGTACCACATGCTGGGTTCCATTCACAAAAGTTTCTGGCCTTATGTGCCATCTTGCCAGGTTTTCCTGTTCCCAGAAACAGGCATTTTGGGGGAGGAAGTACTTTTTCTGCTCCAGCTCCCATGTATATTCCAGAAGCTCCAGTTCCAAGAACTGCTTTTACCTCCTGTGTCACCTTTACTTACAATTTTGTAAGCACACATACCCTCATAACACTATCTTTCCACGACCTCCGCCTCCTCTGCAACGGGCATAGAACTGTGCTGTGTCTTGTGCTGATGAGGGCAAGGGAGAGGAATCAGCTATTCACAGCATAAGCTGTGCTCTGGCCATTCCAGTAGCCTCATAATGGAACCCCTTGTTGGATTGGTCAGTCCATCCCCTGTGAGTGCAGGGCGGTTCCCCATAGAACATTTTCTAGTGCTTGTTGCAGTCTAGTTGTAGAAGTCCCAAGAGAACTTTCCTTTGGACTTTTCCACAGCCTAAGTCATTCTCGTTGCCTATGATTTCTCCTCCTCCCCCCCACCTGCTCAATTTTTCCCTTTCTTAATTTTCTCCTATTGTTCATACCTTAAACAAGAATTTAAATAATTCATTGGAATTAACAACCATCAAGCAAATTGTAGACTATTATCTTGTCATCCCCTTAGTCATTGGTCAGCTGAGCTAGCTAGTATTTATGGCTTTTATTCTTTCCACCTGAGTTACCCTCAGTCCCCGATTAGCTTTGGTAAGATTCTCTGAACTCCCTTCAGTTTAGAGAGAGAGGGTATGGGTGAGAGAATTTTTGTACTGGACTACCTTCTGTTGGTGAAACAAGTTTTCTAGCTACGCCAAGCTCTGCTTCAGGTCTGGGAAAAGTACTCCCAGCATCTCAGTAAAATGCAAAGTGGAGCAGATAGTTTAACTAAATAGTTAGCAAACACTGTAGGGCACTATTCAAGGGTACAGCTACACCTCTGACATCACAGGACAAAAAGGCGGAGATGGGGTTAGTGGGTTACAGTTGTTGTAATAAGCCATAAATCTGGTGTGCCTGGTCAGTTCATGATTTAGTGTGTAGTAGAGTTATAAATTTATGCTCTCGGACTTGTCTTCTGAAAGCACTGTTTAGGTTTCCTTTGAGGATGAGGACTGATGGGACAGATATAGAGAGAGATCCTCTATGAAAAGCATTCACCCATAAGTAACAGGCTGTTTTTGTTTTTTTTTAATCATTTTTCAGTGTGAGTTCATTGTGTAGAGATTGTCTATCTGGTTTCACTCACATAGTTGTTGTTGGGGAATTTGATGCACTGGCTGAGGTGCACCACATATTGTGACAAGCATGTGTAGAATCAATGGATCTTGAAAAGTGTATTGTGGTGGGTGTTGATCACTGTAGCAGTGAAGATACATCTGCAGGTTTTGCATTTGTTGTGCTGGCAGGGTCTGGAGCCACTTTAAGTTGGTGTGCTGTGATCCTTGGGGAGCTTGCTTCTGATAATGAACTTAGGAGATTGGAAGGTTGTTTGAAGGATAAAAATGGGGGTTGTAGTTGTTTCATACTGGGGTCCTCACTGAATATGATACCACCCTACACAGGAGCCCACACAGAGTATCTGACATCTATGAGTGTGTGATCAGAGGGAATGTGTGCTCAGGGTATGCAGATGGTCCGTTACTGGAGTGTCCTTGTTTGAAGGTGGTTTGTTAAGGTGTATATCCCAGACTTTCGCCTTTTTCTTTTGTGGTGTATAAGTGCCTTACTGTAGATAAGAGATGTCTTGGTGTGTTTGGGATGGCTATGGAATCTATAAAGGTAGGTTTCTTGTATACGGTTAGAGCCCTGTGTGAATAAAAAATTTGTATCTGCATCCACATCTGTATCTGAAAAAATGAGCCATGGATATCTGCATTGATGTCCGCAGGTGTGGATGCCAGCAGATACCTGCAAATTGGCAGGGTTCTAAATACAAAATTTGTATTTGCATCAATATCTGCAAAAATGAGCTGCAGATATCTGCGGATTTGCAGGGCTCTATGTATAATCGTCTATAGAATTCCATTGTTGAAACTGATTGTGCTGTCTAGGAAGTTGATGCTTGTGTGGGAGGTTTTGAGAGTATAATAGACAGTGATCATAGTGTGATGTTGTAGAATATAGTGAGAGAGTCTTGCCATTTAGAGAATGAAAGCAACTCTATCTTTAGGTTTATCTGTAGCACCAGTAAGTGCAGTATCTAAGCCCTGCTGTCACTGGAATTTTTAGGCCTTAAACTCTGTGTGAAACAGTGAGTTACTCTCTACTAAGTCTTTTGGGGGAGGTTGAGGCAAATTCAAAGACCTCAATGAGATCTTCCAGTGGCTGCTCACTAAATAATATGGCATGTTCCTGGTGGCTTTTTGCCTTCTAGTTTGTAGCAATTTTACTTAATTAAAAATACTATGTAGATAGTAGTTGTTATTAACAAAATTCTTTAGAGATATGAACTTGGCCCAGAAGAATTACTTCTGTCTGCTTGCCCTTGGGCAATTTTTAAAATATACAAGTAAAATAACGTTTCTGGCCTCTGTCATACACTTCCTAATAGCTTTAAATAAATCACTTAATCTTGTTGTGCCTCAGCTCCCATCTCTAAAATAAGATTTCCTTTGTCTCCAGGTCCCAGACTGTGCTTGCTGTGTATTTATATAGCACTGAACCCAATACTAACACAACAGTAACATCTTGTGCTCATCAACCATAAATCTCAGAAGTGTTACGAACAAGAGTGGTACCATTCCCATTTTACAGTCGGGAAAACTGAGGCACTAGGGGACTAAGTGATTTGCTAAAATTCACTCAGCAGGCCAGGAGGTAGAGCCAGGACTCAAATCCAAACACATACAGAGCTTGTCCAGTTGTATCTACAAGGCTGCACTGCATCAGCAGGACTCTGATCTTGGGTGGGACCTTTAGGAGCTACTATTATACAAGCAATAATTATGGTTCACTATCCTCAGTGAGCATGGCAAAGAATAGATAAGAAGCTATTATGCGTTTCTTGGCATATTTTGCAAAGGGACATTAACTAATCTGCTGCATTTGCTTGTTTTATATTCATGAAATTTAAGACATTTTCTTGGGCTTATTACTCTTGCTTCCAGGACTGACAGTCTCTATGCCACTCTGAAGTCTAAAATATCTGAGTCAGTGTGAAGTGGTGGAAATAGCTGTAAGGATGGCTGATGGCTCTGTTTGTTCAAAATAGCGCCAGGTTCAGTCATCATTAGCATTCATGGTCTGTTACCATTCATTTTTTAAGTTCTCAGCTATTTTGACTTTACAAATTACACCCATACCATGTACAGCTGCAATAAAGCCTGTATCTAAAAAAGTCATAGACCACTGTGATATCAGAGGTAACTCAACCAATCACCACCATTATTCTACAACTAATTTGCATTCAACCGTTTCATTGGTTGGATAAAGGAGGCTACACAGATGGTGGATTATTTGGCCCAACGCCCATATCTGTGCACCCAACTGCCATCTGGGTAAATCAGCACAAATCTCCCAGCGTACCCCACCAACTCTAGTCAATCCACACAACTGGCACACATAATAACCCAAAACACATACACAACTCCTCACCGCCCCATACACAGCTCATTCGCCACCCACACAAGTCCATACAGCTCTCCCAAATCAACACATGTGAATTAACACACCTCCTCACCACAACACAACTAGGATACATGATAACCCTGTTAGGCCACAGAAAATTGGGCCTAGGGCAGTTATGCTAAGACAGACCGAGAAGAGTCCAGCAAAGGGTTCTGGGTAGTCCCTGAACAAAATTTGAGACACGAGTTAAGCAAGGGCATGAGATAAGCGAACAGCTGCATCTTTGTACTTGCTGAGCTAAACAGCTTGCTTAAGGAACTGATAAGAAAACTCCCTGTCTCCTCGTTGTCTGGTACTTGCCTTCTGTCTTAATAAGAAAGTTGCTAATGTATCAAGGCTACCTTGTACAGTTGGCAAGGTATGCATCCATGCTAGAAGTTTCTAACTAACGAAGGGGGGTGGGTTGCTTAAGTAAATAGTATATGATGCGACGGATCTGTCTATATAACCCTACTTGCTATAGAAATCGGGGGCTGGTTCTCAGTGGAGACGGGCTGCTCTTTATTGTCGTGTGCACTCTTCAATAAAGAGCTTTGTGATTAGACCTTGCTGGTGTTGCCTGTCTCTTTGCGGTCAGACAACGAACTGAAGCCGTCTGGGTTAGAAGTCCCCGACAACCCCAAACTGAAGCCTAGAATGTCTGCTGAATTGGTATGAAAGGAGTGCGGCTTGGGGAAGGGGTGGAGCAGAGGTGTGGTCTGTAGCGGGGATGAGGGTTGCCCTGGGCCCCATGCCAGGGGCACTGGGCAAGGGGTTGCCCCAGTTCCCACACTCCTCCCCTTAGGATGGTCCCGTACAACTGAGATACCAAGTTCAGGATAAACTGCTCAGAAATAGAGCAAATTTATCCCAAATCTGAAGGTTATTCTCCCATGAGATACTCCAAACCAGCAACAAAAACAAACACCTGTCTCAGTATACTGGCTAACAAGAAGTCAGAAAAGAACAAAGGGTCAGTCACACATCCAGGTCAATATACAACTCAGATCTTACCCCAAAATCACGGGCTGCATCTAGACTGGCAAGTTTTTCCACAAAAGCAACTGCTTTTGCAGAAACACTTGCCAGCTGTCTACACTGGCCGCTTGAATTTCCGCAAGAACACTGATGATCTCATGTAAGATTGTCAGTGTTCTTGCGGAAATACTATGCTGCTCCCGTTCGGGCAAAAGCCCTCTTGTGCAAATGCTTTTGTGCAAGAGGGCTAGTGTAGACAACGTGGTGTTGTTTTGCGCAAAAAAGCCCCGATGGCGAAAATGGCGATCGGGGATTTCTTGTGCAAAACTGCGTCTAGATTGGCATGGACGCTTTTCCGCAAAAAGTGCTTTTGCGGAAAAGCATCCGTGCCAATCTAGATGCTCTTTTCCGCAAATGCTTTTAACAGAAAAACTTTTCTGTTAAAAGCATTTGGGGAAAATCATGCCAGTCTAGACGTAGCCACGCTGTTGCCAGGAGTGGCCTGAGGCCGGAGCTGGCGCCCTAGGCAGAGGCGTGATCTGCACCCCCGCCTGCATGGCCGTCAATGGCTGTGACATCATCATCGGGCGCTCGGGCCAACGGCGCCCCTGGCTGTTGCCAACACTATAGTATCTAAAATCTAAGGCTTCGTCTACACTGCAGCCTTCTTGCGCAAAAACTTGCGGAGCGTCTACACTGCATGCATATTCTTGCGCAAGCAAATTTACAGCAAAGCATCAGAAGAGAGGGCTTCTTGTGCAAGCGTTATTCCTCTCCCCACGAGGAATAAGCCCTCTTGCGCAAGAAGGCAGCGTGGATGGGCAACAGGGGTTAAAATGGCCATCAGAGCTTTCTTGCGCAAGAGAGCATCCACACTGCCATGGATGCTCTTGCACAAAAGCACATCTCTTGCACAAAGGCACATGGTAGCGTGGACACTCTCTTGCACAAGACCTTTTGCACAAGAACTCTTGCGCAAAACAGTTCTTGTGCAAGAAGCCTGCAGTGTAGATGTAGCCTAAAGGTTTCTAGAGAGAAAGAAAGAAAGAAGGTGAGATCAGTTAAAGGAGTAAAATATTTATAAAAAATACAAAGTTCTTGGTTCAGGCTTGTAGGAATGATGGAATAATCTGCTGGTTTGATAAGTCTCTGGTTATTTCTCTTGAAAGACCTCAGTCCAGTGTTCCCTGTAAACTGGGCACATGCGTGGCCACTCAGCAGAAATTCCAATTTTGCCCAGCTGACCAGCAGACTGCTCACAGCTAGATTTGTGTTTCTCCTGGTGGTGCACATTCACATATGCCTTGGTGCACATCATAGAATTTATTCTGCAAATAGATGGAAAAATTCCACCCATGGATGGAAAAAAATTAAAGGGAACATTGCCTCAGTCTCTTGGTTAGAATGTTCCCATTAGTTTAAGACCACAGTTCAGAGGCTTGAGCAGGAAAGAAGCAAAATGGAGATGTTTCCGGGTCTTTCACTGCCATGTAGAGGGAAACCCATTGTTTCAAACAAAGCCCTCAGCACAGCTAGTGGAAAATTACAGGAAAAAAAGATGGGAGTTTGGAGTCACCTGAGCAAGTCACCTGTCCATGGCCGATTTTGCTTAGACATAGTAGGAAGCCATTACCTGTACTTCAGATGGACCATTCACAGGAAAGTCCATTCAGTTTAGCTGGGCTTCTCCCATGGTCCATTGTGAATTAAGTGTCCTTTTGATGGGCCAGTCAATTTGAATAATCCCTGCAAGATGTGCTGGTTAACTACCATGTGGTTGTTTCCCCAGCAGAAAACATCTGAAATACAGATACAGATCCAAAACCCATAACTTCAAATAGAAAAATGAAACATACATACAAATATATAATGATATTCATAATATTCAAATAGCATAATCATATTCAGCAAACCATAACTTTTCCATAGATAACTTACTTGACAACCTTTGTACAAGATTTGTTGCAAACCTGTAACTGTTTGCAACCATGATCTACAGGGTTATATTTTTATCACATAACATCACAGGTGGTGACAGATTGTTTCTTTTAAAGGCTCATTTAGATTTTATGCTGCGCTCTTTTGATGGGGAGGAAATTTCTGATTTTCCTTCCTTTTTTCACAGTCTCCTGCCATTTATGAAAGGGAACAAAGTTTTATTTTATTTAGCTGGTCTTGCCTCTGAAATGCTGGTAACTTGGGAGCTGTGTTTCTGTGGGAAATTCCATCTGCTTTGTGAACACTGTAACCAAAGAACAGCAAACTCAAAAACTGCACACAGCACAAGAGCCACGTAGCTAGATTATGCTGCTGACTAACCCTTTCAAGGGCCTCTGAAAACATGTTTGTCCTCATTTTGCTGAGTCACTGTAGTGCGTGTTTGCCTCTCCAGATTGCTGTGTCAAGTTTCAGTCCCAGGCTTTCTTTTGCTGAGTCACAGCAGGTCTGAGGTCCACGTGAAGCTGTGTACTAATCAGTTTCCTGTTTTCTGTCCTGAGATTGCAGCTGATTCAACTGGCTCCACTCCCATTTTGGAAACAGTCAGACTTCAGAATTATCTGGAAATACTTCTGAGCCTTAAATCCAAGGATCCCTTAAATTTCTGCTTCAATGGGGAAAGGAAAATGAGATTCATTTGGAGCTGCGAGAAAAGGGAGTTTTGGTAAAGTGGAACATGATTTCTAGTTCCTACTAGTTCCCCTAATCTGAGAGAGGCACACAATACACCAGATTTACCTGTTTGTGTGTGAGGTTTTTAAATGTTCCTGATCATGCTTAGACCCCAATCCTGCAAACACTTATGCACATCTTCCACTTTAGAGATGTGAGTAGTAGTCTCATTGATTCAAAAGGACAGCACAGTTAAGTCCTAAGGCAGTAGTCACCTACCAGTAGATTGGGATCTACTGGTAGATCTTGGAACCTTTGACAGGTGATCCTGGGGAGGTTTGGCCGGGAGGCTATCAAGTGCCGGCACTTCATCTGCCCCTCTCAGCACTGCCGAGCTGCTCCTGCCTTCTGCCTTGGAGGTGCCTCTCACCCCTGGGAGCCTCCTGCTTGCTGCGCAGGACACGGGAAGAAGAGGAAGGGGGGTGCTGATGTCAAGGTGCCCTTCCTCCCACCTTGTGCCCCAGCTCCACAGAGCAGAGGGAGGCAGGGATGGAGAGAGTTTGCTGGCTGCTTTTGGGAGTGGTGCAGGGCCAGGGTAGGGGTGAGCCTGCCTTAGCCCCCTGCACCTCCACCCAGAAGCCACCTATGGTAAGTGGTGCCCAGCTGGAGCCTGCATTCCAAACCCCGGCCCCAGTCATGAATCCCCTCCACCAGATAAGGTTTTTGTGAAGGTACAGGGCAATGTTTTGAGTACACTTAAGTGGCCCGAGTACCCTTACGGGTACTCGAGAGAAGTCGGGGGGGGGGGGGGGGAGTACGTCAACACAACTGAAATTTGGAGAAAACTGAATTTTTGTTTTAAGTTTTATAGTGGTTTATTATTTGTGTACTTTTTACACCCAAATATTTCATCACTTGCCCAGCTACGATTAAGTTGTTTAAACAAATGTGTTGCAATGGTAGAAAAAAATGTGTGTGTCTGAAAACTGTAGGTAGTGGGGGTACTTATAATTTTTTTAAAGGGGTACTTTATAAAAAAAAGGTTGAGAGACACTGGTATAGGGCACTGGAGGGTATGCACAGCTCAATGCTGTGAGTGCATAGCCCAGGTAGTTGATCAGCAACAATGTGCATTCTGCGGAGTTTGTCAGCAGTCTGTGCACTCCAATGTGTGCTCCGAAGAGCCCATTGGTGCTGTATATGCCCTAAATTCTTTTTCTGTACTATGTGCTCTCACCAAACTCTCAGCAGAATTTGTTGATTCTTTGTACTCCTGTTGTGTGCTCTGCCAAAGTCCAGAAGAGCTCATTTGTTCCTATGTCTCCTGTAACACAGAGAGCATATGTCCTGGGGAGTTTTTCTCTATTATCCACTCTTGTCACAGCCCGTGGCACATGTCCTTGTCATGTGTGTGCACTGCACATCTGCCAGTACTCTGAGTTCCTGGAACATTAGGAACAATTAATCCATACTGTGCACTTCTGTCATGCTCAGGGCATTAGTCCTGGGTGGGAATTCACCTGCACCATGTTCTTCTGTCATCTTTGGGAATGTTTGTCTTGGGACTTCATCTGTGCTCCCTTCTCCATAACACTGGAAGCACCTTGTCCTAGGAACTCTTCTATACGGTGTGCTGTCATCTTGTTTGGAGCATTTGTTCATGGAGTTCATCGGTACTATGTGAATCCACTACTCTTCTACTTTTTAAGTGTACAACCTCAGAATTCATCCATACCATGCACACACCCCTCACTCTAGAGGTGCATCTGTTCAAATTCAGCTATGTGGGCACCCATCCTCTTAGCAGTGTGCACCATAGGAATTCAGCCCTCCTGTGTGCCCATACCCATCATTCTAGAGATATGCACGGTTAGCCATTTAGCCCTCATCCTAGGAACATGTGTCCCAGGAGCTGACTTCTGAACGGTGATTTCAGACTTTCCATTTTATCACGGCTTAGATTGTTAAATGGCTACACCAGCATCATAGTGTAGGCTGGGCCATCCTGCCCTTGGCAAACATCAATGACTGCAGTGAATAACATTATCTCACTGTGGTAATTGCTTGCTAAGGTGTGGCATTGCTATAACCCTGGTCTCCAGAGGGGTCATGTCCTGTTTTGTTGGGGAAGTATTTAGGCTCCTGTCACCTCTATTAAAGCCTTTTAATTAAATATTAATTGCTTTCTTTCTGTTACCTTGCAGGCTATGATTACAGAACCAGTCTTGCCCTTCCAGACCACCAGGCTGCATTCTGCTATGTCATCATCTGGCAAATACTGCTAATTCCTTGTTTAAGTGGAAGCCCTCACTTTCCCTGGGGAATGTGTTCTCTTCCTACCAGAGCTGCCTGTCCATAAGATAGTTAGTGTGGGGCAACCACACCAGGCTTTGCAAGTGTGAGTCCCAGGGTGCTCCGGGGGATTAAAGGCCACCTTTCTGTTCTCCATGAAGTGACAGAAGGATTCCATATGTGCAGACCTGCATGTTGGAGGTCACCCTTCAGGACCCCTATGTGACAAGTATATTTTAGGTCTCATAAAGTCAGATCATGACATGAGGCTGCAACATCATTGCATAACTCAAATGTGACATTGTTATTTCACCCTGAAGTATAAATGCAGAACAGTGGCAGCAGCACCCTGAGCGCAATGGCACGTGGGGTGTGTGGGTGGAAGGGAAGTAGAGGAAACGCAGGAACGTTCTGGAGTGCCTTCCCTCATTGCTTTAAGAGAAAAAGGGAAGGCAGGGAGCCCAGCTGAGTCAGCTGCAGAAGTGCTGTGTCATCTTTCCTGAACACTCAGCCTCTTAACTACATAGTCCTGTATTTTGTTTCAGCTACACGAGACTAACACAGCTACATTTCTATCACCCTCTTAACTCCAAATGTCTGACAGAGGTGAAAAAATGTGTAGAGACACAAATCCTGCTCGCCATCTTCTATATCACAGTACTGGTGTGGTCCCCAGTCAGTGGCATGAGTCCAGGCCAGAGATCTGGGGTGAGAGGCTCATATCACAGTGCTTTCAGCAGGGTCCTGATCCCATTTTTCACCATACAGGCCGTCCTCGCTATACGTCCAAGATACATTCAGAAAAACGTGGAATTATAGCAAACTTAAAGCAGGGATTTTTTTCCCCCATTACTGACTTCCATTTACTCAAATTGTGTGCGTTTTGTTTTGTTTTTTGTGTGACTTAAGAGCAGGGAATGGGAGGACTTATAATGCATCAGTCCCTACAAGCATCAACGACTTTAGTGCAGAACGGATGTATACCGGGACGACTTGTAGCAGAGACGCCCTGTACCCTGTTTTCTGGTTGAAGGCAAGCACTCTTTTGCCAAAATTAAAGCCAATGGATGCATTTTCCTCACCCAGCCTCACACTAGCAGGCTGAGCTTCTCACCCATCAAAATAAAGCCTAAAGAAAACTCCAACATGGCCCTATGTGTTCCTAATTATTCACCAGTTATGACAACAGAAAGGCAAGTGCCCATCAATTACTGTCAGGAAATCAGTCTCTAGACAGTCCAGTTGCTCTTTGCCTCTAGTCCCAGATTAGATAAACTATTTATGCTGCAAGGTCTCTGCAGACCTTCACCAGAATTTCCCAGGTATATTTCACCATCCATCACGTCCAGGGATGTGTACAATATCCAACAGGCACAAAGCTCCTTTGGTCCCAAGGCCATGCCAGAGAGAGTGTGCAAACTCCTCTGGCCCCTGGGCCAGCCACATCAGGGGAACAAAACGTGCCCCCCCAAAAGCAGATATATTTTTATTTCTGCATACACCCTTAGTCGGCTCCTTGGCATGTACCTGCTTTGTGCGCTGTAATACTGTGTGGGAACATAGTACACCTTGCCGTTGAATCTCCCAGCCATCATTTCTGTTCACCCCCTCCTTAAAGTGTGAGCTCCTTGTTATCTGAAAGACTATACAGATACAGACAGACTGTGAGGGCTTGTCTACACAGGGAGTTATTCTGAATAGCTCTTCCTGATCAACTCCCAACGTGGACACTCATATTCTGGAATAAGAGTAACTTATTCTGAATGTGTTAATTCACTTCCAAAAATGGATTAAACTGATCAGAAAAATTTCACTCTGCAGGGAAGTCAATCAGGGCTAGACGCTCCACTTTAAATTCACACCCTGCTTTAATCTGAATTAATTTCCCAGTTTAACCCCCCTTAAACTTTAGTGAATCCTCCCAAATTCCTACAGTGGTGCTTCTTGGTTCTCCCTACTGGGCAGAAAAAGGGTTAATGAGCCTAGGCAAGCTGCCCAGCATTCTGTAAGGGGAAATCTTTCAACATCCTGTTGTTGGGCCTCATTGTCAAGATTGGTCAGGAGACTTGTCCCTCCCAGGGGGAAATAGGCGGAGGGGAGGGGGAGCCCACTGAGGAAAGTGTGTGTGTTGCAACATTTTCACCAGGGTCAGCTGTTTGACTGCTCACATGATCAGAGCAAAGTATAAAGCAGGATGCAGGAGAAGGGCTGCTTAACTCCGAGGCTTCTCAGCGCCCTGACAGAAGAGGGAAGGAGAGAGGAAGACAACAGAGGAGCACAAAAAAGAAGGAAGGAAAGACAAGAGAAATGGAAGATTCCAAGGCACGCGGGTCTGAAAGGTGAGAGCAGGGCTAGAATTCAAGGGAAATTACCATAGAAAAGAATGGCATTTCTCCCCTCTTGCTCCTTGGGTTGGGAATCCTCTTGCTTCTCTTCACCTCTACTGGGAATGGGAGAATCCTTTCCCCTGCCTCCTCCTTTCTGCTGAAGACGGGTATGACAATATTTTCCCCCCACTCCAGGAAGTATTTGGGATGCTGATGCTCCTTCTCTTTCCCACTTGCCCCTCACCCTCGGGAGATGTTTTTTCTTCCCTCCCCACTGTTGGGAAAGAGCTTTTATTTTGGAGGGGGTGGTGAGATGCTGCTTCCAAGGGGGAAAGTAACTTAAATTTCTCACAACCTTCCTCCCCCTTTGGGGGTAGCTGGGGTTGCAATAGGACAGTATCTATGAGAAATTTAAGTGTGGGATGAAGTACCTGGGGCTCAGGGGATTAGGAGAGGGGAGTTCAGGACTAGGGAAATGAATGTGAGGAGCTCATGACGGGAGTTAGGGATGTGCAGGAATCAGGGCAGGGGGCTCAGGGTAGGAGGTTGTGGGGTATGGGAGGAACTTGAGGGAGCTGTCTGGCTGCAAGATCTTTGGGGAGCTTGTGGGGAGGCTACCCACCCATGCTATGATGGAGTAGCCCAGGTGCCGGCAGCATCCAGAACCTCGCTCCTCTTAGCCAGGCAGTCTCTTACTAGTGTGCTGCACCGGGGTCCGGCTTAATTTCTCCTTTGCTTCTGACACTGATGGCTTTTCCCTCTGCTTTCCCAGCATGCCTGGAGACCTGTCAGAAGCCCTGAAGGAAGCCACCAAAGAGGTGCATGAGCAAGCAGAGAGCACAGAGTTCATGAAGAATTTTCAGAAGGGGCAGGTGTCCCTCCGGGAGTTTAAGGTATCCCTGCAGTGCTGTTGGGGTGGGTGGGGACAACTGAATTCTAGGTAATGTCTTGTGTCTAATTCAGAACAGCCAAGCCAGAGCTCTTAAATGGGAAATCTTTGGGTCATGACAACGTGGTGTCATTGTGTCACTCACCACGCCAATATCCAGCCCCGAGTAACTTCAGGGCTCTTTCAATGTCTTGCCAACTCCTCTTGCAAAATGTGGCATGGAACTGTGCATTTCTGGGTGGATAGTGACACTGAGCTGTGGTGTGCCTGGCTTTGCAGAGGCTGCATGAAAGGGCTGAGAAAATGGGTTGACCAGGAAAGGTTAAAGCAATTAAATGCCTAGGTGTCTTATGGCCAAATGATTGCTGAAGCTATAATGGTGTACCCGTATTTGAAGGAGGGGGAAGAATTATTTAGAATGATATATATGGACATACCTGGAAATAATGGTGGGAGAGTCAGACCAGGAAAATCCATGGACATGGATATTAGAAATCTTGTTCTAAAAATGAAATCTGCCAGGCTGAGGAATCCTGAAGGTTCCTTGTCATTTCCTCTGTAATATTAGAATTGTAACTTGGTTTTGCAATGGATGTGGCTATATGGTTCATGGATTTGAGCAAATAGCGTCTCTCTCAGTTGTGCCAGAGCAAATCATTGCCCCAGTTGAATGAGTAAATAAATGCTAATATCTTTGTAGCGCCCTTTTTGCTCAGATGTACATTGCACAGTATCTAGGTGTAACCCTGAAGATATAATAGGGTTCCTAACAGCTGAATCACATAATAAACAAAACCAGAAGGAAAAACAAGCCAAGTGAGCTATACGTTCCTTAGAGCCCTCAGCTCACATGGATTGTCCAGCAAATAGGAACATGACATTCAGAGCCGGTCTTAGGGGCTGGCGAGCCGGGCGCTTGCCCGGGGCCATCATTTTCAAGGGACCACCGAGAGAGCTGGTCTTAGGGGTGGGCCATGACCGCATATTGGCCTGACCTACTGAATCCTCCCCCCGGGTTTCTCTGTTTTTTCCCCCCCACCCCCTTGTTTTTTTTTTTTTTTTTTTTTTTTTTTGGTGCTTGACAAATTTTTGCCCAGAGCCGCCAATTGGCTAGGACCAGCCCTGATAACATTAGCTCTGCAATGAAGATCCAGATGAGTTTCTGGGAGGATAGTGATCTTTTGTCAGGGAGAGTCAGAAGTGACTAGGATTCCAAAAGGTGATGCAAACTGTCTGAAATTTCCAAAATCAGCTGGCAGATTTAGCTACACAACTTCCACTAAAGCCTGTAGTTAACTAGAATAGTTGATATTTTCCAAGCTAAGTTTTCTTAATTTATGCAGTTTTCCTCTAGTTTGTTACCACACTACTCTATTACCAGACCTTTCCAGGAATCTAGCTAATAGGGTCAGTGGTTAGAATCTTTTTATTTTTGTTGCTACCTTCCTTATAACATGCAGATCTTTTCTGAAATATGACTACGTAGAAATAGCACTCTGTATATTCAGAGTACTGTCTGATTGAAGTGGCTAATGTAGGAATGATTGCTTTTTATTGCAGTTAGCCCTGTAAAAACAATGCAGATCAGAGGGAGTGAATTGGTTTCTTTTCTGTCGTATTTTTAATCATCAGCAGAATTTTTAATCAAGCCTGAGCTATCTGTATCAAATAGCCATCCGATTCTGCCCTGAGTTACCCCTGAGTTACCCTTGATTGTAAAAACACGTGTACAATCCCACTGTCAGTGAAGGCAACATTTGACCAACAGAATCTTCTGGTGATGATGCACAAGAAGGAAAGACCCCATTTTAACAGCCAAACCCCAGTTTGAATGGTTGGAAGTTAGAAAAAGCATCTTGTAAGAGGAGAAAATGAGATATGGCAATAGAGACACAGCCAACACACAACCTCACAATGCTCTTTTCACCAAGTCCCTTTTCTGAGGTGAACTGTTCTTGCTGTCCCTCTCCTGTGACTGCAGTGTCCTTGGCTGCTAAAGTGGGTGTTTTTGGAGGAATACCAGCTAGGAATACTAGTCGTCCCCTGCTGGCCCCATGCTCCCTGCAGTGCTTTTGCCTTTGAAGTGTAGCAACAGCCCTACACTTCAAAGGCAGAGTCACCCTTCTGGACTAATGGAATAGTTAATGCAAATTGAATCGACTATTCGATAAGCCAATTAATCTAAATTTAACATCCCTAATACTAGCTGACTATCTCTGAAAAGACATTCCTGCCTAGACTCCTTGGCTGTGTCTAAACTACATGGGTCCATCGATGGAGCCATGTAGATTAGGCTGATCGGCAAAGGGAAATGAAGCCGCGATTTAAATAATCGCGGCTTCATTTAAATTTACATGGCTCCGTGCGCTAGTCTGGACGCTCCCGCGCCGACCTGAAAGCCCTTTATCGACCTCCCCGTTATGCCTCGTAGGATGAGGTTTACTGGGGAGGTCGATAAAGGGCTTTCATGTCGGCAGGGGAGCGTCCAGACTAGCGCACTGAGCCAACAAACAGCTGATCAGCGCGGCAGCCATGTAAATTTAAATGAAGCCGCAATTATTTAAATCGCGGCTTCATTTCCCTTTGCCAAACAAACAAATCTACATGGCTCTGTTGACGGAGCCATGTAGTTTAGACATATCCCTTGAGACAACGCACGTGAAAGTGGCCACCCTACTTATTGAATGAAGAGACAGGGGCTGCAATTCCAATATCCGTGGTGTCTGAGCAGAGGTCTGCCCATTGAGTGAATAGATCATAAAGTAAAAAGGTTGTCACAGTATGTCAAGGGATAGGACCTCCAGTTTCTGGAGACAATCAGAACTGAACAGTGCATTGGAGAATGTACCTTTGGGAATCATCCCTGCATGTGGGAAGAGAGGAAGAAGGGAAGGGGTCTGTGTGCTGAAGAATAGCTGAGAAGTGACCTAATATGTTTCTTCAGCCTCTAATTTCCATGATCCCAAGGACCCTGCCTTAGTAAAGAAGGGACTATGGGATGACATGGTACAATAACCAGTGACACATACACAGTGTTTATATGCAGATATGTTGTATTGACAAGAAGTGCACCTGAAGCTGGGGGGAGAGAGACCCTGTCGCTGATTTATTCCTTCCCTTTTACCACAGATGGTTATGGCTTCTCTCTACTACATCTATTCTGCTCTGGAGGAGGAGATTGAGCGTAACAAGGATCACCCAGCCTTTAGTGCCGTTTACTTCCCATCAGAACTGCACCGTAATGCTGCCCTGCAGCAAGACTTAGAGTATTTCTATGGCCCATCGTGGAGGGAAGACATCTCATGTCCTGAGGCCACTCAAAAATATGTGGATAGGCTCCACTACGTGGGCCAACATGAACCAGAACTCCTGGTGGCCCATGCCTATACTCGGTACCTGGGAGACCTGTCTGGTGGGCAGGTGTTAAAGAAGATTGCCCAGAAAGTTCTCCACCTGCCCAGTACTGGAGAAGGGCTGGAGTTCTTCACCTTTGAAGGGGTGTCCAGTGCCACAAAGTTCAAGCAACTGTACCGCTCCCGGATGAACTCCATCGAGATGGATCCAACCATGAAGAAGAGAGTCTTGGAGGAAGCCAAGCGGGCATTCTTGCTGAATATACAGGTACGTAGTCTGCATTTCCCCCCCTCCCCCCGGCCTCTCCCACTTAAGGTACAGCTGCTATCTGAGCATAGGCCAGGTAGCATTTGTACTGAATAGCTGAAGGGAAGCTGTGAGTTGAAAGGAGCCAGTATTGAACTTCTCTTATGTGACAGCTGCTTTTATGAGCCTCCCAAGAGACTCGATACTAGAATGCCCTTTTTTCCCCACAGGGCAACAGATCCTCTCCAGGATTTGATTGCAGGCTCTTTGTTGCTCTTGTTCGAACATGGGCATTTATTGGGGAGAGGGGAGGGGACAGGAATTAGAGCCCACCACTCCAACCCTAATATTTCCATGTATCTTCTCCCTCCCTTACCACTCTTTTCCATACTAATGCACACACCCAGATTTCCCTCTGATCTGAAGGCTGAACAATGGGGCTCAACTTCCTATGGAATTGCCCTGGGAAAGCATTTCACCCACTTTATACTATTAAACAAGCAAGGTGTTTACAAGATACCCTTAGGCAGTCTCCTTTCTGGAGAAGGAAAGACACAAAGGATCAGTGGTTGGATACGTCCTCTAGTTCCCAAAATGTTTTGTGCTGTAAGAAGGGGCTCATGGAGGAGAGAAGACCACATTTCCAAGTAATGAGGGAACTGTATGTTTTTTGCTGTCAAGGTGTTTGAGGAGCTGCAGAAACTGGTATCCCAGCCACATGAGAACGGTCACCCTGCTGCACAACAGAAGCCAGAGCTCCGCACAAGAGGCACCAGCAGAACACATGAGCATGGTAAGAACCTTCCTAAAGCCAGTTTTCAGAGTTTTGTCCTTCTCCCTCCCTGCCCTCTCCCTTGCTGAGTGGTGAGGAGGCTGCTCCGGCTCTCCTGGGGCTTCTCTATTTACACTCCCCTAGTGTTGGCTAGTGTGGCAGCTATGTGTGTGAGGAAACTACTACCGAGAGCCATAAAAGGAGGCCAAAACATGTCGGGGCTTGTGAGCTCTGCAGAAATAATAAAAATGTACCATTGTTATTCAGTGCTTTTCACCAGTAGATCTCAAGGTGCTTTACAAAGGAGGGCAGTACCAATATCTTCATTTTGCAGATGGGAAAACTGACAGTTAAGAAGGTTAACAATTAATGGGCCCGAGTCTCCTCTCCTCACTGGTTTTACAATGATATAACTCCATGGCTTCACTGGAGAGACACCTGTGTAAGCAACAGGAGAATTAGGCCCAACTGAGTGCATCCAGGACTAAAGGCTGATGGTTTGGCCCCAGTGCAGCACAGTAATGATCAGTGCCACAGTCCTGACTGAGGAAGCTCTTGCATTATAAGCCTGTTGACATGAAGACCTAGCCAAAGATCCGTCTTGTGGATTGAAACGTTTCGTGCTTGTGGTCAGTGAATATTTCTGGAAAGCAAGAGAAAATTCTTTCTTCTCCTGAGTGTTGGGCAAATGCTTTTATGTGGTGTCTGCTGCATTTCCTTGCTATGAAATATAGCACAGTCAGAACTACTCATTCCTGGGCTTGAGATCTTGTGGCTGCAGTATCCCGGGGCAGCTATTTTTCAAATGCTCAGCATTCTAGTCTAACTTTAGAACGACATGGCTCCATCTACTGACAAAATGCTGCCATTGTAGGAATGACACGGGAAGGTTCAAAGGTATTGCAAACCATGCCGTTATTGCAGGGTCAGAGTAATTATTCCATAGCAAAGGTTGCTTCCAGATTTCTACTGGAGAAAGTGACTTATCTGAGAATGTGTAGTTAAGATAAAGTTCTCCTTGGAACCTAAGATTTTGAAACAAGCAAGCAGCACTTTCATAGGTATTCAGTTGGGTTAGCTTCATTTCAGCATGAGAAATGTTATTCTCAACTTCACCCTTGTAGGTCTCTACACGTTCAAGCATGGGATAATTTTCACAGAAATGGCATGAGAAATTTTAATGCATCTTCCCACCCTAAAGTTTTTTTTTTGTAATGTTTCAAATGGTTACCTGCACTCTGCAACTGCTAGAAGTTGTTGAAGGAGCTTATTGGGGACTATTGAATGAGTGTGTGAGGTTCAGAGAGGCCAGGGATACAATGAGATATCCAGGAAGATACAATGAGATATCCAGGAAGAGAGGGAGACGCCCATTATTCTTGTGCACGCTCTTTTGGCAGCTGGCAGCGCTGCTAAGATCTGATAAAGGAGCCCTGCTTCAGCAGACTTTATATACTGCTCTCACACAGATCTAAGAAGGAATAGAGTGGACTGGGGCAAGGTATAGTGGGAGCGAGGACTGATTTCTGAGGCAGAACTCATATTGGGACATGAAGTAGGGCTGGAGCCAGGGAATGAAGGCTAGCTGGGGAAAACAAGGCTGGAGACTATCTAAAAGGTTTGGCTTTGTTCTGGAAGCAAGGCCAGGGAGGAGATGAAATAATATTTTAATGTTTCCCAGGAAAATCTTTTCACATCTCTTCAAGAAAGCTTTAACCAACCCTTAGGCTTTCTCCACACAGTGCATTAAGCTGTTCCTATGAAACAGCAGGAGCCTGGCGTTGTACCAAATTTGAGACTTTACAAAAAGCAAAAGGAACCAAAATGCATTAAGTTACAGCAATGGCAAGCTACCCTCCACATCTAGCATGGAGAAAAAAGATTATAGAGTACACCTGCAGGGCAGTGAGGGTTATTATACCACACACCTGGGAGGGACGTGAGATTTTAAACCACAAACCCAGCCTTCTGAACTAGCTGAAGGCCCTTGACCACTGACCTTGTGTCTCACTAGCCACCCACTTGGGGTGTACATTTGGTGTAACCATCCACCATTATCCTGTGCTATTGCTCACTTTGGCTTCAGTTCATGTGCCAGGGGCAGTGCACCTTTGGAAATGGATATAAAACTAACCTAGAAGCAAACCCTTCCTAGCCTGATTCCTGCTCTTACATATTTGATTTCTGTTGATTTTTAGGGCCAGTTCCTGTGAAAGAAGGTGAAAAAACATCACTGACGCACACTGGTATGCTGCCTAGCACTCCACTGGTACGGTGGATTCTTGCCTTCAGCTTCCTCGTGACAACGGTTGCTGTGGGCTTGTTTGCCATGTGAAGAAAAAGGACTTTAGGCTTTGCCCTCCTGCCTCTCCTCCTCAACCTAACACACCTTCCCCGTGTGATATGAGCAATACCACCCAACCAGCCCTCTTCCTGGACATTCTGATCTTGGCTGCGCCACTAACACTTTGCTAGTGGATTAAGAGGACTCCGAAGGCTCATGCAAATTCTCTCCAACCTGTGCTGAAAGCATTTCTGAACCCACAGACTGAACTTTGCCAAAAAGCTGAGGCAAAAAAAAAAAAAAATCCTGAAAGGCAAGGCTGGCCCCTGGCCTTGCTTCAGACAGTTCCTGCAAAGAGCCCCAGATATAAAATATAGGTTTGGTAGCTTCCCTGCTGCCTGGGGGAAAAAGCCTTACTGGTGCTTTGTTCTGTCAGTGTTTTGTGCAGCTGCCTGGTACTGCAAAGATTTCTTCTGTGGAGTTCTCAGGCTCCCCTCGGATTACAGACTTTTTTATATGACACTATTAGCCCCTTATAGCCTATTTTTCCAATCATGACTCAGGTCAATTTTGTTTTTAGATAGCAGAATGCAGTTGTTGAACAGTGTTGTCCTTGTGTCCTGTCTGTACAATTTATACATTAACAATAAACTTCAATGTAAGGTGACTCTGCTGTGTTTCCTGGGATTAGTGCCTGTCTGATGTGGGGGAGGAAGCCTTTTGCTGATTCTCTTATGCTTTGGGAGGGGCTTGCTGCATGCTCATAAAATTGACATGAGGCACAGAATGGAGGGTAAGCAGATCTGGGCTCTGTTCCCAGCTCTGATGCCAATTCTTTGTGTGACTGCAGGTTAAGAGACTTTCTATGGTAACTACACTTCCCTATCTGCATAACACACTCTGAGATCTAAGGATGAAAAGCTCTATGTAAGAGCAGGGTACTGGTAATTATAAAATGTCTCTGACATTAAAGGAAACAGCTGGTGAGTCAAAACCTCTCCACATTTCCTGGGCCTGAGCCTCAGCTGGTGTGAAATGATGCCGCTTGGTTGACTTCAGTGTAGCTGTGCTGACCTACACCACTCATGAGGCCCTGGCCCATCACAAATCCATTCATACTGCCTGGTTGAGAATTTCACTGTGGTTTCAGGAAAAAGAGGTATATTTAAAAACCAAGAAGTTAGTCCTGGTGATAACAACAGACTGACTTTTAATTATACAGAGTAGACCAAGCCTGGGCAAAATACAGCTCAGTCTGGATCTGGCCCACCAAGCCACCAGATCTGGCCCTCTGAGGCAGTGGGGAGCCCCAGGCAAGCTCCCCTGCTTTCCCTGCACTGTGCAGAAATGTGGCTGCCAGGCTTCCTTTCTGTTTCAAAACCTGAAGGGAAGGAGGAAGCTTCAGGAGCCACCCCACTCCCAGCACAATCCCAATAGCTAGTTTGGGCTAATAGCTGGTGAGAAACCGGCCAATGGCAGCTGCTTGTTTGAATAACAAGCAGCCAAGAACCATGCCCCCTCCACTCGTCTCAGTTATTCACTGAAGCACATGGCCAGGCAGGATGGCTGGCTGCGAAACGTTTTAGCTCTGTAAGCCTTAGCTAGGCAGGCTGGGTTGGCTGCTGGATGGTAAGTCTCTTGGCCACAACCTGCCTCTGGCACCCCAGCACCTCGCTCCCCCCTCCCCCCCCCACACACACCACATACCCAAACCCTCTGTCCTCCTCTTGCAGCCATACCCACTCCCAGATCTAGCACCCCAATCACCTGCTCTAGATCACAACCCCTTTTACCCATGTCATATCCCAAACTCCTGTATCTCAGTTCCCTACCCTAGATCACAACTGCCTCCTTCACCCAAACTCCTTCCTAGACTCCATTTTCCCTCCTGCACCCCAGTTCCTTACCCCAAGCTCCCCTCTGCACCCACCTTCCATCCCAGACCCCACATCTGCTCCACTAATATCATCAAAGAGTACGGCCCTCAACCGCTTTCCAAAATCTTGGAGTGGCCTCCTGTCAAAAATTATTGCCCAACCCTAGAGCAGACCAAAAAAAGAGTAACAATTATGCAAAGAGTTCTCTATCCACCTCCCCTTTCACTGGATGGAATTTGGATGCCTGGCTAGCAGCTATTGTAGTTGCAGGTTGTAGTTGTCTAATATAATCAAGTTGACTAAGTTCTGGGAGATATTAGAGAAAATAAACTCTTTGGCTACGTCTAGACTGGCATGATTTTCCGGAAATGCTTTTAACGGAAAAGTTTTCCGTTAAAAGCATTTTCGGAAAAGAGCGTCGATTGGCGCGGAGTTCGCGTTATAACGATGCGCTTTAGCGGAAAAGCGTTCATGCCAATTTAGACGCGCTTTTCCGCAAAAAAGCCCCGATCGCCTTTTTCGCGATCGGGGCTTTTTTGCAGAAAACAAATCTCAGCTGTCTACATTGGTGCTTTTGTGCAAAAGTTTTGCGCAAAAGGACTTTTGCCAGAACGGGAGCAGCATAGTATTTCCGTAAGAACGCTGACAATCTTACATGAGATTGTCAGTACTTTTGCGGAAATTCAAGCGGCCAGTGTAGACAGCTGGCAAGTTTTTCCGGAAAAGTGGCTGATTTTCCGGAAAACTGGCCAGTCTAGACACAGCCTTTATGTACCTTGGATGTTGATCTTCAGGGCATATTATGAAGTCAATCTCTATAGCCTGAGTTCTGAGGGAAGAGAGTCACAATAATGAGGACTGATGTTTGGGTATTGGTTGGATTTGATTTATTGCAGCTGGTTATTTTTTTGTCTTAGTGGCATGGAGTGGAGGTGGTCTTTTTGTATGACTATTTCTGGGTTTTCTTATTTTATTTTTTGGCAAAGAGGTAGGGCTCTGGATGGGCACTTTTAAAATATGTTCTAATTTGAAATACATAGAAGTTCATAGAAATACTTAATTATTTATGCAGTGTGTATGTGTGGGAGGATATTATGAGAGCTCTTCTTTCTTTTAAAAAGTGAACTAAGTTCTGGTAAAAGGCCCTATTCCAATAGTTAGATCTGGTAAAAGCTACATTTGATAAAAGGCCTCGGTTTGACAGCCTCACTGTAAATCAACAGAAGAGATTACAGCAAAGACTGAGGATCTACCTTATATTTACCTTATAGTTACAAACAAAACCTACTGCACTGGAAAGAGTACTAGGACAGTCAATACAGACAATGACTAAATAGTACAGCAAGTGCCTAACAACAAAGCAAATACAATTCGGCTACGTCTACACTGGCATGTTTTTCCAAAAATACTTTTAACGGAAAAGTTTTCCGTTAAAAGCATTTTCGGAAAAGCACGTCTAGATTGGCAGGATGCTTTTCCGCAAAAGCACTTTTTGCGGAAAAGCGTCCGTGACCAATCTAGACGCGGTTTTCCGCAAAAAAGCCCCGATCACCATTTTCGCGATCGGGGCTTTTTTGCAGAAAACAGTACTGTGTTGTCTACACTGGCCCATTTGCACAAAAGTCTTTCGGAAAAAGACTTTTGCCCGAATGGGAGCAGCATAGTATTTCCGGAAAAGCACTGACGATCTTACATGAGATCGTCAGTGCTTTTCTGGAAATTCAAGCGGCCAGTGTAGACAGCTAGCAAGTTTTTCCGCAAAAGCAGATGATTTTGCAGAAAAACTTGCCAGTCTAGACACAGCCTTCATGCGTATTAAAAAAAATCCACAGGAAAGCTAACTGAAGCTGGTCTTCTCCCCTCAATGTATTATTATTCAAGTTAGAAGAATTCATGCACACTGTACTGTTTAGCAAATGGTCTGGTAGCACTTTATAGACTAACAAAACATGTAGATGGTATCATGAGCTTGCGTCAGGTTTTCTTAGTGTATAAAGTGCTACCAGACCATTTGCTTGCTGGTTTTTTTTCCCGTAACAGACTAACTCAACAGACTAACTCAGACACCCCCTGAAGTTCCTGTACTATTGAGGGTTGCCAATTTTCCCTGAATGTATTCCTGGACGTTTCATCACATATGATCCTTAATTAAAGATTAATCTTTAATTCCTGGAGACTCCTTAGTCTGGCAATCCTAGTACTATTCTCTACACCAGAGGTGAAAGTAAGCTGGCGCACCCTGGTGTGCAGCTCTGGCAAGAGCTGGCAAAAGCCAGCAGGGAGCTATTTCAAGAGCAGGCAGGAACCCAGGTTGCAATAGGACAGTACCTGTAATACACTTTTAATTACTTTCACCGCTGCTTTACCTGAGTGTTTGTAAACTTGTAATATAACCACATGCTTTTCCACACCAGTCTTCCTGGAAGTACAGGTTGGACCTCCCTGGTCTGGCACCCTCGAGACCTCACCCATCTGGGACAAGGGAGTTTTGCTGGACACCAGGGAGGACGGTGCAAGGCTCCCTACTGGGCTTCTCTCCCCAGTCTCCCACCCTACAAGCTGCAGCAGCCTTACCACCCCGCGGAGCTCCCGGCAGCCCGGCTAGCTGCGGGCTCTGCCGCCCCATGAGCTCCAGCCCTCCCCCAACCTGCCCGCTGAGGACGCTGCTGCTCCATGCTCGGGATCCACTGCCCTGCGGGCCCTGCCACGCGGCTCCACGCCCAGCTGCTGGCAGCCTCTGCCGCCGGGGCGCGCTACTCGCTCCCGCAGCACGGCTGCTGCTGGAGCAGAGTCCCAGCCGCCCGGGTGCAAGCGGGACCTCCGCTCCCTGCAGCTCCGCAAGGGAGTCAGCTGCCCGGGGCCCAGCAGAGCGCGCCAGGGGGAGGTGACGCTGCTCTGGGGCCGGGACTCGCTTTTCCTTTTGGAACTGCCCGCAGGACAGAAGCACGTCACGGGCCCGGGCCGGGTTACAGGCGCGCGGGGGGGGCGGGATGCACCGGAGGAGGGTTCTCGAGGGGGCAGCCTACGGGGACCAGGCACGTGGGGCGGCTCGTTGGTGCGTCCAGCCAGGGGCGGCGGCAGCTCTAGACCCAGCAGCGCTGCCAGCCTAGGCCGCTCGGGCGCTGGCGGAGCCGCCCCAGAGCGCTGGGAACCGGGGACGGGGGAGGGGGGGGCGCGGCCGCCATTTTATCCCCCTCCCATTTGTCACGTCCCTCGGGTCGGGTTTTCGCGCCAAACAGCGCTTGGCCACACTGGGAGGCGGGGAGCGGGGCGGGGCTTCGGCGCCTCCTCCAATCCTCTTCCGTCTCCATGGCGACTCGCCGCTCGCTTCCCGTTCCGACAGGCCAGGAGGGAAGGTCGCGGAGCCAATCCCCGGCGTCAGGTTTCAGGCTGGCCAATAGGGAGGCGCGCTTCCGATGACTTCAGTACGTTTGTAGTCTCTTTCTCCCCCCTTCTCCCCCCCCCCGCGGCCAAGTTTTGCCGCGAAAACCGGCTGGTCCGCGAGTGCCTGGCGCGGGGCCGATTCGAGGGGAGCGGGAGCGGCGGGTCGCCCCGGGGCCTGTGGCCAAGGCGGGTCGGATGGGGGGGTCGTAGCCAGGGGGTCAGGTCGGGGCTGGGGGGCCGGATGGGGGGGTCGCCCCACCCGGGCTGTTGGGTGGGACCCCCTGGGGGTCGGGGGGCTCGGGTGCCGTTGGGGCTGAAGGGGGTCGGATGGGGGGTCCCCCCGGGCTGGGCGCAGAGGAGCGGCTGGGGCTGTTGCAGGGCGCGTGGGAGGGGAGCGCTCTCTGGGGAGCTGGACTGATCGTTTCCCTCTTTCTGCAGGTTGCCCAGGGCGGCGGAGCCAATTTTCACCATGTCCGGCTTTGACGATCCCGGCATTTACTACAGCGACAGCTTTGGGGGTGACCCGGCGGCAGATGAGGGCCAGGTCCGGAAATCCCAGCTGCAGAGGCGGTTCAAGGAGTTCCTGAGGCAGTACCGGGTCGGCACAGACCGGTCTGGCTTCACCTTCAAATACAGGTGCTGCTGAGGCAGAGAAGGAGCCCTTCTCACCAACTCTGTGTTTAGCCATCTGCCTTCTCCTTTCCTTTTGAAGGAACAGCTGTTTGCTTTCCTTGTAGCTGTGCACAGGCTCTCACAGAGCACTTTCAACTACAGATGCCAAACAACTTTTCACAGGATGGTCAGTGTCATCATCACTGTTTGGTCTGTTGGGGAAACTGAGTCCTTGAGTGGCGCAGTGATTTCCCCAGGATCACAGATCAGGGAATGAAAACTGGTTGTCTGACTCCCTGTCCTGTGCCCCATTCACAGTACTAAGCTGTCTTCCATGGGCCCACACTGCAAAGTATGGCTCTAGCCCTGAATTTCAAGTTCCGAGTTTGATGTTTCAGAATGTTTAGATCCAGGGTTTGGTTTGAGTTTCTCTTTAATGTAAGGATGTAACAGTTTTTCATCCAATGTCTTCTGAAATCTGTGAAGATCCTTCTGTGGACTAAATATTTTTCTACTTCCTGTGTATATTTTTGAACTGTAAGGTTTGTGATTCTTTTCTTTTATAAAGCATTGAATAAGTACTTAATTATCTGCAGAATGCATGGAAATAAAAATGAGCGCAGATCACCCAGAGACTGAGAAATAGCCAACCTTTCATCTTTTATTTCCCTGAATTCTGATTTTTAAAGTGAATGTTAATAACTGTTATTATATCATGCATTTTTAAAATTCAAACTTTGGGTGTGATAGACCTGATTACTTATGCTTAGAAGTATGTAAACTGTCTTTGTAACTCTGATAGCACAATGACACTAAGCATATTCGGACTAGAACTGGGCAGTTTTAGAAAGCGGATTTGGATGCCCTGTGAAAAATCTGTCCAGCAGCCTCCTTACAAAACTTATCTACTCTGCTTCCAACTTAATCAAGTCACTTCAAACAATTTATAGGATCCCCTTTATGCTGATTCACTGCCCTGGTCCTGCTGATTTACTTGCATTTGTTAAGAATTGCACTGTGCTTTCTGCTCTTCAAGTCTGAACTCCTTGTTGCCTCACAGGGATGAGCTCAAACGGCATTACAACCTTGGCCAGTACTGGCTTGAGGTGGAGATGGAGGACCTGGCCAGCTTTGATGAGGACCTGGCAGATTACCTGTATAAGCAGCCTGCAGAGCACCTGCAGTTGGTAAGAATGGGGAATACCATGGGAAGAAGGACATGGAGAACTACTGTAAGAGTAGCCTTAGAACTGGCAAGTTGCCAGCTAATCATGGGCAGTCAGCTGACACCAGTAGCCCCGATAATTCTTTGTGAGAGTGATAACCTGAGCTGTGATGTTCCCTCTCTCTCCCCAGCTAGAGGAAGCGGCAAAGGAAGTGGCAGATGAGGTCACCCGTCCTCGCCCAGCAGGAGAGGAGACACTTCAAGATGTCCAAGTCATGTTGAGATCAGATGCCAATCCGGCCAATATCCGTAGTCTGAAGGTGAGCTGAATCCACCCATGCTATGGAGCAGTGGGGGCAGTAGTTGTCCTCTGGTGAATTTGATTGTGGTGAGAGCTGTTAGAACAGTGGCGGCCAACTGCAGCCTGAGGGCCACACACGGTCCATCAGGGTTCTTTGTGTGGCCCACAAAACATTTTTACTGTTGCCTACAGTTTTGCTGGTTTCTCTTTGCTTAGGGTTTTTTTCCTACCAGAATTACTGAAATGACATGCATTTAAAGCAAGGGCATGTGAAGTGAGGGGAGTGCTGATATCACACAACATTGACTGCGAGAGTTGTGTGCTCTCTCTGCATCCATTCAAAGCATTGCTGTGGTTCAGTTGGCACATTCTGCAAATTCTAGGTACGCAAGCACCTTAGCAAAACTACCCTATCCTAGAAGACCATCTTGGTAACAAAAATCTTGCAGTCTACTGATATGAAGAGTCTCTCATTCAGCCCATGTACTAGCCTAGGTTGCCCGATGACTTACTCAAGGCTCAGATCAAGGAGTGAGTTGGATAAATGGTTTGGGGGTTGATCCATCTCTGCTCTGCTTACTGTGATGAAACTGCACCAGACAGCACGTATTCAACTCACTACATTTGATGGGATTTGCTAACTTTAGGGCTGTGCTACACACTTGAACATTGTGCCATTTGAACATTGGTTTGAGTCACATAGCTAAAGCCTCCTAGTGTAGCTACGTTAATAAAGGTGCTTGGACTGCTATAGCTTAGAATCATAGAACCTTAGAGCTGGAAGAGACCTCAGAAGGTCATCAAGTCCAGCCCCCTGCTCTAGGCATGACAATGTTTATTCCCATAAGTTTAGCACCTTTGTGCAGGTATATTCATATCTCTGTAATGACTTCAGTAAAATATTCTGCCTATCTGAAATAGCTAAATTGATTCCAGAACTGTGTACATCAGATCTTAATGGCTCTGTTGACAATTTTGGGGATGTCAGTGGATGGGTATTCTCATCTGTCCATTAGATGGTGAGAATTATTTTTGTGTCTCTGAGGGTTTTACTGAGGAACACTGTATTCTTCATCACAAACTTCTCTGATCAGTGCAAAATGCATCAAGAGACGTATCTATAGAATAATGAAGCATCTTGTTTAAAAAAAAAGCCACAGTCCCTTCCCTTTGGTGTGAGGCTATTCAGTGCCTTGTCTGCATGAGTCTGCTTCCCTGAGATGCACGCCATGGCTTGGAGCCTTAATGTGTTTCGGCAGAAGGGCTTGGAGAGGTAACAGACCTTTGAGCCAAGATACAGCAGAGCACCATTATTAAGGTGACACTCATAGCACGTTCTAAACTCAGCTGGCAGGCTATTGTATGGATCCAAACTACTGAGCAAAAATATGCTGCAGGAAGGTGTGTTTAGAGGGATGTACATGTTAATTCCAAACACTTCTTCTTGGTTCCCTCTGTGGGCAACACAGGGAAAGCTGCCCACAAAGCATCATAACCATGATCCTGGCAACTCTGTGCATAAAGGCTGCTGTGCTTTCCTTTCCCGCTGCCATGATGAGGTTTCCCTTCTCCATGTGTAAGATGTTTCCTTACCTTTCCCAACCTCTCCTCTCTCAGTCTGAACAGATGTCCCATCTGGTGAAGATCCCCGGGATCGTAATTGCTGCAACTGCTGTGAGAGCCAAAGCCACTAAGATTGCCATCCAGTGCCGCAGCTGCCGTAACACCATCAACAACATCGCCGTGCGCCCTGGCCTGGAGGGTTATGCACTGCCCAGGAAGTGTAATACGTAAGCAATGGGAATCCTTTCAGGAGTCGTGGCTAGGGTGGGGAGACTAAGTTAGGTCTCACTGGGTGTCCTGTGCCGGGATCTAGAGGACAATCATCCAGCCCTCTGCAGGATGGAGAGTCCTCTGTGCTCATGAATTAGTCTGTGATGACTTTTAATTTATCTGTGAATTGAAGGCCTTGCCCAGGTCCACATTGGTGGTGGGCAAGGGTGGTTAAGGCCAAATGTTAATGACCAGAATAGTGTAACTGAAGCACAGTCTCCTCCCTGCACCCTGGAACTTAAAGGGCACAGTCACACTCATGCATCTCAAAATGCCCTCCCTACCATCACAGAAATCCTTAAGCACTGCTGAGTCACTGAGTGCCACTGGGGTGCTCTGCATGGCCCGAGCCTTAAAAATAGATGATCCTTCCTTCTGGGGGCATCCAGTTGAAGAAGACTGCTTTTTACTAATACTTTCAATTGTTCAGTCCCCAGACAACACTTACTCTCTGTGCGTGTAAAAATCAAATACAGTCCTGGTCATCTGATCCATTTAATTTATTACCCTTCTCTGTCCCCCAATGAGTGCATTGCTCCTCCCAGTGAGCCATGTCACGATACACTTTCTCACACTGAGGCTGTGTCTTCACTGCTGTTTGTTTGACAGAAGTTCTGTCAGTCCAGAGGGTGAATAAACCACCCCACTGAGTGAAACAAGTTACACTGATATAAATGCGAGTGTGACGAGTGTTATGTCACAGGAGAGCTGCTCCTGCCATCATGGCTTCTGCCGCTCGCAGAGGTGGTTTTACTTTGCCTATGGGAGAGCTCTCTCCTGTCAGGCATAGAGCGTCTTTATCAGATGCAATGCAGCACTATACATGTAGGCAGGCTCTGAGTAATACCTTCCTCCACAGTCGACCCAGTAAAGTCAGTAGGGCTAGTGTATTGGTGCATTCAGCATAAATAAGGGGGTCGTGAAAATGGCTCTAAGCACATAGGGTGGGCTCCCTAAAGCTGCCATTCCGAGGGATTTGGATGCCCAGTTTCCATTAGAAATGCACAGGAGCAGAAATGTGCCAGTCTCTTACGTGTCTTTGGAAATCTGAGCTTTGGTTGAAAATGACTTCCGGTCTGTAGTCTCCCAAGGGACACTGGCTAATAAATCTGCATCAGGATGCTTTCCCTGCTATTCAGCCTACACTTTTCCTTTTTTAGTTTTCCACTAACCCTAACTAAACCTCTGTATTCATATGTAAATAGGTTTTCTCTTCCTTTGTATTATAGCCTCTTAGACTTTTGTCCCCACTTAGGCTTAGTTTGGTACATAACTATTTAAATGTCTAAAATCTTTCCCCATCGGTCAATCCCTTTTCCCTTAACCTATTTTATTTCTTTACTCTGAGCTTTCCAGTTTGTGTCCCTTTGTCTAACTCTTTGGAATGGGGAATGACTCTTAATGTGCATCTAAACAGCACCCAGCTGCTTTAATTTCCATTGGGCCCTGTAGCATTACTCTTCTACAAATAGCCTCCTCCAGTTTCTCACAGTCTAGGACAGGGGTTGGCAACCTGTGGCTCACTTAAGAGCCAAATATGGCTCGCAGCTTGAGCTCAGCCCCCGTCCTCCTCTCACAACAGAGAGTCCACAATGACGATCCAGCATTGCGCCCCCCACGCAAGATCGGAGCCAGTGCCAGCTTCTTGCATGCCAGATCCAGCTTGCAGGGAAGCATGTGCACGCTTCCTTATACACCCTACCTTCCCCTGTGCTCTGGGGAGGCAGGACACAGGAGCTGTGTGGCCTTCCCTGCCTGATGAGCACCAGAGTGCACCCAGCTGTGCCGATATGGGGGTGATGCACATTGAGCTTGCAGGTGCTGGGAGTGGGGGGAGGTTAAAATGGCAGCAGAGGTTCTAGATATTGGAGATGAGGAGTGGCTGGATTTCTTGAAGGAGTGGCACGTACGCTTCTTCCAGCACTGCCTGCAGACCCTGCCCAAGAGATACTCGTCCCTGAAGACCAGCAGGTACCAGCCAAGCTGCTCCTGCCTCCTCCGTGGCTAGACACCCACCCACACCCTGCTCCTGCCTCCCCTCCCCTCTGGCCAGACACTTACACCCAGCTTGCTCCTGCACCCTACCTCCCACCCAGATTCTGCACCCTCATCCATATCCCACTCAGTGACAGCTCTGTCCCACACACTGGACTCCTCATTTTTGGCCCCACACCAGAGCCTAGGGGGGGCCACAAAATCCACTAACCCTAGAACGCCAGAAGAGTTAATCTGGCATGAGACCTTGAACCTCAGTCCTCCCTGCACATCCTACCCCCACCCCACCATGGGGCTGGAGTACTAGGGAAATGAGGTGTTTCAGTTGGGGGTCACATTCAGTGAGGGTTGGGGTTTTTTGGAAGGGTTATTTTTTTTGCTTCTCACTTGTGTGGCCCCTGCTGATTTTTCTGAGAGACAGTGGCCCCGACCCAAAAAAAGTTTCCCATCCCTGCCATAAAAAAAAGACAACGGTGAAACCTTTTGTGTTGAACATAATATTTTACTTCAATTAAAAATGAAGCCTGTTCAGTAAGCCCGCAAAGGGGGCCCAGCCCCAGTCTGGCCACAAGGTCATAACACTCCTGCACCCCTCTTGCAAACACCAGTCCTCAGCCCATCATATGCCTGAACCCTCTGCCCTGAACCCCGTACCCCCACATCCCCATTCCCCTACCATAACTCTCCTGCACCACCCACACATTCCAAACTTGTGCGCTGAGCCCATCATACACCTAAGCCCCCTTCCCTAAGCCCCTCATACATCTCAACCCAAACTCCCAAATCCCCAGCCTCTGCCATAAGATTTACAGAAGATAGCCCGAATGTGTTCATGAAGCTGGATTTGACCATTATGAACTTCAAATAAATGTGCAAAAGATGCAGCAGCAGAAGTCCCATTATAAAAAGTCCTTGAGTACAATGTTTCATTTATGCTATTATTAATCATTATGTCAGTTATCAATAACCTTAAGTTGTATATTTTTAGACATGCAAATGGGCATTCTTATATGGCTCTTTGTTAACCACTTGTTCTGATTTTTTATGTAGTTTGGCTCTTGGGTTTGAAAAGGTTGCCGGCCTCTGGTCAAGAATGAGGTGGCTTTTCACTTGCCAAATCTGCCCATTTTTGGAGTTTCAAGGGAAACTTCTGGGAGGAGGAAGCAGGGAATCCCAGCGTGCCTTGCTGCCTGCTTCACTTATGGATCGTTAGGCAATGCTAAATAAAAGCAAAACTCAGCCTTGTCAGTTTACAGGGCATTATTCTCTGTAGCATCACTGGATGCAAATAGATCTTCCTGGTGGTCTCTCCTGAGTTCAGATGTCACTGACTAGTTTTGTATAACCTGTTTCTTTTAACATTCCTCCTTTGCTCAGGGAACAGGCCGGCCGCCCAAAGTGTCCCCTGGATCCGTACTTCATCATGCCGGACAAGTGCAAGTGCGTGGACTTCCAGACCCTGAAGCTCCAGGAGTCTCCGGATGCCGTACCACATGGGGAGATGCCCCGGCACATGCAGCTGTACTGCGACAGGTAATGCCAGTAAGATAATCCCTTGTAGCCTGTTCTGAGAGCTGTTTCAAGGAGAATCAGTGGCAGACCCAGCCATTTGCTGGGTTTGGATGTATGTGGGGGGCTCTCATCTTCCTAGCTTTTTGCAGGGCAGGGAGGATTGGGTTTGGTGAGGAATGGTTATAAACAAGATTTTGGAAACTTACTTGGTCCATACTTACATGCCTACCTCACAATTCTGTGAGGCTTAATGGTTTGCTAAGTGCTTTGATATCCTTGGATCATGTGTGCAAAGTTGAAAGGAGAGACAAACTGGAGCAGAAGAGGTTTTTCTTTTCTTGTTGAGCTTGAAGTGAAAATAGTGAATTTTGGTTTGAGGTTCTTTAGCTTGAGTGCCAGCTTCTTCGGTTCTCCAGGGGCCAGGAATCTATACACGTTGTCTAAGTTCAGATGGGAAGTAAAGGAAGAGAAGAAGCAGGGTTTCCATCTCTGATAGTCTTCCATCATATTCCTTTCTTATACAGAAATAACATTCCCCTTCCTCTTTTCAGATATCTATGTGACAAAGTCGTCCCTGGAAACAGAGTTACCATCATGGGCATCTATTCCATCAAGAAATCTGCCCAGACCAAAAGCAAAGGCCGGGATAACGTAGGAGTCGGGATCCGAAGTTCTTATATCCGTGTGGTGGGGATACAAGTGGACACGGATGGCTCAGGTAAAATTTTACATTGGTTTCCTTTCTGGCTTGGTTATGACATTGTGTTAGAAAATCCTCCATTCTGAGCAGCCTTTACCTGTGACCTCCAGCTAGGGTTGCCATAGGCATGAGTCCCAGGTTTTCTGTGCATATGCACTTCTGCTTTCGTATAGAGATCTGTGCTGCTTGTGCTCAGTAAAAATTCAACAGGAGACCTCATCAGCTTTAGAAAAATCCAGCTCCTATTTCAAAAGCACACATGGTTTTTGTTCTGCTCCCAATTCAAGCACCCCCAAAGCCTCAGGCATAACTTCCTCAAGGTTCCTGTTTTCCTCTCCCTAGCATCAATCAGGCCTCTGATCCTTCTCCCCACAGCAGGCATGTCACTTTCCAAGGTTGGTTGCTGTTAGCTGAGCCAACTTTTAAGTCTTGACTCTTTATTGCAGAACAAAATAAATGCCTTGGGGCACGTCTACACTACTGGACAACGTTGAATTAAGATATGTAACTTCAGCTATGTTAATTGCGTAGCTGAAGTCTAAGTAGCTTAGCTCAGCTTTTGGCGCTGTCTACACTGCAGGGAGTGGAAAGAAGAACACTCTGCCTTCTAATTCCCTTATTCCTTGTGAAATGAGGGTTACTGGCATCCACAAGAGCACCCCTCTGAGTTTGAATTAGCTGTCTTAACTCAACTGCTAATTCGAACCCTGGAAGATCAACAGCAGCAGCTTCGATCTTTCTCTGCAGCATAGATGTACCCTTACAGTCTTCTCTTTAAAACTGCACTGTCAGGCTTTCGTAGCAAACTCCAGTCCCTGCTGTGTATAATTAACTCCACTATCCTTTCATTGTGACTGTGTAACTGCTTTACTACAGTAGTGACCATCCCCGCAGTTAGATTCTGAGGAAAACCGGTGGCCAGCCAGGCTTGATCGAGGTTCATCTCTTCTGATGACAGTTCAGTCATCAGTAAACTGTCTCCACCCTTTCTAGGCCGCAGTTTTGCCGGCTCTGTGACTCCACAGGAAGAGGAGGAATTTCGCCATCTCACTTCCATGCCCAACATCTATGAAACTATTGCCAAGAGCATTGCACCCTCTATCTATGGCAGCACTGATATCAAGAAGGCCATCGCCTGCCTGCTGTTCGGTGGCTCCCGCAAGAGGTCAGGAAAATGTGTCAGACTGGGAACAATGGGTAGGGAGGGAGGGGGAAAGATGCTATACAAGGCATAACCCTCCCTCCCCCTGGGATCCTTTTCTGTTTGCTAAGAGCAGAAAGGTTCAGTTCAGTGATGTATTTTCTTGTGCTTTGTCTAACCAGAACACACCTCCCCTCCCTTCCTCCCTCCTGCCTCTCTCTGCAGGCTTCCAGATGGGTTAACCCGCAGAGGAGACATTAACCTGCTTATGCTGGGAGACCCTGGCACAGCCAAGTCCCAGCTCCTGAAGTTTGTAGAGCAGTGTTCACCCATTGGGGTAAGTGCCTTAGGTTACTTCTTTATCACCAGCAGAGACTTTGTATCAAGACAAGTTCCATGCGTTATTGAGAATCAGAGCCAGTAGATGACTCCATTGATGGTTCATGGGGCAGAATGGAAGCCAGTGTGTGCTTGGAGAACAGTAGTGATGAGCCCTTGGGCCAGCTGATCACAGTTAGACAGCAGAGGAATGGGCAGATATGGGTCAGAACTAGGGATGTTAAATATTGATTAATTGAATAGTCGAGTAACCTCATGAATTCTTATTGGTTACTTGACTATTCTGTAGTCCCCAGGGGCGGGGCTGGCAGGCAGTGCGCTTTGGCCCTGCTCCCAAGGGGCCCCCTGCCACTCCATACCATAACAGAGGCAGCAGCCCAGGGTGGCAGGTGGGAGCTGGTCTGCAAGGGGAGCCAGTTTAAAAACCTGATACAGAAGCAGCATTGCAGGGTGGCAGCAGCCCCTGCCCCGGGGGGTCTGTGCTTCCAGACCTGGCATGAGCCCGGGACTCAGCTGGCCCGCCTGCCCACCTGGCTTCTAATGCACTTTAAATGCAGAGCCACAGCAGGGGTAGGTCCCAGACCAGGCACGAGCCAGGACTAAGCTGGGCTGCTGGTCAACCCGCTAAAAAATTTACTGGTGGGGGGGGGGGAGATGGGTGTAGTTGATAAGCAAAAGCGTATAGGTTAATGCTATCAGTCAATTGACTACACTATTACATCCCTAGTCAGAACTAGGGGGCCTTTCTTACAGGGTGACTCTCAGAACACAGCTATGGTTTATTGGATATTTAACTGGGCATATTTTCCCCAGCCTATTGTCCAGGCTGGTTGAGCTGCATGTAACCAACTGAACTAACAGGGAAGTTGGAAAATCAGGTGAAATAATTTTGGTTGACTGCATCTCTTAGATGCTGAATTCCAAACTGAGTATGGAACTTTTATTTCCATCCATGTTTTTTCTGCTGTTGCCATAGGTGCTACATCTAGCTCTCCGTCTTTCTCTTGACTGAAACAAACATAACTCCACAGCCTGCTGAAGTGACCAGATAAATTACTCTCTGTATTTCATAACTGCATCATTAGCCTCTGAGCCCTCTAATGCTTTCTTACTACTTAGCCCAAACCCTGACTAAATAAAAGCCCCTTACTCTATACCCTGAAGGCTGCCAAGCACTGGCCTCAGTGTTTGTAATGAGGAGGTGCTCCCCTGGGCTCAGAATCTCACCGAGCAGCTGCTGAGCTAGCCTGTAGCTGTTACTGTTTTGAGGTCACAGCTCGGTGCTGCATTTCCTTCCCTCCCTGGCTGAGTAATGCAGGGTTGAGGTTGCCATGATGCCTGATCTACTGTCCTCTTTCTGTCCTTCCCTCAGGTGTACACCTCGGGGAAAGGCAGCAGTGCAGCTGGCTTGACAGCCTCCGTGATTCGAGACCCCTCTTCGCGGAGCTTCTACATGGAGGGAGGAGCCATGGTTCTGGCAGATGGAGGAGTGGTCTGCATTGATGAATTTGACAAGGTACAAACATAGCATGCTGTGCAGTGCTCAGAGGAGGATGTAAAGGGGGGGCCTGGGGTACATGGGGGAGCAACAGTGTTCCTTTGCCATGGTGGGAAATGTATCCTGGAAGGGAAGGGAGTTACCTATAAGTATGGTGGTTTGTGCTACAGTGTTGAAGGGAGAGGGTTGTTTGTGGTGCATGGAGTCCTGTGCCCTATGGGTGAGGGCAGGAAAAGGAGCTCGTATCAAGAGGCAATTGCAAGGGAACTTTGTCTGTGTGCATCAAAACCAAGTGAAACGTGACTGTCCTGGAGGCGGGAACAGTACTGGCTGCGTGCGGCTGTCCTGTGAGCCCCGCCTCCAAGAGAGATGTTCAACTGAAATCCAGTGGGTGTGAACTGTTTTATTTTTTCCTCTCCACCCATTGACAAGATGCGGGAAGATGACCGAGTGGCCATCCATGAGGCTATGGAACAGCAGACTATCTCCATCGCCAAGGTGAGCCACCAGCAAACAGCATTGGCCTCTGACTTGTGTTGAACCGTTTGTGAAAATGCAGCACAGCTGCTGAGACTGGGGGAGAGAAAAGGGAGGGAGGAGCTGTAGGGGTAGGTCCCTGAATCCAGCTCAGGGCTTCTTGTGGCACAGAGGGACTGGCTTTCATGGATTCAGAGGCTTTTGCCAGAAGGTGGCTGAGCCTCGAGGGTTGCCCTGGATTTCCTGCTAATCATTGGTTTGACAAATTGTCCAGTCTGTGGGGTTTGGAATTACTGAATGCTTTGGTCTAGGAGCAACAGGTCCTGCTCTGGGTCCAAGAGCACCTATAGGGAAATCCTCCTCCAGCTCAGCATGAGGAGAACCAAACTTCCTGTCTTCCTTCCCAGCTGCCATTATTACTGGTAACTCTGCCATGGCCCTTGCTCCTTCGGTTCAGTCTCAGGGGTAACTTTTGACTCCTCTCTCTTTCTTCTGCTGCCTAAACTTATGGGTTTTGCTCTTGCCAAATCAAACTACTTCCCAATACTGATCTGTCTGTGCAACTCCGCCCATGCTGTTCTGTATTAAATATGGCTTCCACCAAAGGGTGGCTTTAGTGAGGTCTTCCTCAAATGAGGTTCACATGGCTGCGCAGTCTCACCAGTAGGAGAAGGTAACCATATGGGGTTGGAAGGCTGGGAGCTGGCCCTTCCTTAGCCAGCAGGATGCCGCGTGTGGAGCCTTATTTAAAGTGTGTGTGTGTGGGGAGGGAGGGGGTTTCTTCATGACTCTGACAACCAGAGGTAGAAGAAATAGTTAAATAACTTTTCCCACCCTGGCCCTCTGCCATCCCACGATGCTCGTGTGCGATCCTGACATCATACACTGCTCTAGAGGCTCTATTGGGAGCCAGCAACATGGTTATTTTGTTGATGTGGGCTTTGACCTCCACCCCCGCTACTATTTCCCATGCAGGCTGGTATCACAACCACTCTGAATTCCCGCTGCTCAGTCCTGGCTGCTGCCAACTCTGTCTTCGGGCGCTGGGATGAAACCAAAGGCGAGGAGAACATAGACTTCATGCCCACAATCTTGTCCCGATTCGACATGATCTTCATCGTCAAGGATGAGCACAATGAGGAGCGAGACATGGTGAGGGCAGGCGGTGGGCTGGGTGCTGTGACTTGACTGGGGTGGGTAGGACACGTGCAGCAGGGGTATTGGCAGGGGGACATGTTGGGACAGAGGATTTGTGGAAGGGGGCAATGGAGGAAAGTGTTTACTCAGCTCACCGCCTCCGTCTGTCCAATGCCAAGTGGGTGATTTGATTTAAAGTATCTTGCAGTGGACCTTCTACAGGTTGGACATCCCTGGTCTGGCCTGACCGGTCCTTATGAGAGATTTTGCAAGGCCAGGGGAGGTAATTTCTGCCCCTCCCCACCCCGCCACTTCCAGCCCTTGGTCTCCTGGCAGCTTCCCACCTCCTGCTGCCCTGCTGATCCCTCTTGTCAGCCGTCGTTAGCACATGCTGGACATCCCTGCTGTCAGATCGCTGTGGGTAGCCCACTGCCATGCCAGCCCTGCAGGACTCCCTACAGCTGGCCCTCCACTGGGACTCTCTGGTCCTGCAACATCCGTGCTGGACCACTGCTGTTGCTGGACCAGAGTTTCAACCTATACCAGCTGCCCTTTTTTTAGCCAGTCTGAATACAGCACAGTCACTTTGGGTTTGGGGAAGGGAAAATAAATTTGGCAGGGACTGGAAGAAAGAGTTAAAGGTGTCTTCTGCGGTCCTGGACTCTGTGCACTAGGTGCCTATCCAGGTCGTAGCTTTAGAACAAAGAACAAGACCCATCTCTTCTCCTGACTGGCCCAGGTTGAGAAGGGCTTTTTCTGTTTTGCCTGGCACTTGTAACAGACCAGAATGTCTGTAGCATTCAAAGGGTGGTAGGAATTCTGTTATCCACCTCCCCGCTGCTTCTAGACGCTGGCCAAACACGTGATGTCGCTACACGTGAGCGCCCTGACGCAGACCCAGGCCGTGGAGGGCGAGATTGAGCTGAACAAGCTGAAGAAGCTGATCTCCTACTGTCGAACGTAAGTCTGCAGCAACTCTCCGGTGCTGTGATGATTGGGCCAGGCATCAGAACTGTGGGCAGGCTGCAAAGCTTGCTGGGCATGTCTCGTGGTGTGCTGTGCTAACGTGCTTTCTGCTGTGCTCAAACTCCTGCTGGGACTTAAGGTTACACTCAGCAATTTGGGACCTGCTGCTGGACTGGTCACCTCCCTGAAGTGATTTCATTTAGGTGGGCCCGGTACCAGACTTCTAATTCCTTAGTGGGAGCCCTCAGCACCCCTCCTTTACAGTCAGCCCCCAATGTCTTGGGTTATTTCCCTCCCTAGTTTGAAGGAGGACCTGGTCTCCTCCAGGGTTCTGCTCGAGATGCTAGCAGGGTAAGTTCTCTTCAGACTTAGACTTACCAGGGTGGTGGAAGGGGAAGACCCTCCACCATTGCACTGCATAGCTAGGGGCTTGCAATTATGTCTCTTTCCCATGTGTCTTCTGGCTCATGGTGCTTCCTGCTTCCTTCTCTCAGGAAGTGCGGTCCACGCCTCTCGGCAGAGGCTGCAGAGAAGCTGAAGAACCGCTATGTCCTGATGCGCAGTGGAACCCGCCAGCATGAGCGGGAGAGTGACCGCCGGTCCAGTATCCCCATCACCGTCCGGTGAGAAGCACACCTCTGCCCAGGTGCAGGGAGGAAGGCAGAGAATGTGAACCTCAGGGCATGGGGTGACACTATAAAGAGCATCTGGCCACTATCCACGGCTGCGCACGCTCCCGGAGAATGGAATAGGCTTGGGTTAACTCCAGACCTACATGGAGTTGGACCCTGTTAAAGCCACCAGAACTAAGTACATGTTCTCAGGCTCTTCTGAAAGTCCTGTAGTCCTAAAGATGGCTGCTCCTTTCTCCTCCTGTGCCCACCCAGATGTCCTTAACACTACTGCCTTCTGCTGGTGTAGGGATTGTGAGACTCCAATGCAGACCCTCACTAATAGGTGGGGTAGCATCATGCAGACCTGAGAGAGCTTCGCTACCTAAGGGAAGATGGCTAGAGCAGAGTAATGGCTGCAGACGTAAGGGTGTCTCCAGGCTGCTCCTGGCTCTCACTCATGATGGATGGGAGGGAAGATGTTCCTTCTAGTCAGAATCCCCCTGTCCCCCATTTCCCTTCTCCTCCAATTTTAATGACTAGAGCTAGAAGTGTATCTGCTTAGTGATAACTGTTAACTGATGTCCAGTGCTTGGAGGTGGGAGGGCTCTCCCTTGGGATAGGTGTTTCCCTTGGGTGGGGAGAGACCTGGGATGCGTAGATCCCAAGGCCAGAATGGTCCCTTGTGGTGATTTAGTCTGATCTCCATATAGAACATCCCCCAAAACAATTCCTGGAGCTGGGCTTTTAGAAAAACAGCCAATCTTTAGAGCCCTGCAAATTTGTGGGTATCCTCATCCATGAGTAATGGGCCCGGGGAAGTGGAGTTCCATGGTGACTTTATTAGAAAGGTTTCCCTGTGGTTCCCAGGCAGCTGGAGGCCGTTGTGCGGATTGCAGAGTCTCTCAGCAAGATGAAGCTTCAGCCTTTTGCCACCGAGGCAGATGTCGAGGAGGCCTTGCGGCTCTTCCAGGTGTCCACGCTCGATGCGGCCATGTCAGGCAGCCTGTCAGGTGAGGCCCTAAGGGAGTTGTGTAACCCCCTTGCTCCAGAAGCCTCCTGAGATATCAGTGATCTCCTTTGAGAACCCACTCCCCTCTGACCAGAGCATAGAGAACAAATCCAACCTCACAGCAACATAACTGCTGGGCAGCTGTGGTGCTGACTTCCCTGGGGCAGGGCTGCAGGTGCCCCTCATTCATTCTGGGGTAGGTGTCGTTATGTCACTGCTCTTCGGCAGAGGATTAGTTTGGTGCTATCTGTAGTGGGTGGGGAGCATGGACTCCCAAACCCCAGAGGAGATGCTTGAGTGAGTGTTTTTTAGCTCAGAACAGCAGGCCCAGGAATGGTGGGAGTGTGAAGGCTGGGAAGGGACGTAGTCAGGGAAGTAGGCCCCTGACTACACTGTTCCTTTTAGATATAATCTTAGCCAGGGGATTTGCAGAAGCATGTGACTGTCGGAAGATGAGATGAGGAGGATTCAGCCTGGGTGTTTGATAGTTGGTCACCTGTTGGGAAGTCCAGGGTTGTCCTGATTGCCTCTTGTGGAGAGGGGGCAGATTGGATCTCATGCAGGGCGTGTGAGGTCTTCTGGGGAGCAAGGATCTCTCATCCAGTATCTCCTGTCTAGGAGTGGAGGGCTTCACGACACAGGAGGATCAGGAGATGCTGTCCCGCATTGAAAAACAGCTCAAGCGCCGCTTTGCCATCGGCTCCCAAGTGTCAGAACACAGCATCATCCAGGACTTCATGAAACAGGTGAGCCTAGTGGCGGTGGATTGTTCCTGGGGAATAATCTGAAGGACTGTGAACAGAGAACCTGCAAGATCGCTATGGCTGCGAGCACTGGCCAGGCTCCTCCTCCTGCTGCCTGTGTATCTTCCCAGTCAGCTGAGTGCCAGGGAGAGGTGTGAAACCAGGGCAGTGGGTGAGTGTCTAGGGAATGCTATTGGGAGTTCTCCATTCTGTGTCAGCCCTGGGATCCCATAACACCTCACTGCAGCTCCTCCCTATGTTTCCACTGACATTGGAACAGTCAGAATTTCAGTCGAAGACATAGAGGAGAGTTCATCCTATATTACAACATGGCCCTTCCCTATGTAAGGTAAACGTCTGGCAGTCTTAAATGACGTCAGTGTGGTTTCTCACAGGCCTAGGGTACATTTTTTCTAAGCGGGCCACAGCACCCACTAAGGATGTTAAGAAGTGGGTAACTAACGAATCATGTACTCAATACAGTTTGTATCGAGTACGCAATTAGTTGACAAAGAGCCCTGCTGTGGCTCTGCAGTTTAAATGTAGTAGGAGCCAGGTGTGCAGCTCTTACTATATTTAAACTGCAGAGCCACAGAGAGGGTAGGTCTGGGACCTTGCACAAGCTGGGACTGAGCAGTTCCAGTTCGCACTGGGTCCCAGACAGCTGTGCTTCTGCCTCTTAAATGTAGTAAGAGCTGTGGGGCTCTTACTACATTTTAAAGGCAGCGGGTTGGGACCTGGTGCAAGCCAGGACTGAGCAGCTTGCTTGATCCCAGTTCATGCTGGGTCTGCAGCAGGTCCCAACAGGGAGCTGGGATAGAGCCAGCAGCGGGGGAGAAGGGGCACTGTGGATACGGTCCTGGAGGAAATCAGCTTTGAAACCGGCTCCCCCCAGCACTGGTTCCCGTTTTTCCCCCAATAAAGAGGCAGCTGATATGGAAGCAGCAAGGGCAGGGGGGCAAGCACATCCCTAGCACCCACAGCTCATGGCTGTTCTGTGAAAAGCTCCTAAGGGATTGCCATTCTCCCACTCTTCTTTTTTTTTTTTTCCCAGAAATATCCCGAGCATGCTATTTACAAGGTGTTGCAGCTCATGATGCGGCGCGGTGAGATCCAACACCGTATGCAGCGCAAAGTCCTCTATCGCATCAAGTAATTTCACTTCCTCACTCTCTCGCTGGTGGCCAAAACCATCCTAAGGGAACTGGGCCAGCTGATGCTGATGAGGATGCTCCTTCACTCACAGCTTGCTGGAACTCAGGTGAAAGCGCTGTAGTGCTGGTCTCGACTGTTCATGGAAGAAGGCTCCAGCTGGGCAGCTAACTGGGAGGGCACCTCAGGTTTTAACCAGAGTTTGATGACCGGAAAGACTCCTTGTCATGTATCATAGCTGCTCTAGGGAACATCATGATGACATTTTAATAAAACATTGCAAAGCTTTTAGTTGTATTGAAACTCCCAATAAAAGGTAATGTTGGTACCAATGGCTTTGTGTTCTAAAGAAAGCGGAGGGAGGAGTTTTTCCCAGGTCCCATTTGTCATTCTGCAGGATTCTCCATTGTCATGGCACCTGCTCTGCTTTGCTCATGCTATGGCGGGACCTCCATTTGCATTCCCTGATAGCTGAGCCACTGGATACGTTTCCTCCCCCAAGATGGGCCTTCAGTCGGCCCTGTTAGTTGAGGTTACACATACAAATGTAAGTTCAAGGAGTCGCTTTTCACAGGAGCAATGACACATGATGCAGTCTGCAGTGTGGGGTGGAAACGTGCGGCGAGCATATCAGTAAGTAGCTAACCACAGGGTGCTGTACTTTCTCCCACCTTCCAACAACAAAGAAGCAAATCTCTTGCTTCATACAAAGAGCAAGATGTTGCTTGTTAAGCCCTCTTTCAGTATCTAAATGTATGTTGCTGTCCTGCAAGGATTAGCTCATGGGTAGAGGCAACTAACTGGGATTTCTTTTGCAGACCTTGTGTATACATCTAAAGTCACTGCCTATCATTACACTTGTGGGAGTGTCCTGATTCTGTGCACACATCCCAATAACAGGCTTCGGAGGCAGCCATGTTAGTCTCTGTCCTTAAAAACAGAAAGGTGTCTGGTGGCACCTTAAAGATTAACCATTTCATTAGGGCATAGCTTTCATGAACTGTAACTGTCAGATGTATGAAGTGAAAGAAAAAAGAAACAGGAAGGAGTGGTACATCAGCGCTAATTCAATCAGGGTAGTTGTGGATAAGAAGGTGAGAATACCAGCAATAGAAAATTTACTTAGTTTATCTTGTGGATGGGACAGAACTATCCTGGAAGATCCTAAGGCAGTATGGTGATGCTGTATCTGAGATCTTCTAGCAATCACTTCACTTAAATATCATTTGCTCTCAGGACCAGCATAAATAGGTGTGAGGATCCTGAGTGCAGGACTTAAAATCCTTGAAGAGACTGATGCTTGTAGCATTTTCAGAATCAAGAAGTGTACACACACATGCGCACACAGTCTGGGATATGGAAGGATTTCCATGGGAATACATACTCATGGCCAGGAGAGGCCACTAGAGATCCAAGAACACAATTCTGTAATGCTACAGCCCCAGGATAGCTGTGGGCAATAACTCGAGGTGGAGAGATGAGGCATCATGTTTATGAAAAAAAGTAAATCATCTTGAGTTTATGGCCAGCAAGCCTCAAACTGTTAGCATGTGGCTGGTCACATGGCACCTTTTGGCTAGAGGAAGCTTCCCTAGTTATTCCTTTTTTTGGTAGTGAAATTGACAGTTATATTATTACACTTGCCGGGAGGTAGCGAAGGTAAAGAGAAGCTGGCCCATTGTTGGGTTGGTGGTCTGTTTGGATCTGGATTCAACTCACAGTGGGAAGAGTTTGGATCCAGGATTTGGGTTCAACTTGGATGTAATGTTGATCTGATACAGATCCAAACTGCAGAGCTGTTCTGGGTGCATCTCTAGCTTAGTTTTATCCCCTCAGTCTCTTATATGCCATGTCAGCAGGACCAGCCCATGGAGGCAGACTCGGCTCCTTTCTCCCGCAAGCACGGTGTGCTCTCTCCACAGCACCCCTCATCCCACTGCTGAGGAGAGACTGGAAACATGCACTGGGAATGGGCCCTGTCTCTCCCTTACATCAACATAAAGCACTGCCTATTGAACAAGAGCGACATGAGCTTCATAATGCCACACACGAGAGAATCTTTAAAGGCTCCCTAACATTTTCCACAGAGAACATATTAACAGGTCTTGTGACATGGCTCGTTTCCCTTTCCCGTTCAGTCACGCAGCCTACTTCCTCTCCTCTGTGCACTCATTGGATCTCTGAAGCAAGGACAGCAATTCTCGCATATAGAAAAGGATTTTTAACCGCCTTCGCTGTGATCCATTTTGAAATGCACAGCTCCCTGTTGGCTTTGGTCTTTGTATCGTGTCCCCTCGTGTCTGTTCTGCGCCCCTCAGCAGCACACCTAGAAGAAAGTTGGCAGCAGATGAACCTTGAGTGCGCTGCTTGCCATGGTTTTAATAATGATTCTTGCCCTGGGCTCTCACCCAGGTGTTTCTTTGGTTAACTTTGAAAGTGGTTTCCCCATTTTTCAAGCCAAAGGCCTATGAAGCCTTGAGACTGTGCCAAGAGGGATTTGAGTCTGAAAGGGTTCAAGCAGTGGCCTTACACCTGGTATTGTTGCTACCTGGGTAAGGGTTATGCAAAGGCATCCTGTGTTTTGTGGCATGAATAAGTCCAGTCACAAGGCCCTGCTGCCTGGCCAGCTTTTCAGTAATGATTCCCTAGGACAGGGGCAGTCACTAACAGCTGGTGATGAAGGTGTTGGAGACATGGCACCTGAAACCCAGGCGCCCACCTGTGCATAGCTCTGCCAGAGAGGGTTGAGGAATGCACCCCATTCACTTATCTGGTGGAACTGCTGCCTTTGTGTCTCACCAGGCTCTCTAGTAGGAGGAGCTGCATGTGTCTGCCTACATCACAGGCTCGCCCTAGTGTCTAGCCACCTCCCGGCCAGCACAGCTGTTCCATGTGGTGAGGCAAGGAAAGTCAAAAAACAGAGTGGCACCTACACCCATGTGACTGCTGGAGGCTGAGGAGTAGCCCCCTGAGACCCAAGCCTTGGAACAAAGAAAAGAGTATAGGAGAGGAGCTGAGAAAGCAGCCCAAATAAGGGTTGGCTCCCCACAGTGCATGGCCTTCTTGCCCCCCCATCTCGGAATAAGCTGTAGCACTCAGCTGGAGTGGAGGCGCAGTGTCCAATTACACACATGGCACCGTTCCTGACATTTCCCAAATGGCAGCCTCCTGCCCGGGTGCTCTGGAGGGGAAAGAGCTGTGGTTAATTGGTTTGACATTCAAAATCGAGGTGTGTAACTGAGACAAGCAAGAGCCTGCCACCTGCCTGTTCTAAGTCTACATGAGGTCAAGGTAGGGTCAAATTGCCCAAACCCTTCTAGAGAGCCTGCAGCTCCTGAGGTGGTCACGGCCTAGTTAAAGGGAATGAATTAATTGCAAGGCTGCCGCTGCAGCTATAAACGCAAGGGCTGTGACCTTCCAGAGTAGACCACAGGGTTGAAGGGTGGTAAGGATGTGTCTGCACCACAGTAAAGCTCTGTTAGCTTGCAGGCTGAAGTGCTCCCAGCCTCTGCCAGTCAGGGCTGAGCCATTGAACCAGGGGCTGCCAGATAGCTACTTAGTGTGCCCTCAACCTAAGCAGTGTGCATCTGGGTTTCCTGTAGGGCAGTGCTGTGCAGCTGCATCCATTTATCGGACTGGTGGCCCACAAATAACACCAGTAAGAGGCAGGCATAGGGAACAACCTAGAGCAAGTGAGTCCCGTGGTGTTAGCAGCACATTCTGCTCATAGGGAGCGACAGGTAGAGCTGCCAGGTGTCCAGTTTTGAACTGGACAGTCCGGTATTTGAGGGTTCTGTCCAGGAAACAAATTGAGAAAATACTGGACATATAAAATGTCCGGTATTTTCTAATTAGGTAAGTTTTATTATTATTAGGAGTATCAGTTCATAGTTGCGTACTGCCTGGCTGGTGGACATGCTCATGCTGCATGAGTGTGTCTACCAGCAAGGCAGCACGCAACTATGCGGGGGCGGGGCTGAGGGCGGGGTGGAATCCCCTGGGCTGGACTCGTTAGTGCTTCGCTGGGACCGTGCACGGGATGGGCAGTGCCCTGGGATCTGCGTGGGCCTGGGTCAGCCCCGCTCCCCACTGACCCCTGCTGCCCCCCCCCGGCCAGTTCTCTCCCACCCCAATCTCCCTTGGCCAGCTCCGCTCCTCTCCACCATCTCCTGGCCAGCTCCAGTGCCCCCGACTCCCCCGACCTCGCCCGGCCAGCCCCGCTGCCCTCCGAACAGTTCTCCCCCCCCCCCCCCTCCCAGCCAGCCCTGCTTCCCTCCCGGCCAGTCCCCCACATCTGAGATCAAGTGTGTCCAGTATTTTTTTTTAAAGCCACCTGGTAACCCTAGCGACCAACCCCATTTGGGCCCAAGAGTTCAGGGGCACAGCAGAAAAACTTTGGCTAGTTCTGCCATTGTTATGGTGACCAGCAGTGGCTTCTGCAGTCGGGTTGGCTCTTTTTGCTTTGCCTGTTGAGTCCTTTTGCTTTCCAAGGGGCTTAGCTTAGCATTCTTCCTGAGAAAATGAGGACGAACGGCTCTTGTGCAAAAGAGGGGTTTTGCACAAAAAGGAGCCATCTACACAGCTCCTTTTTGTGCAAAAGCCTCTTGCACAATAGCGGCCGCTAATTAATTATGCAAATGAAGCGTGGCAATATTCCACGCCACACTTCATTTGCATAAGCTTTCCCAGAAGAAGGCTATAGTGTATCCGTAGCCCTGGATTCAGTAGGGACATGTCTGGATGTGAAAGCGGGAAGAACACAGGAAAACCAAGTTAGGTTCCTCTCATGTGGAAAGTACGTGAGCAATGCAGCTTGGGTAAAGGCTTTGCCAGGTTTAGCTGGCCAGCACAGCAACACTATCCCCTCCAAAAGAAATCCCTGATGGAGAAAGCCAAGAGCATAATGGCTGTGACACCACACTCAGGGGGGCTGTTCAGGGGAGGAGGGCTGCTGGCAAGAGAAGCACACTCAGGCCTTGCATGTTGCTCTGCGGACTTCCATTTCCTGAGGGTACCCTGCTAGGGAGTCTAGACCAGTGTGAGTGCTTGTATTTGTTGTCGTTTAAGGGCTCTGACAGACAAGTGCTGGTGGTGACGTTACCCAAAAGGGAAAGCAAATAAGATGCAAGGGCACCAGTGTTCCCTGTAAGCTGAGCACAGATTAGCAGAGCACCCACAGCTGCTCACAGCAGACAGCATGTTTCTATTGGTAGTGCACATCTGCACATTCCTCAGTGCACATAACAAAATTAATTCTGCCCAAGGATGGAAAAACCTAGAGGGAAACTTGAGTGGTGGTCTTTCTAAGTCACTTGACCCCTGACACAGAGCTGAGAGCATGTGGAAGCCACAGCACTTTTCTCAAGGGCTCTCATAGTTCTAGGGGCTGCTTGGAGCAAGCAGGGGTATGACAGAGTGTGCAGACCCTGTGCTGAGACAGGAGGGGTTAAAACCTTGTGGGCAGAGGAAGTCCCGCCCCTCCACCACACTGGGCATGCTCCAAATGCTGGAGCAGTATAAAAGGGAGCAGCTCAGCTCAGTCTGGGCTAGATAATGGAGGATAAGGATCTGTTGCAGGTGTTCTAGAGTGAACCCAGCAGAAGACCTGCCCCAAGGTGTTGGAGAGGCCGGAGAGAGAGGCTGATGCTGCAGAACCAAAGGATCTGGAGACCATGTGGAGCAGCCCTATGCTGGATCTGGTAGGAAGTGACCTAGGGAAGGTTTGTGAGTGTTACCTCCCTCTTGAGTAACATTAGTGTGTTTTAGTTGGATTTCCTGCTGAGTGGATGGCAGAGTTCTCTGCCACTAATAACACCCTGGAGTACAGTGGGTGGGTGGGCGGGCCTGGGCCCTCCTACTGGGGCTACTGCCCCAAACCTATGACTCTAGCCATTAGGCTGAGCTGCCCTGAACTGAGGGCTATTATTATGGACTCTAGTTCTGGTGTTGTGTTGTCCTGAGAGCAAAAGGGGCAATGCAACTGATCCTGGACCAATAGGCCTTAGGGCAATGGACCAACAGAGGTTGTGATGGCCAGATGGCTGAACAGGTGGCATCCATACCCCTTGGTACCTGCACTCCAAGGGAGGGGATGTGCATATGCTGCAAAAGGAGGTTACAAACAGGGATGGCACAGAAGCTCTTACCTGGAAGCAATAGACTGCCTAATGTAGCTGATCTGCGACTGCTAGCAGCAAATGTCTCCAATGGCTGGAGATGGGACACAAGATGGGGTGGGCTCTAGTTACTACAGAGAATTCTTTCCCATGTGTCTGTCTGGTGGGTCTTGCCCATATGCTCTGGGTCTAACTGATGGCCATGTTTGGGGTCAGGAAGGAATTTTCTCCCAGTTCAGACTGGCAGACACCTTCGTGGGGGGGGAGTTGTGGGTTTTTTGGGGGGGTTAACCTTCCTCTGCAGCATGAGGTACAAGCCATTTCCTGACTTAAACTAGTGTAAATGGTGGATTCTCTGTAACTTGAAGCCTTTAAACCAGGATTTGAGGACTTCAATACAGCCAGATGATCAGGTGGGTGAGGGTCTGTGGCCTGTGATGTGCAAGAGATCAGACTAGACAATCATGATGGTCTTTTCTTGCCTTAAAGTTTGTAAGTCTATAAGCAGAGCTATATCTTCCCTCCCTTTTGCTGGTTTTGGGGAAGCCCTGTTCCCCTGAGGCCCTGATCTTTTCTGGTTGATAAAATGAGCTGCCCAGGCAGAAGAATTAGTACCTGACAGGGTGCTTCCTGGCGTAACCACCACCTGGGTGGATTTTAACCTGGGACCTCTGGAGCATAATGTAGGAGTTAGAGTGTGGGGGGATGTCTGGCTCTGGGGGAGAGCAGGGGGACTGGGTTTGAGTAGGGGGGAGGGTCTGGCTCTGGGGGAAGGGAGGAGGATTGGGTTAGAGCAGTTGGGGAGCTGGGGGTGCCTGGCTCTGGGGGAGAGGGAGGGCATTGGGTTGGGGGGTGGCTGGGAGTGCCTGGCTCTGGGGAAAGGGGGGCATTGGGATGGGGCGGGAGCGGAAGCACCTTAAAATCAAAGTTTGTGGATGCAGAATAATGCAGCCAACAGATGTCATATTTAAATTCCAGGGGTAAAAAAAAAAAAAAAAAAATCAGCATGTACCTGATTTACACTGTGTTTCTTTAAAGAAAATTCAAAGGCTGTTGTTTGCCAGGCTGAAGCAATTCTGAGATGAGAGTCTCTGTTATTATTTTGGAACCTCTCATATTTGCAGTCTGGGACAGGCACTTCAAATTTTGGCTAATTTTCTTCTCAGTTCAGTTAATTTTTAAAAACTCACAGGACATATTAGGGCAGTCATGTTAAGTTTAAAATACATGGTGGGGGTGCTTCTCTTTTAGTGTGAGAATATTACTGTATTTTTAAAGGGTTTTTTAGTTTGTTCCTTGTCAAGTTCTCTGAAGATCTATGAATTGGCAATGAATTTAAGTGACTACTAGAGACTGTTGTATTGGTTTTTGTCCAAAAGAAGTTCCGACCCCCTGCACTTACAACCATTTTTGTAAGTGTAGAAGGGGCCGGAAACCTCCGACTTACGTTCTTGGCCCGCATTTACGACAGGCTTGCGACGCTTCCTCTGGAACCAATTGCGTTGCAAGTTGGGGGCCTCCTGTAATATTTTTATCACTAAGTTTTGTGTACTATATCTTTCTATATAGATATATTAAATAAATAAATAAAATATAATATATATAAAAAATGCGTGGCTCTTTGCACTGTATCCACCACTATTTTGGCTCTTCATCTTTAACTGGTTGGCCACCCCTGATCTTAAGCATCATGATTTCTAGAAATGAATGGAACCCATCAGTTCCTCACAGCACTATGATCCTCACTCACGCTTTCCTTCCCCCCTGACTCACCCTGCCCACTCAACCTTCCTTTGCTACTTGCTTTGTGCTGTGATCGCAAAATGCAGTTCGATTTCTCCTGGTGACTTGAAACATTGTTTGTTTGAACGTGCAGTTCAGGTTGTAAGGAGGCAGTCCCAGGTTATAATGAAGCCTGCGATGGGCTCTCTTCTTGCGTGATACGTTGGAAAAGCAGGAGAATATTCCTGTGACTGGGGTGGAATGATTGATGTCTTTGGGGGGTTATATGATGTGTTGATGATAGGGTGCTGGGTTATGTAAGTGTGACTATTATTCTCTAGCAACTATTGCATGGAGTTTGGTTGGAATAAGTCATGCTGGGGTGTTCAGTACTGTTATTCTGTCTTGCAAATGAAATTCTAGCCTTAGTTGTTTGTTCTTTTGAACATTGCACTTTAGGGGCAAATCTGAGGCGGGGGCAAAACTAAGACTGGGTGAGACAGTGACTATGTTAGTGCTGTAGCGCTAACCAGAGAGCCTGACCAGTGGTTAGAGCACTAACCTAGAACTTAGGAGATTTGGCTTCAAGTCCCTCCTCCACCAGATTTCCTGAGGGACTTTAGGCATGTTACTTAACTTCCCTGTGTCTCAGTTCTCCATCTGGAAAATGGGTCTAATAATTCGTCCCTTCCCCCACATGCACATTAACATTTGTGAGCTTCTCAGCTACTAGCACAACAGGGACCAGATAAGTAGCACTATAGGAAGATGATCCCTACCTAAAGAGTTTAAAAGTGAAGGTCAATTCAAAAGTATTTGGGGGCCTCCATTTTTAGATGCGAAGCTTGACATTGTAAAGAGGTTTGGGGTTTTTTTTGGGTGGTTGGGTTTTTGTTTGTTTTTTGTTGTCTGGTGGGTTTTTTTTCCAAGAGCATGGTGGTGACTCATGGCCAGGACACCTTTCATCAGCCCTGGAATTCCAGGTTGCTGTGGCTTGCAGCATTGTAACAATTCTGGAGTTCTCAGATGGCCATGGATTTGCTACAACATGATTATAGGATGATGTAGCTGCACCCAATTCATGTTGTTCCTAGATCAGAATGGGTTGCTCTTTTAGGATAGCACTGCTAGAGGAATAGGACTGTCAAAGCCAGACAGTGCAAATTTGAGAGCTATCCTGCAGCAGCAGATTGCTACTTTTACGTGTTTGTGCTCTAACAAGAACACCCATATTTTGTCATAGGGAGGGCCATGGTACCAATTAGCTGAGGAGTGGCCTGATTTGTTTAAAAATGAAGCAGGTGCCCATATGGTTCATGCAGAGGAGTGCCACCCGAATACCCCAAGTGTCATCATGCAAAGTTGTACCAGTCTGTTTGGATCAATATGGGGCCCTGAATGCAAAGACTGGTCATCTCTATGGGCCACAATGATCCTAGAAGGTGGCAGTGACCATTAGCCACAACAGCCTGATGTGAGGCTCGAGGAAACTCACTGGCTTCTTCTCTTGCTTACTCAAGCCTCTGGTTGTCAGAAGCTGTGAATGAATGGAAGGGGACAGATCACTTGGTGATTCCCTGTTTCTGTTTACTCCCTCTGGGGCACCTGGCATTGGCCACTGTTGGCAGACAGGATACTGGGCTAGATGGACCTTTGGTCTGACCCAGTCTGGCTGTTCTTATGGTCAATCAGGTGTCTCTGCTGAAATGGCGGGGGAGCTACGCTGCTGTAAAATCAGCATAGTGGGGAAGAGACTTGGAGTGGCTGAGTCATCATCTTTGCATCACTCAGCTGCATGCCTTTGTCAAATACCATGTGGCAATGTGGTGAGGTGACCTCTGCAGGCAACTTGTGTCATTTAATTAAAACAAGTATATAAACCCTGGAATCCGGAAAACTATCACTACACGTGGTGAGACAAACAATGGAAGAGAAGTGCTGATGCTTCCACAGGCAGCGTGATCCAGTGGGTCAGGAACAGGACAAGGACTTGGGAGAGATGGGTTCTGCTCCCATCTCTGCAGCTCCGGGACCTTGAGCTAGTTACTTCACTTTGCTCTGCCTCCGTTTCCCCTCCTGCTGCTTGTCTTTGCTTTAGTTGGCTGAGTAGATTGTAACATCTTCACAGCGGGTACCGCCTCTTACTCACTGCATGTTTGCACAGTGCCTGGCACAAGGGGGCTCTGATCCCAGCAGGGATCTAGGTGTGATGGGAATACAAACAATAATAACAGCAGCACATTCAGGGGCCCTGCTTCAGCGCTCATTGTAACAAGCAGTGGGAGAGCCCTTCGTCTCATCACAGCAGGACTCTGGGAAGCTGAGTGACTTTTTCTTACTCTGTAAAGTGCCAGCAATGAGAAACTGGAAGAGATCTGTGGGGACTGTGAACCATAGGGATTGTAGAGTTAAAAAGTAATAAAAAACCACAGCCTGGCCCTCAGTGGCATTATGCTGTGGCTCTAGTACAAGGAGCTGTTTGTATTGACCCTTTGGTTAAATGTGGGGCTGTTGTTGAATTTTAGATGTACACTTGGAGTCAGGGCTGACTAACTAAAAGCCAAGAACAGAACCTGACCTAGTTACCAACTTTGTTTTCAGCACTAACTCTCACAACAGCCTCCCTGTGATCCACTAATTCAGGTCTATTTCCCTCAACTTGAGATCTAGCCCAGCTCTACAGATGCATACTTTTTCCCTCTCGCCCCTCTTTCTCTTCCTCTCCAGTGCTCCCATTAGTTCTTACTGTGTTCCCATCCATCACTATTGCTTTGTTCCAGTAGTGCTCTCCCAACAAGCTCCATTATCCCTGCTTCAGATGGCTTTTTCTCCCCTCCTCCCTCCCAATGTTTGCCTCGTGCCAGGTTCCCATTAACCTGCTTTGGGTCAGGTGCCCCCCCACACACCTTTCCAAATTTGGCTTCCAGCCTCTGGCTGCCTTGCAATGTTCCCCACACAGCCCACAGCTTCTATGCCCAGACCTGCGGGGTTTGCCCAGGGGCAGGACAATGGAATGGAATGCTCTGTATTGATTGTCACAGCTGGTTATTAGGAAGTCCCTCACAGGCCAAGGAACACCTGTCTGAGCCTGCCCTTCTCCAACCTTATGCTCACTCTCACCTCTGGCTTAGCACAGCCATCCCTCCCTGTGCCTTACTCCTGACTTTTCTCTGCTTCTTAATTTTTAACACATTCTGCATTCTTTCCCTTTGCATGGTCTGGTTTCTTTGCTTTGGTATCTGCGCCAGTGGGAGATATGCAGAACTTCCCCATTTTATATTGGCATTTCATCTATTACATCCTAGGAATGTCTCACACCCACACATACCACTGCATCATAGAATCAGAACACTAGAACTGGAAGGGACCTTGAGAGGTCATGATGTCCAGTCCCCTGCCCTCACAGCAGGACCAAGCACTGTCTAGACCAGTGTTTCTTACACTGGTGTGCTGCAGAACACAGTTGACTGCAAGGCAGTCAGAGGTGTGCCGCAGAGCACAACAGAATTCAAAATGGCTGCCCTTAAAGGGGCAGGTGAACTTTTCTCAATAACTTCCCCCCCCTTCTTTCCGCAACAAAATCCTTGGTGTTCCTCATTTAAAAAATTTATATATAGAGAGAGTTTGGTGTTTCTCAGTCTTAAGTTTAAGAAACACTGGTCTAGACCATCCCTGACAGATGTCTATCCAACCTGCTCTTAAATATCTCCACAGATGGAGATTCCACAAGCTCCCCAGGCAACTTATTCCACTGTTTAACCACCCTGACCGTTAGGAAGCTTTTCCTAATGTCCAGCCTAAACCTCCCTTGCTGCAGTGTAAGCCCATTGCTTCTTGTCCTAACTTCCTGACCAGGAGATATGGCACTCCCCTTTGCAAGCAGGAACTGTCATAGTCTCACCCACTTCCTCTCAGGACAGTCAGCAGCCTATTGTGAGTCCCATCACCAGGCCTCATGTGCTTCCCAGTCAATTGGACCTGGGCAACACTCTGTCATGATTTCTAGCTTTGGAACTGTAGGACGTGCTCCCAAGCGCCGATCTTATGACACCTTTCCTTAGGACATCATGCATCACTGTCCATCAGCTCTAACCCTGAAACTGGTATCTGAGACTTCCTAAGGCCCCTGGTCACATGTATATAATTCTCCAGCACTCCACCAAGACTGGTCACTCTGGGCTTCTAGTTCAACCCCTTTGGGAGAAAAGTGGCAGGAAAGTAAAAACTGCAGGCTTAGCAGAGGAATTTCTTTGCCACAGACTGTTAAAGCACTCAAAAGTTACAGATCTTTGAAAATGATGCAAGTCCTAGGTTGCCCTCTCTGTTGGTCTGAGCTACCCCCTTCCATGAGTCCAAGGTATATTCGTGTTTCAGGCTGGGCAGAAGCCCTCCTGTCCTCTTGTCCCAATAAGCCCTTCAATTCTGTGTTAATAGGTCAGGTTCCTGCCCGCAGAACAGAGCCCAGCTCATAAATGGGGTATTGGCCTCATTGCCAGGTGGTCAGATAGAAAATTCCAGCTCTTTGCCTCCCTTGTGGCTCCTCTTGTTCCATGAGTCAGCTGCTGAGACAAGCATAGCTGAGAGCTCCAGATATTTTGTCTTGGTGGCTTCTCCATGAGAGCCCTACAACAAAGGTCAAGCATGGTTCCGGGACAGGGCTGCTATCTAGGATGCAATTCAATAGACTTCCCTGGACAAATTCAGATGCATTTGACACCACACAAAATGGAGCTCCCCACCTGATGCAGACATACCCACTGTCACAGGGACTAGAAACCACCCTGGCACAGAGGTTAAACTGACTGGCCTGTAGTTTCACACAGGATTCAGGGCACAATCGGACATAGCTGTGAGTTTTGACTGGTTAGTTGTGGATGTCTCACTGGCGGGCACATGCTCAATAAACCTGACGGTTATTTACTTTGATACCAGTTCATCCTGTGGTAATCCCAGGCTCTCAAAATTCAAGGAGGCACATTAAGAAATGCTCAAGAATGAGTGAGCTAATGTGTATCCCATTTGCTCTGTGAAAAATGGGGCTATCCAGCATTAGTTATATTCATGCTCCCCCCCCCCCCCCCCCACCACCATTAGGCCACAGCTCTTGACTACATCTGCTCTCTCCAGTGTGAGTGTGCCCCTTTGGCCTCTGCTGACGGAATCTATCAGCTTTGACAGTATGCCCAGAAAGCAGGGGAGCTGACAGGGTCTCTAGACAACGGTGGGCAGGGGGAAGCAGCAGGCCCTGGAAGGAGCAGGCCCTCAAGTAGAAGGGGTGGGGCTGGGGCAGCCCGCCCTCAACACTGCCTAGATTGTCAGGTTCCTCCTGCAGCCCTCAGAGCTGGCTGGGTGAGTGGCATGGGGCTCTGGGATGCACAGCGTAGTGCTCCAGTGACCATTCTAAAGGGCACTGGCTATTGCCACCGCTCCTGTAGCAACTGGGAGCCCTGTATCTGAATTCTGGTAGCACCTCCAAGCCCTAACTAAAACTGGGACTCACTGTAGTATGCATTGGACAAAACAAGGAACAATGCCAGCCCTGGAGAGCTTGCTCTCCAAATGGAAAAGACAAAGAGTGGGAGGGGAAACTGAGGCACAAAGAGGTCATAAATTGCCTCAGGTTACCCAGCAGGCCAAACTGGCTTCACCTATTACTGGATGGGGCTTGAGGGAGTGGGAGGTAGATTAAACCAAATTTCAGTGAGTGGCATTGTAACCTGGCACACACTGCTGCAAGACCACTCAGGTTTGGCCCAGCCACTTCTCTATCCTGATAGCAGGGCAGCCAAGTCCAATTTCAGCGAGCAACATTGTAATCTGGCAGCACAGGGTCACAGCCCTAACCAGGTTGGCCAATTTTCAAATTTGGACCGTAGACATGTGCCTAGTTTGTGCCTGCATTCATCTGATTCTACCAACAGATCAGTGGCACCACTGGGAATAGACCCCAGCTCTCCTGATTCCGAGGCCAGTGCCGTGAGTAGCAACGTTAATGTTGCTATGGGAACAATAATGTTGGATTTGTTTGACTTCTGTTTCTTTTATTTCTAGAATCAGACAATTAACACACCGTTCCACCACAGTGCTAACACTGCCACGCTGCACCATTCTGTTCTGCATTTTGGGTACAAAAACAGCATACACGGCTACATAAATATTATGTGCATTCACACTGCTGCTTATCCTTTGAGCCCAAGCCCACAAAGTCTCATTCAGGGACCCCTGCATATGGCCCAATTTCTGAATACTCCTGACTAGTGTGTGCACATTTGTAATAATAATATTGTATTTATATTGCAATCCCTCTTGCAAAAGCACTCAAGGTGCTGAATAATAATAATTTCTCCTTCATTAATAAAAAAAATTCCAAATCACAGACAATGGAACAACAGCACCAGGCAAGTCTTTCAACAACAGCTCAAAACAATAAGGTCAGGCCCGTCCCATACAGAACTTTAGAGACCGATGAGGTTCATTTATACCAAATCTGCCACTGCCTAGTTGGCCAAGAGACAGAAAACTATAAGGAATGAATATGATCATGAGAGCTGCAACACATTAGCAACCAAGTTGCTGCAGTCTGAAGAAGACCCAAGTGACAGTGCAGGACATGGGGAATTCCAAAAACAGAGCATCTAGGTCACAAGGGCATTGCCATCACCATGTAGTCACAAAATAAACAAGAGTGCAACCTGTGCAATTTTTCAGCCTTCCTGGGGCACTAGTTTTTCTTTTTCACTGAATTGCCCTGGTTGAGGGAGAAACAAGACTAAAACATCAATGTTTCTCCTCTCTCCAAAGGACAAAAAAGGGGAAAAAATGACAATTACTTATCTTTGAACTTAGAATGAGCATAAGAAATTGCACCAAAGGAATAATTTTTTTCCTGGCAAACACCATAACATTGCAGGTTTGGATGAAAGTACATCCTTAGCCAGGACTCTTGCCCAGTATCACTAGCATGAAATTAATATGCAAAGTCACCCGTAATCAAATAGGACAGACACATTTCTAGGATCCCATGTGAACCCAGTGCTTGTGAGCCACAAGCCCATTGGAAAGGCAACTGCAGGCCAAGGGCTCTTCCTCTTGTCATGTTACTTGGCTTTCTTCCTGCCATGACTTCTGGGGTGTGGCAACAATTGGTGAGTGTGTGGGGGATGGCTGTGTGTGTAGAAAGCCATTGAACCAAAATGTAAACCCTATGTGAGGGGAAACCACTTCAAACCAGAGGGAAGCCCCTAATTCCAGCACCTATGTGAGTTCACCTCAGTTTTGAAGCCTTCTGGGTAAAACTTGTCACCAATTATTCAGCGCCAAGAGACTGGAATAGGCAGGGACTCGGGTGCAAGGGATGGGGCTGTGGCCAGCTAGTCTTCTGCACTGCCCAGAGCATGCCATGCCAGCCCCCTGGCCCTGAGAACTGCCCAGAGCACCACACTCTGGGGGCAATTCAAAGCCTCTGGGGCACCACTGCAGTGGCAGCAGCCAGGAGCTCCAGGCCCTTTAGAATTGCTGGGCCCTGGAGCAGCTGCTCTCATTACCTCTTTCTCCCCCTCCCCGCCCCTCATCAACTGCCCTGCCTTGCCCTGGAAAAAGGGTGATTTCAGGCCAAAAAATAGACCCAGGGACAGAAACTCCATGGGCTGTGTCTAGACTGGCCAGTTTTTCCGGAAAATCAGCCGCTTTTCTGGAAAAACTTGCCAGCTGTCTACACTGGCCGCTTGAATTTCCACAAGAACACTGACTTCCTACTGTAAGAAATCAGTGCTTCTTGTGGAAATACTATGCTGCTCCCGGTCAGGCAAAAGTCCCTCTTGCGCAAAACTTTTGCGCAAAAAGGCCACTGTAGACAGTGGAGATTTGTTTTCCGCAAAAAAGCCCTGATTGCGAAAATGGAGATCGGGGCTTTTTTGCAGAAAAGCGCATCTAGATTGGCACGGACGCTTTTCCACAAAAGCACTTTTTGCGGAAAAGCGTCCGTGGCCAAAGTGCTTTTGTGGAAAAGCGTCCGTGCCAATCTAGACGCGCTTTTCTGCAAATGCTTTTAACGGAAAACTTTTCCATTAAAAGCATTTCCGGAAAATCATGCCAGTCTAGATGTAGCCCATGGTTGGGTCCCTCATCTATGAGAAATAGAAAACCCATTTGTCTGGGGCTTGCGCTGTTTGCCTGGGGACACAATCTAAAGACTTTATCCTTTCACCTTCTTGCTCCTCAGAGGATAAAACTGCTTCCTGTTTATTCCAGAGACAGCTGTGCACTCAGAGGGGAGAGCTGGTGCACTGTGATTGCTGGGGCTGCTGCTTGGAGTTGTTTTTCCACAGATTGTTTGTTCAGCTGGGTTTTCAGCAGCTGTTGAAATTTATCCCTTTGAGAACTAGGAGCTCCCAGACAGCTCTTGGACACCTGGGTCCCCATTAAACACTCACTGTCCCCTCAGCCTGATCACCAGTCTGTTAAGGAACCTCCTCAGAGCAGAGGCAGACTCTATGGGCCCAAAGCAGATAAGTAGTTGTGCAGGAATGTAGCCACATCTGAGGTGCCTCCCTGCCCTTCTGTAGCCTGTGCAAAGGTCTTTCACAGTAGTATTACCCTGTGCTCTCAGAGGCCTCTTGGGCCAATGCCTCATCGGTATGATAAAGGCCTTTTGGAATAATGCTAGTGTGTTGTGGGAAGGAAAGGGAAAGCCTGGAGCAGCAAGGGAAGCTCCCTGCAGCCATTCCCCAGGGAAAAGTGAGCCATGGAATGGGAGGGTGGGGAACAGTCCCTGGAAATCACCAGAGACATATCACCCTTTCAGGACTCAGAGGCCCAGTTTGCACCTGCACCATGACCCTTTTATGGTGTCTCTCCTGGAATCAGGTTGTCTGAAACAGAGTGGAGTTTCACCCAAACTTTGGGTATTTCCTGATACCAGGAGCTTCTTTGGCTGGTGTGCAGCCACCATAGCTGGCCTGGCCTAGGCCATCCCCCACATGAGATACTTTGGCATGCAGGAGAGGAGAAAATGAAGCCAAAAGCTACTTCACTCCAGATATTCCCCATGGCTGCAATTGCCGCTTGGGTCTGTGGCAGCAGAGTGCAATTGGAGGCTGCTGTAACCTGCACCAGAAACCAAAGTGGTGCTCAGGTGACTTAAAAAAATCTTTGCCCCTGCCACCTACATGGGAACAGCCATATTGGGTCAAACTAAAGGTCCATCTAGCCTAGTAGCCTATCTTCTGACTGTGGCTATTGCTAGGCGATTCAGAGGAAATGAACAGAACAGGCGACCAGTGACTAATCTGTCCCATGTTGCCCATTCCCAGCTTCTAACACCATCCCTGCCAATCCTGCCTAATAGCCATTAATGGACCTAACCTCCATGAATATATCCAGTTCTTATTTTAACCTAGTTATAGTCTTGGCCTTCACAGCATCCTCTGGCAAAGAGTTCCACAGGTTGACTGTTATGTGAAAACATACTTACCTTTGTTTGTTTTAAACCTGCTGCCTAGTAATTTCATTTGGTGATCCCTTGTTCTTGTGTTAGACAAGGCACAAATAACACTTCCTTATTTACTTTCTCTGCACCCATCATGATTTTATAGACCTCAATCATATTTTTTATAGACACCCCCCCACCCGGTCATCTCTTTGCTATTCTGAAAAGTCCCAGTCTTATTAATCTCTCCTTATATGGAAGCAGTTTTATGCCCCTAATAATTTTTGCTACCCTTCTTTATACCTTTGGGCTATGTCTAAATTGCAGGCTTCTTGTGCAAAAAGTTTTTGCGCAAGAGTTTTTCCGCAAAAGCATGTCCACACTGCCATGTGCTTTTGTGCAAGGGATGTGCTTCTGTGCAAGAGCGTCCATGGCAGTGTGAACGCTCTCTTGTGCAAGAAAGCTCTGATGGCCATTTTAGCCATAGGGGTTTCTTGTGCAAGAAACCCCTGTTCCCATCCACACTAGCCTTTTTGCGCAACAGCTCTTGTGCAAAAAGGCTTATTCCTTGTGGGGAGAGGAATAACTCTTGTGCAAAAAGCCCTCTCTTCTGACAATTTACTGTAAACTTTGATGTGCAAGAATGGGCTTGTAGTGTAGATGCTCCGCAAGCTTTTTATGCAAGAACAGCCGTTCTTGCACAAGAAGCCTGCAGTGTAGACATAGCCTTGTTGTTTATAATATATCTCTTGAGCAAGCACATCTACACTGTTTCCCATCTTTTAATCTGTTACCAGTCCAGGAGAGGACCTTCCCTCTTATCCCATGACAGTTTACTTTACTTAAGAGCCCTTGGTGAGGGAACTTGTCGAAGGCTTTCTGAAAATCTAAGTACACTAGATCCATTGGATCCCTCTTGTCCATATGCTTGTTGACCCTGTCAGAATTTTAGTAGATTGGTGAGGCATGATTTCTCTTTACAGAAACCATGTTGGCTCTTTCCCCACAAATCATGTTAATCTATGTGGCTGATTATTCTGTTCTTTACCATTGTTTCAACCAGTTCGTCCAGTAATGAAGTTAGATTTACTGACCTGTAATTGCTGGGATCACCTCTTTTTTGAGGCTATCACATTAGCTTTCCTCAAATCAAAAGCTGATGTAAATGAGATTACCATCATTGTGCAACTTCACTTTTGAGTTCCTTCAGACCTGTTGGGTAAACATCATCTGGCCCTCGTGACTTATTACTGTTTAGTTTGTCACTTTGTTCACAAATCTCTTCTAATGATACCTCAAACCGAGACCGCTCCTCAGATTTTTTCACCTAAAAAGAATGGCACGGGTTTGGAAATTGCCCTCCTATCATCAGCTGTGAAGATTGATGCAAAGAATTCTACAATGGCCTTATTATGCTCCTTTAGCATCTCAATTGTCCAGTGGCACGGTTGGTTGGTTGGGCTTTCTGAAGTTCTGATGAACTATTGTTGTTGAGCTTCAGGGGGTAGCCGAGTTAGTCTATTAGGATATGTCTACACTACAGCATTATTTTGTAATAGTTAATTCGAAATACATTATTTCGAAATAACACATCTACACACAATGCATTTTGAAATAGCGTTTTGCTACTTCAAAATAGCGCGTCCACACTGAGTGGACGCTGAATCGCATTTAAGGCCATCCGGAACCAGGTCCGGCAGGGCATCAGGTCAGGAGTTAGCCTCAGGCAGCAGCCATACAAAGTATCTGAGGCCTGTGCTTAAAGGGACGCCCCCGGACAGCCGGTTCTCAGCTTTCCCTGCTTGCCGGTTCTCAGCTTTCCCTGCTGCAGCTTTCCCTGCTTGCCGGTTCTCAGCTTTCCCTGCCTACCTCGATGAGGGACAGCAAAGCATTTTGTCTCTGTGTGCTCTGGTTGCCGTCACTCGGGACACCACAGCACTCTGCAACATGGAGCCAGACCTGCCCCTGGGCACTCTGGTGCTTCTCATGGACACATTGCTGCAAGCCTGGCTGCACTTTTTGCAGGCTGCCAGCCGGGAGGTCCGTCAGGGGGCTGTCAGTATCCAGGAGGCCCTGCGGGAGAGCTTCCACCCTGAGGAGCACTAAGAGCCTCCCTGGTCTGCCCTACTGGGGGCTTGTGCCTCATTCCTTCCTCATGTCCTTCCACTTACCCCTCCCTAACCTCCCTTCTTGATGTCAAATAAAATACACGTACTTTCATGAACACAAACTTTATTTAACAAAACTGGGGGGGGGGGGGGGATGAAACTCTGGTGAGACTGGGGAAAGGAGGCAGGAGAGGGGAGAAGAGAAGGTGGGAGAGGGGAGGGGGAAACCTGGGAGGAGGGAGCTGAAAGGGGGAAGCCAAGGGAGGAAGGGGGAAGGGAAGCTCAGGGTTGAGGGTCTCGCTGGACCAACTTGATTTTCATGTAAACCTGCTCCTGGGTTCGCATGTGGCCTTTGGTGGCCAGGCTGGCAGCTATCCTGCCCTAGATGGCCAAGTTCCTCCATCTAGTGCGGAGATCATGGACGTTGGAGGCATTCCGCCCCTTCCCCCCCCCCCCAACCTGAATAAGGTCCATGATCTCCACCTTGGACCAGGAAAGCACCTGCATTCTCTAGGCCCTGGCAGGCTCCTGGGAGCTGGCAGATTGCTCCTGGGGAGTGGAGGAGGGCTGGCTGCCAGTGGCTTGCTGGCTCATGTTTTGGGGCCTCTGGGTCAGGGCAGTGACTGCTGGCTCTGGGCTGGCAGGCTTAGAGCTGGTACAGACACTGTGGCCAGAGTCAATCCCATTAAGGGCTCCAGGGAAGGGGGAGGGAGAAGAGTGTTCTTGGTTGAGGCTGGAGTGGCCACCAGGGTACCCTGGGAAGGCTGGTGGCCCCCTATTTTTGATATGTGTCTACACAGCACTTATTTCAAAATAGCTATTTTGAATTGGCATTATTCCTCGTGGAATGAGGCTTACCAAATTCGAAATAAGCACTCCACTATTTCAAACTAATTTTGAAATAGCATCTACACAGCCAAATCGCTAATAAATTTATTTTGAAATAAGGGCTGTTATTTCAAAACAACTTTGCTGTGTAGACATACCCTTACAGAAAAAACAACAAATGGTCTGGGCTATCTAACAAACTTTAGCACTTTATAGACTAACAAAACATGTAGATGGTATCATGAGCTTTTGTGGCACAGCCCACTTCTTCTGATGATCAGAGTTATGAGTAGGGGATATGAAAACTGGGAATAAATAGGAGAAGGGAAGAGAAAGGAAAGAGGAAGGGTGGGGAGGGGGGGACACTCAGTGTGGACGCGCTATTTTGAAGTAGCAAAACGCTATTTCAAAATGCATTTTGTGTGTAGATGCGTTATTTTGAATTAACTAGACATATCCTAATGGACTAACTCTGCTACCCCCTGAAGCTCAACAACAATAGTTCATCAAAGGGGGGGAGGGGGAAAGAGGAAGGGGGGGGACGACAAGTCATTATTAAGTATCTGGGTAATGGGTATTTAAACCTAAGCAGATAAAGATCAAAGTCAATAGATTGCTGAGACAGGAAGGATACTGCTCAGAAAGCTGTTAGCAACTTCAGTGATAAGTCCCCACTAGCCTATATCTCAAGCTTTCCCCGTGGATTTTGCTTGAAGAGCTGGCTTGTGTCAAGACTGCCACCTGCAGGTTGTCAGTGTGGTTAGGCAAGCAGAAATGTTCTCCAATTGGAGAATGGCTAGCGGTTCTTCAAATTCTCTTTTTGGCCTTTTTAATTATATTTTTAAACTTCACTTGCCAGAATTTATGCTCCTTTCTGTTTCCCGCAATAGGATTTAACTTCCACTTTTTAAAGGATACCTTTTTGCCTCTCACTGCTTCTTTTACATAGAGTCCAGTTCTGGGGTGGGGATCAACTGGGCTTCAGGGATGTATATATATCCTTCCCCAGCTCTCTTTCCAGGGTATAAACAAGAAATGTACATTTGAAAGACACTGCTGTCTGGTAGCAGAGAATCAGCTGTATGGTGTGCAGGAGGGAGATGGGCCTGCAGCCTCGGATGTCACACTGCCTCACTTCTCACATCAAGGTATATCTCACAAATACTTCCACATCCTCCCCTTGCCTAAAAGGCCTGTGTTCTTTGGGCTTATTGTTTCTTTCCAAGTGCCACACTGACCCAGATTCAGAAGTAGTGGTGGCCAGTGATCCAGGTGACAGATTTGTACATGACATTGCTTGCGCAGTTGTCTGAATTACTATGATGAAATAAAAATCAAAGCCTGACTCCCCCAGTGACCCACACATGGCCCCTAGAGTCAGCAGCAGCCCAGAATTAGTGCACCAAGATACAGAGTGTAAACAGAAAATGTGTTTAGCCATCCACATGAATCAATTGCAATCTGCAGACAAACCAGAGCCAGCCCTGATTTGCAATCTATTAATCAACCTTATTTTCCAATAGCTTCTACTATGCTCAGCCTCCCCCAGCTGTGCGGGATTAGGGACTCACAGGGATATCTTACCACACACAGTCTGGAATGTCTCTGTCAAGCATCAACTGCTCATGCTTGGTTTTGCAAAAGAGCGGTTGATGAATTAGGTGGGAGAAGGTATTTTCTGTAATCATGCCAGATCCTACTTTATTCCATGTTCTCTCACTGTGAGCTTCACCAGCACTTCCTTATCTACCAGCCCTTTCAGTAGGATAGATACAAATAGCAGATTTGGTGGCTCCATATTCTGAAAATGAAAGTTTGGAGGATGGATTCTGGAGCTCACATTTGGAAGAGTCAGGGGGTGCTGCAGGTGAAAACTGAGATGCCGTAACACCAGTGGCGATAGGAAGTTAGACTAAGACTAACCTAGCAGGGGATGCTGCAGGTCAAGGTTGAGGTTCATTGGGTAAAACTGCAGGGCATGGACAAGACTGGAGTGAGGCAGTAGGAAGGAGGTGAAGCACTGGAATGAGTTGCATAGGTAGGTGGTAAAATCTCCATCCCTAACGCTTTTTGCAGGCCAGGCTTGAGAGAGCCCCAGCTAGAATGATTTAATTGGGATTGGCCCAGTTTTGAGAGAGGAGTTGAACTTGGTGACCTCCTGAAGTCTCTTCCAACCTTAACTTTTTCTGATTCTATGCAGAGCTTTTGCGGAGGTAGGTGAGGAAAGCTTATGCAGGGACTGCTATGTTATTGATGGTTCTTAGCAGACCTGGGCAACTTTTTTTTTTTTCCCATTCAGAAGTTTGAAAAATGCAGATTCAAGTTGATTGAAACAATTCATGAATGCAGATCAATTCTGGTGAGCTTTCATTGGAAAGAAAAGAAAAGGAAATGTTTCAACTGTGTCGGAGGACCCTTATATGAAAGTGTCCCTAAAAGGGCAAAGTATTATATTTTATTACTGTATGCCTTATTTTTTGATATAATATTAGATTTTTTTTTCCGCATGTCTAATTGTGGTGCCACCCATTGAGATCCTGCTGTGTCCTCTGTCATACTGGACCACCTGCCACTGCACATCTTACAGTTCCTTCATCCCACCCTTCTTTTATTATATATATTTTTAGTATTCCTGATGTTTCATCTCATTGTACTATGAGCTCCTACAGAGGACAGACCTCATCTCTCCGCATATGCACACAGCTAAGCACTTCCATGGGAAACGAAATGTTGTTACCTCGGCAACAAAAGTTTTGAAGGAAGTCAGGGAAGAGTTCCGAACCAACCGATTGTGATGGAAAATGACACTCGGAATGAATGTGCCATGTTGCTATGGCAGCCAGAATACTTAAATGGAACGTGGTGTGTTGAAAATATAAAAAGATTCTGCTTAAAGCAAGTCTAACAAACTTTATTGCTTTCCCTGGTAGCTGAATAATGCCAGCCACATGACATTTATTTGTCAAACATGGCTTGACACGGAGCATAGCACTTCGTAAATGTTGCAGGCCACTTTCATTTAGCCATGTGCCAGATTAATAAGATTGCAGTTTCTGTTAGATGCTCTCTAGTTTTATTGCTCTGGGTTTTGGCAGTTCCACCTTCCCTTCTTTGAGGGTCCTTGAAACCAAGCTGGGAGGAGTTGCAAGTGCTTTGGAGGATAGGATCATAATTCAAAATTATCTGGACAAACTGAAGAAATAGGTAAATAGGATGAAGTTTAATAAGGACAAATTCAAAGTACTTCACTTGAAAGGAACAATCCATTTCACACACACAGAATGGGAAGTGATTATCTAGGAAGGAGTACTACAGAAAGGAATCTAGGGGTCATAGTGGACCACAAACCACCTATGAGTCAACAGCACGGGTGGGCAATAATTTTGGAAAGGGGACCACTTCACAAATTTTGGATGTGGCCGCAGGCCAACCTGGAAGGGGTGGGGCCTCAGGCAGAAGGGGCAGAGTTGAGAACTACCCTTCTGGGTACGGTGACCTTATTTTCTGAACCGGTTGCAGCTAGCAAGAGCGGTTTAATTTAAATTATGAAACAGATTAAGCATTTTAACTTTCTTATGTTAGTTTATCAAACTTCATTTTAAATAAAGTAAAATATTATGTCCAACACAAAAGGTTTCAATGCTTTCTTTATTTATGGGAGGTGTGGGGAATCCTTTTTGGATCAGGGGTCACTGACCCACAAAAAATCAGTTGGGAACCACACAAGTGAGAAGCAAAATCTCCAAAAAAAAACAAACAAACCTAATACTCGCTGATGTGGTCCCAACTGACACACCTCACTCCTCTGGTGCCCCAGCCTCACGAGGTGAGGGGAAGGGAAGGAGGAAACTGAGGTACAGGGCTTCCCATAGACCAAATATACTTTTCTGGAGCTAATGGATTTTTATGGACCTCCTTAGGCTCTGGGGTAGGGACAAAAATGAGGGATACAATGTGCAAGACAGGGCTGCCAGCAAGTAGGTTAGGGATGGGGTGCAGGATCTGTGAGGGAGCTGGGGTGCAGAAGCAGGCTGGGTGTAGGGAGTCTGGCCAGGTGGAGGGAGCAGGAACAAGGGAGGGTGCCGCGTGCGGCCAGAAGAGAGGGTGCAAGAACAAGGGAGTGTGTGAGAGCAAGCTGGGGGTGCTGAGTCTTAGGGGGGAAGGAAGTGATGGGATTGGGGGGGGGGGGGTCTGGGCATGAGGGGAAACCTTACCTGGCTTCATGCCCCCTTGCAGCAACAGCTGCAGCCATGCTGTCACAACCACCCCGGAGGGAGGCCCTGCTGCCACAGCCATGTGGTCCTGGAGGCCAGAGACACTGCTGCTGCAACCACATGGTCCAGGGCCAGCCCTGAGGCACCACTCCTTCCCCCTCCACACACACATGCCCATGGGGGCAGGGCCTGTAATTGCCTCACGGGATGGATCAAAGCCAAAGACAGGCTGGATCTGGCCTGTTGAGAGGCTTTTGCCCCCTCTCCCCTTCCCCCCCCGGTCAACAGTGTGACACTGTGGCAAAAGAAGTAGACATGATTCTGGGATGTATTAACAGGAGTGTGGTGAGCAAGACACGAGAAGTCATTCTTCCACTCTACTCTGCGCTGGTTAGTCCTCATTTGGAGTATTGTGTCCAGTTCTAGGCACCGCATTTCAAGCAAGATGTGGAGAAACTGGAGATGGTCCAGAGAAGAGCAACAAAAATGATTAAAGCCCTAGAAAACATGAGGGAAGGCTGAAGGAATTGGGCTTGTTTAATTTGAAAAAGAGAAGACAGAGGGGACATGATAGTGGTTTTCAGGTATCTAAAAGGGTGTCATGGGGGAGAGGGGGATTGTTTCCCTTGGCCTCTGATGATAGGACGAGAAGCAATGGGCTTAAACTGCAGCAAGGGAGGTTTAGGTTGGACATTAGGAAAAACTTCCTAACTGTCAGGATGATTAAACACTGGAATAAATTGCCTAGAGGGGTTGCGGACTCTCCCTCACTGGAGATATTTAAGACCAGGTTAGACTGGCATCTATCAGGGATGATCTAGATGGTGCTTAGTCCTACTGTGAGGGCAAGGGACTGGACTTGATGACCTCCCAAGGACCCTTCCAGTTCTAGTACTCTGATTCCTTACTTGTTTTGGTGGTGGTTTTGCTTTGTTACCCAATTGGCTGCATCTAGATTGACATAATTTTCCGGAAATGCTTTTAATGGAAAAGTTTTCCGTTAAAAGCATTTTTGGAACAGAGCGTCTAGATTGGCATGGACGCTTTTCTGCAAAAGCACTTTTTGCGGAAAAGCGTCTGTGCCAATCTAGATGCGCTTTTCTGCAAAAAAGCCCCGATCGCCATTTTCGCAATAGGGGCTTTTTTTGCGGAAAACAAATCTGAGCTGTCTACACTGGCCCTTTTGTGCAAAAGCTTTGCACAAAAGGGACTTTTGCCTGAACGGGAGCAGAATAGTATTTCCACAAGAAGCACTGATTTCTTACAGTAGGAAGTCATTGCTTTTGCAGAAATTCAAGTGGCCAGTGTAGACAGCTGGCAAGTTTTTTCTGGAAAAGCAGCTGATTTTTCTGGGAAAAACTGGCCAGTCTAGACACAGCCATGATGTTTTCCTTCCAGAAGACCGGAAGATTTTAAAACACCTGGAAATTTGTTCAAAAGATCTGGATTTTTCACTTGCTCACTAGTAAATTATACCGTAGTCTTTGAACATTGGGTATGTGATTAGTTTTAAGAACCTGGCCCAGTTTCATTCAGCTCATCATTCTTACCCAGAGACACGTTTCCCGCACTATCTATAAATATATCTTAACTCACCTGAAAGGCAGTGGCAAAATCAGTCTACACTGGAATCTTGTGTCCCATGGAATGGATTGTGGGTGCAGCCCTTGGAGGGGAAGAAAGAAGTCTAAATTGGATTCCTATGACCAGCTGGAATGGATTCTGGAAGAAGATCCTGAACTGCGACTGTGTGCCCTGGAATAAACTCATTGCCACCTTTTGGGGAAACTTGGCTGTAAACTGGGTTTCTGCATCGACCTAGAGTTGCTTCCTATTGCAACCAATGGAAGAGAGACCTTTCACTGGATTTCTGAATCCTGTTCTTCATGAATGAATTTACTTTGTGCTTCTGACAATACCCACAACAGAATTTTCAAACACAAAAGGGAGTGTCTCTGCCTCTGAGCATGAACACTCAAAAAACTGCAAAGCTGATAAGAAAAGGGCTGCAACAAACCAAAAAAGTGTCCTGAAGATGGTTAGCCACATCCCACTAAGATGAAACTTTAATGGCATAGCAAGAAGAATGTTGGTTAGTGGATAGTGTTCTACATGGCAAGCAGGCAGAGAAGTTAGATAAAAGGCATAAAGTACTCTTTCAGGAAAGCTGCCAAGGAACACGACTTTATCTCTTAAAACCCAGAACTTTCAGCACACTAGAACCAAAACAAGAGAGAAACAAAGCAGGCTGCTCCCTATGACACAAGGACCTTGTTGCTCAAGGCTGGCTCTCCTCCAGATTATTCACTTCCCTACAGAGACCCTTAGCCTGCTAGAAATATGAGGGCAAAACACATTGCATTTCGTGTGATATATTAAGATTTGAATACAGTTTTCCATGAACCACACTTAAGCTGCTTCAACTAATTCCATATAGCAGGATACAGGAGCTGCTCACACTGCTCTTGCAGAGTAAATGCATTACATTACCCTACTCCATGTCATTCTAGTTGCTGTACAGGTAAGTCTGCAAAAGGGATTTGAAGTAGGAGAGATCCTGAGGAATGAAGGCGGGAGGGAGGGAAACCCCTGAGGTAAGGGATATATAGATTTCTGTGGCTTCTTGGAATGGGTTGAGACCAAGTAGGTAGGACCCAGGTGCACAAACACACTGCAGTTATTTCTGGCTCCCAAATCTTCCTCCCTGGCTTAAGAAAAGATGCTCCTCTGAATTCTAGGGATTGAAGGTTTCCTAGTTGTTCCTATTCAGTGCTCAGTGCACACCTCTCCCTGAAATGTTCCTCTCTAATTAGAGAACTAAGGATGCAATTTGTGTCCAGGGGTTTGGAAAGGACATCACTATTAAATTCTTAACTTAATTATGTTTCCTTGCAATAGTTTCTAGTCTAGTCTCTTTTTTTCCCCTTGACAGTTTTATTTTGGAAATATTTTTCCCCCTCTGGGCTCTCTTTTCTGCCTCTGTGCAAGCGTTTACAATAGGACTTCTTGAGGTTTTATCTCAAGTAGGTCAACAGAGATCAGCTTATGCAAAACATTGAGTTGGCTCTGAGGAGACAGATGGGCTAAAAGAAAATGTTAAGTATTTCATAAAGATACACTGTGTTCTGCTCTAGTCATCTCGGCTGTGCTCCCTCCCCCTTCCCCCAACCTTAGCTTTTGTTTTTACTGTCTTCAGCCAACACAGGATAAGGAACCCTCTGAAGGTAAGGAGGTGGGCTGGGTTCTGGAGTGGACTAGGGGATAGGGCATTCGCCTGGGTAGCACAGGGTGGTGGGCTCAATCCTGCCCACCCTGGGAGCAGCCAGGCAGCCAATACGGCCTGTCCCAGGGATGGAGCTGGCTCCCACAATAGGAAAGCAGGATAAAGGATGCCCTGAAGATAGAGAGGTGAGGTGGGTCAATTCTGTGACAGAGCAATGAGAGGGTACAGGTCCTGCTGTTTCATACGCTTGCACTGCAGGCTTCCTCAGAGCCATTCTCTATCCGCACCAGCCTTGGATTCTACAATCAACTGAGCTTCCTCCCATCAGTGGCCTGTCAGTCCGGCTCCAGCTGCCTGAGAAGGCCCTGCTGCTTCATGCCAGCCCCAGACTCAAGAATATGAGCCCTTTCAACAGTAGTGTTGTGTCAGAGGCTATTGGACCTGTTGTAATCTGAGCTGCCTGCCTGACTACTCTGCTGATTATTCATGGCTTACAGAGTACCCTAGAAATGTATGGAGCTTTCAACACAGGTAAAGATGGCCTCCCTGGCTCATACAGCTTGCCATTCTAATTGGGGCCTCTAGGTTCTACCACTGTACACACATGGGCAGCAGGTATGCTAGGCAGGGGAAGACATTGCTTTCCTAAACTGCCAATCTGGCCCCACCCATACTCCACCCCAGAACACCTGCTGCAGGCATACAGGGGCAAAGTGTTGCAATGAGGGGGTTGGGGCTGTGCATTATCTGCCCTCCCCATGCTTCAGGGCCAGAGAGGTTGGGGCCACGTGCTGCCCCACCTCCCTGTGATACTGGGGGATGGGGCCTAGGCGGAAGGGGTAGGGTTGGGGGCTTGCCCTCCCTCAGCCCTATCTTCACCCACTGCCCCTGCAAACAAACAATAAACAACCCTAAATTAAGGCAAGACCAACAGGAGGAGATGGTAGTCCAGAGACAGGCAGGAGAATGGAGAGGACACTGAGATGTGCATCATAAGTATGACCACATTTAAGTTTCTAGGGGTTCTAGGAAATAGAACCCCCTGCTGTCCCTGTGGGGGGGTGGGGGGGGGGAGAAAAAGAAAAACCTGCTCTGGCCCACGTCCTTTGCATAAAATAAAATGTTACTTTCTTATAATTCCACATACTGTGTGTTGCTGCTTTAGCTGGAATGTGCCTGTTCTGCTGCCATATACGTGATTGTTACTATAGTGATTGTTACACATTTCCGCTTACCTTTCAGGAGTAAGACATGCCATGGAATAAGTGTGTCCCCTTGACTCTAGCCGCAGTGGGCTCTTGTTTGGGAATAGGATTCAACTTCACCAGGAGAGGGTGGAAGGTTTTGCAATAGGAATCCGGGTTCTACTGCAAGCCCTCAGTCCCTGGGTGACAGTCCAGTATTTCTCTGGGTTCTGGTTTTGGAGATTCCTGCATGGAGTGGTTCTGTGGGACTAGACCAGGCTGAGGTGTCGGGTGTGGTGCAAAGCTGGCCTTGCTACAGAGCACAGGGGCTGAGTTGGATGATCTCTTGAGGTCCCTTCTAGCCCTACATTTCTATGCTTCCCTGCAGTGAGGCCCAACTGGATCAGTGGTGGCAAGGCACAGGTGACTCCACAGTGTTTCATCGGGCATCACTGTAGAGTTTACTTCATCTAGGACTGATCACTTCTGCAACAATAGAATTGATGTTGTAGGGCTGGACCAAGGAATGTGGCCTTCTCTGCTCTGGAGCAGCTGGTAGAAGAGCCAATCCCCTGATATCCCTTGCTACTCCTTGTGATAGGGCGCTTGCCCTGCACTGGTCCTTTAAGGGTGAAACCCTGGCCCGGGGCTGGGAGCAAAGCCCCAGCTGAGGCAGTTCTAGTGAGGAGAGCCCAGCTGGGAGCTATATAAGGGGGAACTGACAGCTGCTCTGGGAAGAGAGCAGTGAGAGCTGAGCTGGAGGGCAGGGCTAGGGGAGCTCTGGCCAAGCAAGTTCCCAGGCTGCAGTGCCTAAGCAGGAGAACAGGGTGCTCTGGGAAAGAGGATCCTGGGGTGTGAGCAGAGCAAACAACAGCCTCTGGAAGGGGGGCTTAGACACTGGTGTGGGCACTGCCAGAGGGCAGTGTCTGGAAGAGGATGCTGTGACACGAGGAGAAAGATGGGTCAACACCACCTAGAGAAAGGCATCCAGCAAGGCAAGAAGAGCTAATTCCTAGGATAGCCAGCTGGTGGCGCTGTAGCAGTGAGTCGGCCCCTCATACTCTTGCATCTAATTGGACCTGTGACAGGAGCTTTAGTGGTGGAGGGGATGCTATGTGATTAAAAGTTCTGGACTCAACAAGGCAGGTAACTCAGATAGAGGAACCGTGGGCCTGACCAAACTCCCGACATATAGGTTGGCTGAGCATACATACGTATTGATAGAAATGTAGCCGTGTTAGTCTGGTGTAGCTGAAACAAAATACAGGACTATGTAGCACTTTAAAGACTAACAAGATGGTTTATTAGATGATGAGCTTTTGTGGGCCAGACCCACTTCCTCAGTGGGTCTGGCCCATGAAAGCTCATCATCTAATAAACCATCTTGTTAGTCTTTAAAGTGCTACATAGTCCTGTTTTTTTGCTTCAGCTACATATATATTGTTTGCTTGGATTTTTTTCCTTCTCCCCATAAATAAAAAGTACTTGTGGTTCCATGATCCAGAGGACTTCTGAGCACCCACAGGTGGGTAAGAGTCTCTGCAATGGTAACACAGGATGCTGGATTTTAATTTCCCAAATCCTAGAGTCCACGTGGCTTTTAGGTGGAGGCGTAAGACATCATTCAACTTATTTTAGAAAACGCCCCTGCACTGACTGAACCCAACCCTCATTGATTCTGTTGGCACCTGGTAGAAGGGTAACACACACCTCCCTTTTAAATGAAAATTAGGATTTGCAAAAGTGGAATTTGTCACAGGGACCAGATCGCTACATGAAACAGGTTGGATCCAGCCTACAGACTGGGTGTTTGACATTCCTGTCTGAGATGCTGTTGAGCTGAAACTGGTAGGGTTTAATTATAGATCCTATGTGGGAGGAGAGAAAGAGAGAGGAGTTGAAGATGACCCCAGGATTTGGGGCCCATGGGACAGGGAAGGCAGTGGCATAGCTAACAGTTCCAGACAAAGGAGGTGAAGATTAAGGAGGAATGATGAGTTCAGTTTTTGAGTAAGCTGCATTTTCAAGGCCCTTAACAATCCGTCCTCACTCTCTGTATTGGCTCCTATTCACTATTGAAATGATGATCAGGCCTGGCCAAAGAGTTTGTGGGGCCCAAGGCACCATGTTGTGGTTGGCTGCACCCTGTGGTCAGGCAGGTCCCAGCCAGGGCAGCAGGCAGGTGGGCACAGGCAGGCATAGGGCCCTGAAGGCACGGGTCCCAAGGCAACTGCCTTGCTCACCTTGCCGTAAGGCCAGGCCTGATGATGATTCCCACCTCTAATCAATCTATGATGCCATCCTCCACTGCCCACTTGTTAAATTGTCAAACAAGCAGCTTCGTGCTTTCTCCCAGGCTGCCCCCGCCCAACACAGGAGTAGCTTCCTGCAAACTTTTACAGAGCTGCCTCATTATCCTCCATCAAACCCCTCCTCCAAACTCTCCTTTGCCTACAAAACAGTTGAAAACAGTTAAGCTGCTGGTGTGCTGAGACCACAGCCTGTAGTTCTGACCAATACTGTCTTATTGTATTCCCTCATCTGCTTGTATCCATCTGTGTCTTGTCTATACTTAAATGGTAAGCTCCTTTGGGCAGGGACCGGCTCTGTTCTGTGTTTGTACAACACCTAGCACAATAGGCTCCTGGCCTGTGACTAGGGATCCTAACTGCTGTGGCAGTAATCATTATTAATAATAATAATAATAATAATAATACATACTTGATAGGTTGCAGAGGACTGTCTAGGACATGGGTTCCCAAACTGGGGGGTGTGAAGAAATTCCGGGGGCATGCAAGGCAACCCATTCCCCCACCCCCAAGTTTTGCTGCTATTTTTGTTTTTCAGCCCCGGTTAGTTCCTTTTTTTTTTCTAAACAAGTTTTGCTGCTATTGGGGGGGGGGGGGGCGTTAGGGTTTCTCAAATCAAAAAGGGGCATGAAGCTGAAAAGTTTGGGAACCACTGGTCTAGGAGGAGATGTATATGAGATGCAATTGGAAATGCAAATCTGAGGAGAAGGGTAAAGGTCAGGATTGGAAAGACAAATCAGAGACATTGGTGTGGGATGGTAATTAAAGCCATGAGAATGGATGGGGTGTCCCACTGACAAAGTTGAGGAACATAAGGGAAGACAGAGTACAGACCCCTGTGGGACCTTGTCAGGTTTTAACTCCCATCCCCTGCAAGGCAAGAAACATCGCCCTATTAGTCATACTCCACACCTGGGAGGATGGGGGTTGATAACTCATTGCTTCCTGGCAAAAAGAGGCAGAGGTAGGTCTTATGAGTAGACTGAAGGAGCTCATTTACGAAGGGAAGCTCTAGGAGAGAGGAGGAAGGGGGAAGGCCTGGACAGTCAGACAGGCTCCATGGTGGATTTAGGGAGAGAGAGTGCAGGACTCTGCTTATGGAGGGACCCTCACAGGTTGTATAGAAGGTTCAGGGGCAAGGAAGCCCTGATATAGGCTTTTAAGCAGAGAAGACTTCAGCAGTCCAAGAGGGCAGAAGAACTATTCAGTGCTGGTTATACTCACTTATGGTACCCAGGGTGAGTCTGAACTTAGATGACTTGAGTAGAGAGCTGAGTCACAGAAGAGCTGAGATCAGAGACAAACAGCCAGTAGGCTGTTCCAAAGTTGCTGATAACATTTTGCACTGACACAAAGGGGCACTCCAAGGGCGAGTGAGCCCCACCACAAAGACACAGATATAGTGAGAGCAAAATGCAGGACTATGTAGCACTTTAAAGACTAACAAGATGGTTTATTAGATGATGAGCTTTTGTGGGCCAGACCCACTTCCTCAGATCAAAAAGTGCGTCTGGCCCACGAAAGCTCATCATCTAATAAACCATCTTGTTAGTCTTTAAAGTGCTACATAGTCCTGCATTTTGCTTCAGCTACACCAGACTAACACGGCTACATTTCTATATAGTGAGAGGGTATATAGCAAGGAGAGCCTCAAAAAGAGACTGAGGAAATGGCTTGATGGGGTGGAAGAAAACGGGGAAAGCCATAATCTCTAGCAGGGTTGTCTTTAGGATTTATGGTGCCCTAGGTGGGATTATTAAACTGACTATGCCTGACTTGCTCGTAGCAACACAAACATGAGCTTACAGTATTGGTGCCCCAGAGATACTGGTGCCCTAGGCAACTGCCTATTCTGCCTATGGCTAAGGACAGCCCTGATATCTAGAGTAATTGGGAGTGGAGGTTTTCTTGACTGGAACACCTCTCTCAAGCGGAGTGGGAATAAGAACAGCGGCTTTGAAGTGGTCATTGGTACCATAGCAAGGGTTGATTCAGTGGAATGGTGGGGGTGGAAGCCAAATTGTAGGGACTGAAGGAGCAGCAATGCCAGCAGGGAATTCAAAGATTCTTGGCTTTTCGGAGTTTAATGACTTTTGGGGAAACAGAAAAATAGACATTTTCCATCTTTTAGATTTTTGACAACCCCTCCCCAAAATGTCCCTGCCAATGGATAGTTCCTGTGGAAAATTTCATTTTGACAAAAGCCATTTTTCATGCATAAACATTGAAATTTTTTGTTCACAATCAGCTCTGTGAGCCTCCTCATAGAAGCGTTTTGCCAGTGTATGCCCCAGAACTCAAAGACTTGGAGCTTCCTCACAGGTTGTCTTGTGTCTGACAACCCAGGACTCCAGTGGTGTGCACTACTCCATAGCAATGCCAGCCCTAGTAAGAGAGCAAAATATTTCTTATGTCTTTTTCTAAAATCAGCCTCCCAAGAAGCTTCTGGTTGTTCTCAACTTGGTTATATAATTCTTTGCTGAGTCCAGAATGCAGTTTGGTCATGAACTTCCAGACTTAAATATTTACATTGACGCTTCATGTGGAATGTTTATTCCTGCTTCTCCGAGTTCCCTCAGTTAAACAAATGGATATCACTTAATGAAAAACACTCCTTAGTACAACTCCCTTTGCACTTATACCCAGGTGTGGGATGGGCAGAGGAAGGAAGAAGGGAAAGAGGTATAAAAACAAAGGTGAGAAACATGTCTGGTTTTTTATATATAATGGCAGTGTTGTGGAGGACCGTTTCTGCATGGGCCTGTTAGCCTTGGTGCTGTTTGACTCAAGATAACATTTATAAGCCAATCTATTTATGTTAGTATTCTCATGCCCATTACCAAATTAAAACAGAGTAAGATATTTCTTCTTGCTGTGTCACCATGAAGTCCAGGTTTTTCTTCTTATTGTAGTTGGAAGTGCTTCCTACCATGCCTGTCTCTTGCTACAGCAGGTCTTAACAATTTTAGAACTTGCCCTCTCTACTTGAGGAGTCAGGGGCTTTGAGGGAAGTACCCTTTAAATGAAGGTTCCCTACTACACCGACTAAATAGGATTATAAAGCATATTAAGGAAACACGTTGTTTTTAAACTACACCACAGCAAGTTCCATGCATTACTGTCAGCTCTTTGCTGGTATGCTGTGGTCATTTTTGTCCAGGAGAATGACTGCAGCATGTGCAATTTTCCCAGCCATATGGGGGAATGGAAGACAGATGCCTTACAGGTGTACAGTCATATCCAACAATGCATAAAAAGGGTTAAAAATTTGAACAACGTACAATATGCAACCTGTTAAACTGCAGTTATAATCAAAACAGTGTCCATAGGAGGGGGGGAAAGGACAAACTGATCTGATCTCTGTGTGTATGCAAGTACATCTGCTGACTTCAGTGACAGAAATAAATCAAGACTTTCAAATATAGGCACTTAACGTTAAGTTTCTAAAACTATGCTGAAGTCAGTGGGAGCTGCGAAGTACTCAGAACTTTTGAAAATTAGGACACTTATTTAGAAGCCCAACTTTAGGCATCTATTTAAAAAAAAAATCCTGGCCACAGAATAGAGAGCTGCTGTTTTTTTTGTTGATTGTTATTATTTTTAGTCATGGAGAGCAAACTCAGATATGAGAGAACTATCTGGATTCTATTGTGTCACAACTGGAACTAAGTTCACAATTCTAACAGCCTTATTACTGCTGATTGAGCCATAAGCTAGACAGAATCCAGGTTGAGTTTGCCAGGTTTGGAGTTAACGAAACAATCCTTTTTACTCGTACATTGAGAAAAATTGAAGCAGAATCCCTGGAAGACAATAAATACTGAACACCATGCGGTTTTTATTTCTAGAGTAACATTGTAATGATGAAGGCACCTCAACAACCACCAAAAAGCACCCTGGATTCCTCAGCATTTCTGAAGCCCTTCTCCCAAGTCCAGTCAACATACAAGAATCTTAGACACTCATCAGGCAATCAACACCTCGTTGTTCACAGGATTCTGAAGGCAAACAATACCCAGACCAATTCCTCAAGGATGTCTGCCCAGCAGTGCAGACTTATTGGGGCACTGTAGCTTTGACATTATTCTGGGACAGTTATATCTAGTTTTAAGTGATGGAGCCAGACAATTGAGAGAGAATGTTTGCTAATGGTGGAATGTTCTTCTCTACCTTAACACAATTTTATAAATTAAACATTGCAGGTAATAAGCCTGAGGCTCTAATACCTTAATAATTTTGTTAGCTTTTAAAGTGCCACGGGACTCTCTTTCTTGTTTTTGCTGAAACAGACTCACACAGCTACCTCTCTGAGGGTATGTCTACACTACCCTCCTAATTCGAACTAGGAGGGTAATGTAGGCATACCGCACTTGCAAATGAAGCCCGGGAAATTCAAATCCCGGGCTTCATTTGCAATTGCGGTATGCCTACATTACCCCGCTAGTTCGAACTAGCGGGGTAGTGTAGACATACTCTGATACCTCTCAGTATAAAGAAATGTAAGAACGGCCATACGGGGTTAGACCAATTGTTCCATCTAGCCAGTGCCCCTGAGAGGGACCACAGACAGATGCTGCTAGTGGCTGAAGGTTTAGAGACACCTGAAGAACATTTTTGCCCCTGACATCTTGGCTAATAGCCACTGAAGGATCTATCCTTCATGAACAATCTAATTCATTTTGGACCCATTTATACTTTTTGCCTTCACAACATCCTATGGCAAAGAGTTCCACAGGTTGACTGCGTGTTGTGTGAAGGAAGCACTGTCAGGAATGAGGGCCTGCAGTAGTGCCTGCCCAGTTACCAAGCAACCAAAGCTGAGCCACAGCAGAGCCACCTGATTGGTCAAGGCAGTCAGGTGACTTGTTCTTAAAGTCCATCAACTAGAGCGGATAAGCAGCTGCCCAACACGCATGCCTGTGGATTTTCTGCCTTCCTGTGCTGGCCTCACTTCAAGTCCAGCTTCGATCCCTGCCCTGTACCCAGCCTTATTTGAGTCCTCTCACAGCTTTGCTCCTGCCCTCCCTGACTCCAAGTAATCCAGTTCTGATCCTCAGCTTTTGACTCCTGGTTCTGACTCTGTTTTGGCTCTGGCATTTGGACTCTGACTCCAGTTCTGACCCTTGCTGTGATTACTAGGCTTGATTCCTGCTCCAGTCACCAGGCCAGACCACCTACAACTCATTCTCCTGACAAGCACTTCCTGTTTGTTTGTTTGTTTGTTTGTTTGTTTTTGTTTTTAAACTTGCTGCCTATTAATTGCATTGAGTGATTCCTAGTTCTTGTGTTATGTGAAGGGATAAAGAACACTTGTTCAGGTTCTCTGTACCATTCATGATTTTATAGACCTCTATCATATGCTCTCTTAGTTTTCTCTTTTTCCAAGACTAACCATCCCAGTCTTTGCAATCTTTCTTCCTATGGAAGCTGTCCCATGCCCTGAAACATTTTCATTGCCCTTCTCTGCACCTTTTCCAATTCCAATAGATCTTTTTTGAGAGGGGGTGACCAGAACTGCATGCAGTATCCAAATTGTGGGCACACCATGGATTTACATAAAGTATTATATTTTCTGTCATATGAGCTATCCCTTTCCTAATGGTTCCTAACAATCTATTAGCTTTTTTGATCACTGGGGCACACTGAGCAGATGTTTTCAGAGGACTGCCCATGGCTCCAAGATCTCTTTCTTGAGTGGTAACAGCTTATTTACACTTCATTGTTTTGTATATACAGTTGGGATGATTTTTTTCCAATGTGAATTACTTTGCACTTATCAACATTGAATTGCATCTGCTAATATAGAAATAATTGGTAATAAATAACTGCTTCCCTTCAGACAGGCTCCTTATGGTCTCTGTGCAGCGTTTTATTTGCTCTAAAGGAGCCATTAAAGATCTTCCTTATGGTGTCTGCACCATATTATTGTTGCTGTTGTCTATAATCTGCTCCTTGCCTATCTTGTTTGCAGTATGAGAGCCATCCTTTTTGGTATCCGTGAGAAATTCTGTTTCTTCTATGAGAAGAGCCACATCTGCACATTTTGGTTTCAATATGCTCTCATCCATGGCCATGCGTAAGATGACCCTCCATTCCACCGATTTAATTTGTAATGCATGTTCTGGGTTGTTCGTACATAAATGTTATCCAAGGTCTTATATAAGGCTTTAGTGTGCTTCTCTCCCACCACACACATCCATCTGGGAAACTATTGATGACCATTTTGAAATCCGTTAGCAATGACACACAATTTGGCTGATGAATCAGAAGTTTGTTTTAGTTTTAGGCTATGTTTGTGTCTCTCTCAGTGGAGCCTGTCCCTCTCCTCTCCATGGTAACTGCTCTGCTTCTGACATCACCAGCCAAAATAGGGCATGGAGGTTATAAAATCCTGTGGGGATGGGGAAGTGGGAGGGCGATATGCAGATAAAATGGGAATATAATTCAAAAGAAACATTTTAACTCTTAGAATGCTAAGCAGTGTCAGGCAAAGGACATCTAGCAGCCAGAGTTCCCTATAAGCTGAGCACTTGGGCATTCACCCTGGGGAGATTCAAGTGCTGCCCAACTGATTAGCAGAGTGCCCACAGCTTCCCACAGCCAGCACCGGGTGTTTCTACTTGTGGTACATATCCACACATGCCTTGGTGCACATAAAATTTATTTGTCCATTGATGGAAAAATTTGAGGGAACATTGCTCAGCTGGGATTATTAGGGTTTGCCAGCTTGGTCATCAGTGCAAGTTTTGGTGTTCCTGGCAGCTGGGATAAAGAACTTGTGTGGGATTCTCCCTTGGAATGAATCCTGATCCACTCTGCTTTCCTGGTGCCAAAAAGTCTCCCACCTCACACAGATCTATGCTCATTGTGAGTCCCACAGGTGGGGGGCCTATATTGTGGGGGTAATGTTAAGAAAGATAGTTAACAGCAAGGAAAGATGATTAAGTGGCAGTAGATGTAAGGGAAGAGCATGCTGGACATGACTGTTGCCACTGCATGACTTTTTAATCATGTGCATTGCAATATTTGGGGTTGTCTTAAAGCCCCAGTGGCTGGAGGCAAGTGGTTAATAGAAGCATCTCAGCTTTCTTTTATTAAAAAGCAAGTTCTAACCCTCGTGGTTGCAGAGAAAAGCCTGAAAATATGACTCAAGTGCATCTTAAAGGCTCAAATACAAAAATAAATAAGAATCCAACATTTATTAACTAATCATTATTTGGAGTGAAGAGAGAGGTGAGGGCTTTTTCATTATTTTTGAAGGCTTGTTGTTGGCAATACAGGCAGTCCCCGGGTTACATACAAGATAGGGACTGTAGGTTTGTTCTTAAGTTGAATCTGTATGTAAGTCGGAACTGGCGTCAGCCGCTGCTGAAACTGATCAGTTTCAACCGCGGCTGAATCTGGATGCCAGTTCTGACTTACATACAGACTCAACTTAAGAAACCCAGGCGTCCCCAAGTCAGCTGCTGCTGAAACTGATCAGCGGCTGATTCCAGGAAGCCTGGGGCAGAGCAACTCTGCCTTGGGCTTCCTGTAGTCAGCCGCTGGTCAGTTTCAGCAGCGGCTGACTTTGGGACGCCTGGGGCAGAGCAGCTGGGGTGCTGCTGGGTTGCTCCAGTAGCGCGGCTCCTCGGCGCTACTGGAGCAACCCAGCAGCACCCCAGCTGCTCTGCCCCAGGCGTCCTGATTCAGCTGCTGCTGAAACTGATCAGCAGCGGCTGAATCAGGACGCCTGGGGCAGAGCAGCTGGGGTGCTGCCGGGTTGGTCCGGAGCGGCGCTGCGGGACCAACCCGGCAGCCCCCAGCTGCTCTACCCCAGGGGTAGGCAAGAAAAGCCTGGTCTGCTGGGGGGGCACTAGCTGCACCCCCCCCCCAGCAGACCAGGGAGACGGAGAGCAAAGCCGCGGAGCACGCCCGCAGCAGGACAGCCCAAGCGCGCCCGGGCTGTCCCACTGTGGGCATGCTCAGCGGCTTTGCTCCCCGTCTCTCTGGTCTGCAGGGAGACGGGGAGCAAAGCCTTGGAGCACGCCCGCAGCGGGACAGCCCGGGCGTGCCCGGGCTGTCCCGCTGCGGGCGTGCTCCAAGGCTTTGCTCCTGTTCCCCTGGTCTGCTGGGGGGGTCCAGAAAAGCCACTGGACCCCACCCCCCCCAGCAGACTAGGGACACCAGAGCAAAGCCGCCGCCTGGGTGGCTTTGCTCGTTTGCCCGGGAGCAAAGCTGCCCAGGCGGCGGCTTTGCTCGGGTGTCCCTGGTCTGCTGGGGGGGGGGTCCAGTGGCTTTTCTGGACCCCCCCAGAAGACCAGGGGGACAGGGGCAAAGCCGCCCGGGGGGGGGAGTCCCGCCGCGTGGGCGGCTTTGCTCCGGGGCAAACTAGCAAAGCCGCCCAGGCAGTGGGACTCCCGCCACCTGGGCGGCTTTGCTCGGGTGTCCCTGGTCTGCTGGGGGGGTCCAGCAGTTTTGCTGGACCCCCCCAACAGACCAGGGAGACCGGGAGAAGCTTTTCTCGCCCCGGAGGACACGGGTGGCGATTCGGCGCCCGTGAGCTCCGGGGCGAGAAAAGCCCCGTTCATAAGTGCGGATCCGACATAAGTCGGATCCGCGTAAGTCGGGGACTGCCTGTACAGAAGTGTTGAGTAGAGCTGGTCAGGAAATATTTTCTCTGTCCTGGGAAAATATTTGTGACTTTTTAAGTAATTCTCCTTCTGAATCAGGAGGAAAAGTCAGTATTTCTAAAATGTTTGCAGGCCAATGAACTATAAAATATATATAAAAATAAATTGGGTCAAGCAAAACTTTTCATTTTGACATTTTCAAATTCTAAGTAAACATTTATTTTGAATGGGGAAACCAAAAATTGTCATTTAAAAATGTCAAAACAGGAACTTTCGATTATTTCAGAACTTTCTTCCAAGTATATTTTTAAGTCAAGATATTAGTTGAAACTGACCCTCTCCTGTAAAAGTGTCTGTCAACAAATCAGTGTTTTTTGGTGGAAAAACAACCTGTCAAAAATTTCCCAACTAGCGCTGCTACTGAGGATGTTGTAGACTGGAAGACCTAGAAGGAGTTCCTGTGCATTGTAAGAGAAGAGCTGGAAGTTGAAGGAAATAGGAGGAGAAACGGTCAGGGGGAGGTTTAGTTTCATCTTTGTTCTTCATTGCATTTTATGGAGGCTCTTGGTGTTCTAGGAGTTAAACATTTCCAGAAGAATGGAAATTCAACTTCAGCCTTGTCAGAGCTCTGTCTTGTCAACACAATTTAAATAAACAGAAACTGAGGATTAAGATGCTGCACATAAACAGATCTGTGCAATGTGGAGAGAATTTTCTGGTCACCTCACTGGACTTTCCAGTGATGGCCTCCTGCTTTGAACAGTTTGTTTGAAATCCATGTTTCCCAAACATACCTGCACAGAGGACTGGGGTGATACGAGGCATTTCAAGAACAGAGTGGAAGAGAGAACAGAACTGGATTAACAAGGGAGGAGAGTCAAGGTGTGCATGTGTAGGGGATATGTGGACAGACACATGATTCTGAACGAGGGAGGGATGCAACGGGGGAAAGGAGCTGGTGCTCCAGACTAGTTAAGAGGAGCATATTATTTCAAAAAGGTTGAGGTCAGAAGAAAGGACAGGTGGGGATCATGCTGGATGAAATCTTTTCACCAAATCTTTTGCTAGAAAATGGCTTCCTGAATTTTGCAGAGAATTTTCATTTGTCATTCTTTTTAAATGAAAAATCAACCCCTCAAAATAATTTGTTTTTTTTGGTTTTTCAGTTTCCCTTCTTTCTCTCTATTTCACTCCCCCACCCCTTTCAGGTGGCAATATTTTTCAAAAATCGTTTTTCAGCTTCTCATCAAAAGAACAAAATGTTTTAAAGCAAATTCAGAAAGAGATGAAAATTTACCACCAAAATAAAATTTACTTTTTTACAAACAGCTCTAGATAATGTTTCCTTCATTTCTGAAATTTAATTCTATGGACAATAGAGGAAGAGAAAATTAAAGTTAGAGGAATAGGAAGAAAAGAGAAAAATGAACAAGGAAGAAAGAAGGGGGTGGGAAATGCGCATTTCTTTTCATTGACTTTTCAGTTTATGAAAAGTAAAAAAATGAGTTTCATCATAGATATTGGTACAATAGCAAACAAATGTGATTGCTAGGATTAATGGAAACTTACAAAATAATTAAACTGGGTTATGCCATCTGCAGAAACAGATGGCAAGGCATTTATTTAAGTGATTTTTTTTTTTTTAATTTACACAGCCATGGTATCTAGGCACAACATATGTAAAAAGCAGCCTATGCATTAAACAATACCACCCACAATAACCTATGTAGAGAGATCTTCTCTATGGAGTGTCCCTACCCAACATAAGGAAAACTCGGCCATTGATATAACCTTTGTTGGCCTATGAGGTTTGCCTGTCTTTAACGTCCTATCCTACTCTCACTGAAGTAAGTGGGAGTCCTTCCACTCAGGCTGATTGATAAGTTGGTTCAGTGTCATAAGCAATGAACTTAATGAACAGACCATGGAGAGGCAGCACAAAACCCCAAAATATAAAGCAGGGAGAGGGGGAGGAGAAAAAACCTGTCAATTATAGTGTCAGTGCTAAATAAGGCCAATAGAGTAGGCTGTAAGGGTCTGATACTTAGCTTTAGATATCGTTTGGGTGTTGAATATAATGGCCCATCCAATTAATGTCTTTGTTCAGTCTCTGGGTAAACATGTCAAATTTGCATATGAAGGCCAGTTCTGCAGTGTCTCTAGTTCAATGGTCTCCAACCTTATTAACCACAAGATCATTTTTTTCAATTTAAGTGCAATGTAAGATCTACCTTATACCCTTGCCCCACTTCCTTCCTGCCCTTTCTTTGAGGCCCTGCCCCTGCTCTGCCCCTTCTCCAAAGCCTCACCCTGCTCACTCAACCCCCCTTCCTTGCTCACTTTCACCAGGCTGGGGTAGGGGGTTGGAGTGCAGGCTCTGGTCTTAGGCCAAAAGGTTCAGAGTGTGGGAGGGGCTCTGGACTTAGCCCAGAATGGGGGATTGGGGTCCAGAAGGGTTTTAGGGGTGCAAGCTCTGGGATGAAGTTTGGGTGCAGGGGAATTCACATCTGCAGGAAGTTGGGTATAGGAGGAGGTTCAGGTCTGGGACAGGGGTTCAGGAAGCAGGCTCTGGCTGGGCACTGTTTAACTGAGATGGCTTCTCAGTGGTGGAGCAGTGGGGTTAAGGCGGGTTACTCCTGCACTGGCCCTGCACCACTCCTGAAAGCAGCTGGCATGTACAGCCATGGTGCCATGTGCTGCCCCTTATCTACAGGCACTGAGCCCACAGCTTCTACTGGCCACGGTTCCCCCTTGTTGATCAATGGGAGCTGCAGGAGTGGTGTCTGCAGGCAAGGACAGCATGTGGAGACCCCCTGCTCTGCCTTTCTCAGGGGCTGCAGGGACATACCAGCCACTTCCAGGAGCAGCAGTTACCATAGAGATAATGACTCCAGCCACGACAGGTTAGGCATTTTAGAACTCATTCCTCAAAGAATTAAATTTAAGCATAAGAGAGAAAAGAACATTATGAACTGCACAGACCAGTCCAAAACCAAAAACCAAAAATTACACACTTTGCAAGCAGTAAAAGTAGTAACAACAACCCCACAAGTATGTGCTGGGTGGGGAGATGAGAGTGAAGGACAGTGTGTGTTTGTGAGAGTGACAGACACACAGCATGTGAAAGTGACAGATTTGCATTGCCAAGATCCCTCCATCCCCTTCTCTCTGTGTGGAGATATATTACAGAAGTGGGTACACTGACATCAGTGCCCCCTCCCCCTTCTTCCTGCCACACTGTGCACAGCAAGCAGGAGGCTCCCAAGGGCAGGTCCAAGGCAGAGAGCAGGAGCAGCATAACAGTGGGTGGAGGGGCAACTGAAGTGCCAGTGCTTGATAGCTTCATGGCCAAGCCAGTCAGGATCACCTATCAGAGGCTCCAAGATCTACCGATAGATCCGGACCTACTGATTGGTGACCACTGCTCTAGTTGGTTCCTGAAATCACTTTGCAATAGAATAGCTACATTTTAAACCCATTAACAAGTGTCCAGGCAAGTTAAAATGTTGCCCAACAGGTTTCACATAGGTTCAATCTGCCCTAGTTAAACAGTATTCATGAGATAATTCAGACCTGAGCAAGGTAAGCCCAGAAGTGCAATCAATAGCAATAATTCACGGATATGAAGAAATATGTGTAGCAAGCCTATTTGTAGGCCAGTGCATTTCACAAATGGAGACTGAATTAAAAATGGAGAGCAACTTTTAGGGAAGAGAATGTACAACAAGGGCCAAAAATGAAAGCAGAATAAAGTCACTGTCTGGGTGGGCTTTCAGTAGAACCCTACTGTTAACTTTTGTATGTGTTTTATAATAAACTAGTATTAGACTTCCCAGGTATCACAGAAGCGGCGAGGAGTCCTGTGGCACCTTATAGATTAACTGAAGTGTTGGAGCATAAGCTTTCGTGGGCAAAGACCCACTTCGTCAGATGCCCACGAAAGCTTGTGCTCCAACACTTCAGTTAGTCTATAAGGTGCCACAGGACTCCTCGCCACTTTTGCAGATTCAGACTAACACGGCTACCCCTCTGATACAGGTACCACTGCTGGTTCAAGTAATGTGCTTTCTGTACATGCTCCCTCATACAAACAATAAAATTGTAGCATGCAAATTAGCTTTAGATTAAGTGTGTTGATTGGCTGAGTTACCTCTAATACTGGAGTGGTTTACAACTCTTGGTGTAGATGCAGGCCTTATTGTAGCTGAACACTGGACAGGTATAATTTGTAATGTCTGGGAATTTAATTTTGAACTGTAACAGACATTGAATCAAGTGGTGATTGACCATGGTGATATTATGAACAAAATGCTTTCAACTAAGCTTCAGAGGGGTAGCAGTGTTAGTCTGAATCTGCAAAAGCGGCGAGGAGTCCTGTGGCACCTTATAGACTAACAGAAGTGTAGGAGCATAAGCTTTTGTGGGCAAAGACCCACTTTGTCAGATGCATATAGTGGAAATTTCCAGAGGCAGGTATAAATATGCAGGCCAGAATCAGGCTGGAGATGATGAGATGGATCCAATCAAGGAAGATGAGGCCCACTTCTAGTAGCTGATCTGGAGGTGTGAATTCCAAGAGAGGAGAAGCTGCTTTTGTGGTTAGCAAGCCATTCACAGTCTTTGTTTAATCCATAGTTGATTGTGTCAAATCTGAAGATGAACTGTAGCTCAGCAGTTTCTGTTCGAAGTCTGGTCCTGAAGTTTTTTTGCTGCAGGATGGCTACCTTTAGATCTGCAATTGTGTGTCCAGAAAGATTGAAGTGTTCCCTACAGTTTTTGTATGTTGCCATTCCTAATATCTGATTTGTGTCCATTGATTCTTTTACGTAGGGACTGTCCAGTGGGCATGCCCCACTGCTATATACATGGCCAAACTGGACAATCCCTACGTAACAACCCCTCGGAACAACTATTCCAGAATAGCTTATTTCAAAATTGATGTGCAGTGTAGATATAGCCATAGTAACACACAGACTGAGTGACAATGCTGGAATTTTCTTATATACATTACTGTTGCTGCTACTGTACTCTGGATATTGTGGTTACATTATTATGGCTTCTATGGGTTAGGTGACTTCATTCAGTCAGCTAGAGAACAGACAGCACTCCCCAGATGTTTTCTCTGTCACAAATCACAATGCAGTTCAAGGTGGCGCTGTAATTTTGCCATTTGTTTTCAGTAGTGTGTTCTAGAAGTGTGCTGTTGGGATAAAATAGTATGTTTCAGTAGGTCCTACAAAAATACTAGATATTTTTGTGTTTGTGTGATGTTTTAAATTGTGGATGCTTGTCGATTTCTTGCTGGTTTCTTGGAAGATGCAGTCATCGCCTTGCACAGCAAAATATGAACTTCACGCCACTAGGAGAAGCCCAAATGCTGATTGGTTGGGAGCAAGTACTTCAGCATACTGAGAGATTGCTGATGTTGATTGGAAGTCTTTTCCTCTCAGACAGAAGCCTGGAGATTTGTGAGTGTTGATTGGGTGAGGATGTATTTTTAAAAAGTCAGATGATCCTGTGTGCCAGTTGGTTGGAAGGAAGCCCATGATAGATCATTGAGGTTGATTGATTGGAGACAGGGTAATTCAAAATGCTGAGAGAATTCTAGGTGCTGATTGACAGAACAAGTTGCATAATTTTCTCATTACATATCTTTACAACTTATATCTGTTACTACAAAGAGCTAAGGACTGTAAAATGATTATGTACATTGTGTGTTTTAATTGAAACCCCTTTTGCAGAACTTCAGTCATTTAGAACATTCTTTTATCAATTGGCACGTTAACTATCAAATGATGACGATAAATTTCCTCTAAGGGGAATTTACACTTTTTGAAGATATTGCATACAAAATTTTGCTAAAAGAAAATGTGACCGTAGGGAACTGAGTCTGGTACTAAATAGCCAGAGGCTACTAGAGCTGACATCAGCCAGGACCTATGGCACACAGCCATCCTAATGATTCATGGGATCATGTCTTCAACATTCCCATAAAACATACAAAATTTGTCTTTCTTTTCTGGGCTGTCTTCCAAGTGCTCTCTCAGAATTTCCATGAAAAGAAACTTACAGCATAATGGAAATATATTTTATACAATACATAAAAAATCTTACTTTTTTCCACAGCTGAGAACATTTTTTGCTGACTTTGGCTTTGTTGAGAAGCGAGGGTCATGGTGAATAAGTGACCGACCTGGGAATTTAAATTTGGGGTCCCAATGAGAGCCATCCATGTTGTTTTATGGAAGAAATATGATTTACTAAGATTTGCAGTCGGTGTTCTTGCCCATATTTAAAGTTCTGCCAGGTGAACTTTAAATTGGGGTTTAAAAAAACTATTTTAAATTAAACTGATGCAAAACCTATGTGGGACCAAGCACTTCAAGCAACAGTATCTAAAGGAGGTGACATCCAGTATAGCCTCCAAACTATATCTTTTCCTATTCTATCCCTTTTTCTATATGTTGTTAGAAATGCCAGTAACACAAGGCCTGTAGGACTTGAGTTAGCCTGTATGAGTTGGCTTTAGCAGTACAGTAGTGTGATAAGTGAGGGTTAATCATCCTTTAGAAATTATATATATATTCTTCATATCTTTTTAGAAATTATGGAAGACCTTGTGGCAAAATTTTCAGTTGGGGTCTGTGACTCAGGGCTTCAATGAGACCTAAAATAAGTCCAAAGCTGCAAGACCCAGTTAACGGACATTGTGGATAAGGAAATAGGAAGAAACAGGCTTCTTGTCTCTACTGCAAAGTTCCCGCTTTTTCCATGTCCAGGAACAAGTCCAAGGGGGGAAATTGGGTGATTTTATTCATGCATATTCCACACCCTGAGATTTTGTGGGTACAAAATCTGGTTTTTGGTCATTAGAGGCTGGGTATTATGATGCAAAAAGAGGGATAAAAGCTGTGGGAATAAGGAAGCTCGGGGCTCAGGCACATGCTCTATCTATTTCATCAACTTTCTTTCATTTAAACTCTTTGCTTCACTTTACTTATTCTTTCTAAGTCTGTTTCTAAATTTTCCATACTTCACCTTGCACCAGAGTCCCACAAGCAGAGGGAGGCTGGTCCTTCCATGCCTAGTCTTCTGGGAGAAGGGGGATGTGAGTATGGCATTATACTAGGTAATTGTATCTGTGTACTTAGAGAAGTACAATTCATATAACCAAATTGTGTTAATGTTACCCTCAGAGGTGATTGAATCAATTTGTGTAATCCGTGCTGTGTGCTTTGTTTTGTTTGCCATCTTAACACTTATCATAACAAAAATTTGGTTTTAATTTGGTACTGTCCTCATTGTGAGTGTGGCTGCTGTTGTGGGCCCCCCAATCCACCTCCAGAAATAGCTTTATAGTTTTCCACTTATGTGACCTAGGGTAAGGAGGACAAAAACCTAGAACCTTCTAGTCAGATTGGTAAGCCTTACCCACATACTTCTCCCCCAGGCTACACCAGTCAGCATACAGAGAATGGATAGATGGCAAGATAAGACCATAGGCTGAAGTGCTGTATGGAGTTGTAGAACAGCATTGGAGAACCAGCAACAATTGACTGGTGGATGGGGTCCCAGGCCAGTGTTCTGACTGGGAAGGGGACACCTCAGGTGAACAAACACGGATGCAAGCTAAATCACACTCTTACCTGAAGCAAAATGCAGGACAATGTAGCACTTTAAAGACTAACAAGATGGTTTATTAGATGATGAGCTTTCGTGGGCCAGACCCACTTCCTCAGATCAAATAGTGGAAGAAAATAGTCACAACCATATATACCAAAGGATACAATTAAAAAAATGAACAAATATGAAAAGGACAAATCACATTGCAGAACAGAAGGAGGATGCGGGGGGGTGGGAAGGGGGAGGAAGGAAGGTAAGTGTCTGTGAATTGCTGATATTAAAGGTAGGGAGAGTGGGATGTTTGTGAGTTAATGGTATTACAGGTGATAATTGGGGAAACTGTCTTGGTAATGGGTGAGAAAGTTCAAAGTCTTGTTAAGTCCCTGGTGGTAAGTGTCGAATTTTAACATGAATGACAGTTCAGAGGATTCCCTTTCAAGTGCAGATGTAAAAGGTCTTTGTAGCAGAATGCAGGTGGCTAAGTCATTTAGAGAGTGTCCTTTCTGGTTAAAGTGGCAAGAAACTGTTTTCTCTTTGTGATCTTGTCTGATATCTGTTTTGTGGGCATTAATCCTTTGGCGAAGTGTCTGAGATGTTTGTCCAATGTACATAGCAGACGGACACTTTCGGCACATGATAGCGTAGATTATATTTCTGGATGCGCAGGAATATGTGTTCTTGATCTTATAACTCACTTGGTTAGGTCCAATAATGGTATCAGCAGAATGAACATATTCATTCTGCTGATACCATTATTGGACCTAACCAAGTGAGTTATAAGATCAAGAACACATATTCCTGCGCATCCAGAAATATAATCTACGCTATCATGTGCCGAAAGTGTCCGTCTGCTATGTACATTGGACAAACATCTCAGACACTTCGCCAAAGGATTAATGCCCACAAAACAGATATCAGACAAGATCACAAAGAGAAAACAGTTTCTTGCCACTTTAACCAGAAAGGACACTCTCTAAATGACTTAGCCACCTGCATTCTGCTACAAAGACCTTTTACATCTGCACTTGAAAGGGAATCCTCTGAACTGTCATTCATGTTAAAATTCGACACTTACCACCAGGGACTTAACAAGACTTTGAACTTTCTCACCCATTACCAAGACAGTTTCCCCAATTATCACCTGTAATACCATTAACTCACAAACATCCCACTCTCCCTACCTTTAATATCAGCAATTCACAGACACTTACCTTCCTTCCTCCCCCTTCCCACCCCCCCGCATCCTCCTTCTGTTCTGCAATGTGATTTGTCCTTTTCATATTTGTTCATTTTTTTAATTGTATCCTTTGGTATATATGGTTGTGACTATTTTCTTCCACTATTTGATCTGAGGAAGTGGGTCTGGCCCACGAAAGCTCATCATCTAATAAACCATCTTGTTAGTCTTTAAAGTGCTACATTGTCCTGCATTTTGCTTCAACTACCCCAGACTAACACGGCTACATCTCTATCACACTCTTACCTGTGCAAGATAGCTGCCTGAATGTGTGCCACAGCTAAGGCACAGCTTGTGGGGGTTTTGAACCTGGACAAAGACATGGGGTGGAATAGTCAAGACAAATATTAAGGTCTCTAGTGAAGACAAGCCCTATATTGATTTAGCTTAACTCAATAGGGAGCTGAGTTAAACAGCATTGATGTAAGGCATGATTAAATCAAATTAAGAGCATCTACACAGAGTTTTACACTGATTTAACTCGGTCAGTTTAAAATTGCACCTTGGATAAACTGCTAGAAATTGGAACATAAACAAGACCACAGCGAGGAGATGGAGAGATGGCAAGCAGCAGCAGATGGGAAAAGGCCAAAACTTGCTCTGTGTAGAAGAGAAACTGGCTGAAAAATGAAGAAATGTATCTGTCAAATGATCTCTAAATTCCATTGGCAATTCAACTAGGCCCTAGTAATGTCCCTACAATTAATGTACATTTCATTGTGACAAGCTGCTCCGTCCTTGATCCAAAAGCTGAGCTTCGTTTTTCTACAATGCACAGTGGGAAATTCCAACTTCCCTTCATGATGATCAAGGACTAATATTATAAATAAGTATGGGATGTAAACATACATCCGTTCCCCTTTCATCACATGCTGCTTATTGATAGAACCTTTTTGTTCAAACACTGGCATGGTTCCATCTCAGTCTTTCTTCTCCTATGCCTTCCTACAGTGAGGTCACAATGCTGGATCTATGACATTTCAATCATTTCCATGGCAGCAGAATGTGATATTGGAAGGGAAAGGGGAATGCTTCACTGCAAGGGAGGGGGAGAGAGAGAATTGTGAAACACAAAGATCAGAAATGACAGGAAGGTGCTGTGGGGGAAAAAATACAGTCCAGATAAAATACATTGTTTGTTCCACTCATATTATTTTCTTTCAGCTTGTCTTTCTTTGTAACTTGTAAAATCAGTGGGTCAGAGGCTCTCTCTCCTTCATGGGATCGAACAGCACTGAGTGTAATGTTGGAATGTAACAATGCAAAACACCAAGCCAAACGCTAAAGAATTGAAGGAGCCCAGGGGAGCCTTGTCTTCCCAAGAATTATTCAGCAATCAGACTAGCTTTTATTATAAATTACTGTAGATCTGTTTGTTTCACGTTTGTTTTATTCTGTGCTATTCTAGTTGCAGATATATTTCCATAGGAAACCGGCTTTGGCAGCAGAGAGCTGTCAGGATACTGGGGGGAGCCCACAAGGTTTAAATGCTCCACAGAGCTGCAAGAGCCTCTGGATCTAGAGAAAGCCTGCAGAGCTTAGGAATTCTAGGGGCAAAACACATCAGATGGGGAGGGAGGGGGCATGAAAGCAGGAGAGAGGCTTCTGTTTAAAGAACAGCAAATGCCTCCCTGTCTCCCCACAGGAAATAGAAGGGAGAACTACATCTAAGAAAAATGTTTCTCTAAGAAGAAATAATAAGGCAGATCCTCATTTGGGGTAAATAAGGTCTGACGTTTTAACTGCAGACATACTGGAGCAATTACAACACCCAAGGGGTGTGAAAAATCCACACCCCTGAATGACATAAAGTTATATAGTACTAACCGCCCGGCATGGACAGTGCTGTGTCAACAGGAGAGCTTCTCCCAAGGATATAGCTAAGGCCTCTCAGGGAGGTGGGTTAACTACACCATGTGTCACAGGAAAGTTCCTGCTCATCAACTTCGAGCATCTTCATTTAGGGGCTACAGTGATGCAGCTGGATGCTTCGTTTTAAATGTAAACTTGATGTACTCCAGCTAAGGATCTGGTTCAATTTATGTAATAAGTCAACTAACTATGGGCCAGCGTCTCACCTCAGCTACCCTCCTATAAACCCAGAGTAACTTCCCGGGTTTCAAGTGGGATCACAACCTGCCTGTATAAATCCCTGCCGGTGCCCTGGACCCAGTGGCTCTCACAGGGTGTGTCTAGACTACCTAGTTTTGTCGACAAAAGTGGACTTTTGTCGACAAAACAATACCAGCGTCTACACTACCACGGAGTTCTGTCGACATAACGTCGACAGAACTCCGCGGTTTTGTCGACGCTGGTATACCTCATTTTACGAGGCATAACACTTTCTGTCGACAGAACTCTGTCGACAGAAGGTGTTATTGCCTGTAACACTGCGTCCAGACTACGGAGTTCTGTCGACAAAGCGGCTTGCTTTGTGGACAGAACTCCATGTTTCTGGACGCAAATTGTCGACGGAAGTTTTGTCGACAGTATCTGTCGACAAAACTTCCGTCGACAAAACGCAGTAGTCTAGACGTACCCACAGTTTTCTTAGGGAGTTTGTAACTTCCATAGACTTCCCACTTGCCCAATTGGCTCTCACTGGCTGTTTTAATTTGATAGTCAGAGGTACAGTGCAACGACATGTGTTCATAGGGAAAATAAAGAGCCTTCTGAGCTAATCAGAGAGGAAGGATGGTCCAGTGGTTAGGGCACTACCAAACTGGTGGATTAATCTGAGCTCAAGTCTCTACTCTGCTACAGGCTTCTTGTGTGACTAAGCACGTCACATATGTTGCTGCTGAGTAGCAGTTTATGAATTCCAGTGCTGCCTAACTGTTGGACTTTGGCATCTAAACCCCCTGTTTCCATTGGTGAAGTCCCTGAGGTGCATACATTTCAGCATGCACGTAGACAGATCAGTCTTGATGTTGCAGAGGGCTACCTGGTGCCTCACTTATCCATAAGCCCTGGTAGGAATCACAAAGTAGATGCTTTCCCCCATGCATCTGACCTGATAGGCGAACTCAGAACACACTTCACCTTGTGCAAAAGAGGAGGGGGTTGTGCCTGCTCCATTTTTACCCAGGCTGTAGGAGATCTAGGTTCAAATCCTGTCTCAGCCTAATGTGCAAGTCCATCCTCCCCAACAAACTCCATAGCCCTTAGCTGTATGGCATTCTGCGTTTGGTCTCACTAGCTCCTCTGTTGAAACTGTTCCACTTTGTATAATTACATATTTAGTGAGCCAGAGAACATGTGAGACTGATTCTGTAGCACAGCAGCTCAGGGCCTTACCTGGGAGAGAGGAGAGCTAGGTTCCAGCTGCTGTTCCAATGAAGCATTCTAATGCCTCAATCCTCGTTGTGAATCTAGCCCCTAATCTTTCTATGCCTCAGTCCCCCATCTGTAAAATAGGCATAGAAGCACTGCCTTACCTCAGAGGGGTGCTGTGAGGATAAATACAATCCACATTGTAAGCTGCTTCAATACTGCAGTAACATGGGCCATTGAAGTACCTCAGATAGCTCGCACACTTGGAGATCTAGCTCGTAGGTTAGACAGTATCTTAACACTGTGACTCAGCACTAGAACTACAGATAAATAATGAACCTTATTAAGCAGTTCTATTGTTAGGATACAGTACAGAAAATAATTAGCATACTTGGATAACCAATATCAACATCAGTGGTGTACATAATAATAGTAAGGTTGATGGCCCCTCCTGTGCCTTCCTGAGTATCTAGGCCCCGCAAAGCCCACAAACTGACTGGTAGATTCTGGGCACATGAAGCAAGAAGCAAATCAATTTTGTTTGGCAAACATTTCCACTTTTGAAATCCAAAAGCATTTTCTAATGAAAGCCATGACTAGCATTTCTCCTAGCTTCTATCCCTGAAAATGCTTCTTTAGAAAACCTCCGAAGCAATTTCTTTTTTAAAAAAAGGTGTCTGTGCATAGTCTTGAACTTTCTCCACACTCCATTAACTCTCCATTTCCTCACTGAGTCTTTGAAGACTTTTGTAAATTGAAAGCAATGCAGGTTATTAACCATGTGATTTGCTTGTTACACACAGATAAAAATCTTGCTGAGATGGAACTGGGACAAACAGGGAAGGGAATCACTTGTAGAGCCTTCAAGGATGCAAACTGAGGAGGCAGCTGTAGCCCTGTGGGGTGCAAAATGGGGGGCTCCTCCTTGTCGGGGTCAGTGGGTGGCCACTGACCCACTACACAGCACCCCATCTATAGTAAAGCGCCATGTGCTTCTGGCAGTATGGGAGTCTGACAATATATCCCAAGAACCGTCCCCAGGCCCAACCCTACGTCAAAGAGGGGTAATAGGCAACTAAACAGTTAGTACCAGGAAGCAGTTATAAGTCTGAGCCCAGGGCGGGGCTGCAGGGAAACAGTTTGTAAGCCCAAGACCTAGTTCAGGGCAGGACTAGCAGTAAAGCAGTTTATAAGTAGCTCAAGGCCCGTTTCCAACAGCTCCAGCCAGGTCCCCTTGCTCAGATGGCAGGGGGGACTCAGGCCCACCTGCTCCACTGAATCCTAGCCAAGGGCCCTAACAGCAGCAGAGTAGATGGCTGCTGGGTCAGCAGGGATCCGTGCCGAAACACACTGACACTGCTGCTACTGGGTCAGCGGGGGTCCATATCGCAACCCGCTGACCTTCTGCTAGACCGAAGTCAGCTGTTCCTGGGCTGTTTCCATCTCCCACCTCGGGTTGTACCAGGATCCAGGGCAGGTCCTCTGGACAGCGTAGTTTGGAGTCCTCCAGGCAGATTAACAAACTCTCCAGGCAGTCCTCCAGCAGTGGGCCTGGCAGGTCCAGGCCAGTCGTCAGCTTCCTCAGGGTCTAGTTCCCTACTTGGTTGTGCTGGGGAGGCTTCCTTGCTGGCTGGGGCCTGACTGGCCTTTCGGGCAGGCCTTTTATATCCCTGGCCCCGCCTCCTGGCTTCTGCCTAGGTGAGTTCCTAGGGCCACCAAGGCTCCTCCCCCTCGGGGTCAGTGGGTGGCCGCTCCAACCCACTAGAGCAGCATAATCAGCCGGGGCACTAGATTAAGGCATCGTCTACACTAAACCCACCTGTCAATCTAACCTTTACACTTTTAGCTACACAAATAGCACAGCTGAAGCTGATGTATTGATCGCGGTGTCTTTTGCACAGTGAGATTGGCAGAGGGGCTGCTCTCCCATCAACTCCAGCTAATCTTCTCACCTTGACCGAGTACTGTAGTTGACGGGTGAGCTCTCATAGATCGATTTATTGTGTCTAAGCAGACACGATAAATCAACCACCAGTGGATCGATTGCTGCAGGTGGGGTGAAGACAAGCCCTAGAACTGTTACAAGCCTTTTGACCTCTGTTGCTCCTGTCATCCTCTGTACATATTGTCTATTCAGATTGTAAGCTCTTTGGAACAGTGACTGTCTCTCAGTGTTTGCTCAGTGCCTATTTCAATGGGGTGCTGAGCTCAGTGCCTCTAGGTGCCATAGCAATACAAATACTAAGCAATAATCATCATCTCAACCAAAAAAAAAACCCTTCCAAATTGAGTCCTGTAATCAGATGATCACTAGTCTGATTGTGTCAGGGTACAGTTTGTTCTGGAGGGGATCTGGTATAACTTTGTCATCCAAATCCTGAAATGGCACATCATGGAGTGGGGGAAGGAGGCGGCTGGAGGGCATGGTGGCATTGACAGTGGCATCTTTTCTACTCCTGCCAGATAATCCAACGTGTATTCTTTTTTTTTTCTCTTGTACTGGGGTAATAGTTTCCTTTAGGAAGCCCAGTGTTCAAGAACAGCCTTATTTGGAGTGATGATCTCTGACAGTTTCCTATAGCCTGACTTCTGAAACAGACCCTAAAAGGCACAAGCCCTTGTGCCTCATGACACCTTTCCCCCAATCAGAAACGGAGCAGTTATGGTTGTTTGTTTGAAGTAGAATTTCATTTCCTTTTGAGCATCTGAGTCTCATATCAAAAGTCAGTTGCCTGTGGACCGGTGCACACCAAGTAAATACAAGATAAAGTGACCAATCCAAGGTCCGAAACCATGCCGGCCAAGGCTGTACCTTCCCAACAGCTCTAGCTTAGAGTAACTTGAGGCACATCTTCCATTTTAGAAAAAGCCAACAGGAAATCCCTATCCTAAAAAATAACATGCTTTTCTAAAAAGCAGCAATAAGGTCCAGCTTCTCCATCGGGTGTTTTATCCCAAAAGGCTTGCAAATAGTATTAGAATCCATAAAATCCATATTCCAAAATCAATGACAAATTTTGCCTTTGACTTTAATGGGCTTTAGATCAGGCCTATATATGCAGCAGGAATTACTTCACCCATTGAAAATGGGGATCCATATCTGGGATGAAATGTGGCATCCATTTAACAGCATGAGGCAATGTTATATAGTGGGTTAGGACAGAAAGTGAAGGAGAATACCACATCTCAAACCACAGGAAAAAAATACGTAAAAAAGATTATAATTAGCCAGATTGGAATTTGGCCAGGATACCAGAAGTCTAGGCCACTCCTCTTTCAGAAAGTGCTGTTGGATCTTCAATGACCATAAGTGGCTAGGATTAGGATCTTGGTTTTATGTCTGATCTGTAGTTCGGGAAGTTTCCAGATACCCAAATGTCTTCTATTTTCCCATCTGAATCACTAAATTCAATAGCTGCTCTAAGCAGCAGAGGAAATGTTAAACTAATGACTCCCTTTCTCTCATGAATCAGCATTGCACTAAAAAAAACACCAGTAATTTTTATTAATGCTCTGAGCGGAAGTTGATAAAAAAAGAGAAACATTAAAACAGAATGCCAGAAGTTGTACACAGCGAGACATTTCGCAGATTGTTTGTTTAAACAGGAAACAAGAATCTTAATAAATCTTAACCTTTTGAAAGTTATTCTATTCCATCTATAAATGCTTTAACAGGGAGACAAATCTATATTCCCATCCCAAACTGCTGTTAGTGCCCTATGATAAGGACTTCATAAAAGGTTGTTTCTCATTTTAATGTTTCATGTGACACCGGTATTTATGAAAGGTACCCGACTGACATCTCCAAAGAAAGAAACCCTCTATTTGTGCACCCAAGAGTGACGTTTGAGGCAGCAGCTGCTACTCCAGGTTCAACCTGCCTTGGAAAAAACACACATAATGTTGTGAAAAAGGAATTCACTCTTTACAGTCCATTTACTCCTTGGGCTCTCTGCTGAGCATACTGACAAGGGTGCCAAATGCTACAGTGACTTTTGATGTGGCCACCTATTCATTAACATTAGGATCAAGATTCACTCCCTCTCTCCATTCCCATAGCTCACCAGAAAGTCATGGGCCTGTAGCTACTTCCCGTAACTAGCAACCAGGGCTGGATCAGAAGTAGCGACTAAGGCCAGATCCTCAACTGTATTGAGGTCCCTAACTGCCATTGATTTTAAGTCCAGCACCTACCTACTTTTGTAGATCTGGACCTAAAGATTGATCAGGCCCCAGATTTCATGCTTTCACAAGGATTCATTTCAAAGGTTATTCTGTTGCATTTCTGTGTAGCTTTGGAGCTGGCTGTATTTTCAGTGGGTAGCACCAAGGATGGAGGAAATGCATTGCGGGAGGCATGCCATTTTGCTAAAATACATAGTGTAACTATAAGAAAGGTGGGTGAGACTTGCTTCCATGCTCCATGACAGTGGCTGATCAAGGAGACTATTAGGGATGGTGAATACACAAAATAACGAGCAAAAAGGGGGCCTCCCTGGCTGTGACACTGAGGAGGCTATTACGGACAGTGAGACACATGAGATGGAAGAAGGTAAAGCACCATGCTAAGATTTTGGGCTGATTCAGAAATTTCTCTAGCTGGAAAAGTAAACAGACTTATGCTCCTACATTACTCTCAGGTGAAAGATGCAGAAAACACAGTAGTACCAACCAGGGTACACCAAGGGATGGCCAAGAAGGAGCAGCATTGAGCCAGCCAGAATGGTCTAATGCCAGACCTGCCATTCTTTATCTCTCTCCATTATTACTATTGGAGGCTAAACAGAATGCATTTCCACAGGATCTTAATATGCTTGATAATCAGGTCCATTAATGTTTCTCATTTACATGAATGCCACTTTACACTGTTCTAGCAAATCAGATCAGATCTCTAAGAACATGAAGACAAAAATACAATTCTTTCTAGCTTACTTAGCTGCAGGATCAAAGAAAATTAAATGCTACACTATAAAGCAGCTGCTGCACTTGAAAATCAATTTAGAATCCACATTGTACAGATCTTTGGTTTATTGAACAAGGATGGAGAGGAAGATCTGGGATCATTTTTTGCAGAAACAAGGGCAGAGAGGAAGATATGGGTTCATTTTTTTTGCAGAAATAGCTCCCCAAAATACAGCAAAGAGCTGATGCCTCAAAAAGACTACATTCAGAACCTCTACAATTTTTACATTTCTTGTCTTGGAACCCGGTACCCAGGCAACAAGACATAATAACATAAACAGAGACAGAGTGTAACACATATATGGCCAAGGTAGTGTGAGGGAATCCAACCCTTAATGACTGAAAGCAACAGTTAATTCTTGCCTTGCAACAGAAGCAAAGCCAAATACGGAAGTGTGGTGTTTAATGCATCATTTGTATACCGTGGATCATAATTTAAGGCGGGGTAGGCAAAAGGGCCTCCGCGGGCCAAATCCGGTCCACCAAGTAGGTGGATCCAGCCCGTGGAGGCCCTGCTGTTCCCCTGCCTCCAGGCCAATTAGGGCCTGGGGGTGGGGGAGCACGTGAAGCCTCCTGCCATCCTGCCAGGAGCACATGGCACTTTGAAGTGCAGTTCGCTGCTCGCAAGGCAGGGGCAGAGCGGAGGAGGCTTCGCATGCTCCCCCACCCCCAGGCTCTATTTGGCCTAGGGGCAGGGGAGCTCAGGAAGTCTCCTCCCATGCCAGGGGCATGGGCACCAAGGGAGAATGTGAAGGGGGGGCAAAGGCACTCCCTCACCCCCAGACCAGTCATTGTGGGGAACAATGGGGAACCCAGAAGTACCTTGGCCCTGCCCCTTCCATTTGATGTCCTGTCCCTTTCCGTGTGGCCCAGAGCCACTTCAAAAATTTCCGAAGTGGACCCTGGCAAAAAATTATTGCCCACCCGTGCTTTAAGGTATGTCTTCACCACAGAGTTTACCCAGGATTTTACTCAGGTTTTGCCCCTAACCCTGCCTCTCATCCTCATCTAAAACCCTCTCACTTGAGTGTGGTAGTACTTTTAAACTAAGGACAGCTAGGGATACAAACTAAAGCTTAATACTGTTTTCACTCAGATTCGTAACCCACCCACTTTGCAGTGAAAACAGAGGCTAAATCATGCCAGTGCTGCTAGTCCTCCGGTTTTTTTTCGCCAGTTCCCCCATGTACCCAAAAAGGCAGGCAAATTCTTCTCCAATTCATGGGGAAAGACAGAGCGCCACATTTCAAAATAACTCGCTGTTCCGAAATTCCCCTTAGCCCTTGTGGAATGAGGGTTGCCAGGATGTCAGAATAAGCTGCCCATTATTTCAAAATCTATTTTGAAATAATAGGCTGCTTCAATAGACGCAGAATAGCTATTTCAAGATACTTCTGGTATCCTGAAATAGCTCCACAGTGTAGACGTAGCCTCAATGTTCTTGAGTGTAAAGAGCATGTGTGCAAGGGAGACTTGTTTCTGTTCAGGAAGGCTGACTAAACCCAGCACCTGAGTGTATTACTATCCATCCATAACCTGTGCTTATACTCCTAGCTGTGTACCACACCAGGTCTTGGAGGATCAAGGTTCATAGATATAGCCCATTAGAGGAAAACATTGGGGTTGCAGCCCTGTTTCCTACAAATCTCAGGTTTCAGCCCAAAAGCAAAATACGTTTTGTTCTGGGACCTAAGCAAGCCATAAAAGCACTGCAGATGACTGAAATAACTTCCTCTCATTAACTCCCTTTCAACTCAATGGCAGCACAGATGGTTTGAGGACCTGAACAATGTTGGAACAGATATGTAGGTTGGGTTTGTTCTTTGTAAAGAATTTCCAGTATATTCCCTTCAATGTAAAAGAGTTAAAACATACAGCTGAAAGTGCTACTCAACCTTGATTGCTTTTTGTAGGTAGGTTTGGTATTCTCTGTTAATGCTGTTTTATTTAATTTAGTAGGGGTTTGGGCTTGATCCTGGCTCAGTGAAGTCAGTTGTTAAATCCTAGTGGGGGTTTCAGTGAGGCAGGTGCAGGCTCTTCATGACAATCAGTTTCCCATCACCTAAAATTCCCCATGCATATTTATACTACTGCAGAAAATAGAGATGCAGGAAAATTGTCATGTGATTTTACTTTGGTGAGCTAATTTGCTTCTGAATCTGCCTCAGACTGGTTGACAGTGAAACACAAATGGTAACTGAGTGATTTGCCTTAAGTAAATCAGAGACAGAGCTCTCAGTAGAGGAAGATGTGGCCTAGCAAAACCCGCAAGAAGAGAGGTGTTATCCCGTGTGCAAGTGGAGATAATGATGTTTGAAAGTATAACTGTAGGTACAGAGACTCTGTGCTTCTCTTTCATCTAGGAAGCAAGTGAACACTGGGCTTGCTTCGTGAATGGAAGATCATAGCCAATCCTAACTGTAATATGCCAAAAGCATTTTACATGAGCTTTCATTCTGTATGATAGGACAATGTCTTGTCAGTTGGGATTAGGCCTGTTGTAAGTTACCCTTTGTTTCCAATATTTCTGCTTGCTATCATTTGAATCTCTGCTCTTTGTTAAACGAATTTAGATGAGCTTTTTCTACAATCAAATCTAAGTGCTGGGGATTATGTGGAGCTGTGTTCTGCAAAAGCAGTAAGCTGAGTTACACCATCCCTCTGGGAACAGAAGATCTGAGAATTCTGTGAGTATCCCACAGATTGGGGCTAGGCACTCCAAGGAGATGCCAGAAGGACCAGTAAATGGAGTGTGCCTATTGATAAGCTGGAGAGAGCAGGGCCATCAGGAGCCTAGAGGGGAGTGCTTGTGTTGCAAGGGACTAGTGGTGTTTGGGAGCAAATTCACAGCCCTCAGAGACGCAGGTTCTTTGCATTAAGCACAAGTGGTAGCAAAGTCCTCACAGCCCTGTCCTTATCTCCCCAAGGCAGCATCACAGAACAGTCCAGTGATTAGGGGCAATAAGATGGGATTGAGAGAATTGGCTAAGCTGCAGCAAAAGCTATCAGGGAGCTATTTAAAGAGCTGGCAGAGACCTGGGCTGTGACAGGACAGTACCTGTAAGAAATTTAAGTTCCTTTCACCCCTGGTTGTTATTCTGAAGTTACTTTCAAAGTCGATTTCAATCTGCTGGGAGTGTGAATAGGTCTGCAAAGATGCCAGTTAGTCAAATTGTTCTCCAATGTACTAAGTAGCCATCAACAGTAACTAATATGAATGTCACATGGATTTCCTAAGTATTCTACAGAGTGGGAATGCCTGGGAATTCCTGTTATCTCCCCACCGGGAGGATTCTCCATGGTGTAGAGGAATTGGATGGATATTCCACTTCTGTACTTCAGTTAGATTTCAGGAGCTGTATGGACGCAGACAACAGCTTTTGTCAAGCCACATTTTATGAACAGCATGGAATATGGAAACTTGCCTGTTCCCAAATGGGAAGAGCGGTTGATCCCATCCCTGGGAATAATGAATGGAAGTGGGGGAGAATTCTGCTACCGAAGGCTAAGACTAGACACTCGGGTGGATTAAGCCACTACTAGCTATTGGTTGAGGTCAGGGGAGCATCCTTAACAGGGTAGACCCATGTCTCCCTCACAAATTGTTCCATCTACTCCTGCTGCTGCTCCAAATGGTGGTGAGATGGGCCACCTTAAAAGGACAGTCCATCATCCCGAAATTCTGTAAGCTGGTGTCAGAGGGGCAGGGCTAACCCCACTTCTAAAAATCAAGTGTTGTAGTTGGCCATCTGTTTAGCCTACCCCTGATGCTGGCTCAGCTGCTGCTTTGAAAATAACCTCTTGTTTTGGCTTTCATACAGTAGCACACACAGGATAAACTGTTGCTAATTGTATTTTTTCCAAAGCTGAGAAGCCAGTCCCTATTGGCTGGCTCTGTGATAGAACTCCGAGAAGTACTGACTGCAACGTCAAGCTGCCCTAAAATCATGACTTCCCCACTCCACCCATCCCTTCACCACTGATCCCCATGTGAAATCCTACAAAATCCAAAGAAGTAAATGTACTGTGCTGTTTAGTTGATGATAGGTTTTTTTCATCCTTCCTCAACAGACAAACTAAACCTACACTGGACAGAGCTGTTCCATCCATCAAACCCCTATATTTATTTTCATTTGATAACAACCAAATCCCAGTTCTAAGTTTTCCAGAGAGATCAGAGTCTTGATCCAAGTGTATAAGCAGGAACAGCAGTCACATTTATTTACATTAGAAATGTGTGTACTAGTGCATGTGGAAAACAACATTTCAGGGTAATCCAAGATCCCTTCTGTACTCCAAGTTTTTACCATATCTGTAGTATGGTTGACTCTATCTCCCATGCATGCCCATACACTCTGGTTAACATGTGGTTTTTAACCATGTGGAAGTGCTGTGTTTCAATCCTCTTCTAGAGAAACCATTTATGAGTGAAAGAGGCCTGAAAGAACATTTTGATTTACTTGGGGACAGGAGGTTCTGTTAAGACGAATTGAGCTGTAATGGTGAGGCAAATTAGGCTCACCTGTGAATGGTCTGAGCTCTACCCGTGCCTAGGACAGTAGCTATAAAAGTCTCAGGCTGTTTCTACACTGGTGCGATCTCGTGCAAAAGAGGTCTCACTTGCGCAAAAACTTGCTGTCTGTCTACACTGGCCGCAGGTTCTTGCACAAGTAAACTGATGTTCTAATGTATAAAATCAGGGCTTCTTGCGCCAGAACTCTGACGCTCCCACTCAGGAAGAAGTCCTTTTGCACAAGAGCTCTTCCAGAAGAGGCCAGTGTAGACAGGCAAACATGAATTTCTTGTGCAAGGAAGCCCTATGGTTAAAATTGCCATCAGAACTTTTGTGAGCAAGAAAGCGTCTACACTGGCATGGATGCTCTTGCGCAAAAGCATATGCCAGTGTAGACGCTCTCTTCTGGAAGAGTTCTTGCACAAGAAGCTGCAACTGTAGACGTAGCCTCAGAGTAAGACAAAAGCAAGAGAGGGTTCTTGATTCTGCCCTCACTTGCACGGAGCAACACCTGTTAATTTCAGTGGGGACTCATACCTTGTAAATGAGGGAAGAATTGTATCCATATTTGTGTCAAGAGAAAGCTATGTAAACATACTGAAATGTGTTCACTTCATCTCAGGTAAGTGTATCAGAGGCCAGGTACACTTAATTTGGTTTCACCTTTAAACTAGACAGGATCTACAGATTTGATTTCTACTTTTTGGCCTTCCAAATGTCAAATTCTTGCTGTCAGGCTGTGTCAACAATAGGCAATTGTTCAGGAATTCCCATTGGTGCTATCTTTGGTTTAGATATCTATTGTTAGTTCCATTTTGGGTGCTGCCCACGATGTCTTGGATTGAAAAATAGTCTCTGTCCCAAGAAGCTCACAGTCTAAAAACACATATTAAGAGGAAGAGCCCAGCAGATCAGGAAAGGAATCACAGTGGTGACTAGTCACAAAATGATAAAATAAAATTATATTGACATTAACACTGAGGCTGTCTATATGCTGGCGCGATCTTGCGCAAAAGTGGCCGCTCTTGTGCAAAAACTTGCTGCCTGTCTACACTGGCCGCATGTTCTTGCGCAAGTAAACTGACGTTCTAATGTATTAAATCAGGGCTTCTTGCGCCAGAACTCTGATGCTCCCGCTCAGGAAGAAGCCCTTTTGTGCAACTGTTCTTTCGTAAGAGGCCAGTGTAGACAGGCAACATGAATTTCTTGCGCAAGAAAGCCCTATGGTTAAAATGGCCATCAGAGCTTTCATGAGCAAGAGAGCGTCTACACTGGCATGGATGCTCTTGCGCAAAAGCACATGCCAGTGTAGACACTCTCTTCTGGAAGAGTTTTTGCAGAAGAACTCTTGCTCTAAAGAGTTTTTGCGGGAGAACGTGCCAGTGTAGACATAGCCAGAGGGTTGTATTCCTGAGTGTAGGAGGCCAGGGAGGAGAGTTGGATTATGCAGATTATATAGCAGTTATCCCAAATTTACTCTTATCAATGTAAGGCATGTCGTCAAACTTTAGCTCACTAAAGTTACATCAGCATAAAGCTGCCACAATTAGTATATCACTTTTGCACACATGTGCTAAGCTCTTCGTATTGTGCAGCACGTGGATACAAGGAGTGCTTGTGCCAATGCAGAGCACAGTGAAATATGGGTAGGTATCCCAGTTTGCTACTTTCCACCATCCAGCACACTGTCTTTTGCAAAGTTTTTGCAATGCCTGAGTCACGTAAGGATGATTGGGAGCAAGACGTCAGCTTCCCAGCACAAATCATTCTCCATCACCTCACATCACATCTATATCATATAATATTTGTGCCTTTCTAAAATATCCCACAAACACACGCAGCCCTTCTTGCTGTCAATCACCTCTGACAGAAGAATGGAGCCTGCACAGTTCTGCACTACTCTCATGAGCATGCACAATCCTCCAGTATTTGCAGAGCTGCAAGAACTGAATCAGCGGTGACCATGACTATTTTGTGCAGGACAGATTACTGTGGGACATAGTGAAAACTATAGTGTTTGTGTGTTCCCAAAGCAGATGTAGATGGGGGAGCTCCACTTCTGGGGCTGAGAAATGAGCACTAACTGTGTTATGCTTGTAATAACACACAGGATCATTTTCAGGGGGAAAGACAATACACAGCATTTATTAAAAAATACAGTATGAAAAGTAACATATGCATTTATACACACACACACATCTTGTAGACAATTTACAGTTACCAGTCTATTGTGGCTCAAGTCAGTTTTATTGGCCAAGTAAGACTGAGCATGAGTGACGAAGTTGGGGTTTATCGATCGTGATTCAAGGCTCCTCTAAGGCTTGGCTTACAGGACAGAACCCAGAGTGTCATGGCAAGAACACTCCATCTTATACTTGTGAGATCCCATTTGTGTCTATGGGTTTTGCAGAGTCATGCTGCAATCCTTGATATGTTAATCCTGGGAGTTTCCTGCAGTTATCCTTTGATAACAGTGTCCGTCTGCTATGTATCCTTTGATAACATCTGTCTGCTATGTATATTGGACAAACTTCTTCAGACACTTTGCCAAAGAATCAATGCCCACAAAACAGACATCAGTTTCACAAAGAAAAAACAGTTTCTTGCCATTTCAACCAGAACAAATGATCATTGATTACCTGCATCCTGCTTCAAAGAGATTTTAACACAAGACTTCAAAGAGAAGCCTCTGAACTGTCAGTCATGCTTAAATTTGACACTTTATGAATGGGCCTTAACAAAGATGCTAATTATCTTACCCATTACAAAGATAGCTTCCCCAATTATCACCCCTAATATCATCATTTCATAGACATTAACCTCCCCGTCTCATCCCCCCTCTGTTCTAAAATCTGATTTGTCTATTTTATGTGTTCACTTTTTTTGATTGTATCCCTTTGGTATATATGGTTGTGCCAATTTTCTTCCACAATTTGATCTGAGGAAGTGGGTCTGGCCCACGAAAGCTCATCCCCTAATAAACCATCTTGTTAGTCTTTAAAGTGCTGCGTAGTCCTGTCTTTTGTTTCAGTTCAGTGTATGTGAAGCTGTGGTTTTCCTTAATGTCTCCCAGTGTGGGGAAGTGGGGTAGGCATGCACAGGCCCACCAACAGGCAGTTGCCCCAGGGCCTGGAGATTCAAAGGGGCCTGGGACTTTCAGCAGCAGTGGCAATTGGAGCCTTGGGCTCTTAAAGTTGCTGCTGGAGGGCCACGCAGAATGCTTCAGAACTCTGGGCTGCTTGCTCCATGCAACTCTGAGGACTAGGGAAGCATGCCATGGTTCAGGTGGCGTGGAGGGCTGCTTGCCATCAGTCCCAGCCCTTCTTCCTGAAGCCTCACCCCTTCTGGGAGCCCAGAGCTGCCCCCCTCACCTTGCCCAGGGGCCCATGCAGGATGTTGACTCCCCTGGCCATGAAACCCCTGATGCAACATGGTCTAATGCACCACATCCCAGCTTGCACAATCTTGCTGAACACGTCATCCCAAATCCTCTTCTTTCTCCTCTCTAACTGGATGGGCATTCTGCAATTGTGGAGGTGGAACCTCTCAACAGTACAGTGGCAGCAGTCATAAATAAAGCACTCAGAGGCATAGCTAGACTCACTGGTTGCATGTCCCCTGTCGTCATTATCCTCATCCTCACCATGTTCATGTCAGGGGCCTGCAACTCAGGTTTCTCAGAGGTATCCATGGTGGTGCATGCAGCTCTTTATAAAAGTGGCAAGTCTGAAGCTCAACACCGTATTTCATGCTTGCCTCCCTGGCCTGCTAGTATGCCTGCCTTGGTTTCTTTACCTTCATACAGCATCACAACTGATTGCCTTCCTCTTGTATCCCTTCCCCTGCTTCCCCCATGTTATCGGTCGACAGAGGTCCATATTTCTATGCCTGGTCCATAGCTATGCCTGCACAGCCTCTTCTCCCCACAGGAGATCCAATACCACCAACAAAGAGCTGCTAGGTGTGCTTAGGGTTGCCAAGTGTCTGGTTTTTGACTGGCATGCCCGGTCAAAAAAGGACGCTGGTGGCTCCAGTCAGCACTACTGACTGGGCTATTAAAAATACAGTCAGTGACTCTGAAGGGCTACAGCAAGCTCCTTGTCTGCCCTGGCTCAGTGTGGCTCTTGGAAAGTGACCGGCATCTTCCTGTGGCCTGCAGGCTCAGGGGCAGCCAGAGAGGCTCTGCATGCTGCCTCTGCCCCAAGCACCAGCTCCACAGCTCCCGTGGGCTGGGAACCATAGCCAAGGGAAGGAGCAAGGGTGGTGTCTGTGGGGGGGAGGCATCCTTGAGCTTCCTCCCACACCTCAAACCCTTCATCCCTGACCCCACCCTCAGTCAGATCCTTTATCTTCTCCCACATTTGAATCTCCTACCCCAGCCTGGTGAAAACGAGTGAGTAATGGACAGAGTGAGCAAGGGGCGGGTCCTCAGGGCAGGGCAGGATATTTGGTTCTGCAATCAGAAAGTTGGCAACCTGAGGTGGGATCATCAAACTGACCAATCCGGAAAAGGCATTTCAAGAACATGTGAGATTTTAATGCTAGGCAGGAGAGCTTCTCGTCTCCCTGGCCTCTGGGCACTGGAGTTCACAAGGTGCATTGGTAGGAGACAAATTTAAGCATAAATATATGTGCAACTAGGTTGACATGAGGCATTATACATCAGCCTAACTTCATAGTGCAGACCAGGCCTTTGTCTACTGCAGTCAGAGGTGCGATTGTGGTGGCACGGGTTGGCAGGCCCGTGCTCCCGTTTTAATCTAGCTACCGGGACTGCAAATAGCAGTGACGACACAGTGACGTGGACTGTACAAGCTCACTGGGGACTCTGGACAGGTGGTCAGATGACAACTTGCTCTGACGCCCGTGCTGCAATTTCTTCACTGCTATTTTTAGCTATGCTAGTTCAATGACAGCTATGGCAACCTGAGCTGCAAGCACATCTCTGATAGCAGTGTACACATACCCTGAGTCAGCCAGTTCTCCCAGTGTTGCCACGGTGGATATGTACAAGCAGGTGACCTGACCTGGCTGAGGAAGGACTCTCTGAAGGACAGAGGGGAGCGCTGAAGAAGGCGCAGATGTGTGAGAAACTGAGAAACCAGGCAGCTGTGATTAGCGGCAAAGATCCTCGCTGTCATGGTGGGGACAGATGCTGAGCCACGAGGTAGGTGGATAAGTTGGGAGGAACAAAGTGAAGCTGTGCTTCAACGGCAGTGGTGAGAAGTTTGAACTTGGTGTGATGGAAGAGAAGAATTTGAAGAGCCAGTGTGTAGGCCTCCAGCATAGCTTTGGCTAAGCAAAGAAAATGGCTGCACTGGGTTTGGCTTGAGTTTTTAAGAAACAGAATGAAGTTACTTGAAGGATTTTTATTCTTTGCCTCAGTCCTTAAAAGAAGGTATTGGCAAAAGGGCAGAGGGAAGAATATTTTTGAGTCCTGATCCCATGCCAACTGAAGTCCTAGGAGAGCATCCCATTGATTTCTTGAGATCTTACAGGCCGATGAGCTCTGGGATAATGAGGGACTTTTACCAGACTTTTGCTTTGTGTACTTCCCTTGCCACCTTTGAGAATGTATGGCAGGGGTATTTGCCTGACATGCCTCTCTCAACTATTCTACTTAAAAAATGTCACCTGATCCAAGCTCAAACTTTTGATCGAGGACTGAGGCCTTGGCTTTGATTAAGCTTAGGCATGCCCATAGGAAACTGAACACTCGGGAGTTCTCGCTAAATCCTTGTTCCTACAACTGGATCCATATGGACACATTCAAACTAGTGAGGCAGTGGAAAGGAAGCATCACCGTCAAGCAGCCAGCTGCAGAATCCAAGCCTGGAAAAGGGAAGCTCTAACTCACCAAGCATCTGCTAGTGAATGGGGAATTTTTGATTTGCCAAGAGAAGGAAGCAACAGCATGGGCTGGATAAGAAATGAAAACCATTGCCCTGGGTGCAAGAGTCTGGTCTGGCATTTTTTGGTAAACAAATGTTTTACAATGACAGATTCAGCATTAACCTGTGTTTCAACCTCCTTTGGCGTTGGATGCCAACACTAGATCTTGCAGATTAGGGGCAGCATTGGCACAACACCAGAAAGGATTGAAAAATTGGTAGGTTATTACAGCAACAGTCTGTGTTGTTGTGCAGAGAATTATTACCACGCCTGCTGGGAATGCCTGTCAGCAATTAAGTCTATAGATCATTTTTAGTGCTATCTGAATAGGGAAAAAAAATGTGATTAGAGCAAACCATCAGTGTTTACATTCAAGGGTCCTGAAGATAGCTGCCCAGTTAGCTAGCTGCTGCACATACCATTTCTTCTTTAGACACAGATTTGGAGATGGGTCTGGGCCGATCTAGCAATGTGCACAGTTTCAGTTAAATCAAGCTCAGCTTTCTGCTTATTATGATAAATTTGTCCTAAACACTTCCTGCCCTGCATAATTTCATCCACATCCATAAATGCACAATTCTTAGTCAGCAATTGTAACTTTGTCACTAATCATTCCAGAGCTTCATCAGGGCCTTGTGCTCTGTTATGTAACTTGTAGCATACCAGTACAAAGCTGTTGGAGTGACATGTTCATGGCATCTATTGTACTATGCTTTCAACTCCTTTTCTCTGCAGCTGACGTATTGCCTCACTCAGGTTTCTCCAAGCTTTCTGAAAGGTGGGTGGTTTTTGAAGGCTTAGAATTTTTGTAGAGAAGCCATTGTGGCTTTTCAGGAGGTAGCTGGAATCCATTGAAATGGAATTTCATCCTGAATTCTTTAATTTTGTTTGTTTGTTTACAAAGTTCCCTTGGGGGAATTTTAATGAGGAACAAAAATTAAAAATTGAATCACTGTTGACAGGTATTCTGAGCCCCTCCTCCCCCCAAAGATTCAGCAAGATGCTACAGAGGATGTGTGTGTGAGTGAGCTATATCTGAATTGGATACAGCAGTAGGTGGGTAATGGGGAGGTGGAGTTGGATGTGGCAGAGGGGTAACGTCTATTCCTACTAAAAGATTAAAGTTTAAAATTCAGTGGGAGCTGCCAGCGCTCATCAGCTCTAAGAATCAAGTGTTAGAGAGAGATTCCCCACCCCAAACACTTGTTCCAGCCCATGTATGCTGCATCAGGGGTGTAGAGATTGTAAAGGCACTACAAATGGTTGGGGAAGAATTGGTCCTCTATCAAGCCCCTTGCTAACTTCAGTGTAGGGGGGATGGTGCAGAGCCAGGGGCAGGAGCTGGGGAGTCTGAGTAGTGTCTATTGCTACAAAAGTCCTGGGCTGTATCACAGCCTGTAGGCATAGCCTGTAAGGCTGCTGTGAATTAAAGCAGCTCCAAAGCCTGCATCACATGCCAGCCAGCCCTGGACAGAAGTGGCTTTCATCCACATTTGTTCTGCTCTTGCTCTCCCAGTCTGTACATGCCTATGCTATGCCTGCCATGTGGTGATGGGAACAGAATAACATCCAGGATACAAGAAACCAATAAAGGGTAAAATAATGGGGAGGGTGAAACTATCATGACAAACTGAGTCAGAGAGTGACTGATGAGCTGCTGCCAATCTGACTGCAGGGAAAAGAGACCAAGATACTGCAAGTGAGCAAGAGAGAATGGAAAGAGTGATCGTCTGGGGACAGGGCTGTAAATAATTCTTCCCTTTTTTGGCAATGCCACAGCATATGGCAGCACAGAGAAGCCTCCTCACATCTTTGGTATTACGCTCTTAGTTTCTATAGTTCTTCCTCCTCAAAGAGGTTTATTGCTCTCACTTTGGAACCCAGTCCAGCTCACTGGAGCTAGCAGGGTAGTGTCTGGAAATATAGCCCCATTCAAACTCCAAAGGAAAACAAAGCTTGGGCAGGGCCCAGAACTAGAGAGAGGCTTTTGCTAGAATATAGAATACAAAATCCAGTGTGGATATAGAATACAAAATCCAGTGTGGATATAGAATACAAAATCCAGTGTGGATTTTGGAGAAGGAATGCGGAAGGAACAGTCTGGGATTTAGGCAGCAGGGCATGTGTCAGATCAGAAACCAAGCACAAAGTGGGGCAAAATGCAGGAGGCATTATCTGTTAAGGAGGACAGGTGAGCACTGCTGCCCTCAGAAGCAGACATGGCTGCCTAATGGATGAGGGTCCAGCAGGAGCTAATAGATCACCCTACGTACTTAGCACAATTAGACCTGATCTACACTAGGGAGTTATTTCAAAATAACCTTCCTTATTTCGAAATAATAAGCAGAGCTTCCACACTACCAAGCCCGTTATTTCAAAATAACGGGCTGGTTATTTCAAAATCTGTACTCGGGAATAAGCTTATTTCAAAATTGTTATTTCATGGATTATTATTTCAAAATAATTTCCTAGTGTAGACATGAGAACCCAGTCCAGCTCCTCCATTCAAATCAATGGGATGTCTCCCACTAACTACAGTGGAGTTGGATCAGGCATTTAGGCTGAGATTTTTACAAAGGACTAAAGGTGTTAGGTACCCAACACCATTGAATTTTGATGGGAATTAATAGCCCAACTTCCTTAGGCTCCTTTGAAAGTCTCAGCTTATAAATCAATACTTACAGCACTTTAATCACTGCTATTGCTCTTCTCTAAACATCCTTCAATATCTTTCTAGTAATTAAATGGCCACAAATGAATTCAATATTCCAAGTGTAGGTGTGCCAGAGCCACACACAAAAGGAATTTATTAATCATAGAATCACAGAATACTAGAACTGGAAGCGACCTTGGGAGATAATCAAGTCCACTCCCCTGCCCTCACGGCAGGACCAAGCACCATCTAGATCATCCCTGATAGATGTCTATCCAGCCTGCTCTTAAATATTTCCAGTGATGGAGATTCCACAACATCCCTAAGCAATTTAATCCTGTTTAACCACCCTGACAGTTAGGAAGTTTTTCCTAATGTCCAATCTAAACTTCCCTTGCTACAATTTAAGCCATGGCTTCTTGTCCTATTCTCAGAGGCCAAGGAGAACAATTTTTCTCCCTCCTCCGTGTAACACCCTTCTACATACCTGAAAACTGCTATCATGTCCCCTCTCAGTCTTCTCCTTTCCAAACTAAACAAGCCCAATTATTTCAGTCTTCCCTCATAGCTCATGTTTTCTAGGCCTTTAATCATTTTTGTTGCTCTTCTCTTGATCTTCTCCAATTTTTCCATATCTCTCTTCAAATGTGGTACTTGAACTAGACACAGTACTCCAAGTGACACCTAATCAGCGCAGAGTAGAGCGGAAGAATGACTTCTTGTGTCTTGCTCACAACACTCGTATTAATGCATCCCAGAATCATGTTTGCTTTTTTTGCAACAGTGTCACACCGTTGACTCATAGGTAGCTTGTGGTCCACTATGACCCCTTGATCCATTTCTGCTGTACTCCTTCCTAGACAATTACTTCTTGTTCTGTATGTGAGAAACTTCCTAAGTGGAATACTTTGCATTTGTCCTTATTAAACTTCATCCTATTAACATCAGACCATTTCTCTAGTTTGTCCAGATCATTTTGAGTTATGACCCTATCTTCCAAAGCAACCCCTCCCAGCTTCGTATCATCTGCAAACTTAAGAAGCGTACTTCCTACCGTCATCTAAATCAGCGATAAAGATATTGGACAGCACCAGTCCCAAAACTGTGGAACTCCTGTTGTGCCCTTCCAGCACGATTGTGAATCATTAATAACTACTCTCTGAGAATGGTTATCCAGCCAGTTATGCACCCACCTGGTTATCCAGCCAGTATAGTAGCCCCAGCCAGTATAGTAGCCCCATCTAGTATAGTAGCCCTATCTGTCCATGTATCCTGACTTGAGCCCTAGAGCATGCCCTGGGTTCAGGGTTAAAGTTGGCATAGTGTTTCTTCTGAGTGCTAGAGGTGTGCCAAGCTGTTTTTCATGCCAGTGTTTCCTAACAATAGTCATGTGTGCTGTAGCTAGCCCAGGAAGCAGGATTATGATGGTGCCAATTAGCACATCTTGTGTTTAAAGATATTCACTGCCCATCTCTGAGGCAAGAGAAATCCTTTTCTGTTAATGAGGGTTTTCTTTTGAAGCCTGGAGGCTGCAACAGCCAAGTTGGTTTCAAAGCGAGTCAGGAAAAGCAGCAGAGCTTCCTTGGGGAAAGGTGCCAGGCTGCAACAAGAGACAGCCAGCATCATCCCAGCACCTGGAGGTAAGAGAGGAGTTTGGGAGATGGAAGAGAGTGGAAGGAGATGGGCAGGGAGAGAAGTAATTCATAAAGCCCCCCAAAGTGTACTAGAAGCAAAGTTTATAAAGAATCCTGCTCTGTATGGTGAGCAATGGACATCTCAAGTAAAATCTGCCCCATTCCCAACATCTGGGGACAGCTAAGAAGAGTGGATCTGTTTGCTGCTCAGCGCTTGTGCTTGAGTACTGTTCTCTCTGTGTTTCCATGCTACTCCTGACAGGGCTTCACGCTAAGGGAGGTCAACTCTAGAATGGCTAGGAACCAACCATTCCCTGCAGCTACTGGGGTTGAGCACCTACTCCTGATATACCCTACTGCCCATGACAACAGCAGACAATGAGCACTACAGAGACATAACGCTGCCCTGCTAAACTCCCACGTGAAGGAGAATTTAGAAATCAAGGTAAATTAAAATGGCTAGTGTCAAGTACTTGTAAATCACTGTGTGGATCGTGAGATTTCAGGGTATTCAGTATAGAGAGGCTGGGAACAATGAAAAGCATTGATGGCTCCCATGTAAACCCACAGCAAGAAGCCTATCTGGAATGCAGTTCAGCTGTTTCTGAAGTCCATCTGATTATGGAATTCACCCACAGACTTTTTGTGTTTAGAACTTGACACTTTGATTCTGATGGAAATGAAAAATGCTGAAGAGGAGATTGAAAAGTCTCAGTGCATCCTCCTACTCCTCAAATACACACAATCTGATTTCTGTATCATGCTCACGTGCCAGTTTGGGGCTTGTAGCTAATCACTGAGGCTCTTGATTGGTGAGGAAGATGGCTCGATGCAGAAAGATGGTCGATGAAGACAATGGCCAGATTCTTCATCTGAGGCGTATTTTCCAGTGATGACTCCACCACCATACAGACAGAAGTTGAAATTTCAGTGCCACTTAAACAACGGCTCATAGAAGCAGAAAGAGCATGAAAGAGAAGCATTGTTTGCCCAAGTTTTTTTAATGTTTTTCCTAGAACAGATAGTTACATGTTTCTTGACTGATTCCAACTTAGTATGATAATGCTGTAGTCACCTGTGACATATTGCAGTATCACAGCAGCTACTTGCGTCATCAGTCTGTTAGAGCCGCTATAATGAGGATGAAATGGCCCCTCGTGGCACTGCATTTAATTCTTGTGGTTACTCTCCATGTCTGCATTACTGTTGCTGTTCAGTATTGATTTCCAAGGCCATCTCAAGGAGAACGTATGTTGCAAGAGGCATTAGGACAGAGATCCCCTCAGCACAGATTGGGCTGAGCTACTACACAGCCACCAGCAAAAAGATGTGTAACATCCTTTCAGCCTCGCTGCAAAACCAGGCAATGCTTAGCCTTTCCAGCTCGAGAAGCAGCTGTGCTTCACAACTAAAACCAACCATCTGCAAGCGATTAGAGGCTCAGCAGCTGTCCAAGGCAAGGCTAAATTGACTTTCTATTTGCCTATTGAGGGCATAAAATGAAGAGGCCTAGATTGTGCCTTTAATCAACAGCCTTGAGTAAAGGATTGTTCAGAGCCACCCTGCCCCTCTAGGAAGGATTGTACAAACCTTTCCAAAGATGCTTGGTAGACAGGAGCAGGATAGCACAGTCTGTTCTGCCCAGTAAACTTACCCTGTTCCAGTGGGCAGTGCAGAGGAAGGGAGGGACATGGTTTTCACTCCTCTTTGCCCTGATAGGGTGGTGACATGCAAACTGGCCCCACCTTGTGTAAGGTAGGAGATGTGTCCCGACCTGGCTGGCCCACAGACAGGAATCACACAAGGAAATAGGGAATTTTAAAACAGCAGTGTTTGGGGTCTTGGGGTGGTGTGAAGTTTTTTTGTTTTGTTTTTGTGTTTGCATTCACACCTTACCCCTTCCAGTGTGTGGAACTCTCTCCTTCCCTTTCTGTTAGCTTCTCCTCAGGCCATCCCAGCTAGGTCAGGTTGTGGTGTGGCACATGTTTCCTTTCAGTTCCCTCTTTGGCTGACCTGTGTGATGGGCTTGGGGGATTTTTTCTAGCTGTTACGGGATGCGCCTGACAGTTTGTTTATCTCTGCACTGTTTGGAATAGATGAACATGTGGACTTGCACCCTGTGTCAGCTTGCCAAGGCTTCTCTGTCAGCTCTATGCCTGCAGAGTATCACCACAGCCTGGAAATATCCAACAAGACTGCAACGTGTGGGATCCCTGTAGGGTTTAACTGCAGAGACCAGCATGGTAAATATCCATGTCTGAATGCTGACAAAATGCCCTAGCCTATGAACTAGTGCTTATTTTTGTAATGGAACAGACCTGTACCTGCTAGCAGATAGAACTTCAGTGGGATAGGGGTTACTACTTACACTGGAGAAACCAGAAGGCTTTCCTCATGCAAATACAGAACTAACACATGGTTAAAGGATTGATGGCTTAGCCAGTCAGCTAGTGGGCCATGTTCACTGAATATTTAACTGAATGTAAGTGTCTTTGGTAGGCCCTTTGCACTGAAGGGTGTTGCAATATTAAGGTGAGAAGAGAGAAAGCTTTTGCATATGCCATGCCTATATGGATAGCACTACAGCTCCACTTCCTGTAGTGGTTGATGGGTTGGCCAACCCCAAGTGTTCAGAATCATAAGTTGGGTCCTCAAAGATCATGCGATTGGCTTAGAAATAATGAGGTTTTTCGAAGAAGGTGGGTTTCTTCCTATTTATCATCTGGTTTCAGAGCTTCTAGGATGAACTTTGGGTCACATTTCTAAGCTTTTTCTCTGAAACCATGCAGTCTAAACACCTTGTTTTTTAAACGAAAGCTGAGATTCTCTTCTAATCATATGAATCTGGAACATTGCTGTGTTAATATTATGCTAAAACTCTTTTCTGTGAATGGCCCTTTAAATCCCTAAGGAAGCAGCTTGGTTGTCCATTTTAAGACTATCTGCAGTGTTGTGATAATACTCTGAGTACATAACCCAGATCTAAAGAAAAGCTGTGTGTAGCTCGAAAGCTTGTGTCTCTCTCACCAACATAATAAGCTGGTCTTGATAAAAGATATGACCTCACTCATCTTGTGTTTCATTTTGAGGCTGTCCATATTGGAGGTCAGTTTTAGCTTAGTTCAGATGCAGGATGTTAGTCACTGTGTTCCCTATGTCACAGTGACTTTGGAATTCTTTGCCTTTTTGTTTTCTTTAATCTGAAAAAAAAAAATCATCTAGATGCCCTGAATGACTGAGGCTCCTGAGCCTCAAATGGCTCTTTAACATGTCTCCTGCAGTTCTTTGAAGCACGTGATATTACAACACTGCATGATTTCATTATTAACCAATCAGGATGCTTTTATTGTGCTCTTAACCAATTGTAATTGATAACATAATAATATTTGGCCAGTCATTTTGCTATGAGAATTATACATACAAGCTAAATATTTCCCTTGTTCTGTGGTTTAAATATGAATATACAGCACTATAAAAATGAGTAGTCCTGTGGCACCTTAAAGACTAACAAATATATAGTATCATGAGCTTTTGTGGGTAAGACCCACTTCATCCAATAAGTTGGAGTGGAAATAAAAGAATCTAAAGATATATATATAACTTTGTATATATACAAATTTATATATAATAAAAATAAAAATAAAAGAAGTACTTGGATTCTGTTATTTCCATTCCAACTCATCTGAGGAAGTGGGTCTGGCCCACGAAAGCTCATCATCTAATAAACCATCTTGTTAGTCTTTAAAGTGCTACATAGTCCTGTATTTTGTTTCAGCTTCACCAGACTAACACGGCTACATTTCTATCACCATGATATTATATATATTTTTGTTAGTCTCTAAGGGTATGTCTACACATCAGAGCTATTTCGGGATACCAGAGGTATCCCAAAATAGCTTCCCCACATCTTCACAAGCCCCCCGTTATTTCAAAATATTTTTTTGAAATAACGGGCATGCTATTTTGGCATCCCGGTAACCCTCATTCCATGAGGATTAAGGGATGTCTCAGAAAAGCACTTTATTTCAAAAATTGGTGCTGTGTAGAAAGCACCAAATTTCAAAATAGCCTATTTCAAAATAAACTAGAAATAAGTGCACAATTTGCACAGCACAAATTGCATATCTTATTTCAAGTTTAGAGTGCAGTGGAGTCATAGCCTAAGGTGCCACAGGATTACTCGTTTTTAAAAATTATAGACTAACATGGCTACCTTTCTGAGACTTTTATACAGCACTATCATAAATGAAACATTGAATTCACACTATTACGGAATGTTGGTGGCTAATTTGGCTCCTAATCCCCAAAGTTTGAGTATTGCCACTCTAGAACAAAAGATGCATGTTGTTCTTTTTGTCTGAAAATACAGGACCCACCCCCTACCCCAAGGAAGCAATTAAAAAATATGGTCGAAGCAAGCAAAACCCTGATCATGCCCCAGGCACCACCATGCTCCAGCAGATCCACTTGGAGATTCAGCGTGCAGATTGACATAGTCCCTGGTTTCTCTCTGCCTTTCTCCTTTCATGAGGGATGAGCAGAGAACAGCTTCTTCACAGTTGAGCATCTAAATTTCCAAGTGTCCAATTGGCAAAGAGCAAAAAACCATCACGTTTACTCCTAGACTTTGTGCTTTGTGTCCTCAGAGCTGTGGAGCTACATTTCCATGAAGCAGACACAAAGTGCAGAGCCTGGTGGCATTTACACACCCACTTGGTCCAATAGCATTTCACTTCAGTCTCACCACAGTGACGGTGGTGGGGTTGGGCTCTTTGTTTGTTACGTGCACCTATTCAGAGGTGTAACACTTAGTTGTGGATGTTCAAGTTTGGCCAATGGCGTGGCGGGAAATGGCTTGCACTGATACTTTTCCAATAATGGGGCTGGCCTGCTGGCAGAAGGTGGTACTGTTCTGAAATGCCCATGCCTGTGCCAGTATGGAAGTGCCAAAGCTCTGGCAAACAGTTGGCCTCAATTTAACCCCATAACACTCAGTTTATGTGTAACTAGCTAAAGCAATTCTTCTGTCATAAGGCAAGTACCCCACTGCATCTTCCAAACCTGCTTATGGTTACATAACCCTGGAACTGCAGAGTCTGAGGTTGCTATGACAACTTGAATTCCCGAGTCTCCATCTCCCTGTCAGTAGAAAACTTTGGGTGTGTATGAAGGAGAGAGAGCAGAGCATATGCTGTGGTGATGGACAAAATAACTCCTTTGTTTGGGAGGGGCAGAGCATGAGAGCAGTGATGCTCCCTGGGGTACCCAGAGCTGAGAAGCACCGCACCACTACCTGTTCTTTTCATGAAGCAGTCTTGTCTCTCTATGCTGTGAATCAGCTCCCTGAAACAAAGCGCCTCTGGCAGTACATGCACTGCTTTCCAGACCTCGCTTTCTCCATACTGGTCGTGACAGCCACGCATCCAGGGGAGCCAACTGCTTCTGTGGGCCCCTGGGCAAGGTGTGGGGGGTAATTGCATGCCCCCAGATGGCATTGGAGTCTGTCATGATCATGAGGGTTAGCCAGCAGCCTGGGGACTAAGGGGTTAACCTTACCTAAGTCAGGTAGATTCAGCCAATAGGAATGTAGGTAGGAATTTCAAACTAAGACAAATGAATGTTTGGTTTTTCCTTCCTTTGTCTCTGGGACAGTTTCTACCTCGCGGTGTTGCTTAGGAAGGGTTGGTTTCTCTAGCTCAGTGGTTCTCAACTCGTTTCAGTCCACGGACCACCAGGCCGACCACCTCCAGCACATGTAGCACAGGACGAACGACACAGCAACCGCTCAGCACGACGGCAACAGCTACACCGATGCTCAGAACCTCAGAAGGAAGTTACTGGCAACACAACGCGGTTGCATCCTAGGTGACGCTATGGATGACATGCTGCGTGCTTGTGAACAAGCCATAAAACAGCCTAATGGCGGTGCCTGCTCGCGCCGTGCGACTTTGGACAATGTTCCTGTGGACCACCGAAAATGTCACCATGGACCACCAGTTGAGAACCACAGCTCTAGCTGGAGAGAAACTACCCCAGAGACACAGGAGGGAGAAACCAAACATTCCTTTGTCCTAGTTTGAGATTCCTACCTACATTCCTATTGGCTGAATCTACCTGACTTAGGTAAGGTTAACTCCTTAGTCCCAAAGCTGCTGGCTAACACTCATGATCATGACAGGGTCTCAGGCAGAAGGGGTGGGGCCAAGGCAGCCAGCCATTAGCTGCACGGAGCACACGATGCAGTGCTCCAGTGGCAATTTAAAGGGCCCAGGCTCCCCTGCCACTGTCACAGTAGCAGCAAGGGCAGCTGGGCCCTTGTCCCCGGGGCAACTGCCCCCTTTGGTGCTCATTCCATTGGTGGGCCTGCACACACCAACCCACGATACTCAGAGTTCACTACAGCAGTGATGCCCAACCGCTGGTCCACGGACTGATGCCAGGCCACGAACTGCTGGCTGCTGGGCCGTGGTACGCTGCCAGGCCACACCCATGTCAGTTGCTCCAGGACCAGGGCTGGGATATACCCCAGGCATGCGGCAGGTGGCTGCCAAAGCTGAAGCCGCCTGTTTGCAGCAGCTCTAGGGGCCAGGGCTGGGGTACATATTTTGGTGAACCCGTAATGTTACCGGTCTGCCAAAAGTTTGTGAATGGGTTTGCCAGTCCATGGTATAAAAAGGTTGGGAACCACTGCCCTACAGCATCCAGCCACTTATCCACTGAACCATCTAAGAATAACTGGTCCTCTGTCCCCAAAGGAACAATACACACTAAAGGTACGGCTAAACTACAATAGTTTTAAAAACTCTTCCACGTCCAGGGACTCGTTTGCTCTTCCACTTTTGTTCCAGACGAGCAATGTGCTCTTTCAGAAGCCCCTGTATTCCTCATTCCACAAGGAATAAGTGGACTTCGGAAAGAGGTTTTTTTTCCAACATTTGGCCCAGTCTAGATGAGCCAAATGTCAGAAAAGCCTCTTCCAACAAAAGTATCGAAAAAAGCGGCAGTGTAGCTGTACTCTCACTTGTAAGACTTAACTCAAGATCAGCACTTTGCCTAGCAGCACAGCACTGACCCATATTTATTATGAAAATAATAATAAGTTTATTATTAAAGAGCAGAGTTCAGTAATAAGAAGTATGAATGTTGGCAACAAGTGGTCACAGGTTAAAATCATAACATGCTTTCCTGTCTAAAAAAATGTATCATGTTTTCAAACTTTTCTTGGCAACAATGAGGGTTAGAAATTTAAATGCAGTCTTAAAATTTAAAATCTGAGGCTTTCACATCGTCACATTAATAATATTTTTTTTTTAATTAGGATCTGGGGCTGTAAGAAGAGTACCAAATATTATGTGGCTCACAAAACTGCATAAGTCAACAACACTGTTAATATCAGGTGGCACTGTAAAATTGGACTAAGGTTCATTGGTAGGGCTGTATTTGTGAGCTGGAGGGTTCTGGGGAGGGGAAAAGCAGGGGGTGATGCGAGTGAGGATTTAAATGCATGGCAGAGCTCTTGGAGGGGTTCTCAGGGCTAGAATAGTAGGGAACCTGCAGGTCATGATTAGGAGCATTGGTAAAACAGGGAGGAGAACCTCGGAATGAATTAGCAGGAGGCTGGGACTGAGGTGCACTGGTAGGGTGAATGGGAAGTTTGTATAATGTCTTTCCATCTGAGCCAGGGGTGGGGAACCTAAGGCTTGGAGACCCTGGATCTGGCCACTGAGGCTTGGGGATCCCCCCCAGCACTGGAGAGCTCATGCTGGTGCTTCAGCCCCACACCATCACCCAGGGGGATGGAACACATAAAACCTGCTACCCTGGTCCCCCTTTAGGCTCTGGTGGGGAGAATCTTTCTCCTTCTCAGTCTGGAGCCATCTCAGTGAGGGGAGGGTTGTTTTTGTTTCTTACTTGTGTGCAGCCCCTGACTGATTTTTTTTCTGTGGGTCAACAGCCTCCAACCTAAAAAAGTTTCCCCACTCCTAAGAATCTGAGCTATTCGTTACCTCAGTTTCATGAGCAGCAACCTCACCTCAACATTCCACGTAACACAACCTTTGTAGATGTCTTTGGCTTTCAGTCCAAAATGAGCAAGTGTTGTTACCAACCAGGCAGAACTGAAATGCAGTATGTATCTCTCTGTATATCTGTTTCTCTGGGATTAAAACAGAATAAAGTGCTTTTCAAAAAACCTGGCAATGAGGGCTAGTTTTTTTCTCGAGGTGGTTAAATAACCTTTCTAGAGATAATCTTCCCTCATCTTCCCCAAAAAGTCAATATTAACTTAATTAACTTTCTTTCTATAGTCTTTTCTTAAGACAAGAACAGGGAAATAAGCAACAAATGGAGAAATAGGGTAAGGTTAGGACCATTGAAGCCAAGGGTAGATTATGTGCAGCAGAGGTGACTATACACAGTTTGTAGCCTAATTAGCTGTAAAATGGTATGCTGCACTGCACAAATGCTCATAATTTTCATCTATTTTCACTAATTTGTCCAAGAGTTCTAATCCCTCTATAAATTGGACCTCATTTGCTCTGTGTTCTGGCACTGCAAAGAGTGGGACTCCTGTTGGTTAGGTTGACACTAATTAAATTGGTTTCCGCTGTTCATTTCACAGACGCAGTCCTCTTCCACTTCTAACGACAGTGGTGGTCACTGCTAGTGGGAGCCTTTATTAATCCAGTAGTTTTCACCACCGACAGCAGAAAATTCTGTTGCTAATTGGATTGCTATGGGATTATTTGAAGAGGTGAGAAGTTTCCCAAAGCCGAGGAAGGTCAGGAATATATGGAAGCAAAAAGAAGGTAAAAAGTAACTGTTCTGAAGTATGTTCTGTGAACTTTGATCCAGAACACATAGAATGCATTTTGGGTCTGATTCCCCATTACCCTAAACCTTGTACTGTCACTTACATGCACAAACCACTGCTATGTCAGAGTGGGAGCAATTTACATCATTTTCATATAGGCTCTAATTTGATCACAAGTTATTAAGTCTTGATGCAGGAATTGCTGGATGTAATTCCACTGCCAATTATACAGGAGGCCCAATTGCATGATCAAAATAGTTCCTTCTGGCCTTGAAAGCTATTCATTGAAAGAGTGATGTTATAGTGAAGTTGGCCCCATGTTGGCACAGCTGTTTGTAGCTTTCATTATAAAACCTGAAACTGGGACATGTTCGTCCTGATTTGGATTTCATTCAAAGCTTGAAGTTCAGATCAAATTTGCAGGTAAGCTCTCAAACATTGGAGCAGTGATAGAAATGTAGCCGTGTTAGTCTGGGGTAGTTGAAGCAAAATGCAGGACAATGTAGCACTTTAAAGACTAACAAGATGGTTTATTAGATGATGAGCTTTCGTGGGCCAGACCCACTTCCTCAGATCCAATAGTGGAAGAAAGTAGTCACAACCATATATACCAAAGGATACAATTAAAAAAATGAACAAATATGAAAAGGACAAATCACATTGCAGAACAGAAGGGGGATGCGGGGGGGGGGAGGGGGAGGAAGGAAGGTAAGTGTCTGTGAATTGATGTACCTTCCTTCCTCCCCCTCCCCCCCCCGCATCCCCCTTCTGTTCTGAAATGTGATTTGTCCTTTTCATATTTGTTCATTTTTTTAATTGTATCCTTTGGTATATATGGTTGTGACTACTTTCTTCCACTATTTGATCTGAGGAAGTGGGTCTGGCCCACGAAAGCTCATCATCTAATAAACCATCTTGTTAGTCTTTAAAGTGCTACATTGTCCTGCATTTTGCTTCAAACATTGGAGCAGCACTGGTTTCTGAACATTGGCACTTGCAGGTAAGTTCCACATTGAATCCTGCGGCTCGTTCAAACTTGAGATCAAATCCAGGGGACAAACAAATTTGAACAGTGCTTCTGGTGAGTGTCCTTCACCGTCTATGTAGCAATATAATGCTCTGTTTTAGCACTGCCAGCTCTGATTTTATTGCACATCTTGTGATATTAGGCCTTTCATTTGAAACCTTGGCTTTTATTTTAGCCCTTTTAATTTCAAAGGGCTAATTTTAATTTCACATTTGAAAATGTGACTCCCAAGGTATCCTAAAGGCTCAAAAATCAAACAATGAAAAGAACCCAAAACATGTTGGTTTTAGTCTCATAATCGGGAGAGATTTGACTTACACTTTTTGAACCCTTATGGGTGGCACTGTGGTCGAAAATACTGTATTATAACACCCAGTGTTCTCTGTAAGATGTGCAGCAGCACAGCTACACGGGTGATTAATTAGCCCTGCCCAGTCAGTCAGCTCCATGCATGGAGCCCTGAGCCTCTGACTGGGCAGGGCTGAGTGATCACCTGTGAAGCTGGGCTGTTGCACAGCTTAGAGGGAACACTGATAACAACTGGACAAATGGATTTGTTCCAAACAAATTATCAATTTCCCCTGCTCCTAACTTTCATACCATATGAACCGTTGTTCACTCATGCAATAACATGCCTCCCGGGGTAAATGTTCAGACTTTGCAATTAGTTTTCCTTACCTCCTCTCTCTGTGCTGATTATACCCGATCTTATGGTTCAGACACAGGATGGAGAGTGGTTGCGACAAGATTTCTAGTCCCACTTGATTCACTGTGTGACTTTGAACAAATTACTTTGCCTCTCCGCTTCAGGTTTTCATACGTCAAAAGAGACACAGATTTGTGTAGTTGTATCATAAGGAAGGTCTGAGGCTAAACTCCTGGGTGTTTGTAAAGCATTTTGAGGTATTAGTAAAAGACAACAGAATTTCAAGCATTCCTATTATTTATCAGTTTGGCTTCTGCTTTGCATCTTAAGTACATTATTGCTATGCTTAGAACAAAAAAAAGGGGGGGCAGGGGAATAGGGTCTGGAGAGCAAGAACAAAAAAGGGACAATCAGTGATTCTGAGTGCTTCTTTTTCCAGGAATTATACTTAATCACAGACTTTAATTTTTAAAAATCAGAGGTATTTAATATTGTGTGTCAAAGTAACGAGGCATTTATTTATCCCAAAGGCACCCTTATTTTTATAATAAAAAGAAAACATGGTAGGTAAAGAACAGTTATTGTAATTATTACATAGAAGTGGCACAGCTGTGAGATACCCCAGCAGTTCTATGGGACAGAAAGGGGAGGGTAATTGAGATTCACTTACATCTCTGAAGCAATGGACCTGATTCACTGCCATATTTAAACTATTTTTACTCTGGTGTGACTCCATTGAAACCAAGTGCCAAGGTGAAATCCGTGGATCTGCAATAGTATAACACTGGAGTAACATGGTGGTGAAGCCACTTTAGGGAGGAGGCCAAGGGGGATAACAAAGAGATTAATTATACTTAATAACAGGAAAAATCTGGTCCAGAGTCACTGACTTCAGGGAGAAAGTCTGAGGGTATGTCTACACTTGCACCTTAGTTTGAACTAGGGATGCAAATGTAGGCATTCGAAATAGTCAATGAAGCGGGGATTTTAAATATCCCATGTTTCATTAGCATGATCTCGCCGGCACGTTACTCCGAATGCCAGCAGTTTCGAAAGTGAAAGTGCACGCCCTGATGTGTTAGTTCAAACCAAGCCCCTTGGTTCGAATTAACGTTACTTCTCAAAAAATGAGGAGTAACGTTAGTTCAAACGAAGGGGTTTGGTTCGAACTAACGCATCCTGGCACTAACTTTCGAAACAGCAGGCATTCGGAGTAATGCTCCAGTGAGATCATGCTAATGAAACATGGGATATTTAAATCCCCGCTTTATTGACTATTTCGAATGCCTACATTTGCATCCCTAGCTCAAACTAAGGTGCAAGTGTAGACATACCCTTAGGCTGTGTCTAGACTGGCCAGTTCTTCCGGAAAATCAGCCACTTTTCTGGAAAAACTTGCCAGCTGTCTACACTGGCCGCCTGAATTTTCGCAAAAGCACTGACTTCCTACTGTAAGAAATCAGTGCTTCTTGCGGAAATACTATTCTGCTCCCGTTCAGGCAAAAGTCCCTTTTGCACAAAGCTTTTGCACAAAAGGGCCAGTGTAGACAGCTCAGATTTGTTTTCCGCAAAAAAGCCCCAATCACAAAAATGGTGATCGGGGCTTTTTTTGCGGAAAAGCACATCTAGATTGGCACGGACGCTTTTGTGCAAAAAGTGCTTTTGCAGAAAAGCGTCCGTGCCAATCTAGATGCTCTGTTCCGAAAATGCTTTTAACGGAAAACTTTTCCGTTAAAAGCATTTCCGGAAAATCATGCCGATCTAGACGTAGCCTTAGGGAAGAGCCAAAGGGATTAGCCCTCAGTTGCACCATCCACCACCAGTGGTCTGTCTCTGTCACAAAGAACGCAGTTTCTTTTAACAGGAACTCTGCCAAATCTATCTGCAAAGATATTTCTGGAAATACTGCCCCCACCATCTCCTGGAGCCACAGGTTGGAGGGGAGGGAGTGTTTTGAATAGATTTTAAAAAACAAGGTTCCAGAGAAGCGTTCTCTTATTAGCTGCTTCCCCACCCAGTCGGGCCAGCCTCCAGTCTGCAAGGCAGATGGAGCCTGAGTGTTTACACTGTCCCCGTTTATGTAGCGGCAGCCAGCACTGCCTGGCTTCTTAATGGAGACCAAAATAGAACTACCTGCCAGAGACAGCATCACATGTGCTGCAGAAGGCTGTGGTGTTTTAGTCAATGCTTCATGCATTTTTCATGTATTTCAGCTTGTTTCTGTTCCGTTTATTTTGTCTCTGTTTTTCCACCCCCTCATCTTTATTATGCTTTTGTTTTGATGCTTTCAAGTGATCCCCTTTGCTCATCTCTTTACCCCGTTCCTTCCTCAGTTCCTCAAGCTCATGTTGTAACCAAACATTTTCATAGAATCATAGAATACTAGGACTGAAAAGCACCTTGAGAGGTCATGGAGTCCAGACCCCTGGCCCCATGGCAGGACCAAATACTGTCTAGACCATCCCCGATAGACATTTATCTAACCTGCTCTTAAATATCTCCAGAGATGGAGATTCCACAACCTCCCTGGGCAATTTATTCCAGTGTTTAACTACCCTGACAGTTAGGAACTTTTTCCTAACGTCCAACCTAAACCTCCCTTGCTGCAGTTTAAGCCCATTGCTTTTTCTATCCTCAGAGGCCAAGATGAACAAGTTTTCTCCCTCCTCCTTATGACACCCTTTTAGATATCTGAAAACTGCTAACATGTCCCCCCTCAGTCTTCTCTTTTCTAAACTAAACAACCCCAATTCTTTCAGCCTTCCTTCATAGGTCATGTTCTTTAGCCCTTTAATCATTCTTGTTGCTCTTCTCTGGACCCTCTCCAATTTCTCCATATCTTTCTTGAAATGCGGTGCCCAGAACTGGACACAATACTCCAACTGAGGCCTAACCAGTGCAGAGTAGAGCAGAAGAATGACTTCTCGTGTCTTGCTCACAACACATCAGTTCATGCATCCCAGAATCATGTTTGCTTTTTTTGCAACAGCATCACATGCTGACTCATACTCAGCTTGTGGTCCACTATAAGCCCTAGATCCCTTTCTGCCGTACTCCTTCCTAGACCATCGCTTCTCATTCTGTGTGTGTGTATGTTTCTGGAAGGTTCCAACCCTGACAGGCAGTGATTGTGAGGGAGGGGGAAAGTAGGGTCACAAAATGGAGTGCCAAGGAGAAATACCTAGATAAACCAGTGTTGTGGAAACAGAACTGTGGAAGAGACTAGGTAGCTGCCATTTACCCTTGCTGCAGTTCCTGGAGAGCAGAAGCCCCCGGGAGGACTGTCTATGGAACCTCTCATACCATGCTGCTTGCCTACAGTCACCGAGCTGAAGGACTCAGCAGAGAGTGGTGTACACCATCCCTGGCTCCACATTCATACTTGTTTTCTGGAAGAAATGGGTGTTTGGAAAGAGATTGAAACTCATGACTTATGCCTGCTTCTATACTTTCATGATGGCTTCTAAACTAGGAATGTTAAATTTAGATTAATTGGCTAATTGAATAGTCGATGAAATTTGCATCAACTATTCGGTTAGTCGATAAGGGCACCTCTGCCTTTGAAGTGTAGCAGTGCAGCATGGGCACCCAGGGTCAGCGGGAGAGTCCCCAGCTAACCCTGGACACCACCCAGCACTGCCACTTTGAAGCAACCCGTTCCCTTCCCCCTCTTGCTGCCTCTTTCTGATAGAGGCATCAAGAGGTGGGGAAAGCAGCTAGTCGACTATTGTGTCGACTAGTCGTTCACATGCCCAGTATATATACTGACTTCTTTACACTTAGCTGTACAGCCCTCCCTTGGATAGGGGAAGAATAATACTCTCTATTTCTCTGGCACCTTCTATCCAAGAACCTCAGGGTATGTCTACACAGCAGCGTTATTTTGGAATAATTGGTGTTATTTCCAAATAACAAAGTGCACGTCTACACAGCAAACCATTATTTCAAAATAATGTTGAGCTGGAGGGTTTCTTACTCCGATTCCTGTGACGCTCATTTCACAAGGAGTAAGGGAAGTCGAAGGAAGAGGATTCTTCCTTCGACTCCCTGATGTGTAGACAGCACCAAAAGCCGAATTCAGCTATTTTGACTTCAGCTACGCAATTGACATAGCTGAAGTTACGTATCTTAATTTGAATTTTGCCCTGATGTGTAGACATGCCCTCAGAGACCTTTACAAACATAAACTAATTTAGGTTTGCGGCTAGAGATCAGTGAAAACTTTCTTTCAGCACATCTTTGATGAAAAATGGCTTGTTTTAAAACTGAAAACCTTTGCAAGACATTTTACTTTCTTGTCAAAACTTTTGAATTTGTTTTTGTTTCTCCCTCTTTTTTTTCCCTACCTCCTATTGTTGATGATTTAGGGTGTGTATTTTTTCATTTTTTCTGTTTTCTTTTCATTCTCCACTCTGTAACCTTTCTGAACGCTCAAATGAAATTCTAACTCTGCTACAAGGTAACTTTTCAAATATGGGCAAAGTTTTTTGAAAAGCTAGAGTGGCAAAAAGAGGAAAAAAAGCTGTCTGTACTTTGGGGAGGAAGTAAAATCTGGATAGCTTTAATTTTATGCCCTTGGTGATCAAATGAGAGAAACGGGGGGGGGGGGGGGGAAGAACTTTTATTTTTGTTGTTTTAATGAAAAAATGTTCAATTTCAAACTGCATGAATTAGAAACAACTTCAGAATTTTTCACAAAATTGTTCCTCCATTTTTCAATCAGTGTTATAGCATCTCCCTGTGAGACAGGTAACTATAGCTCTGTTTTACACTCAAGGCCAGTGAGGCACTGAGAAATCAAATTACTTATCCAAGGTTGCACACAAAGTCTGTGGCAGGGCCAGAAATAGAACTTTGGCTGTCTCCCAGGCTTGCATCTCAGCTTTCCTCTCATTCTAGGTTAACACTGTTGATACCCACTTATTTCCTCATATTTGTGATTGATTGTAAATACCACCCCCTCTTTGAGTGACCTTCATCACGATTAATTAGCTGGGGGGGGGGGGTGTCTCATCGTTATGTCTGCCCAACTTTTTGCTGCTTATAATATGTGTGACATGGTTGCCAGCCCTTAATTGTTGTCCTGTGAGTAAAGCAGTCCAGGAATACTTCCAGACAAAACTGGCAATCCTAGGGGTTAGTGAAAAGAGATGCAGTTTGCTGTCTTCTTTGTAATAACTTTGCAGTTATTCAGGCAAGTGCCATAAGCAATTGAAGTGAATGCAAGCGTAGTGGGGGGGGGATGAGTTTGGCACACTGAATAATAAAGAGGATTTAAAATGAATGGGAGAAGAGAGAAAAGCTGGTTTAAATATTTAATTTCTCTTGCGTTTGCAGTGAAAAGGTGACTGAGACCTTGGAACATCCTTTGTCTTGAACTAATTGTGATCAGAGGTGAGTGGCAGGCAATTTTCATTTTCCTTGTTAAGATAATAGATGGGTCTCACTCATTGGACCACTAGTCCATTAAATCAGCATCCAGACCAATGCTTCAGAAGAAGTAAAGAAATAACTATTATTGCACCTGGCCTATTATGCAGTGCTGTATCCTACGTGGGGAGGGGCCCCATTGTGATCCTGTAGCAATTAGTGTGAAAGGTTCTGGGAGTACTGCATCTTTAAAAATGGGGGATCCTGCCTGCAGTTGCCATTTTGTGCTTTTGCACAAATGCAGAATATTACAGAGCAAGTCACTTGCTTTCTGTCTGTCGTTTAGATCTGGAACCAGTCAGTTTGAGATGCGCTGTTCTATCGCTTTTCATTTCTCCATGCCCCTCCTCCTTTATTAGTAAAGCCTCTGGTGAAGTTGGGACATGCATCTTCTCCCATCACTATGTTTGTTCTGTTTCCCTTGACCATTATTGGTGCATTTTCTGTTCTGCTGACCTATTTTTTCAAGGCAGAGCTGAAACGAGCATGGCACGTTTGCTCATCCGCAACTACTGCATCATCCACAGCATGCTCTGCTGCAGAGACAACTTAATTTATGCACCAGCATGAGTGAGTGATCGTGGTCTCATGGGCCAGTGTATATAGGTGTTCGTTGCTGCAGAGCCAGTCTATGGAGGAAGAAACATTATTTTTGCAGGCCCTGACCAAATAATGACTGCTGGTTTTTGTGCAGCAGTAGCTGGGAGCCCCAGACCCTTTTCAATTGCCAGGCCCTGAGGAAGTTGCCCACTTTGCCCCCCCCCCCCCCCCCCACTGTTGGCAGGCCTGAGAGCGTGGCATGGAGACACTGCTCCTCCTTCCCCCAGGGGACAGTAGGTGGGGCTGGGGGATGCACAGAAGGAGCACACAGGGTGCCAGGGGATACAGGGAGCACATGAGGCAGCAGGTGGTGAGTTTTGGTAGAGCCCGGTTCTGGGCCAGGAATATTCCTGGTGCCAGGGCACCATGAGCCCATATAATTCACCACCTATGCCAGTTTAGGTCTATTTGTTCCTGTGTCAGTATTGTCTGTTAGTTTAAATAGCTCTTTACCCTTTCAGGGGTACAGCTAGACTGTGGAGGGGGAGGGAGGTTTCAAAACATTGGAGGCATCCTGAAAAAACTCCACCGCGTCCAGGGAACGTGTTTGCTCTTCCGCTTTTTTTTGTGGAAGAGAAAATGCGCTCTTTCGGAAGCCCCTGTATTCCTCATTCTATGAGGAAGAAGGGGGCTTCAGAAAGAGAGGTTTTTTCTGGTATTTGACCCAGTCTAGATGGGCCAAACGATGGAAAAGCCTCTTCCAACATAATTGAAAAAAGGTACACAAAATGCATAGCACATTTTGCATACCTTTTTCCAAGAAACGTGTAGTCTAGCCATACTTTGAAGTAGGAATAAGACCCTCCGGAAAAGGGCACTTTTTCCGGAGGATCAGGGCCAGTCTAGACGCTCTTTTCCGGCTTTTTTAAAAGCCGGAAAAAAGCAGCGGACATTTTTATTTAAATGCCGCGGGGGATATTTAAATCCCCCGCGGATTTCCCTACGACGACTAGTGAAATTTACATGCCCCTTCCGGAAAAGGGGCCAGTGTAGACGTAGCCCCAGTGTTTACCCTTCTGGTATATTTCTAGAAGGCAATCCTATTCTGTCTCAGCCGCCTTTTTGTTAGGCTAAGCAAACCTAGCTCTTCTCGGTCTCTCTGGGTGATGATTTTGGGTTCTTGATTTTTATCTGGTAGAAATTGGGTGGTAGCCCCTCTGTGCTCCTCTTATTTAGGCCACTGAACATCACATAGTGACAGGATTTTGGTTCCTATAGACCTGGATTCAGTTTGAATTGGTGACCTAGAGTAAAGGGCATCATATCTCAGTTCAAAAAGAATGTCCTGAGCTAGCCAGTCCCCACCATCTAGTATATGTCAGTATGCCAGGGGAGACTCCGCAGTTGAAGGACCTGGTCTAATTGCAGGAAAGGAGTGTGAAGGATCGGGTCTACTTTATAGCACCCTCTTCTGGCTGAACCCAGGCTGTGGCATCAGCTCTCTCTCTGGGGATATTCTGCCTGGGTCCCTCTCTCAAAATCCAGGCGGATAGTCTCAGCTCCCTTTAATTGCTGTGGATTTTATTCCAAGCTGCCTTAATGAAAACAAGATAAAAAATTCACAGCATTTCCCCACAAAGTCTTCACAGATTAGATCCCTTTCTTCTTTTTACTCCATCTTTTTATCACCCCACAAGTGCCTCAACCCAAGGTTCATGGCACTGACCTCTTAGCCTTTTGCTCTAACAGGCCTTTTCCCAGTCTATCTTATGTCCCTTTGTTTCTTAAGGTTGTTCCAGCCTCTGGCAGGAATTGCAGCCTCTCTTCCATTTTCTGCGCCTTTTATGAGGAATAGTGTAATAAGTTGCCAATCTTTTCCCCAGGTAAAGCAGGTGGGGCTGCTTAGCCAGTCAGCCAGCTATAGGCCTTTGACCCCAGAGGAATACTACTATCCCTTACATTTTCACATACCCCCTCTCCTGGAGTGGTCGGTCAGGCACTTACCATGGGGCCCATAGTAATCTTCAGTTCATGACAGGAAGTTGGCATTATGATGTCAACACTCTATTCAAAACTGAAAAGGCTGTAAAGGTGAAGTGCCAGTATGTCATGTGGACACTTGAGTTTTTTATGGTTTGGAGCCAACTTAGAGCCACATGGTCAATGACCAAGACAAAGGGTTTTCCAATCAGGTACTGCCTGTATATCTCAGTTTAGAACCAGACATTCCTTCTCAACGAACAAGTATTAGGTTTCCCAGAATAGGAGTTTCCTACTTTTCTAGAGGGTAGGATGTTCTTACCCATAAAAGGTTTAGGACAACACTGTATCTACAGCACAGTGTAAGATGTCAGGGCATGGAACGAATTCTCAGGAAAAACTGAGGATGGGCAATACAGTATTGACACTGGGGAGACTATGTGACTTGTCAAGGGTCTGATTATTTTCAGCAAGGTCATAAACAGTGTAGTCAATCAGACAAAGTTTGGTCCAAATCTTCTGTATGACCTGATTAGACCTAGGAATGCCTAGACCTGCTTTTTAGTTCTTGATGTAGTAGTGTTTGCTAGGGTCTCAGCGTTATCCACTAGGATTGTACCTTTCTGTTCCCTACTAGATATCCAAATATTTTGTTTCCCATTTCTCCTCCCTGCACTTCTTTGGATTTGCTGTTAAATGGCCTCCTAGTGGGCTTGAAGGACACCTGAAAGGTTTTGGAAGTGGATGGGCTGTATTGACTTTACAGAACCACATCATCAGGGTAGACTACAGAATAAATGATGGGACTTCTGATCTATCAGCCTTTGAAAGGTAGCTGGAGCATGCTAAAAACCAAACCAAAAGGCATGCTAAAAAAATTGAAATAGACCCAGTGAAGTCAGGCAGGTGTTTTTTCCTTTGGAAGTAAGGGGAATTTGCCAGTAGCCCTTAGTTAAATCTAATGTTGTGATGAAGCAGGCTTCACTGAGGCGATCCACTAGAAGATCATTGACTCGAAGCATCAGTTATGCATCAAATTCAGAAATAACATTTCTGTGACAGAAATCTACCCACAACTACTGGACTACATCAAGGGCTACAGGACTCTTTGATTACTCTCAATCTTCAAATTCCTATAGTTCCTGAACTAATTGGTTTTATGCCTTATGGGATGGAATGTGACTTCTGGAGGAGCTTGGCCCTATAAGATACATCAAGTTAAAAAAAGGTTTGTTCTGATAGTAGGAAGAACATTTCCATGGATACTTTCACAATGCTGTTTGCCTTCTCCACCCATCAAAGACCTATTCTCAAGTGGCAATTCTCCTACCCCTATTACAGGCGGCTTAGTGAGCTAAATGTTCTTTGCTTTCCTTCAGGTGGATGAAGAGGTTTTCCTGAACCTTCCAGAGTTTTCACAGATTTATGTGATAACTATTTTCTCGATTTGAGCAATAGATTTCATAGTCTACTGGTCCCACTCAATGGAGCACTTCATGTGATCCCTGCCATTTGTGCAGGAGCTTTCTCTTTGAGCTGGGAAGTATTTGGAAGTTCCTGGCTTTAGCCTCATTTTATTATTGCATGTGGGTTTGTTGGGCTGCAAGGGGTTAGTACAGGCAAGATAGCCCCCAGCTTCTAACCGTTCCCTTATTTGAGTATTGGAGATTATTGGGAGAGCACATGGGGTGTGCTTCCCAACACACCCTAACTATGCTTCCCACTCTGTGTCTAAGAGGCTGCCTCCCATCAAGAAGCATAATAGGGGAGAAGCCCAGGCAGGCCTGCAGTATTTGCCATACTGCAAACAAAATATAGAGGGGCGTTTGGTCCCAGTCTTTGGCCTCTGTTCCACAAACTTGAACATACTGGGAAGGGTCTTATTGGATCACTCCCTTCGTCAGTCTTTTGGGGGGAAGAAGGGGAATAAGACCCACTCCACCCTCTGGAGTGGTTTTACTTTCAACAGTGGTCACGCTTGGAGCATTTGAGATGTGAAATTCTTCCCCCCAATCAGTGAGGATTTCCACAGGAAGATCAACACAGAAAAACCCAGGAAAATGCTAGGGCAGAGGCAACAAAATTTCAGAAGGGAATGCAGGTAGCATAATCCACCAGTACAAAAATAAACTCATGACCTCGCACTCTTATCCCTACCTGTTCAAAAAGGGTTGCAATGAGGAGTAGAGGAGTCACCTTTTGGCAACTGGGGCACAATAAGCAGAAATCATCTACTTCCTTATGTATGCGTGATCAAAAGAATAGAGCCAATAGAAACAATCTGTCTTGGGTTTTCACCTTATGGAGGTGCCTTGACATGGAGAGTGTATGGGCTAGCTATAGGAATTCACAAGACAAGCTGGGAACTAGAAGTTGATTTGTTAGTTTGGGGATATCTTTCTACTCAGTGCATGATCCATCCTGTAATTCAGAATGGGAAGGGCAGAGACACTGGTAAAATTCATCTTTGGAGATGGCTATCCTGTTGATGGCAGCAAGTTAGCTGAAATATGCCCAGAGCATCTAGTCGTAGTGTTGAGTCACCACTACAACAAAGGTGACACTTAAGGCTACGTCTACATTGGCATGATTTTGTGCAAGAATTCTTTTGTGGAAGAGTTCTTCTGCAAAAACTCTTCCAGAAGAGAGCGTCTACACTGCCATGTGCCTTTGCACAAGAGATGTGCTTTTGCTCAAGAGCATCTGTGCCAGTGTAGACGCTCTCTTGCGCAAGAAAGCTCTGATGACCATTTTAACCATAAGGCTTTCTTGCTCAAGAAATTCATGTTGCCTGTCTACACTGGCCTCTTGTGCAAGAGCAGCTGCGCAAGAGGGCTTATTCCTGAGCGGGAGCATGATAGTTCTTGAGCAAGAAGCACTGATTTCATACATTAGAACGTCAGTGTTCTTGCGCAAGAACTCGTGGCTAGTGTAGACAGGCAGAAAGTTTTGGCGCAAAAGAAGTCGCTTTTGTGCAAGATCGCACCAATATAGACACAGCCTTAGGGTGCTGCAGTCTAGGATGGGAAGGAGATCTGTGGTATCCAGGGATAGGGGACATCCCCAATATTCAGTAGGCTGTTCCTTCACCCAGACCTGCTTTTCTCTTCTCACTACTTCATAGAGTCACCTCTGGCTTGTCCTCCCTTCTTGGGCTGTGTTTGTAAACTTTGGGATCATTAGGGAATTTCGAATCGGTCACACCGAGCAATGGGAAATGGATCCCAGCTATCCTCCATTGAGTTCTTTTCTTGCCTCTTAAAAGTGTCTGAGCAGCATGGACTTGAGTCTCTTCCCAGGAGGGTCTGAAGAGGTTTCCAGTCATGTCCCAGAATCATGGACCAAGGTAGGCAATCTGCCACTCTTGCCCAGAGGCACCATAATTGATATGCTACCTGAAAAATAATGCAGTCTGTTGGGTATGTATGGAATTTCCCATGAATGTGAGAAATCTAAACCAGTTCTAAGATTAGATGTCACTGAAGTAGCATTTGCCCATACCCTGAGACTGTGTCTAGACTGGCCAGTTTTTCCGGAAAATCAGCCACTTTTCTGGAAAAACTTGCCAGCTGTCTACACTGGTGGCTTGAATTTCCGCAAAAGCACTGACGATCTCATAGACGATTGTCAGTGTTCTTGCGGAAATACTATGCTGCTTCCATTCAGGCAAAAGTTCTTTTGTGCAAAAGGGCCAGTGTAGACGGCCCAGATTTGTTTTCCGCAAAAAAGCCCCGATTGCGAAATGGCGATCGGGGCTTTTTTGTGGAAAAGCGCGTCTAGATTGGCACGGACGCTTTTCCGCAAAAAGTGCTTTTGCGGAAAAGCGTCTGTGCCAATCTAGACGCTCTGTTCCGAAAATGCTTTTAACGGAAAACTTTTCCGTTAAAAGCATTTCTGGAAAATCATGCCAGTCTAGACGTAGCCTGAGAATATTAATTCCTCTGCCAAGTTTGGCCCCGTCTTTCTTGTGACTACAAAGGGCTTTGGGTTCAATTCTGTGGGTTTACTTGGACTCTCACCTGCTTGGCCAAAGAAGCATCTTGAATAGTCACATTCCATCATATGGGCACTTCTGACATAAATGCCTGTTGGCCACAGTGATAACATGCTACAGGCCATCATGGCTATAGGGGCAGTAGTGGTCTATGGGAAATCTGGAACTTTGAGGTCCCTTTTTCTGGACATGGGGGACCATGCTAGGGGTAATGTTTCAGTTGTATTGTAGTTATAGTCTTTTGCTACCTTTCTAATTGGGGCCAGCTGACTGAGAAGCTGTTCTTCCCACACCTAGGCACTTCATCCTCCAAGAACATCTCCATGGCTTCCACAGTGCATCTGGGCTGAAACCATTGAAAACAGGTTTGTACCAATATAGGGAGAATATGTTCCATGAGCTCCACTACTGTCTTGACCTCTGGGTTAGCCATTGGGTAGCCAAGCCCAGGAGCTATTGCGTTACTGCCCAAAGGTGTTTTCCATTAGGCTATGTCTACATTGGCATGATCTTGCACAAATACTCTTTAACGCAAGAGTTCTTGCGTTCAAGTATTTGCACAAGAGAGCATCTACACTGGCATGTGCCTTTGCGCAAGAGATGTGCTTTTGCGCAGGAGCATCCATGCCAGTGTAGACGCTCCCTTGCGCAAGAAAGCTCTGATGGCCATTTTAGCCATCAGGTTTTCTTGCACAAGAAATTCATGTTGCCTGTCTACACTGGCTTCTTGCGCAAGAACAGGTGCGCAAGAGGGCTTATTCCTGAGCAGGAGCATCATTGTTCTTGCGCAAGAAGCACTGATTTCACACATTAGAACATCAGTGTTCTTGCGCAAGAACTCCCCGCCAGTGCAGACAGGCAGCATGTTTTTGCGCAAAAGCAGCCGCTTTGGCACAAGATCGCGCCAATGTAGACACACCTTAGAGAATAACTCCAACCAAAGTTTCTTTTGATAAGGTTCTACAGAGCAACCGAGGCAGTCCCCGATTACTGCCCTGTGCATTGCATAAGATTCTGCCTCATCCATGTTGAGAGCCTGATAATCTGCTTGGGGACAGATGTGCCACCCAGCAATTCCTCTGCCAGCCTACTGTGGTAGCAATACACTCAAATATGGGCAGGTAGGCCTCAGAATTATCACTGCTGCCCATTTTGGTCAAGGTAAAACTGGATGAAACTCCAAGGCAGGCCTCCCTTCTGTGGCTGATCCCTTGTCCCATTGGCCACCATGAGAGCAAGTGAGGCCATTTCCACCTAGAACTGCCTGTTTTGCTCAGTCTCATCAAGATGGCTTTCCTTCAGGTGTTGCTGAGAGGCCAGGAGAGCCTCCTGGCATTAGTGTTTCCTTTCATTCTCCACATTCTTTTGATTTACCATTAGAGTATCTCCTCCATGGTCCTTCTTGATGGAGAGGGTATGACGGCACGTTGGGGTTTTCCCGTCTCCTGCACCCCCGTAATGGCACGGACAGACTCCACCAGCCAGTAGAATAGAGGGAGTTTATTGCTTTTCCAGAATACAGCACAGCACAGATGTAATCTGGTTACAGGGAAGGCCTAGGATGCCTCAGCCCCCCCCCCCCTTGAGGTGGGGGATCCTGTGGCCCTAAATCCCAGCTCATTGCCTAGGCTGCTTCCTCCATGATACTAGCCAGAAACCTAACTAACTAACTCACTTCCAGCCCTGCCCCCAGCCAGGGCTCCACTCCCCTTCTTCCCATTGTTCCGCTCCCTGGGAGATAACTCGTCAGACAGGTTTGAAGCCCCCTTGCATAATGACTCATCCTCTGCCCTGCTGGGCCATGCTGCAGTCAGCAGCCAGTGGAGGTCACTCACAACCCAAGCCTAGCAACCAGCAAGGTACAGAGGGTGCAGAGCAAAAGGTGCCTAGGCTGTTCAGGTGCCACATATGAAGAATTAGGCCTACGTTATCATACCCTCTTCCAGCTCCACCACGGCTGGTGCCAGTGCTCTTTCAGCTGAGCCAAAGCTGTAGGGTCAGATCCCAACCTGGGTCAAGCCTGCCTGGAGCCCACTCACAGAGTTCAGGCAGAGTAGTCTCTGCTCCCATTAATTGCTGGGGTTTTTATTACAAGCCTTCCTAATGAAAAGATCAAAAGTTTCACAGGCTTTCCTCACAAAGCCTGGATTAAGATTAAGCCTCTTCCCCACATCCAAATTTGTCCCTCACCCTACAAGTTTATCAACCAAACCTTCCTGGCTTGTTCCTCAGAATCCTGTGTGCTAACAGGGCTTTCCCCCACACTCCCCTCCGTTTCCTGGAGTTGCTCTCACCTCTAGCAAGTACTACTGCCCCTTCTCCCATTCCCTGCTCCTCCTTTTCTGAGGATCAGTCAATTAAGTTGCCATCCTTTCCCCAGGTATAATGGGTGGGGCTTAATTGGCCAGCTGCAAGCCTCTGACCCCAGACAAAAGGTAAGGCAGGGAGCTGAATCCATGCACTGACCTATCCCCCATTATTGTGTGGTACCATCATAGAGAAATTACCAGGGACTGCTGAAAACCTTTGTTCCTGGGCTGGTGCCTAAGAACCTGGCAGGCTGCAGCTACGTGCACATTCAGCAGCATGTGGGTGGGTATGGTTGGAGGTCCTCTTCCTAAGAACTGATTTGTTATTCATAGAGATAAGGGGTGTAGATAAGGCAGGAGACTATTACAGAGCAGGGTAGTAGCAGTAGTGTCAGAATGCAGTCTGTGGAGAAAGTGGTCAGAAATACAGGAAGCAAGTTGAATCACTGCTTTTAGATGGGAAATTAGCAATGCCACTGGGTTGATCCAGATCAAAATGAAGTTGCAAGCCATGTAACATTTGCAGTCTGATTTTAAGTTCTAGATTAAAATCAACAAGCACTCCTAACAGCTGCACAATGTCTCAGGGAAAGGGATGCTATATCTCAAAGGAATCATAAAAATTAGGAATGTAAAAACCCTATTTGGTTAACCACTCAGTCCATCTTTGTTTAGCAGGAAACGCTGAAAAGGGGAAATGTGCTTTTAAAAAGTTAATGAGAGATAATAGGAATAGGATTAACAAATCTCTCACACACATGATCATGCACACAGGTCTTTTTTGGAAAGAGAGAGAATTTGCAATCTGGAATATGCAGGAAGTTTAGTGGGGGGGGGGGCCTTAAAAGACCTTCAATAAACATAAGATCCACCCCCTTGGTAATTCTTCCACTGTCTCTGACTTCGAGGGAGGAGTGAGTCAATTATCTGTGAGTTCTGCCGAAGGAAAACCTACAACTTACCAGCTGCTGGGAGAGAGAGACAGGGAGAGAGGAAGAATCATTAGACAAATTTTAAAATTTAAAGAAAAAGCAAAGCCACCTCTGTACTGAAAAGGGAGCATTTTTAAACAAATCTCAGATGAGAGGGAAACCCTGCTTTACCTGCCAAGATTTTTGTGCAGTGCAGGAGTGAAGGTGTACTTTCAAACCTACTATCATAAGAAACTCCCAGGCCCCCCTCCTGAACCCGAATGTGCTTCCCCCCCCTGCAGTATGGGTCAGCTGAATGCACATACCAGCCTTGGCAGCTAGGTGTCGCACCAGAGGCCAGTTCCAACCAAATGAGTCTACAAATTACAAGTTGCAAGAAAAGCAAGTGTGAGTGGGAGACCTAGAGAACTGAGATTATCAGGAGAAGAGCAAACCTCTTCAGAAGGGAAAAACTACCTCTGGTACAGAGAGCCTACCTTGGATCATGTCAGTCTTCTGACCCAATAAAGATCACTCATGGGGGACCAGCTGCTGGATCACTCTGGTCTTTCCCAGTCCAGCTAGGGTCCAAAGCGGTCAAGAGGAGCCCAGCCCAGCGACTTGGGATCCAAAAAGGATCAGCAACACATCTGATTAAAACCATCAAGACAGATTTATCTACAGCACTAAGATTCAGGATTTCTCCTCCACACAAAGAAAGGTAAGGGAGAGGCACTTGACCTAGCATTAAAGCAATAGAGAGAAAAATACCTTCCAAAAGTAACAGCAGTGTGCATGAAAATGAAAGGGACTCCAGGATTTTCTAATCAATGACAGGTCTCTAATGCACAGTTTGGTTTGCTTCTGCCTGTCTTTTTTTAGCCAGATGCAATAAATCTTGTAGGACTAATGTATATAGAGATAAATACTGTAACTGCTGACTGTAAACAGTGGCACCTTTGAGTGCTTTTGTGTATGTTCAGTGGTAAGGAGAATACTGCATGTGGTAATTCTCGTAATTTGAGTACTGAAAGCTAACAGCAAAAGCTCCCGGTAGCAGGTTTTCTGTCTTCATTATTCTTTTTTCTGTGACTGGTACATAGGATCAGACTTTCAAAACCTGATTGGAATTTAGGTATGATCTCTTTAGTGCATGCATGGATTTGCAAAGGCGGGTGCATTATAATGTGGTCTTAAATTTGGGGGGGAAATAGCATTATCTTATGTTTAGAGCAAAGGGATAAGGTCAGGAGACAGGTTTAAGGTTTTTCTTGTCAGTGGCTCACAGTGTGACTTTAGACAAGTCATTTTATCTCTCTGGGCTCTGGTTTCACAGAAATAGGGATAGTAGTAATTATACCCACCTTATGTGAACCATTTTAAAATAATTGGATAGAAAGTGCTGCAAAAGGGCAAAATAATATAAATCGGGTGTTTTATTACCCTAAAGTCAATGCCTGAAGCTAAAGATGCAGCAGGGAACATCTATTTTTAAACCTTCAATAAACTTGAAGCAAGAGACATAGATTAAAATCAGCTGGTGGTGTTTGTTTGTCCTCTTGCAATTGATTTTTACTTTATTTAGTAAAAGTGTGGTCTCCTTCTGTTTCTTCTTTATTACCTTTAATCTTTTCCCGTGTATGGCTTCCTGCATCCCCAAAGGGGCTTAAATGTGGTTTCTTTCTCTGAGTAAAAGAGGAGAAAGGTTTGAGTCTGCCAGAAGCTGTGGTGATGGGAAGAGCATGAAAGACAAATGAAGGTTCCAGGTTGTGCTGCACCCTGCAAGTCAGGTGCACAGTGGAGGCAATTAAGTGAATAACAGCTTCAGGAATTAGAAGGGCTGAAAGAATCTATTTACTGTGTACTAGACCAAAGGCAGGTTGCAAAGCACGGGAACTTCCTTAAAGGAATAATCTGACAAACAGAACCAACTCCTCAATGGCACCATACGATGACATTGTAAATTAATAAAATCTAGCTGTGCTGGGGGAGATCTGCTTCCAGCTGTTGTTTCCCCTGACCTGTGCACAAACACCTCTAAGTCAAAGCCTCAACGACTGAACATAGGGCGGAGGGAGAGAGGCGAGCACGCACACAATAAGGTTTTGTCCTGCTCAGGATGGCAGGTAGTGTAGCCTAGTGATTGGAATTTGAGGCACTCTGAGAATCAGGAGATTTGGATTCTGTTCTTCACTCTGCCATGGACTTGTTTGACCTTGGTCAAATCACTGAGGCGCTCTGTGCCTCAGTTTTCCCGCTGTGAAATGGGGACGATAAAACTTTTCTCACGGGAGTACACTGAAGGAGCCATTAACAGAATATGCTTTGAAATCTCTAGAATTGGAGGTGCTGTGGAGATGCAAAGGTGTCACTGATATATTGCACCTTTCATGCTCCGTGCCTCTTTAAGAGAAAGGAGAAATGTTAGAGCCCATGTGTATTGGTACCAGGAAAAGATAATACATTTTAGGATAGTTCCCAACTTTACATTCTCCCATGCTTCATCAAGTTTGTTAATTCGCCCAAACTATAAGGCTCCCACTAGTTCCCAAGAAAGAAGCTATTCTGCACACTGTCAACTCTGATTTTTAGGACCTATATGAGAGAAACATTCCTAAAAGTCCATTGCATACAGCTGCATGAGAAACAACCCTGTGCTAGGCAGGACAGACAGAAAGTGGATTATTTTTATTTTCGGTGGAGGAATGTGTGCTGTCACATTTTAGGAGAGAAGAGACAGAAGGTTGTAGGGGGCATGCTATAAAGTGACGTGGCACAGCTGGAGCAGCATGCCAAGTCTACGTGTGTAAAATGAAACTGACAACATCTGTATGCTCCCAACCAGATCCAAAACTAAAAAAATTCTCTTCTTCCCCAGTTCAGTTGTTTGCTTCTTGTTCTCAGCAAGGTGTGAAGGACCAAGATCAGTTTTCTGGTTTTATATAGAATCACGATGGGCTTGGGTCCAGATTTTCTGCTGTACATTGGCCCCAGCTGTGGCCAGATATTCCAGTGCTCAGCCCCCTACAGAGAGCTCTGCTGAACATCTGGACCAATGTTCTAACATTTCCTTCAGCGCTCAGCTGAGGAGTGTGTGTTTCATTCCCATTCCCCCCCTTCCCCAACCACTGTTGTGAGCCGCCTCTTATGGCCATTTTATATTATGATCCATTAGGAGAGCCCTGCGCAGATACAAAATTTGTATTCTCATCTGTATCCGCAAAAATGAGCCGCAGATGCAGATACCCATGGATATAAAGTGGAAATTTGTGGATTTGCAGGGCTCTATTCATTAGGTTTGGATAGTCACCTACTTTAACCACTATAAAGCGATTAGCAAAAATGAATGTTCCTCTATGCCCTCAAATACAGACCAGATGATGCACACGTGCATCTCGACATGCCTGTGCTATCATGCAAAATTCTCCCACCGATTGAGATGAGACACTCCCCTGCTTGCTTTCTTGATGGGCTGTATATCTGTGATTTGCTGCTATTTGCTCAGTTTCCTTTAACGCAATATTTGTGTGTTTATATGATGGTAGCACCTAGAAGGTACAGTTGGGATCAGGGCCCTGTCATTCGGAGTGCTGAATCAAACAGGTTAAGACAACACTGTTAGACTCCCATATTTGAAGAAGGCTACTATCCTCTAACAGTATTCATCACAGCTACATGATATTAGGCTAGATGCTCAGCTGGTGTAACTCAGCAAAGCTCGCTGAAATCAGTGCAGCTACACCTGTGTAGAACAGCTGAGAATTTGGCCCATCACTGAATAATGTCAATCTTCTAGGGAGTATCTGGCAACATTTATTCTGCTTTTGAAACATTTATTCTGCCCATCTTACTAAACAAAGCTCCAAGAACACAATGGGGAAAAATCTCTAAATAATTCAGTCCCCAGCCATTTGGTGCACAGTCTGTAGAGCCTGCCTATCAAAGCGTACAAAGGAGAGTACAAGGGCAAGTGAACACTACTGGCTGTAGGTGTTTCTGAGGAAAATGCGTGACTTTGCACTGAGATGGTACAACCCGTTCCAAATTAGTCAAAACATAGGACTGGATTTTGCTAGCCTAGCCTGACTCAGCACTCACATTGACACAATTGGACTATACTACGTGTGCAAATGTTACATCCTCCTGACAGTATTTTAGACAGTAATCCCCATTGAGTCTAATGTAGATTATAATTTGCCTTTGGGACAAGCACTGCTTTTCCTTTTGTGCTTCTTCTAGAGCTGAGAATGCTGTCAGTGCTCAATAAATAACAATAATAATGAGTAGTAACGTTCTGTTGTTGCCTTAAGCCACAACACAAAGTCTGTAGGGATGCTGGTTCAGACTTCATACAGGCTTCTTTATTTGCAATGACTATTTCTTTACTTTTGCTTAGTACCTAACACATGTAAAACATTTTAAATAATTTTCCTGGCATAAATACCAGATACATAAAGGCATGGGAGATTAAATTCACATGGGGGAAAGGTTAGGAATCCAGGGGGGGGTGTGTGTGTGTAAATTCTCAAAACTTGCTATTCAGTAAACAACACTTACATTAAATAAACAGCACTGTGGGAACTTGATATTTCTTTCATAAGACTCTGGTAACCAAAATAAACTGTCCAAATGTGTAGCTCTGCTTTGACAGATAGTTTTCTACAGCATGCCTGTATTTCTCTTTTCTGTGCTCCACATATTTGATCTAAGAGATGAAAAAGATCTGTGGAATCCATGGTTTTTCTATTGAGATATCCTATATCTGTGTGCGGTGTCAAAATATAATCTCTTCGTCTGTAAACTCACTATAGTATTCATCTTGCACTTTGGTTCTACCAGAAAGCGGCCCTCTTCCCTCACTGTCCCCCATTTCTTTCCAGTTCACTCAATACAGCCAAGACCTGCCAGAACCAAGAACTAATGTGCATGTAAGGAGTGACACACTGATGAAAAATAAAACTAGTTTTTCTACAGCTCCGTCCATGACCAGCCATCTTGCTGCAAAGCAGTAATATTTGAGATGCTAACAGTTTGAGAGTGAAGAGCTCTGGCATTAGAGATTTGTTGGATACAAATCTGGTGCCAAAATCTGAAAAATAACATTTGGGGCCCAAGTCTTTGAAGTTAGTGTCCGATGATGCAATTCTGAACCTACAGTTTGTTGCCTGTGCCAGCACTTTAGATCCTAGAAAACAGGTACTGTGAGCAGCTCCCATTTAAACGTTAAAAAAGGAGTTGCTAGATCTAAATGGGGGATGGAGTGTGCTTCTGGAAACCTCTCTGCTTCATTTAGGAGTCCAAATGAGAACTGAGCTCTTTTGAAAATCAGGCCCAAAATGTCTGTGTGATTTAAACTATGGGTATGAAACTGGAGTCAGAGCTAAAGCCAAGATGGTAGATTAGCCCTCAATGTTCCAACAAGGTGGCAAATTGAAATTCAAAACTTCATATTAAAATATAAATTTCTTCATTTTGACACGACTTAAAAAATTCTCCTTAAACTAGACTAAAAATAAGGCTGTTTCCACTCATGCAGTTTCCTTATGGACCCCAACCTACTAATTAGAACCAAACTATCTTACACCATGGAACAATCCACAGTGCTCTTTGAGATTTTTTGTAAGAAAACCCAGGAGTCTTTACACACCAGTCTCACTCTTCTGTCCTTTCTCTCCACCCCCACCTGCTTTTATTTTGACCCTTTCAGCACCAAGCAATGATGAAGACTCTGTCCAGTGGGAACTGCACCCTGAGCGTGCCAGCCAAGAATTCTTACCGCATGGTGGTGCTGGGAGCCTCCAGGGTGGGCAAGAGCTCCATTGTCTCCCGCTTTCTCACCGGCCGCTTTGACGACCAGTACACTCCCACCATTGAGGATTTTCACCGTAAGGTCTACAACATTCGGGGCGACATGTATCAGCTGGACATTCTGGACACATCTGGGAATCACCCATTCCCCGCGATGAGGAGGCTTTCTATACTGACAGGTGAGAGGTATGGGATGAGAGAGAGATGAGGGGTGTCCTTCTGAGGGGTGGTAGGTCAAGGATCCCATCTTGGATCTCTTCTTGAGAATAACCTTGACAAAGCTATTTCCTAAGAGAGCATTGGTTTATATGGTGAATGAGGAAAAATAAGGGCTAGATATAAGGAATGACTGGTAATAGTATAGATCTTATTATAAAGACACATCTTTTCCCCAGAGACTTTCCTTGACTGGAGCACTCCAGCCATCACCAGGGGGTATATCAGTCACCTAGGAACCAACTTGGAGAAATTCTAAAGTCTGAGTTTCTTTACCTAATTTATTCTCCTTCCCTCAACTCCCACATATTATACACACCGCTTGTTTTGATGTTGTTTTTTTAACTGCAGTGACAAGTGAATTATAAAATCAAAATCTCACTGGTATAAATAACAGCAAGAGAAAGAGGAGGTTTGTCACCCCCATGCACAAGCAATGAAACATGCATGTCAAATATACACCAAGGAATTTTAAAAATGATTTGACAAGGATTTTAGTTTTAAACTGGTGTCCTGCATTTGGACAATTATAAATTCAGTGAAATGCATCTCCCTAAAATCACTCCCTCCACTCTTATTATTTCTGCCTTCTGCTATTAAATACTCCCAGAATTCTCTCTTACCACATTTTGGGAAAATGGCTATAATTACAAGAATGGTGGCTTCATAATGAAAATGTGGATCAGCTAGTAGTTCTGTTGTTTTCAAGTGGGTGTTGCTGTGCATGCATCAGTTCTGAAAATTAGACTGTGGGTGTGTACACACAGATAAGTATAGGGCCAAGTTCATAGCCCACCTGAGTTCAGTACTACAGGCAGTCCCCAGGTTACGTACAAGATAGGGACTGTAGGTTTGTTCTTAAGTTGAATTTGTATGTAAGTCGGAACTGGTACATATTGTAGGGGAAACTCTAGCCAAACATTTCTCCAGAGCTCAGTTTTATTCTCTCTCGCCTCACTTCCCTCAGTCCTTTATTCTCAAGCTGAGGTATCTGCTGAGAAAAGCCGCTCCGCGTCTCCCTGGTCTGCTGGGTGGGGCACTAGCTTCGTGTCTCCCTGGTCTGCTAGGGGGAAAAGCAGCTAGTGCGGGGTTGTCTCACCCCGTTTGTAAGTAGGGATCTGATGTAAGTCGGATCCGTGTAACCCGGGGACTGCCTGTACTTGCATTACAATTTATCCAGTGACACCCTAAGTCTACATTAAGTATTGTCAGCTACCAGAATCTAGATCCTACATGATACAGGGGTCAAACTCCTGGATGTGGGTGGGGAAAGATCTCTTTCTCAGTTGCACATAAACTGCACTTAACAGGTTGTTATTTGCATTGTCTTATATTTATACAAGAAAGATTCTCCCAGCATTATAGTAAAACCAGAGGAGCTATGTCATTTGCATTTTCTTTTGTACTCTGTTTCTCTTGAGCAATGGAAATGCTAGCAGAGCACTGCCTTTTTGGAAGCTCAAACTCATTTCTCAGATGCTCTGAACAGACAGGCTTGTTGGTCTGGAGGTCAAGTGCTGCTCCTGTTCTTGTACCTTAAAAGAGTCAAAGCAAACTGGCGACTGTTCTATCGTCTTGCTACACAGGTGGTGTTTTTCATGACAAATGATCTTGAGAAGGGGGAGGAAGGACTAAGTGACCCAGAAGAATTAAGTCAGAATGTTTTTGAAAAAACACAATGCAAATGGGTAACACCAATGAGTCAAGTGCCGTTTTGGATCAGACAACAGGATATGACTGAGGAAATACTTTGACAATAAGACATTTCTACAGCTATGGGAACAAGGAGGAAGGGGAATCAGAAGGTGACCAGGAACTAGTGTCCTTAGAGAATGTATAGGATTGAAGGGAAAATAAGCAAAGAGAAAGAGGAGGGCAAATGAAATGCATTACTTTTGAAACAGAGGTAATCAGTGTAGGTGAGATAATATCTTTCATTGGACCATCCACTTTGGTGAAAGTGAAATACACCATTCTGAGGTGGATTCTAATGAACAAGTTTTCTGGTTCTCTTTTTAATTACAGGGGATGTTTTCATCCTGGTGTTCAGTTTGGACAACAGAGAATCCTTTGATGAGGTCAAGAGGATCCAGAAACAGATCCTTGAAGTCAAATCCTGCCTGAAGAACAAGACCAAGGAGACAGCTGACCTCCCCATGGTGATCTGCGGCAACAAGAATGACCATAGTGAAGTCTACCGCAAGGTACGCTCAGACGAAGCAGAGAAGCTTGTCTCCAGTGATGAGAACTGTGCTTATTTTGAAATCTCAGCCAAGAAGAACACTAATGTGGATGAGATGTTCTATGTCCTCTTCAGCATGGCCAAGCTACCTCACGAGATGAGCCCTGCCCTCCACAGGAAAATCTCTGTCCAATACGGTGATACCTTCCACCAAAAATCCTTCAGAATGCGCCGGGTCAAAGAGATGGATGCCTATGGCATGATCTCCCCGTTTGCTCGCCGACCTAGTGTCAACAGTGACCTGAAATATATCAAATCCAAAGTTCTCAGGGAAGGCCAGGCAAGAGAGAGGGAGAAATGCACTATCCAGTGAAGGGGAGCCACCATTCTGAGTGAGGTCATTGTGTTTGGTGCAGTGCCTTAAAGAAAATGGTTTGAGAATGGGTTCATAGCACCCACCTGATGGAGGATGCCCACTATGGCTATACGGATGGCTCTTCCTCAGACCACCGCAGAATTGCTAGTGTAAATAGTAAACTTCCAAGTTACCCTTGTAAACAGTTGAGGAAATCGGAGGTTTCAAAAATGACCAGCTTCTTTATTTTATAATTAAGTTGCTCTTCGTTCTTCTCCTATCTGAAGAACTTGGACATGTAAAGAAGGATTTGCTTTACGTCTACCCAGAGAGTAGGTCAGTCACACAGAGAAGGCATTGGGTATATGTAAATAACTGTAATTCATCATTCTGCTGAGGAAAAACAAATGTGAGACTTTTTTCAAGCACACTTTTAAAATGCTCCAGTTTATTCAACTTCATTCAAAGGAGAATGGTGTTAATCCAGGCTCCCCGGACTGAAGGTGGACTCTATACATGGATATGCAATTCTGACTTGCCAGTAAAATGACTTTTGCTTTCAAGTAGCTTAAAAGGTCTGGGTGCAATGAAATTTTGCTGTACTAGTGGCAATTTCTGAAAGCGATCGACGTAAATGTCACTTTTGTATTTCAGCTTTAATCTTGTTTTTGTTTGTTTTGTTTTTTTAAGTGAAACCAGATGGCAATTGTGTATTTGAAACAAAAACCGTGTCTGTGTTCTAGAATTGCCAAGTTTTTTTGGTTTAAGGTTACATAATATGCACAGTAATTGAAAGTGAAATTGTTGTACTGTAAAGCCAACACTTCTGACTGCTATGCTCTCCTTGTGTGTGATTGTGTCTCAAAACAAGCACAATTCTGCCACAGGTACTCTGAATTCTTTATCTTAAATTCTCACTCCTCCCTCCCCTTCCTCCCCACACACCCATCATCAAAATAGTTCCATCCACCTGTGTTTGACATGAGGTAGACCTGATTTGAATTTTGATTTGGACCATTATAGAAAGAGATTTGGACCTTCCCATGAAATTCAGGGGTGACTGGACATGGGGCATTGATTTTTGGACCAATTCCTCTTGGAACCATCCCTTCAGACCAGAGTTCTCCTTATTAGGTTTCCCCCAATGGAGAATGGGCTTAACCACCACTAAAGTCCCTGAGAGTATAGTCCTTGTGCTAGCTCTCTGCATGAGGGTGAATTTCACCACTGTGATTAATCTGGAGCTTAACCACTCTTTCCTACTCTTCCCTTGCCCTGGTCCCTGGCTGCTCTCAGCGTCTTTTCTGTTTCTTGGTGTGTTGGGGCCCTAGGTGCACTCAGAGTGACAGATGAATTCCCTCAGATAGGCGTATGTCGCTTCCATTGATTTAAATGGGAATTGGGCTTGCATAGCTGTGAGCAGAATCTGATTCTAAAACTGTAAGTAACAATCCTACGTATTTTCTTCCTATGAGTGGTTTTCCATCCCTCACATGCTGCCCCTTTATGTATCCATATTGCTGTGGGCTGAATGCTAGCTCATTCTGTAACTTGACAGATGACAAAGAATGATAGGTGTTTGCTAGAAATAGCCTCCGAGAGATCCAATCCTGTCTCCACTTGTCCGTCATTCCAAACTCGCCATGTATCGCTCACAGGTACAACACACAAGTGTTTGACTTCTGGTGCCATGGCAACACCCTATCTTATCAAGTCTCACTCACTCTTTATAAACACATATACTGTTTATCATTAAATCTGATTTATTTATTAGCAGTGTCCTGCCTGCTTTTGCTTTGTACAAGAATTATTAGAAGGGCTGTAAGGTTTTTAATGTAAGACATCAGATGATTTTGAAGAGGGAGCTTCAGTTGAGGGCTTATAAAAGGATTCTGGTTTCCAATGGGAGTATACATCTGACAGGACTATGACAATTCCTTTAGACTTAGTTTTGATATAGCCCTGCTGGGAACAGAACATTTTATTCTCTGCGGAAGGGTTCTACACCCTATGTCCATCCCTGCCAGAGCTCTGAGCATTCCACATGTTTTTGACAGCTCCTGAGAAGGGGTTAAGTTCTTTGGGTCACACACCATGATGTTATGCTGATAGCACAAACCAAAGAGGACCTATAGCTCCTCCTGACGACAGGCAGCTAGCTGTGTTCCCCATGTTGCCCCTGTGCAAGGAACCAGCCACTCTCTCTTTCATCTCATGGGCTGAAGATACTGTCTACCCCTGCTTGCATTAGATGTGGTCCCTATGATCCTACATCCCCTGCATCACTTCTGACCCATCATTAGAACACAGCAAATACCTTTATTTTTATTCTGTGGCAGTTCTGAAAAATTGAAGAAAAAAATTCATCAGAATTTACAGCCATTTGAAAAAGTTGGAAACTTCTTTTCTGGTCAAATTAAATGTTTCATTCAACCTGAAACAAAACATCAGGTTGATTTTTTTTTTCTAGCCTTTTATTTAATGAAAGCAAAAGACATGGAGAGCTAGAGTCATGGAGGAGTCCGTGTCCTCCTATTAACAAGTAGTGTAGTCGGGTGCTCAGCTGGGAAGGGTGACTGAAATCCAGAACAGGGATTTGAACCAGGCTTTTCCCCTTCTACATTAGTGTCCTAACTCTCATACTATTAGCTAAAGAGAGAGCACATACCCCCAATCACTACCACCAGCTCCTCCTTGATATTGTGATTAGTGCCGAACACCCCTTGTGACTTTTTGACAAATTAAAATGGTTTGTTCTGATAATATAAAACGCACAATCCAGGGCAGTATTTAGGGTGTGGCCGGCTGCCCATCCTCAGACTCTGGGCAGCTTTTGGAGAGGCTGAGTCTGTGCTGTTGTCTGGACATTCCAAGGAATGTTGCTGATGGAATTGCTCTCCATTGCTTTGAATCACAACTGGATGGTGATAAACAGTGAGTCTGATCACCACTAATAGTGAACAATGCTGTTTACAGTCCTGGGGGCATCGGGAGGCTGTCCTGGCTAGCTTACAGCTTTAGATAAGAAGATACAATGTGGAAAGAAGCCCAGATAGTAAAGGGCGTGGGAGGAGGGCAGGGTGACAGCAGTCTGATGATGTGGCTGCTTTGGTACGTTCTGCATGAAGGCTGCTAAAGTTTTTAATAATCTGTTAGTTGCTGATGTTGCTGGTCCAAAGTATGTGCGGGAGGCTTGATTGGGAAAGACTGAGGGATGATGCTGGGGGGGGGGGGGGTGAGAAGGCATGGATGGGATGATGTCACACAAATAAAAGACGATCAGACTGATTCGTAGTTAGCATGCCTGGTTCTTGTCAAGACCTTGTCTGTGGGCCTCCTCGGGATGGGTAGTTGCCATGTAGGAGTGCTGCCATTACACCCTTGAGAGAGCTATTGTTGTGGCATCTGCTGGGAAATGACACCTTTTTTCTTGTGGTAGCCTCCTCACTTAGTTCTTCTGGGCCTATAAAGAAGCATCTGAATGTTTATTTTTGCTTTATTTTTTCAGATTTAATCTTTGTTACCCCTTACGCCCCTCCTTGACAGTAGTGGAATTGGAGACAGGCCAGGGAAGCTTTAGAAATAAAATCATTGTAGTACCCACCTATCTGTATTAAATGGTTTCCTTGAAACATGTCTAAAGTGGGATATAATGTATGTTTTCCCTCTGGTTTCCATAGTGACAGTCTCTTTTCTCTCAGCCCACAATGGCAACAAAGTCAGCAGAAAGTTTGCAGTGGGAGAGGTATACAAAAGCTGATCTTCACCAGTGCCAATGTATATTGTTCTCAGGGAAACACACTGTCAACCCTTCAGGACAGGGGCCAGCCCCCCCTAATATATCTTAACGGATACTTCCAACAAGGTGTGGAGAGAAGCAGAGTGGAACTGCTGTTCTATGTAAAATACCAAATTCCATGCAATAACTATGAGGCATGGTGCAGAGGGATTTGCTTTAGTCATGTTGCAGGCCAACATCGTGGGTGGATTTTAGCATTCTTGTCCCATCTTCAGGACTCAAGCACTCTCCTTCCTTACAGAGCTGCCAGCTGGTGGGTTCAGGGGATGTGACCTTTCTCCAGGAAACACTGGATGCAGCTGAAAGGCAAGATCATTCTGCCACCCACCTAGAACCTCTCCTTACTCCCCTCCCGCACACACAATCAGAGACTGACGCCAGCATCTGGACTATTCAATGGCTATTAGATCCTGCCTTATTAGATGGCTATTGACAAGGCAGAGGGGATTAGGCCAGCAAAATTTATTATGGGGCTAGAGAGTGTGTCTTTCATGAGGATTACAGAAAGACTAAAAATGTACAAATTAGGCAGACAATCTTTAACGGTGGTGATGGAATGAAAACTTGCTATAGAAGTTGAAGAGGGCAATTGTAATGCTGGCAGGGGAATTGAACCTGGAACCTGTGGAAATCAGCACATGAATGTCTACTGCACGAGATAAAAGCCATCTGGCTTTCAGTGCAGGCTGTAAAGCAGACTTATAATTCTCTCTGGAAGTGGTCTCAGTGCCACTACATGGGTCAGTTCACCACACTCAGAAGGTGTGTGGGCTACATAGACATCAATCAAGAAAATGAATAATTTATTGTTGGCCTCTACAGTATCTGAGTTAAGAAGGGAAAATATTCCTAAAAGTGGTATCTATGTCTATAATCTCCCAAGGGAAGTCATGGAAGTGTTCTTATGACTAGCTAGGGATCAACACTATATACTAATGGGACATGGACTAGATAACAGAATAGGTTATCTCCATCTCTAATGGTACGTCTATACTGCAGCATTATTTCGGAATAACTGACTATATTTCAAAATAACAAAATGTGCGTCTACACAGCAAACCATTATTTCAAAATAATGTCGAGCTGGAGGACTTCTTACTCCAACTCCTGTAAGCCTCATTTCACGAGGGGTAAGGGAAGTCAAAGGAAGAATGTTCTTCCTTAGACTTTCTGCTGTGTAGAATGCACCAAAAGCTGAATTAAGATGTTTCGACTTAAGCTATTCAATTGATATAGCTGAATTCGCGTAGCTTAACTGGACTTTTTCTCTGCTGTGTAGACATACCCTAAGAATGTCTCCATGGTGGAACGTGAGATGCCCAAAGACAGTAGCCAAGAGATCAAACTAAATGAGCACAGTGGTACCTTCTGTTCTTTGATTCTGGAATCTATGAAAAATCTCCCCAAATTTCCCTTCACTTCCAACCCCTTTCCTTCCATCCACTCTCTCTCTGTCATTTGGAGGTGGGGGTCATTCTCTGATCCTCCTCCAAGCAGATCAGTATTACAAGGTAGGCCTAATGGCCTCTACTATGCCCCATTTAGAGAGCATCACAAGAGGAGCTCCGTGAACTATTTGCAGCAAACCATCAATAAATTATGCATGAACAGGCACAGACTCTTACATACATGTTCATTATTCAAAAGTATTTGATCAATGATTTATGCAAATACATTTTAGCCAGAGGGTGGATGGATCATTTAAATTCGATGAGACAGAGGAACGGTGAGATAAGGTCACCACATTTTTCAAAATTAAAAAAAAAGGGCAGGAAATTTTTGTAACCTCTATGAAGGGTGTAAAATACTCAAGTGCTCCATTGATTTTCAATAGATGTTAGGTACCTAAATGCCATTCAGGATTGGGGTCTTAGTCTCTGTGAGCACTGTCCTGCATTCCAGGGGGATTGTGAAGAGGAAATGTGTAACAGATTGTGGGGTACTCTGATACTGTAGTGGTGGAGTTTCACAGAAATACCAAAGACAAGCTACCTTCTCATCTGGTGGTCGAGCTGTAATGCCAACAATGAGCGAATGCAATTACACTTCCTAGGAACAATACACAGACTATGGATGTCCTCCTGGCAATCTTGAAAATCACATCCATTTAAGTGTTAAAATGAAACCAAACTGAGGCTATATCTACACTGCCTCTTTTTTGAGGAAGAGGCAATGCAAATGAAGCGCTCATTAGCAGGAGTGGCCTGAGGCCAGCTGCGGCAGCTGGCGCCCCAGGCAGAACGTGCAATTGGCACCCCTGCCTGCACAGCCGTCAATGGCCGTGACAATCATCGGGCACCCTGGGCACCCCCGTGACGTCATCATCAGGTGCCCCGTTGAAGGCGGCACCCTAGGCAACCTCTGAATCTGCCTATACTCACGGGCTGCCCAGCTGTGGATTGATCCCTGCGCTTCAATAGGCCCCGCGCCAGCCCCGCTCACCCTGCCCTATATCTTCCGCTGCTGCCCTCACCTGCTGGAGCCGCCTCTGCCGCTGCCTTTCGCTGCGAGTCCGCAAGAGGCTCTGTTAGCCAGTGGCGCGCGGCGGCAGCTCGTTGCCATGGAGGTGAAGGGTGACGCCTGGCCATGGTGCCCGGGTATCCCTCTGCTCCGCCCTCCTGCCCTGCCCAGAGAGGCTGGGGGTGGGACGGTTTCTCCCCCAGGGGGAGCCCAGACCCCCCTTTCCCACAGCGCCCGGGGGTAGAGCGACCCACCCGCAAGGGAGACCCCATCTCCTCCTGCCAGTCCCCACCTCCCCCCACTTGTGGGCACAACGTGATCCAGCTCCACAGACAGCGCCCCCCTACACACACGTCCCTGGGAACAAGGGGAGTTGCTAGCTCCCCCCACCCAGCCAGGAGGTGTTCGAGAGGCTGAAATGGTAATTTTGGCCTGTCTGATGAGTCAGACACCCCTGCCTGCTGGTCCTCCCTATGGCCCATCTGTGCGCCATCCTCCACGTAGCCACACCCTGCCTGCCCCCCAACCCAATTAACCACACTCTGCCTGCCCCCCCAAGTCCCAACACCCACACACTGCCTGCCCCCCAAATCCCAGCACCCACATGCTGCCTCCCCCCAACAACCAATGCTGCCTGCCCCCCCAAGCCTCAACACCCACATGCCCCCTGCCCCCCACACCCCATTTCAACACCCACACTCCACCTGGCCCCCGCAAGTCTCATTGCTGCCTGGCTGTGGAACACCCAACGCTGCCTGGCAAATACCAGCCACGGGCAGCCAAAGAGAATCTACTGTGAGCCAGGAGCGTTTTGTAGGTCTTTCGATTATATCGATTGAAAACGACCTGTGTAAAGAAATGGACTTTACTGACATAATTGAAGAATGTGCTGCCAAAAGAGCTAAACAGCTATAGTAGACTTAAATACAAATTAAAATGTTTAATTATTAATGCAGAATTGTGTTTAAGAATGAATTACAATATAATTCCAATAACAATTATCCAACTAAATTAAGTTTCTATCAAATTTACCTGATTCACATTTAATATGAAAAATAGCCTTCAATTTGCACACATGACATCTTTTTTCTATTTTGTCTCCAAAGGTGGGGGGACCACCCCTGCTCATTAGCAACTGCTCCTGCATAATCTCTTCCAATGCTTTTTGCGCAAGAGGTTTTTGCGCAAAAACTAGCAGTGTAGATGGATCCATTTTGCGCAAAAAAACCCCCCTTTTGTGCAAGATCCTTATGCCTCAAAAAAGGAGGTATGCAGATCTTGTGCAAAAGGGGGTTTTGCACAAAATGGACCCATCTACACTGCTTGTTTTTGCGCAAAAACCTCTGTGCAAAAATCCTCAGGCAGAAATTATGCAAATGAAGCACAAGAAGTTGCTAATGAGCTCTTCATTAGCATACTCTCTGCCTGCAAAAGAGGCAGTATAGCCATAGCCTGAAAGTATAATCCCCCACCGGATCAATGCATAGTGGTGTGTGACCTGGGAGTGGATTGCAGACAGGTTAGAGCCCAAGAGTCTGTAGTTCTGGCGTGATACATAAATTCCTCAATCATCCCCTAGCTGCTTTGGAACCCAAACCTCTAATGAAAACACAAGGTGATTACAAAATAGTGTGTGTGTTGAGAAAGTGACACTGGCTGGGGGTGGTGGCAGGACAGGTGGCTCTCTGACTGGCTGATACAAGAAAGTGCCCACATGCAAGGGGACAGTTTGTTCCAGGCCTGGTGGCATACTGCCAGCCAAAGAAATACAGGTTTCTAAAAAGGAAAATAAACATAGAGTAGCAAAGCGTTCGGCAAAGTGACAGGAAGTTTGCATGATGAGGATGAACTGTTCTCTTCGGACTGAGCGCTGCCGCAGTTCTCAGGCACTTTTCAGGAGCTGCTTTCATCTGGGAGAAGAGAGCCCTCCATTTTGGCAACTATAGATGAGAACAGTTCTAGCCAGGCATGCCACTGACAAAATAAACATTAGCCCCTTACACACAAACACAGTGATGACTCATACACCTTGCGGCGCCATGGATTTAAGTGCAGTTCTACAAGGTCCAGTAATATTATTACTACTAAAAGCCATGGTGTTGCACAGGAATGGGAATTGGGCTCTGTCCACACTCCCTCCTACAACCAATGATAGGGTTCGATGCAAATAAGTAGCGTGAGGATGGTGTTTGGTTGAGTTACCTCTGATATCACAGTGGTCCAGGCCGCTTGGCATGGCGTTGATACAGGCCTTACTGTAGCTGTTCACTGTATGGGTCTAATTCATACATTCAAAATGGACGAAAACTTAAACACTGGAGGTTGACAGATGGTGAAGCCCCGTGATAATTGAACCTGGTGCTATTCAGAACAAAGAGTTCTCAGCCATGCTTGTAGTGGTGTCCCTCCCATCACACTGACTCAACAGCCATTCTAGGCTTCAGAATGACAGTTTTACAAAGACTATTATTATTTCATGTATTGACTGCATGTGCGGCGGTAATGCTGAGGTGTCCCAATTTTGGGGCCAGGATTCATTGTGCTAATTGCTGTATATACACAGAACAAAGAGATGATCCCTGCTCCAAAGAGCTTACAATATAAATAAAACCCTGGGTAGAATTTGGCTCACAAGTAGCCAACGGTATTATAACCATACCGTGCCTATCATTATGATGGCTGGCCTGTGCTTTATTCATGCTGGCTAGTCATCTGCATAGCCCTTGGCTCTCTTCCATTTTTCCTGTTTGGTAAGGTGAAATGGGTATATTTGTATGCTCTAAAAGTCAGCCACTGCCTGGGTAACAGCTGGTGATAGATATGTCTGTGAAGACCTAGCAACTATTCTAATAAGTAGCAGTGCTGTTCATTTGTGCTGGGACTTGCTAAGACACAGCTGGAGAGGACAGAGCTCCCATGCAGTCCTGCCCACTAGTCATAGAATTCTAGCTGATTCTGAGGCATGACAGGAAAGCCAGAATTTGTAATCTTGTCCCCCTCTGATCTGGGTGCCTCGTGCTTGCTGATTTTCAACATTACTGCCACACATACAGTCAATACATGAAATAATAATAGTCTTTGTAAAACTGTTATTCTGAAGCCTAGAATGGCTGTTGAGTCAGTGTGATGGGAGGGACACCACTACAAGCATGGCTGAGAACTCTTTGTTCTGAATAGCACCAGGTTCAATTATCACGGGGCTTCACCATCTGTCAACCTCCAGTGTTTAAGTTTTCGTCCATTTTGAATGTATGAATTAGACCCATACAGTGAACAGCTACAGTAAGGCCTGTATCAACGCCATGCCAAGCGGCCTAGATCACTGTGATATCAGAGGTAACTCAACCAAACACCATCCTCACACTACAGGTAATTTGCATCTAACCCTGTCATTGGTTGTAGTCTGCCTATATTCACAGGCCGCCCCTGCTCATTAGCAACTTCTCCTGCTTCCTTTGCATAATCTCTTCCAATGCTTTTTGTGTAAGAGGTTTTTGAGCAAAAACTAGCAGTGTAGATGGATCCATTTTGCACAAAAAACCCCTTTGGCGCAAGATCCTTATGCCTCAAAAAAGGAGATCCCTGCCTCATTTACAATGTCGACCTGCCTAATCTGCATCCCTCTGCCGACAGAGGGATGCAGACTAGACATACCCGGAGAGCTGTTCTAGGGATTGCTAGATTGAGATGCTGTCACTTTGCTCCTTAGCTGACACTTAGGTGGTTCAGTAAGATGTAACCAATTGGCTACTGAGTGTGGGAGAGGAGATGTTACTACCCCATCACTGAAGGCAAAGCAGTGAGGAGTAGGGGCAGCAGGAGGAAGGATTCTTTTCTCTACGGCACCTTTGCACTGCTGCAGAATGTAATGGATCTGGTAGAGCCCTGCAGCCAGACAGAAAATCCCCTCCCCTTGCACAAGCTTGGGCAAAGCAATCAAAGTCATATATTGCTCTGCAGCTGGAATACCCAGGGGGAAAAATAGTGGATGCTCATTGCCCACCAGCCACCTGATGATCAGCTATTCAGCAACAGGCAGGAGGTGCTGGGGAAAGAGGACAGAGCAAGGGTGGGATGAGGTGGGGCCTTGGGAGAAGGGGTGGAGTGGGGGGGCTTTGGGACAGAGCAGGAGTGGAGCACCCACCGGAAAGAAAAAAGTCAATGCTTGTGGTCTACATTGTTCTAAAAAGCCCTACTGCAAGCCTGTCTGTAAGATGAGTGTTGTAGGTGGAAGGGGTCGCACTGGCTTCTACAGCCACTCAGCAGGGGACCAAACTGGTTTCTATGACCACCTGGAATCAGAAGGGTGCAAAAGGGTTGAAGCCTTCTTATCTCCTTCTCCGTGGGCTGGGGGAATTCTCACCCTGGCTCATTTCTTAGAGTTCTGCCAAAGGATGACATTTTCAAAAGCACCTAATAGACGGTGGAGTTGTCAACCCCACTGATTTCCCATGGGGCTTAGGCTCCTAGGTCACTTGGCTCCTTTTGAAAATGTTCCCCCAATTGTTTTAGTGGAGAGAGGGAATCTGAGATCTGATGTTTATTAAAGAGCAATGTTGCTTCCGACCAGGCTCCCATTCAATAGAAGGCTGAAACAATAAGTGGTTTGCCAGAAGAGGTATTTAAGCTGAGAACCTTTCCTCAGCCAAATGGCTGAGAGAGGTCTTTATTTTCACTTGATTACATTTAGAAAATAGGGAGGCTTGATTTCTGTTCAAACAGTCAGGCAAAGGAATGCACTCCTGGGGACTGCATTGACGCATGGACAAAGGTTGTTTGTTATTGTCCCAGTCAACATCTTTTCATTAATCAGGGATTAAAGTAAGAAGGACCTCAGGGGCTCACAAGTTGGTTCCCTCCCCTCCTCACTCCCCCTGGGGCATGGAGAGCTCAGCTACCTAGCCCTCCACCTCCTCCTACCTTTTCACTGGTTGGTGAAAAGAGACTCTGAAGCAGGTGCGGCAGAAGGGGCTGGTTAGTGTCTGATTGCAGGCTTTTCTGGAGCTCCAGGACTTCTTGTCACTGGGTGGAGCAGCACTAGCATCTGCTGGGAGAATTATTCAAACTGGGAGTCTCTGACCAGCCTCCTTTCTTCTACTGGAAGATATGTTCCTGATGCTTCTCTCCTCCTTTAGGCTATGTCTAGACTGCAGGCTTCCTTCGGAAGAAGCTTTTCCAGAAGAGATCTTCTGAAAAAACTTCTACCAAAAGAGAGCATCCACACTGAGAAAGCACATCAAAAAAGCCATCTGCTTTTTCGACAGATAGCGTCCATTCAGTGTGGATGCTATCTCACATATAAGCTGTGATTACTATGGGTGGAATGGCCACCAGGGCACCTGTGCTTTTTCCTCTTTCCTCTTCTCGCAAAAGAACTCCCTCTTCCCCGTCCACACACGCCTTTTTCCGAAAGAGCTCTTTCACATAAAGGTTTCTTCCTTGTAGAAAGAGGTTTACCAATGTCAGAAAAAAACCTCTGTTCTTTCGATTTTTTTTTTCCAAAAGAGCATGATTGCAGTGTGGATGAAATTGAAGGGTTTTTTTTGGAAAAAAACTCTGTAGTGTAGACATACCCTTATAGGCAGAGAGGGAAAGAGAAGAGTATACCACTTTTAGGCCTTCCTCCTTTTCTGGAGAAAAGCTTGCCTCCTCCCTTCACCAAAATGAAGGAAAACAAAATGGCTGTCAATACCCTGTACTCGCCTGGCATTCCATCACTGGGTTCTGGGTGGACTAAGTATGTTCCTTTACACCAGGCATGTCAAACTGGCATCTGGAGGGCTGCGTGCTGCCCCATCAAAGTTTTTCATGGCCTGCCAGTACATTTTGAGAAAGACTGAAGTGCAGCCCGCTGGCCACTCGGATGACATGACCGAGTGCAGGTCACGCCGGCTGGCCGCTCTGTGCAGGGCGCCGCAGCAACTACTCAAGGCCAGCCAGCTGGGCAGCTGTGCACATGGCCCCCAGCACATGCTCAGAGCCAGCCAGCCAGCCACTCTGCACATGCCCCTCCCAGCACGTGCTCACAGCCAGCCAGCCACTCTGTGCATGCCCCCCCCCCCCACACCACCACCACCTGCCTAGCATGTGCTCACAGCTGGCTAGCTGCTCTGCAGGCATCAAGTGCCTGCTCACAGCTGGCTGCTGTGCTCATGCTGCCCCAGGGCCTAAGGAAGTGTGGCAGGGGCAGCAATGCGACAATGGTGGTTTTGGAACCCAGGCTTTAGGTTGGGAGGGTCTGGGGGGGGGGCCCTGCCTCTGGGGGAGGCATTAGGTTGTGGGGGGGCGGGGAGTGCCTGGCTCTGGGGAAGGGGAGAGGCATTAGGTTAGGAGGGGGCTGGAAGTCCTTGGCTCTGGGGGAGGGAGGAGGCATTAGATTGGGGGGGGGGGCTGGGAGTGCCTGGCTCTGGAGAAGGGGAGAGGTATTAGGTTAGGAGGGAGCTGGAAGCCCTTGGCTCTGGGGGAGGGGGAAAGCATTGGACCACAGCTCTTCCCCTTGTACAAACATATAATTAAGTATTATATGTATGGTCACATACTGTTTCTCAAATAATATAACATACAGTTTTTTTCTACCAAATGGAATGGAATCAAGAGTACTGTAATATAGATACACGCAAGGGTCTGATTTGTGGTTCCCAGTTTAATTTTTCATATGTCCTGAGTTTTAAGTACCTAACTGCACTGTGTTAATATTTGTCATGATTTCCTTCAAATGTAGGCATTGCCAAATCAGCTAGTGGGACCCTCTAGTCCAGTCCAGTATTCTAGCTACAAAAGTGGCCAATACAAGATGTGTCACAGGATGGGGTGGGAGTGTGTTCACATATGTCCACAAGAAACTACAGTGAACCATAATCTACCGGATAGGGAATGTAGTTTCTTCACTCCCATCATTTTGTGGCTGGCTTATGACCTGAAACATGAGTGGGTTTTAATATGTTGTTTAACCTACCTATGGTATTTCAGATGTTCTCAATATCAATAAGCCTTTATCCTTTAAAAAAATCTTACAAACTTTTGGCCTTACTGCTATTTAATGGCAGTGAGTTCCACAGATGAATTGGGTCCAAAAAGTTTCCTTTTATCATTTTTAAATTTGTTGTCATTTAAGTAAATGTAAAAAGATATTCAATGAAGCCAGGTGAGGATGACCCATTCATCTTTGTAATGGCATTACAATACTTTCAGTGTTATTTTCTTTCCTTATGAATTCAGTGAAATCCTTTCCTTATGGATTTCACTCTTCCTCTTCCCCTTTTAACATCTATTATATACATTGAGCAAATGGTCTTTTTTGTGTGTGTGAAGCTGGTCAAAACAACAGGAAAATCGGGTCTGTCTGTCTTTGCAGCAGCTATGCTAATTACTCCCTTTTCACATATTTCAAAGTGAAAATAATACTGTTTTTTTAAAATAAGGTTTCAAGACCATGCTCTTTTTTGTAATTCCAAGATCCATTCCTAGTGCTTTTAAGATAGAAACAATATTTGTCACTCTCCAGTCCTCTAGGAAAGAATTTATTTTGATGAAATTGTTTAACTTCATTAGTAGCTCACCAAGTTCGTTCTGAAATTTCTTCCAAAGACACGAATCATTTCATCGGCACCTGTTGCTCTTAGATTTATCACTTTGTTCTAGCACCTCATCTTAAATACATCCACAGAAATTAAAGAACAGTTTCTGTGGAAAGGAAATTACTTAGCTTCTTTGCAATGTCTTTATTCTCCTTTAATTTTCTGTTTACTCTCTGCAGACTCAACAATGTCTCTCATAGACTTCCTGCTTCTTAGAAACAAATATTTTTGTAATGTTTTGGCTGTTTGCGCATCAATTCCCACTTTGCAAACCTGATATCTATCATGGGGTATGTCTACACTACAAAGTTAGTTCGAACTAACGGATGTTAGTTCGAACTAACTTTCCTAGGCGCTACACTAGCGCTCCGTTAGTTCGAACTTAATTCGAACTAACGGAGTGCTTAGTTCGAACTAGGTAAACCTCATTTTACGAGGATTAAGCCTAGTTCGAACTAGCTAGTTCGAATTAAAGGCTGTGTAGACCCTTAATTCGAACTAGTGGGAGGCTAAGGCTTCCCAGGTTTCCCTGGTGGCCACTCTGGCCAACACCAGGGAAACTCTATTGCCCCCCTCCCGGCCCCGGAGCCCTTAAAGGGCCATGGGCTGGCTACACAGTTTGTGCCAGTTGCAAGGCTGCAAGCACCCGTGCCAGCAGACCCTGCACCTGCCACAACATGAGCCAGCCCTCCACTGCTCCCCAGGACCAGCCTGGCGGCTCCCAGGAGCCTGCCCGGGGGTGCAAAAGGCGGGCGCCCGCTTGGTCAAGTGCGGAGATCGTGGACCTCATCGAGGTTTGGGGGAAAGCCTCCAATGTCCACGATCTCCGCACTAGCCACAGGAACGCGGCCGTCTACGGCCGCATGGCTACCAGCCTGGCCACCAGGGGCCACCAGCGCAGCCGGGAGCAGGTCCGGTGTAAAATTAAGGACTTGCGGCAGTCCTACTCCCGGGCCTGCCAGCCAGGGGCCGACCCAGAGGCCTGCCCCCACTTCCACGCCCTGGACCGCCTCCTGGGGGCTCATGCCATCCCTGCCCCCCGGGACGTGATTGACCCCGGGGCAGAGGGCCCGCTCCTGGAGACAGAGGAGGAGGAGGAGGGCTCTGAGAGCCAGGAGCCTGCCGCCAGCCTGCCCAGGACCCGGGACCCCCGAGGCACCCCACAGAGCCGCTCGCCTGTGTTGTCTGAGGCCGGGGAGGCGTCCACCTGTGAGTACCCTCGTGTTCCCCTTATGTGTACGGGGGGCTGGGGCGAGAGGGAGCCCCGGGACCGTGCGCCTGGGCCTTGCCCACCAAGGAGCAGCAGCTGGGGATCCTGCAGGGGCCCTGGCCTTGCAGAGGGGAGCTGGGTTTCACACACCTGGGCCCCTGGGGTAATTGACCGCTGGTCTTGTTGCACCACAGCTGCAGCACCTGGGCCTTCAGGGCGTACCACACCTCCTGCAGCAGCTGCCCGTGCCCGGGCAAGCAGGAGAGCCAGGAACGAGGAGGAGTACCAAAGGCGGCACCTCCGGTTCATGGACCATCAGCTCCGCACCCAGGACCACTGGGTCCAGGAGGACCTGAGGCTGCGCCGGAGGAGTCTGGAGGCCCTGGAGGAGCAGGGCCATGCCCTGCGAGGCCACCTCCAGAGCCTGCTCGACCGCTTCCCATTTCCTCATCCCCCTGCTCCCCCTGCTCCCCCTTCTCCCCCTGCTCCTGCTCCTGCTCCTGCTTCCGCTCCTGCTTCCTCCACAACCCCTGTCCCTCCTGCCCCCCCCCTCCACAACCATTTCCCACCGACGCCCCCAGACCCGCAGTGTGGCGAGACGGGAGAGGCAGCCGGACTCCCACCCCTGAGCTTTCCTTTCCCTTCCTCCCTTCCCTCCCCTTCCAGCTCCCTCGTCCCAGGTTTCCCCCTCCCCTCTCCCACCCTCCCCCCTCCCTCCCCCCACCCCACTTATGTTAAATAAACAGACGTTTTTGTTTCAAAAACAGGTGTCTTTATTTTACAGTAGGTAGGGAGGGGAAAGGGGAAGGGGGGTAGGGTGGAAGAAGGCCCCAGTGGGGCATGCAGGGAGAGGTCAGTCCTCCTCCTCCACCAGGAAGCTCTCCCGCAGGGCTTCCCGGATCCGGACGGCCCCCTGCTGGGCTTCCCGGATGGCGGCGGTGCGGGGCTGACCGTAGTGTCCAGCCATGCGGTCAGCCTCAGCCATCCAGGCTGGCAGGAAAGCCTCCCCCTTCCGCTCACGGGAGGGATGTTGTGCTCGGCCAGGTCCAGACGGGTGAGGAGGCATCGAAAGCGGGCTTTCAGTCGCCCGAAGGCCCCCTCCACCACGATGTGGGCCCTGGTCAGCCTGGCATTGAAGGCCTGGCGGGAGGGATTGAGGTGCCCCGTGTAGGGCTTCATGAGCCAGGGCTGCAGTGGGTAGGCGGCATCCCCCACCAGGCAGGCGGGCATGTCCACGTCCCCGACCCTGATGTAGCGGTCGGGGAAGAAGGTCCCGGCCTGCAGCCGCTGGCACACGGAGGAGTTGCAGTACACCCGGGCGTCGTGTGCTTTGCCGGACTAGCCCACATTAATGTCCGTGAACTGGCCCCGGTGGTCACACACGGCCTGCAGGATCACGGAGAAGTACCCCTTGCGGTTGACGTACCGGGACGCCTGGTGTTCTGGGGCACGAATGGGGATGTGCGTCCCGTCGATGGCCCCCCCGCAGTTGGGGAAGCCGAGGGCACCGAATCCCCGGATGATGGCGTCCGGGTCGGCGAGGCGGACCACCCTGCGGAGCAGCACCCGGTTGATGGCCTTGACCACCTGCGGAGAGAGACACAGCAAAGCGCCAATCAGTGGGGCGCCCGGGTGGCTGGGAGCGTTCGTGCCCTGGCAGTGCCCCGCGCCCCACTCCCGGTAGCAACCCCCCTGGCGGCGTGTAGTACGGCCGGGACAGCCCGACCCCTCCGGTGCGGGGCGCTTTCGCCTCCTCCCGCCCCCCCTTTGTCCCTGGGGCGGCCCATCCCCTCCTCGCAGCCCCCCTCCCCCCCGGCTCAGTGGCCGACGAGTGCCATACCTGCATGAGCACCGCTCCGACGGTGGATCTCCCCATGCTGAACTGGTTCCCGACGGACCGGTAGCTGTCCGGTGTGGAGAGCTTCCATAGGGCGATGGCCACCCGCTTCTGGAGGGGGATGGCGGGCCTCATGTGAGTGTCCCTTCTGCTCAGGGCAGGGGCGAGCCACTCGCAGAGCTCCAGGAAGGTGTCCCTCCTCATCCTGAAGTTCTGGGTCCACTGTCGGTCATCCCAGCGCTCCAGGACGATGCGGTCCCACCAGTCGGTGCTGGTGTCCAGACGCCAGACGCGGCGGGGCACGCCGGTGACGGGGCGCTGCCGCGGCTCCTCCATGGCCCCCAGGGCGGCCAGGCGGAGAGGCAGGGGGCTGACGTGCACCAGGTGGTGCCAGGCAGCCTCGAGCCATTGCTGGCAGGCTTGCAGCAGCAAGTCCAGAAAGTGCACCAGAAGGTGCAGGGCGAGCTGTGGATCCATGTTGCCACCTGCGGCGGCCCCCCCCCGAAGGGAAGCACCGACACAGACGGGCACAGAGACCAACGCTTTGCTGTCCCTCAGCGAGGTTGGCAAGCAAGCAGGAAAAGCTGAGAACCGGCTGTCCAGGGGGGGTCTCTTTAAGCTCGAGCCTCAGAGATAGCCTCAGACAGCAGCCACACAAAGCAACTACAGGCAGTCCCCGACTTACGCGGATCCGACTTACGTCGGCTCCGCAGTTACGAATGGGGCTGCCCCAGAGTACACGGACTGCGGGACCTCGCGGTCCTGCCGCCCGTGTACTCTGGGGCTTTGCTCTGCGTCTCCCTGGTCTGCAGACCAGGAAGACGCAGAGCAAAGCCGGGAGGGGCTCGGGCAGCGGGGCACCCCAGGCGCGCCTGGGCTGCTCCGCTGCCGGCTTCCCAGAGGCTTTGCAAAGTCGCGGGGGAAGCCAGCAGCGGGACAGCCCAGACGCCCCGCGGCTGTCCCGCTGCCGGCGTCCTCAGAGGCTTTGCTCCCCGTCTCCCTGGTCTGCTGGTCTCCAGCAGACCAGGGAGACGGGGAGCAAAGCCGCGGAGGACCCAGGCGGCGGGACCGCGGTGCATCTCAGTCCACCGCCTGTGTCTTCCTGGTCTGCTGGGGTGGGGTGGGGGGGCGCAGCTAGTACGCCCCCCCCCCCCCAGCAGACTAGGCTTTTCTCAGGACGCATGTGGCAGAGCAGCTGGGGTGCTGCCGGTTGGTCCTGCAGCGCCGCTCTGGGCGCTACTGGTCCAACCCAGCAGCACCCCACCTGCTCTGGTCCTGATTCAGCCGCTGCTGGTCAGTTTCAGCAGCGGCTGAATCAGGACGCCTGGGGCAGAGCAGATGGGGTGCTGCTGGGTTGGTCCAGTAGTGCCGAGGAGCGGCGCTACTGGAGCAACCCAGCAGCACCCCAGCTGCTCTGCCCTAGGCGTCCCCAAGTCAGCCGCTGCTGAAACTGACCAGCGCTGACTACAGGAAGCCCGAGGCAGAGTTGCTCTGCCCCGGGCTTCCTGGAATCAGCTGCTGATCAGTTTCAGCAGCAGCTGACTTGGGGACGCTTGGGGTTCTTAAGTTGATTCTATATGTAAGTCAGAACTGGCGGTCAGTTTCAGCAGCGGCTGAATCTGGACGCCAGTTCCGACTTACATACAGATTCAACTTAAGAACAAACCTACAGTCCCTATCTTGTACGTAACCCGGGGACTGCCTGTACTGACCTGATGCCCTGCCAGAACCGGTTTCAGCTGCCCTTAAATGCCCCCCTGCGTCCAATCAGTATGGACGTGCTAGTTCGAATTAGCAAAACGCTAATTCGAACTAGTTTTTAGTTCTAGACGCATTAGTTCGAATTAGCTTAGTTCGAATTAACTAATTCGAACTAAGTTAGTTCGAATTAGCGCTGTAGTGTAGACATACCCTTACATTTTATCTATCCTCATTTCATTTTCTGCTCTATAGACTTAACTATAGACACTGTATTTCTTTAAAGAAAATTCAAAGGCTATTTTTTGCCAGGCTGAAGCAATTATTCTGAGATATGAATCTCTCCCTTATTGTTTGGAACAGTTTGGGACAGACCTGAATTTTTAGAACTCAAAAAAACCCCATAATCCTCTTAAGTAAAAAAAAAATGAGGAAACCATACCAGAGATCAACAAGCTGGAGTGAAACAATTGTGCTAATTTACTTCTCAGTTCAGTTTAAGTTTAAAAAACTCACAAGACATAATAGGGCAGTAGCGTTAAATTTAAAATACATAGTGGAGTGTTGTTTTTTAGTGTGAGAATGTTACAGTATTTTTAAAGATTTTTTTCATTGTTAGCTTTTTGTGCTATAAACAGTCCTTAGCTAAAACATAATCTAATAAATAACTATTGCTTTCTGACAAAGTACTTTTTTTGCTTGACAAATTGGGAATGGCCCTGTGGCCCTGAAAGCTATCAGTTTTCGTTTGTGTGGCCCTCGGTGGGCTTCGAGTTTGACATGCCGGCTTTACACAACTGCACACTATATATACACACGTGCACAGTATATTTCTTCCCTTTGCTCTGCTTTTGTTAACATGCCATGTCCCATCTGACACAATATTGAAGTATCACTTCACTACATGATGCCAACCTCCACAAGGGTGTGCATCCACCAGAATGGGAGGGTTCTCCTCCTACTTTGATCTTTTCAACCACTAGTAGTTTAAATTGGTAGTCTCTGGGGGTACGTCTACACTACAGCGCTAGTTCGAACTAACTTAGTTCGAATTAGTTAATTCGAACTAAGCTAATTCGAACTAACGCATCTAGAACTAAAAACTAGTTCGAATTAGCGTTTTGCTAATTCGAACTAGCAAGTCCACATTGAGTGGACTCTGAACAGGGCTTAAGGATGGCTGGAAGCAGTGCCGGCAGGGCATCAGAGGAGGACTTAGAGCGTGGAGATGCTGTCTCAGGCTAGCCGAGGGCTGCGCTTAAAGGGTCCCGACCCCCACCCCGGACACACAGTTCTAAAGGGTGCCCCGCTTGCAAAGAAGTTCTGGCTTGGATTGCCCGGAGTACCCACACTGGGCACATCACACCACTCGGCCATCAGCCCGGCTGCACTTGCCGCAGGCTGCCATCTGGGGAGAGGGGGCAATCGGGGGGCTGCAGGAGAGCTTCCACCCCCAGAAGCCCGCAGAGCCAGCCCAGTCGTCCCCATCGGGGGCTCGTGCCCCATTCCTCCCTCACCTCCTTCCACTTACCCTTCCCTAGCCCCCCTTCTTATTGATGTACAAAATAAAGATAACGTTTCTTCCAACATTGACTCTGTCTTTATTGAACAAAACTGGGGGAGACTGGGAAAAGGAGGTGGGAGAGGGGAAGAGAGAGGCTGGGAGAGGGGAAGGCAACTACAATGATCAGGGGTTGGGAACAGGTCCCAGATGAAGAGAGGCTACAGAGACTGGGACTGTTCAGCTTAGAAAAGAGGAGATGGAGCGGGGACAGAATAGAGGTCTCTAAAAGCAGGGTTTGGGTGGAGAGGGTGCATTCAGAAAAGTTCTTCATGAGTTCCCATAAAGAAGGACTAGAGGACACCAAAGGAAAGGAACAGGTAGCAGGCTTCAAACTAGTAAGAGAAAGTTGTTCTTCAGAAAGCAAATAGTTAACCTGTGGAACTCCTTGCTGCAGGAGGCTGTGAAGGCTACAACTAGAACAGAGTTGAAAGGGAAGTGAGATCAAGTCATGGAGATTGGGTCCATGGAGTAGTCTTAGCCAGGGGGTAGGAGTGGTGTCCCTGCCCAAAGTTTGTGGAAGGCTGGAGAGGGATGGCACGAGACAAATGGCTTACTCACTGTCTTCGGTCCATCCCCTCCAGGGTCCCTAGGGTTGGCCGCTGTCGGCAGACAGGCTACTGGGCTAGATGGACCTTTGGTCTGACCCAGGACGGCCATTGTAAGCTCAGGGCTCAGGGCTGGGGGTCTCAGTGGACCCCCTTGATTTTCATGCACACCTGCTCCTGGGTGGCCAGGCTGGCAGCTCTCCTCCTGCCCTAGCCGGCCACTTTCCTGTGCCTAGTGCGGAGATCGTGGACGAGGTCCACGATGTCCGCACTAGCCCAGGAAGGTGCCCACCTCTTGCGGTCCAGGGCAAGCTCCCGGGATCCGCCAGCCTGGTCCCGGGAAGAGGGGGTGGGTGGGGGACATTGGGTGGGTGGCTCTGTGCCATGCCAGGTGCAGGGTCTGCTGGCTGGGTGCTGGCAGGCTTGCACCTGGCACAGGCACCGTAGCCAGCCCGTGCCCCTTTAAGGGGTCCGGGGCCGGGAGGGGGGCATAGAGTTTCCCTGGTGTTGGCCAGAGTGGCCACCAGGGAAACCTGGGGAGGGCTAGCCTCCCACTAGTTCGAATTAAGGGTCTACACAGCCCTTAATTCGAACTAGCTAGTTCGAACTAGGCTTAATCCTCGTAAAATGAGGTTTACCTAGTTCGAACTAAGCGCTCCGCTAGTTCGATTCAAATTCGAACTAGCAGAGCGCTAATGTAGCGCCTATTAAAGTTAGTTCGAACTAACATCCGTTAGTTCGAACTAACTTTGTAGTGTAGACATACCCAAAGAGACCAGAGTATTGGCGTGTCAGACAAGGCAGAGGTGCTGAATAGGTAACCTCAGAGACATTGCTAGATAAGCAAAGTTAGTGACCTCACACAAGCCAGGACATCATACCAACTGGCTAAAGCAGCTGAGTTAGTCACCAAAAAACCAGGAGTGTATGGTCAGTGAGTTTATAGGGACCTGTTCCTTGACAGTAGAAGAGCAAGTCTGAGATGTTGAGACAAAACCTTACAAGAGGCCTACAGCTTGATATCATTCCAGTATTGTAGAGGAACTTAGTAACCTAGCTGTGATGGGGTACGTTACTTATCTGTGTCCCACGAGGGGCCAGCAGTGACCTATTTAGAAAGCTTTTGGACTCCAGTCAGGAAAGCAAGAATTAATCTGCAGGTACACAAAACCACTAGCATCCTTTTGCCCCTCAGGACGCCACCCTGAGACACCTGAGAGGAAATGCAAGTTAGCATTAAGGAGCTGGGGCAAGTCTGCAATCACTGGAGCCTATCTGCTCATGACAGAGCCAGTCAGAGTAAGTCTGTTTTGCTTCAAACTGGTAGTTGTTTGATCCTGGTTTAAAAGTTCCACTTTCTCTCTGTGCTCTAAAGAGGAGCAGGGACCAAAGTCTATGTTTGTTTTCAGGCCATCTGAAGGCTTTACTCTCCCTCTGTCCCATGGAGATAGGAAGAAAGAGCAAGAACATGATTGAAACTAGTCCTTTTAGGGCTGCCAATTTTCTAATCCCACAAAACTGAACACTCCTGCCCTGCCCCTTCCCCGAGGCCTCAGCTGAGGCTGAATTAAGAAAGGGGCTTTAGGGGCTACAGCGTAGGGCCCCAGGCTAAATGGGAGGAGATGGCTGTAGTCATTAAAGCGTCCGTGTGCTGTATTCCAGGCCAGCTTTGCCCAGCTAGGGAGGGGAGGTGGCTCCACACGCTGCCGTTCCTCCTTCCCATCTCCAAGCTGTGTTGCCACAAGGAGCACCGCACCAGGTAGTTCTGTCTTGGTGTTGCCCTTGCCTGCAGGCTCTACACACACCCCATCTCCCATTGGCCATTATTCCTGCCCAATGGGATCTGTGGGGGCAGTGCTCACAAGTGAGAGACACCTGTTCCCCTCTTCAAATGGGAGCTGCCCCAGGTAAGCACCTGCACCCAACCCCCTGCACTTACTTCAAGCAGTTTCTGGTTGGTGGCAGAGTGGGGCTGAGACAGGCTCCCTGCCTGCCCTGGCTCCACACAGCTCCCAGAAGCGGACAGCATCTCCCAGCAATGCACTGAGCTTCACTGATTACCCCTGGACCTGGGGGCAACAGGGAAATGCCAGCTGCTTCCAGGAGCTGCACAGAGTCTGGGCAGGCAGGAAGGTTGCTTTAACTTTGCTGCGCTGCCAGCCAGACTTGTAATGGCCTGGTCAGTGATGCTGGCTGGAGCGTTGAAAAGCCTGGCAACCCTAAGTAGTTTTGGGGTTGCAGAGGAGTTTGGGTAGCAAACTCAGATCAATTCCTTGAGTCTAGAGCCTGGATCCTAAATTCCAGAGGGTGGGGTGGGTGAGAGTTCCTACTTCCTTCAGCGATAACAGTCTGCTGGGAGGACACGTTGCACCACCCTCAAAGATTCTCATATCAGCACAGCTGCTGAGCTAGAGGCCTCACAAAAGTCTGGGCTTTCATTGTTAACTAGCAAGCTCTAAGACTGGGGTGGGGAACCTCAGGCCTGAGAGCCGGATGTGGCCCCTGGCTTGCCTGGATCCAGCCCCTGGGGTTCGGGGATCCCCTCCCATTGGGGAGCCCACGCTGGTGCTCCAGCCCTCCCCCCCCAATCACCCCACGGGGCTGGAGCACACAAAATCTACTAGCCTGGGCAGGGCCAGCCCACAACATTTTGGCACCTGAGGCAGGGAGCTCAAATGACGTCCCCATGCCCCCTCGCTTGGGCCAAAACTTGGAAAGGTCCCAATTCTGCCTTCTTTCTGTTCTACTCCTCTCATGGTACTGCTCTGCTACCTACATATGCACCAGCAACAGACACAATTTTCTACACTCTGGGTCCTAGTGGTGCCCCCCCTCCCACACACACACAGTCTGGCCCCTGAGGCGGCCGCCTCAGTTCACCTCATGGTAGGACCAGCCCTGAGTCTGGGCCCCCCTAGAATCTGGTGTGTGAGGAGACTGTGGGGAGTGTCTTTCTACTTCTCAGTTTCTCAGTTTGGGCCATGTCAGTGAGGGTTTGTTTTGAGGCTTTTTTCTTCTTTCTCACTTGTGAGTGACCCCCGACTGATTTTTTCTGTGGGTCAGTGGCTCCCAACCCAAAAACGGTTCCCCACCCCTGTTCTGAGAGCTAAACCAGCGAGTTCCCTACAGAGGTGCTGAGCAGTGGTTAAAGAGGAGCATGTGGGAATACCGCTCTGCTCTTCCTCCTGGCCATTGGGAGCTCAGCTCACCTACCTCCTGTCTCTTCACAGGCAATTACAATAGGGACTCATAAGGCAGGAGAATCAGACATAGGAGTAAAAGCAAGAGCTGTTGCCCGCCTGGAGTATTTCTGAGCCTCCATGGCTTTCTGCCAGTCAGTGGAGCAGCACCAAACTTTGATGGGGAGAGAAGAATTGTCTAGGCTGCATGTTCCCTACCTGTCCCCTTTTTCGCAGAGGAGGATCTGTTCCCCCTGCTCGTCCCCCATCTATTCTAGGGGGGCAGAGAGGAAAAGAACCAGAGCCTGGTTGCATCCAGCTCTCCCTGCTGGTTAGGGTAAAGGAAATTGTATCACTATCCTCCTCTCCCTTTGCCATAATCCAGGAGGAAAGGTGTGTGTGAAGGGGAATTTTTATTGAATTGGTGATAGAAATGTAGCCGTGTTAGTCTGGGGTAGTTGAAGCAAAATGCAGGACAATGTATTGGTGACATTTTAAAGGGAGAGATTTTCTTAAAATGAATGTTGCTCAGGCTTTCTCTTCTGCCTCGCCTGGTATTCTGGTTAGATCTGTGAAGAAAACGGACATTGCTGCCATGCAGAAACATAGGCTAGGAAGGGATCCCGGGTCAACCAGTGCAGTCCCATGCTGTTCTGGGCAATGCCACATATTCTGGTTCATAAATGTATCAAGCTCCATCTTAAAAGCAGATAGGTTGTTTGCCCCCACACTTACTGGAAGGCTGCTCCAGAGCCTCACGCCTCTGAGAAGGAAAGTCTGTGTTATATTTTTTCTCTAATCTACCCAGCTCTTGGCTACACCAGTTCCGTGCTGTGATGGAGGTAGAGGAAGCAAATGTTTCTGGTTGGCAAACAGTGCTCTTGTTGCTTTCTAAAGTAGTATCTCCAGCCACAATGCGACAGGCACTCAGCATTGTTTGCGGGGATGAGGCAGAATGGGCTGCATTGCTTGCTCTTCTAAATGACATCAGCTCTTCATGGAGGAGGGGGGAGTCCTATCTAGCCAAGACTTCAGCAGTGGGAGGAGGTGGAAGGGCAAATAAAAAGGAAAAGCGAGACAGCAATTTTAACTGTACAGACTTTCTTGAGCTTAGCCATGCTTCAAAAGATCAAGGGCCTGATTCCCACTGACATAGCCCTGCCAGCCTGGTGTAAAAGGCCTCAGAGTAAATGAGAGAGTCATGATCCAAAACATCAGCTTCATTCATTAATCGCATCAAAAAGACTTAGCACAAAACAGCAATAAATTAGTGCCGGCTTCCCTGCTGAGATAATTCAAGGGATCTTTCCTTCCGCAGCAGGGACCAATTTTCCTGTTGATTACATATTGTGATTAATATAGGGAAATTTCTTGATTAAAAATGTCACTGAGTTTGGCCTTTTCTGAGGTAACTTGCCCTGTTTGTGTCTGTCCAGGGAGTGAGCCATTTGTTTCGGTGATAGTTGTGATATCAATGGGTTAGAGTTAATCAGTGGGTCTTCAGGTATCCACTTCTAAACTGAGTGAGGCTTGTCAATCACAGCAATGCTTATCTCCTCCTTACCTCCCACACCACTGATTAGTGTCACTCATCCAGCAAGCAGGGAGAAATTGCTTGCAGATCCTGCCTCCGCTCCAAGTGACTTGCTGAAAATCAAATTCATACAATGCAGCCGAAGAATCATACCTCGTAGGTGGAAGACAGAGGAGGAGGGGGGATATATTTTCCTCTTACTGACTGTGTGGCTCCTTTTTATTGCTTGTAACAAGAGTAGTTAACAGAGCCAGGGGAGAAAAATGGCTGACTTTTTGGAAATGTTGCATAATGTCTAAGCGGTTGTACTCAGGTTGCACAGGACAGCGGTGGACTTTGGGGATATTTGTGAGACAGTAGGCCAAAGATGTTCCTGTGAGAGCTCCCTGCCCCGAAAGTGAAGATCTCCTGTGGGATCAGCCCCATGTGGCAGGAAATGCAAGAGGCTTTACAGTACAATGTTGAGGCAGGAGGGTTGACAGCAGCATCTTCTGTACGGGGCTGTAGAAGGCAATTGCTCCTGCCATGGGCTGGTACTGTGGAGATGGGACATCTGGTAACTAGAGGTGATTCTGAGCAGCAAACCTCAGATGTGGAACTCTCCAAAGTTTGGGAGTGCCTGAAACCAGAGTGTTGGTCTGGGCCCTCTATTTTTGGTTCCTGGTTGAAATCTGGCAGAAGATGAAAACTCTGAGTGAGAGGATCCAAGGTCCAAATCTGGGTGAGGCGGAAACAGCCCTGTTGCTTATTGGTCATATTAGTGAACGTAGAGACAGGTCTTCTGGGTTCTATTTCCAGGTCTACTACTGACTTTCTGTGAATTAGGGTAAGTGATGCTGCCTCAGCTTCCCCATCTGCAATTTAAATATCTAGCCCAGAAAGGTGTTAGGAGACTTAGAAATAGTCACAAAGTGCTTTGAGCTGCTCAGATGAAAGGCAGAGCATTAGCGTGTTCTCTCACTATATAGGTACAGCACTAAATAACTGTTCTAGTGACTGAACAGTGGAATTTGGGGGCTACAGAGGAAAGCCCTGTGAGGGAAAATAAGTATCCAGATTAGTGATGGGTAATCACAAATAGTGGCCCTCCTTCACCTCAGTGAGCTGTAGCAGCCTGCAGCCCATGGGGGATCCACCTGTGGCCTGCAGATCCCCTTGTCTTCCCCCTTTCTCCACATGCCTGTCACGCACAGGGACATGGATCCCCACACATCCTACTCTTCCCCTCTCTTCCAGCATTTTCAAGCACCACAAATTGCCTGATTCACACTCTTTCCCCTCGTCCCCCTCCCTCCCAGAGCTTGAACAGCTACAAACAGCTGATTCACAGAGGGAGGAGGAGGAGCAGGGACAGAGTGTGAATCAGCAGATTTGTGGTGCTCCAAAAGTGCTGGGGGGGGGGGAGGTGTAAGGCTTCCCCCATGAGGGATGGGGGAAAACAGGGGGTCTGCAGACTGTAAATGGAGCTCCAGTGTGCCACATGTGGCCTGTGGGCCATAGGTTGCCCACCACTGATCCAGACCCTCTATGTGTGTCCTTTCCATGGGAGGTAGATGTCATTAGTGCCCGTGGACAGTCATCCACTCCATGGAACAGAAGAGGCTGCATTTGATCTTTGTCATACCTACTCTCCTCTGATTTCAAAGTATCTGGGACTTGGTACTGCTTGGTGCTTTGCTCTTCCTCTCCTCCACTGAATGTGAGGGGAATTGAGCAAGTTCCTCACCGTGCAAGAGCAGGTCTGTAAGTGAGAGACTATGCCTGTCACTTCAGTCTTGTTCAGAGATTCACTCACATCCGGAACCCCCCATCGCTCTGCTAGGCCCCCTTCTAACTCTGGCTCCCTTTCCTCTTCAGGCAAGGTGAAAGGGCTTCCATCCCCAGGATACCGCAAATATATAATATGCTTGTGTGACAACCCTGACATTCTGCCCTTTTCACTGAAAAAATTTACAACAAAAAGCCACCCCATCATCCTCCTTCAAATCCCTTGTTAAAACTCTCTTTGACAGCAACAAAAAAAATAACCTTTGACAATGGCTAGGCGGTTGGTGTGCTGATCCCACCACTGTCCATCATCCTGACCACTGTTGTCCCATTATTTCCATGTGCCCCCCTATCTCTCAAGCTGTACTGACCCCTACTTAGTTTTTTAGCTCCTTGCAGGGCAGGGCTGCCTTTTAGTGCTGTGTTTGTACAGAACATAGCACAATGAGGGTCTGGCTCCAGGACTAGGGATGCTAGGTGCTATGGTCATACAAATAATTAATACTAATTTTACTATATATTTTAGAAAGGTGCACCTGTCTGTCTGTCTGTAAATCCATTTGATCAAGAACTCCTCCTAAATTGTAAAAGCTAAGACCACCAAATTTGGTATGCAGCTTCTTATTATTATCATAACTTAAAGCAAGGTCATGGTTTGGTTGTGCCAGAACCATGGGATGTGCCTAGAACTCAATATTTTCTCATACAATGGAAAGGGAGGGGTCTGGAAGGAGGGACAATTATACTGTAGAATGACCAAAGGGGGAAACAAGGGGCCAGAGATGGTGACAATGACAGCTATAACTCCATTGGGCAAGCAGACGGCGGGGGTGGAGAAAGGGACAGCTATCTAATATATATTTCAGCGAGATTGTCTGTTTGTGTGTCTGTCCCCCAGCTGGGGCACATGCACCTTCCCCTGCCTGTGCCCACTGCAGCAGTAGTGGCCGTGGACAGGCACGTCTCATCGGGCCCCAAGCTGCTGCAGTGAGAGGGGGCTGAGTTAGTCCTCTCTCCCTGGGGCAGCTTGGATACTGAGCCCCTCATTCCCAGCCAGAACAATAATTTAAATGAAGAAAAGCAAAACTTACATGAGTTAGGGACCAGAGAAATGCCGGATAAATCTAGAAAAATATAAGAACAGTCACAGTACGTTAGACCCTTTGTTCATCTAGCCCAGTATTCTATCTTTTGACAGTGACTAGTGCTGGATGCATCAGAGGGAATTAATGGAACAGGGCAGTTATCTAGTGATCCATCCCCTGTCGTCCAGTCCCCACTTCTGGCAGTCAAAGATTTAAGGACCCCTAGAGCATGGGATTGCATCACTGACTACCTTAACTAGTATTTATCTAATTCTTCACCCAATTATACTTTTGACTGTCACAACATCCCCTGGCAACAAATGCCTCAGGTTGACTGTGCCTTTTATGAAAAAAATACTTTTTTTTTTTTTGCTTTAAACCTGCTGCCCATTAATTTCATTGGGTGACCCCTGGTTTTTGTGTTATGTGAGGGAATAAATAACACTTCTTTATTCAATTTCTCTATATCATTCAGGATTTAATAGCCCTCTGTCATATCACTTCTTAATTGTCTCTTTTCTAAAATGAACAATCCTCAGCTTTTCAGTCTCTCCTCAAATAGAAGCTGTTTCATACCTCTAATCATTTTTGTTCCCTTTCTCTGTACTTTTTCCAATTCTAATATATCCTTTTTTTAGACACAGTGACCAGAGTTGCACACATTATTTGGGTGCAGGCGTACCATGGATTTATATAGCAGCATTATGATATTTTCTGTTCTTTTATCTAGCCCTTTCCCAATTATTCCTAGCATTCTGTTAGCTTCTTTGACTGCTGCTGCACACCGAGAGGATGTCTTCAGAGGACTGTCTACAATGACTCCAAGATCTCTTTCTTGAATAGTAACAGCTAATTTAGAAGCCATCATTTTGGATTTATAGTTGGGATTATTTTTCCAGTGCACATTACTTTGCACTTATTAGCAACAATTTTCATATGCCATTTGGTTGCCCAGTTTTCCACTTTGGTGAGGTCCTCTTGTAACTTTTCACAGTCAGCTTTGTAATTAACTATCTAGAGTAGTCTCATAGGGTGCGTCTAGACTGGCAAGATTTTGCGCAAAAGAGTCTGCTTTGGCGCAAAATCTTGCCGCCTGTCTACACTGGCCACGAGTATTTGCGCAAGAACACTGACTTTGTACTGTACAAAAGCAGTGGTTCTTGAGCAAATACTCTGATGCTCCTGCTCAAGGATAAGCCCTCTTGCGCAAATATTGTTGCGCAAGAGGGCCAGTGTAGACAGGCAAGTTAATTTCGTGCGCAAGAAAGCCCGATGGCTAAAATGGCCATCAGAGCTTTCTTGCACAAGAGAGCGTCTACACTGGCACGGATGCTTTTGTGCAAAAGATGTCTTTTGCGCAAAAGCATCCGTGCCAGTGTAGATGCTCTCTTGCGCAAATACTTTTAACGGAAAAACTTTTCCGTTAAAAGTATTTGCGCGAAATCATGCCAGTCTAGACGCAGCCATATTGTTTGCAAACTTTCCCGTTCCAGATTGTTTATGAATACATAGAACAGCATAAGTCACAATACAGATCCTGAGGGGACCACACTAGTCACTTATTTCCATTGTGAAACTGACCATTTATTTATCCTTTGTTTCTGATCTTTACTGGATCATGAGTGGACCTTCCCTGATGGAAGGTTAATATCAGGTGATATGTTATCAAGTATTCAAAAAGGGCCCAGTTCTGCTCCCTGATAATAATGGCAAAACTCCTATAGCATAGGATTAGGTCCAATTCAAATTTAGGACTCTTTTTGTTGGTGATTGTACATGTTAACATTTGAAAAACTGACACTGTCAGGTATCCAATAAAAGTCCTAAATCTGAATAACATATAAAAAAAGATTCCCTCTAGAAGCATATGCCCAATTTAGGTGAAATATCTCCAACACTTGTCTCTTGCTCTAACATAATTTTTTGGATGGAATCAGTAAACTCACACACAGACTGCCCCTGCTTAGTAGGACAAGTCCCTGCTTTTCTTCATAGCAAAACAACTAAACCTTTTACTACTGCTGGCCTTACCTAAAACGCCTCCCAAGCCAGTGCAATTCAATGGGATTTTAGCATCTGTCTTTAATGGAAGTTTAGAGGCCTAGACACTGTTTTTTAGTTAGCTTTCATAAGCGGACAAGCATGATAAACATAGAGATTCAAGGTGAGATGGGTCCATTGTGTTCATTTAGTCTGGCCTTTCTAGTAACACAGGCCTAAGAATTTCATCCAGTAATTCATGCACCAAACCAGTGGTGCCAGATATGCCCTCCCATTTTTTACTAGCCCTAAGGGTGAATGACAGGGGTGGCGCATAGAAAGGAGCAAGCAGGGTCTTAAAGAAAGATGCAGTGGGGAGAGACGGGGTAGAGCCACAGGGGAACAGGTGGAGTGAAGACGAGGGCTCAGGCAAAAGGGGCAATGTGGGGGCGGGGCTTCAGAGCTAAGAGGTGGCCTGAGTGTGGGGCCTCAGCAAGAAGGGACAGCAGGGGGCAGGGCCTAAGTCTGGGTACTAGTGTCCTCCTCCCCTCCCCTGCACTTTTCAGGAATTTCCAGTGCTCCTGCACCAAGCCACTACACCACACTAGAGTTAATCCATAGCTGTAGTTGACAGCTGGCAATCAGGATCCTTTCACCCACTGTATGATGGGAAGGCACAATCCCTTCCTCAAGAATAATAAATAGAGGTTGGAGCTTTGACAGGGGAGACAACAGCAAATGTGGAGAGGAAAGCTGGTTTTGGGAGAGCAATCTATGAAGAATTGAGCAAAGACATATCGCTATATTCAACACCCAAATGACATCAAAAAGCTAAATATACCACACTTTATTATTAGCCTCATTTATCACGGATACTTTAATTGACAGTGTGTTTTGTTCTTTTTCCTCCTCCCGTTTCCCTCCTCTTTTTCTGCTATATAGTTGTACCCTCAACTCCTTGCTCCATTCATCTGAAGAAGTGGGTTGTGCCCACAAAAGCTCATGATACTGTCTATATTTTTTGGTTAGTCTCTAAGGTGTTACAGGACTATTAGGTTTTGTAAGCATTTTGCGATTGCTCTGTATATTTTGTTTCCATGCTCCTTTTCTATTTTTGTTCGTTTTAACATTGGTGGGGAACCTGTGTGAGATTATGAGCCCTTCATCTGCCTCGGTCCAGTCTGAAGACTCCATCTTGGCTGCGGGGATCGTCACCTACTCCGTTCCTCTTTGCCTGCAGGCTGGACTGAATGCCAACAAGGTAGTGGTACAGGGCTGACAAGAGCAGGATGTTAAATCCAGATGTCTGACCTTAAAAATGGAATAAGCACTAGACTGGCTCCCAAGGAAGAGAAATGGTTTAGCGGGGAGAGGCCACCTGGCAATGAAGTCACCTTGGTAAGGGCCTGTGGAGTAGATCGCCTGAGTAGGCCAATCACTGAGTCACTTGAGAGGGACTAGAACACTATAAAAGGCAGGAGTTACTCTATCTAGTTGCTGTCTCTCTTTGCCCATTTTTCATGAGCGTAAGCTCAGGGAAGCTGCTGTGGAAGACACAAGGGCTATGTCTACACTGGCAGGATCTTGCGCAACAATGGCTGTTCTTGCGCAAGAATCTGCAGAGCATCCACACTGCCCACCTGCTCTTGCGCAAGAAGATTTACAGTATGGTGTGGTAAGACAGGGCTTCTTGCACAAGAGCTACGCTCTTTTCTAACAGGTGTTAGCCCTCTTGCGCAAGAGGGCAATGTGGACGCGCGGCAGGGATCTCTTGCACAAGAAAGCCCTATGGCTAAAATGGCCATTAGAGCTTTCTTGATCAAGAGAGCGTCCACACTGCCATGGTTGCTCTTGCACAAAAGCACATCTCGCACATGGCAATGTGGACGTGTTCTTGAGCAGGAAGCTGCCAGTGTAGACATAGCCAAGGAGGGGGACCTGTGCCTATCTGGAAACAGACAGTACTCCTGAGGGAATCATTGGTTAAAGTGAGGGGAATTGTGAGGGCAGGCCCATATGCAGGGGCATGCAAAGGGTGCAAAGCCCCTCCCCCCAAGTAAGCCTGCTCCAGCTGGCCAGAGGAAGGCAAGAGCGGCATTCTGCCTGAGCATCTCTTCCTCGAACTCTGGCCTGTCAGGGGAAGGCTGGGGCTGATTTCCCTGTTTACTTGGAGGACTATGGAGAGGTGCAGTCACACCCTTGCAGCCCACATAGGAAATGGCCGGGAAAGCAGGAGACTAGTTTGAGATGTTAGTAGAGGCAGAGCTTTAGAGGAAGAATAAGAAGGAAGATTCTGATCTCTTTTGTGTTGTGTAAATGCAGATTCGTGCCACCCTTGACCTCACTGCAGTCATTCTGGCATTACACCCAAATATGTGAGAGCCCTAGTCAGGCTTACCTGAAGAATTTAAATGTGAAAGCCCTACAGTGGATCAGCAGTTGGAAAATCCTTGCTGGGCCTTTGAGTTATTAGTGACAACAAATTTGCAAATGTTGATAGATAAAGAGAAAAGATTATAATGATGGGTGTGTGTGTGTGTGTAAGTAAAAGTAAGGGTGTGGGGCACTTAAGAGCATAACAGGCAATTCTTTCCTCACTATGTGTACTACCCAGTCAGATTGTCTCATGTTTCTCCAAAGCTGCTGTGGCGAAAGACATACAAAGTCAAGTTTCTCAGTAGCATCTTGCTCCAGACCAGAGAGTGTCTGTTCATGGGGGGGGGGTGCTCCATTTATGGCGGCTGGGCATGCCAGAGCCTGGCCCCGCCCCAAGTCCCACCTCCACTCAGTCTCCTCCCCAAAGCCCTGACCACTCGCCACGCCTGCCCTGCTCAGCCTTCTCCCTGAGACTCCCACACCTGCCTCATCCCCCAAGCCTCCACCCACACTCTTCTTTCACCTCCGCCCCTGAGGCCTTCCCCACCCACCATGCTTGCCTCTTTGCCTCCTCTCCCAAGACCCCGCCCACCTGGCTGGCTGTTCACCACACACATGCATCGCTTTACCCATCATCACTGTGACCTCCATGCAGGCAGAAGAGGGATGGGAAGAAGAGTGGAACCTTGGGTGGGAAGAGGATAAGTGGGACCAGAGTCATGCTCCTGGACACCCTTTGGGTGACAGTGTCCTCCAAAGATAGTAGGCCTGCTGCTTGGGAAGCCTTCTCCCTCCCTAGTCTCTTATACCCACGTGTCTGTTAAATGTCTCCCCAAGAGTTTAGTTCACATTCCCTCATGGAAGTTCTGTTGTGGTGGGAATGGTGTAAGTGTAGCGTCTTAGCCCACTACATGCACCCAACGCTTATTTTTTCTGAAACGTGCCCAGCTGGGGGGATGCAAGGCACAATGATGCCATCTTGTGGACAGTTACAAAAAGCGCCAGGTCTCAAATCCCTGCAGACTTGACAGCAGAGGCTGTACAAGTTCCACCTGGAATAATAAATACTTGACATCTTCACATGTGTACACACAGCACCTTAACCCTCACAAAGCTGCAGTCTGGTGGGTAATTATTCCCATTTTACAGTTGTGGAAACTGAAGCACGGTGAAACGGAGGCAGGACTGCAAGTATAAGCTAGGAGTTCCTGGCTTCTATAACCATGTAAATTCCTCTGTGGTTTGAGTCTAGCCTCATAAGGAGAGAAAGAACTTCAGCTGAGCACCTTTCCAATTACTTCACTGGCAGTTGGATTAAGGCATATATAGGCGACGAGGAAGACTGTGATGTGGAGTTCTGGATGTGACAAGTGGTCAGACAGGGTTAAGACTCCTGCTGGCTAAATGATGCAAATTCAACCTTTCCGGACATACTAGTAGATAACATTTGTGATTCTGTGGGTTTGTCAGAGGTTAACAAGCTAACCCAGGGGTCTCCAAACTACGGCCCGGGGGCCGGATGCGGCCCGCGAGGCCCTCTCATCCGGCCCGTGGAGACCTTTTTGGATTCAAAGGCAGAAGAAGTGAGATTGTTTCAAAACCCATTTGAAGCAGATGTGGCCAGTTGCCCAGATGAACTGCAGCTGGAAGTCATTGAGTTGCAAGCAAATGACCTCCTTAGGGACAAGTTCAAAATAGGACTGGTGGGTTTTTACCAGTTTTTGCCCAAGGAAGACTTTCCTAATGTCAAAACTTTTGCATCAAGGTACCTTTCAATCTTTGGAACAACATACCTGTGTGAACAAACATTTTCAAGAATGAAATACGTGAAGAACAATTTGAGAACAAACTTGTCCGATGATAATCTCAGGTCACTGTTGATGTTAGGGACAACAAATCTAAAGCCAGAAATGTCTGCTATTTTGGCATCCAGGAAACAATTTCACCATTCACACTAATACAGGTGTTCATGTGTAGTGTATGAATGTGTTATTAAATAATAACTGAATAAAATAATATTAAATAAATAATTAAAAACAACATCCATGTTTTGATTGTTTTTTATTTGGACCCCAAGTGTGTAGTCGGCCCCCGAACTGCTGTTTGATAGTTAATGCGGCCCTCGGGCTGAAAAGTTTGGAGACCCCTGAGCTAACCAAATGGTTCCTGGCTATACAAGATTCATCTCTCTTTGATGTGTCTCGCAAATTTTCCGTGAATGTTAGAAAGCAATTGCCTTATGTGTATCCATATAGCTAATTACCAGTGAACTTGGGAAATAAGTCTATTTGGAAGGCTCCATGATTATCTATTGTTCGTCTAAAGCCTGAACTATGAATAGGACCCTGGGACGATGCAAAAAAACTTGGGTCCTCATCCTCTTTAGCTCCGATCTGCTTGATGTTTTATCAGGGAAAGTTTTGGCTTGAGCATTCCAGTCATAAGCTGAATGCACTTTGAACATAGGCATTAGACTATAACCTGTGGACTTACTCTGTACAAACTCTTTGCAACTACAAAGCTCAATAGTGATAGCATTTTGCTTCAACTACCCCAGACTAACACGGCTACATTTCTATCACTAAAGCTCAATAGCTCTCTTATGAATCTGGTCTCAGAACTGAATTAAGATCTGCATGTGTGTTGATCTCTTTTAACCAATACTCTCTCGCACTCTCTTTTTTTTTTTTTTTTTTTTTTAGACAAATTTTAGTTTAGTTAATAAGAATTGGCCAGGCCTGCTGATGGGGCAGCAGGGAGCAACAACTGCTTCAGACCCTTAAAATCACTGCTGAAGTGCCACGCAACACACTCCAGATGACACGCCACACTGCAGCCCTGCCCCTTCCATTTGAGGCCCTGCTCTTTCCAGGAGCGCAGAGCTTCCCACCCTTCCCCCACCAGCACCATCACCACCACCTTGCCCAATCCAGTGGTTAGGGTACCCATCTGGTTGCCTAGAGTGAGGCAGCAAGATACATGGCCAGAGCCAGAAACTTGGGGGGGCAAAGGAACTTTTACTCTGAGGCTGTGTCTACACTGGCCACTTATTCTGGAAAATCAGCCGCTTTTCCGGAATAACTTGCCAGCTGTCTACACTGGCCCCTTGAATTTCCGGAAAAGCACTGACGATCTACTGTAAAATCATCAGTGCTTTTCCGGAAAAACTATGCTGCTCCCATTCGGGCAAAAGTCCTTTTCCGGAAAACTGTTCCGGAAAAGGGCCAGTGTAGACAGCACAGTAGTGTTTTCCGCAAAAAAGCCCCGATCACAAAAATGACTATTGGGGCTTTTTTGCAGAAAAGCGCATCTATGTTGGCACTTACGCTTTTCCGGAAAAAGTGCTTTTCCGGAAAAGCATCCTGCCAATGTAGACGTGCTTTTTCCGGAAATACTTATAACAGAAAACTGTTCCATTTTAAGCATTTCCGGAAAAGGGTGCCAGTGTAGACGTAGCCTGAGACTTTAGCTGCTGAGCATGTGGCAGAAGTTTCATGGATCAAAATGGAACCTAAACTGGGCACTTAGATGCCTACATTTGGGATTGGGGCCCCTAAGTACCTTTGTGGGGCTGGGTCATAGTAACTAGCATCCTCCTGCTGTATGTTGTCACCACAAGATGACACAACAGCTCATCACTGCACAAAAATCAAGCCAGCCATCAGAACTGGGGGGCAGGGTCTCCTCTTTTGTGCCAGGTGAGTAAAGTGTAAGGCCAGAGAAGACCATCGGCTCATCTAGTCTGTTCTCCTGGGTCATCCAGACCAACCATTGTTGTTCACCCAACAATTCCTTTCTCTCCACCCATCTGTACAGGCTAGGAAACCAGATCCTCCTGCAGGCATTCCCACATGCGGCATTCCCAGCATTAAGAATTCTCTTTCTCCTTTCAGGGGCAGGTGCTGGCCCATACCAGGTATTCTGGGAGCCCCGAAAGCTCCACACCAGAGTAGCACCTCTCCATTAAAATGCCCAGTTTTCAAGGTGGGAAAACTTTTCATTCAATAAATTTCAGTCAGTTCTACTTCTGGACTGGCAACGGCCTTTTGTGTCTCTCGCCTGATGAGTCCTCCTTTTCCTGGGCGGAGAAAAGGAGGTGCTCTGCAGGAGCTGCACTTGGAGGCACTGCTCCTTCCTTGCACTGCTGTGTGGCACTCTACCTTGATGGGATGAGGTCAAAACTCTTCTGACCTGGTAGCTTATTTGAAGAGACAGGCCTCGGTGGAGCTAGTTACTCTTTATTGAGTTAACATCATGGCACAGACCTCTGAGCTCACTGGTTCAGTACCTCTAACCAGGCCTGCCGATGGTGGGGGGCAAAGGACGGGCCTGGCAATTTAAAAGGACTTGGGGACTCCTGGCCACCGCTGCTGCTACGATGTTGGCGGCCGGAGACCAGGGTGGCTTCCTGCAGTGCAGAGGCTAAATGCCACCCACCCCAGCCCTGCCCTTCTGGCAGCAGAGTTATCCCCTCACCGTGCCCAGGGGCCTGGCAATTCTGTCAGCTCTCGCACCCCCCACCCCAGCCTCTAACTTTCTGGCCTATGTTAAAGGGCAAGCCTATGCCATTGGAGGTCATTATTCTAATGTCTTTAGCTTTTCTGGCTTTCCGTGAAGGCACAGCCATTTGTAAAGTCAGTCAGTCTGCTTTGCTGGGATATTGTTGAAGCACCGTTTCAAGTTCCTGGCTCAGCACTGCTGGTTTGACGTCAAATGACTAGCCTCTGCATCTCGTTGGTCTGATGACATTGGCAATGGCCTCTATGATGGCCTTCACTATGCTGATATCTATGCAGAGGAGTCTCTGAGATTACCTGCTCAGCACTTCTAGCTAAGTGGTCAGAGATGAGCTACTTGGAGCAGGAAACGTGTCATCTTTTGTGGTGTCTCATTGGAGGATATAAAATATGCTGGGTGAGGTTAGACCAGATTCAAATGGAGAATTTCATAACAATGTCTGATTCCAAAGAAAAAGGTGTTTATGACATATGTCAAAAGCGGCGAGGAGTCCTGGGGCACCTTATAGACTAACTGAAGTGTTGGAGCATAAGCTTTCGTGGGCATCTGACGAAGTGGGTCTTTGCCCACGAAAGCTTATGCTCCAACATTTCTGTTAGTCTATAAGGTGCCACAGGACTCCTCGCCGCTTTTGCAGATTCAGACTAACACGGCTACCCCTCTGATACATGACATATGTCAAGTTACTAACTGTGCAGGCAACTGTTATGTGGTCTAGTCATTGCTCATATACCATGTTAGACTGCAAACCCTGTTTGAGTAGGTTACCAGTCTTGGCCAGGATCTCTAGCACTGACTATAACAGTACCTTAGACATTTTAAGGTTTTGTGAGCAAGACAACTCCTCTAACCTATCATTCTGTACTGGGACATGCTCTGAAGAGAGATCTGTTCAACATCTCTCCCTCCAGATGGTGCAGTTATCAAGTAACTCACAGCAAGCAAGAGGAAAGCACTATTTAAATGCCTGTTTTCTTACTAACTGCTTCTTTGCACCACTCATTTCTGCCAGGCACTGTCGATAGACTTCCCTACCCTGGGATACCTATATATGACTGCAAACTCTGACTTTGGGAATGAACTCTTCTCTGATCATTTTGACATAGAACACTTAAGTCTCATCTCAAGCTGGGAGGGTGTGTGTCTGTTTCCTCCAGCTGTGGTTTTACCTCAGGCTAAGCAGAAACAATTCTGGAAGGCTTTGCTTCCTAAAGAAACTAAACTAGTGATTTTGGTTCTGGACTTCCAACACTCCGGTCATCTGAAGAAGTGGGCTGTGCCCATGAAAGCTCATGATACCATCTACATGTTTTGTTAGTCTATAAAGTGCTACCAGACTATTTGTTGTTTTTTAAGTTTATCCTGGACAGACTAACTCTGCTACCCCTCTGAAGCTTTTAAACTAGTGATGTAATTCCAATAAGTCCTGGCTGTGCTGGAAGTCACAGTACTCAATAAAAAGGAAATTTCATATGAGACAATTGTGAATAACTTGAGGAGCAAAGTCAGATGACCTCAGCCTTCCTAGCCAGCTATCAAAGGAACAATCACAGGCTCTTCTGAACAGATCAAAAGCCAAAGGCAGAAGCTAGCATGGAAGGCAGTGACAGCTTACCCAAAAAACTCAGTTGGCCACTACATAGTTGCGCATAATTTGGAAACGTAACTTAAGGGACTGAGTCTCAGCTTGGGAGCCACTGGTAGATTTTGGAGCCTCTGACAGGGGATCCTCACTGGTCTGGCCAAGAGGTTGTCAAGTGCTGGCACTTCAGCCGCCGCTCCCCCCACTGCTGTGCATCTCCTTCCCTTTGCCTTGGAATTGTCCCCTCAGGAGCCTCCTGCTTTCTGTGCAAGGCAGATGGGGGAGAAGAGGGATGCTGATGTCAAGGTATCTGTATCCTACCTCCAGGACTTGAAATGGGGTTTGCTGGCTGCTTTTGGGAGTGGTGCAGAGCCAGGACAGGGGTGAGCCTGCCTTAGCCCCACTGCACCCAGGAGTCACTTGAGGTTACAGTGCCTATCTGGTGCCCACATCCTGGAACCCCAAGGCCAGATTAAGGGGGCGGGGGGCTAGCCGGGCAGCTGCCCGGGGTGCCAACCTATGGGGGGGGCGCCTGATGGCATCTGTAATGGGTGTCACGTGCCCAGCCGCACGGCACCCCTTAGAGCTGCCATCAGGCACCGCGTGCCCGATTGCAGCTGTAAAGTGTGCCAGGGGGCGGGGCCACACATGTGCTGTGTGCCCAGGGGCGGAGCCGCGCATGCATCACGCGCCTGCTGCCCGGGGCACAGGAATGGCTCGAGCCGGCCCTGTGGAACCCTACCCCAGTCATGAACCCCGTCCTGCACCTGCAGCCCTGAGTAGCCCTGCATCCAAATGCCTCCCAGAGCCTGCACCTAGAACCCCCTCCAACACTCCAACTGCCTGCCCCAAGCTCAGCTCAGAGCCCCTCTCCCACTCCAAATCCCTTAGTCCAAGACCAGAGCCTGCACCCCAACCCATTGCCCCTGCCTGGTGAAAGTGAGGGAGGGAGGATGGAGTGAGCATGGGCGGGGGCCTTGGAGAAGGGGCATGAAGGAGATGTGGCAAGGGGATTTGGGGTTGAGGTAGATCTTGGATTGCACTTACATGCAAAAAGTGATCTTGTGCATATAAAGGTTGGAGACCCCTGTACTAGAGTTGTAAAGGGGCATGAATAGAGTGGAAACTGTCTCCTCTCAGCAAATATGTTGGTGGAATGGATGAGGGAGCAGATTTGGGTGAGGGGTCTTTTTGTTTGTGTGCGTCCATTGATATCTTACTCTCTGCGCCTGCTGCTGAAAATGGTGTTTGGAAGTCTGAGCATGTTAAAGAAATCACAGCCATTGCCACAGAAAGGACCATCAAGGTCTTAGGGTGCAGTAGGCTAATACAGCGAGACCTGATTTCCACTCTTTGCTACATTGAAGGTGGAATATGTTGAGTGAGCTCAAGCCAGTGGCTTTTGGAGCAATCCAGGGCAGGGAGGAGAGGTGGCCAGAATGCACCACACTCCAGCTATTCAATGCTTCCATAGGAAGCAGCACGTAAGTAAGTGCAGCCCTGTGACTGCTCTAGCTTGCATTGGAGGAGCAGGCCAGCCACTGGCTGCCCAACACAGAGAGCACAAATCTCACTCAAAGCCACTTTTGCTCCTTTTCTACCTCCCATTCCTGCCCTACCCTGTGTGCCCACAGGAACAGATTAACAGAATCAGCACGTGAACTGAAACACAAAAGCGATGGACTCCATCTTAGTTTTAAACTGAAATCTCTAAACAGCCTATTTCTATTGAGCTTCTACAGGGCTTCCATGATATGCTGGCTATTACATATAGGCTGTGTCTAGACTGGCCAGTTTTTCCGGAAAATCAGCCACTTTTCCGGAAAAACTTGCCAGCTGTCTACACTAGCTGCATTAATTTCCGCAAAAGCACTGACTTCCTACTGTAAGAAATCAGTGCTTTTTCCGGAAATACTATGCTGCTCCCGTTCGGGCAAAAGTCCTTTTGCGCAAAACTTTTGTGCAAAAGGGCCAGTGTAGACAGCTCAGTTTTGTTTTCCGCAAAAAAGCCCCGATCGCGAAAATGGCCATCGGGGCTTTTTTGCAGAAAAGCGCATCTAGATTGGCACGGACGCTTTTCCGCAAAAAGTGCTTTTGTGGAAAAGCGTCCATGCCAATCTAGATGCTCTGTTCCAAAAATGCTTTTAACGGAAAACTTTTCCGTTAAAAGCATTTCCGGAAAATCATGCCAGTCTAGATGCAGCCATATTGTGCCAGGAGAGAGAACAGCCCGTTTTTATTGCCTTTACTGGACCCTTTACAGGTGAGCATAGCTCACACTATTGCTACAGCACTATACAGCGTTAGAGAAGTTGCAAAAGTTGAAGCAAGTTTTCCTATGAAAACTTGAAGCAAGTTTCCCCACCATGTGTGCCCTGCCTCCCCCCTCCACCCTGAGCTGTTTAAAGTTTACATTGAAGGATAAGCTGCTGATTTTAAAATGAGCATGCTGCTGTTAAATCAGAGTTCAGTCTGGCAGACATGCCATGTGGATTTAGTCATGAGGTACTGGTGAATGCAGCTCTAGTCAGTGGGATAGCACCGGCTCCCTCTCCTTGGGATAAATAAAGGAGAATGAATTTGACGCAAGCATACAAATCACAGCACTGTTTTGACAGGCAATCCAGCCGCCTTTCCTCACAGACATAACCCACCAAAACACGCCATGCCCTCAAGCACACACTGACTAGCAACCACTGCAAGTAGGAGGGATATCGGCCTTTGAACAACAGCATGGGGGGTGAGGGAAGGGTGTCTCTTTTTCCTTTTTTTAACACGCTTCCATTGATAGCAATCACTCTATATCTACTGCTGGGAACTGTGATTTGAACGGCATCTTAGCGCTTTACAGAGATCATAGCCATTGCCACAAAAAGGACCACCAGGAACTCAGGGGGAAGGAGGAGGAATTGTTACACAAAGGCCTGGTTTCCAATTTCTGTTACATTGGAAGTGGGATCTGTTGGCTGGGCTCAAGCCAGTGGGGTTTTTGCCCAAATTCCAGCATGTATAGTTCAGTCTGACAGTAGGGCTAGGTCTACACTGGCGGGTTCTTGTGCCAAAAATATTCAAATGAGGCTAAGCATGGAATATTGCCAAGTCTCACGTGCATACCTAATGAGCTGCCGTTTTTGCGGAAGAGGCTCTTGTGCTAGAAGGAGCATCTACACTGCCTCTTCTTGCACAAGAAAAACCCTCTTGCGCAATGCTGTTATTCCTGAAAATAATCAGTGTAGCAGCATTGCGCAAGAGGGTTTTTCTCATGCAAGAAGGGGCAGTGTAGACAGCTCCTTCTAGCACAAAAGCCTCGTCCGCAAAAATGGCAGCTCATTAGATATGCAAATGAGGCTCGGCGATATTCCACGCTTAGCCTCATTTGCATAGCTCTGGCGCAAGATCGCGCCAGTGTAGACATAGCCCAGGAGTGGTGGGTGCTACTAGCTCAGGACACTGTTGATTGTAGCCTAAAAGCTCACACTAAAATCCATAGCACCGTGGGAGGACTCCTCTAACTACAGACTAAACTGGTATGAGTGAAAAGGCTATTCCTAATTGTACCCCAGATGGCTGTCACCTGCTGTGCCCGCAAAATACAGGCTACTCCCTTTACTGTCTGTTTGCACGTATACATCTCTAGCTTAGCATCTCCAGGGGCTTGCAGACCTTTCTGCTTTGGCCTGCCTCTGATGTTCACAGCACCAGCAGCTCTTTTCTTTGCAGTTCTATTTACCACTTTCAGTGCTGAGAATAATTTGAGGTGGTCTGTGACTTTCCCCCACATTAGTGTTGAATAGGAAAAATTGCCAGGATGGTTTTCATTTAGCCATGACTTTCTCCAGCCCAGAGGGAGATAAGCCTGAGCCCTTTCCACTCCCTGGCTCTGAATAACAGACTGGCACTATGGTTTTAAAAGTAATGGCTTTAAAAATAGATAATAAACCAGACTACCACATTGCTAATTAAGTACTGATAACGTGCTCCATCCCAGACACGTCTCACAGATAGACAGCCCCTGCTGGCGCTCTTCCAGTCTAAAACAGACTAAAACGTAAAGAATGTGCTTGAACGCCATCAGAGGAAATATGTTAAGCTTTTAATCTGATTTTAGTCTGTGAATGTGCATCTGGTGGATATTACCAAAAATTCTGACATTAGGGGGGATGTGGATGAGGAAAGGGAGTGAGGTGGTTTCATAAACTGAGCCTAGGGGGTCATTTCATTTACAGAGTGAGCATGGAAGGCATCTTGAGGACAAGAACAGAAGGAGACTAACCAGGAGTCAAGTCTGCCGTTGCTGATAGACCAGAGAGATGTAGGGAAAAGGGCTTGCCATAAGTTGCATAGGTCTGAGAAGTAGGACATGGAGGAATTATGTCAGAGTGTGAAGGTGAGGCTGAGTTGTTTAAGCTTGTGGTGCTGGGATTACCCTATGGAACTGATTGACACCTGACACAAAAGCATATATGTTTTATTAAAGGGCCTATTAAAGCCTAATAGCTGCAGTGAGTGTAGCCATGATAAAAGGTCTTGCTATGGCCCAGCAACAGGTCAAAAGGATTATCAGCTTGCTCAAGACACCTTTTGCCCCCTGCCTGTTCATAGTAAAGGCAGTGAACAAATATAAACTAACTGGAGCTCATGAAATTGGCGGTTGCCCAAAGGCTGAGAGCAGGCTTGATAGCCTATTGGTTGCAATTTCTACTGTTTTCTTTTCTCCTTTCATCTGTCCAGTAGTGCTTTACCTTCACGCCTTCTCTCTGTCCCATTTAGTTTTCCTCCTCCTCTTCCCACTCAAAGTAAACACATGACATCCTGCATCCCTCAAAGGGTTTCTGCCGAATGGCTTGACTATTCTTGTATGTGTTCCGCCAACGGAGGGGGTGAGTGAGAAGAGACAGAGCCCTTCTGACATATCAGCTACTCTCATGATAATCCAAGAGCTCACAATGAGCCAGCAGGATGGGACTGCTCTCACGTAGGCCCTAGGCAAAGGCCCCCCACGTTAGCATGATGTCAACGCCAGTAATTTTCCACCCTCTACAGTGGGACTCTGGGAGAATCTACTGTGGAATTTGGAAGGGAGGGGTTGGAGGGAGGAGCAAATGAGAATGGGATAGAGTACATGAAATTGCCATGAAGTCCCGTACCAAGAGTTCCAAACAAGTACCACTGTCGGCCCATGAAGCTGCTTTTCTTAGAAGCAAGGAGGCACAGAGAACTGGTAGCTAACACCCGAACGAGAAGCGACTTGGACTTCCAGGCCAGGCTATTCAGTTGATTCAGTGTGTGACCAGGCCAGAACAAGGCTATAATATTAGATCAGGACCCCTGTGTGCCACATGTGTGTTGCCCTTCACGGGGGAAACAAACAGCCTCAGAGACAATCCAGCACCAACTAGTTCAACTCTTGGTGCTCCTAAATCACCATTTGCCCCAGCAAGAGCTGAGGCAGCTGGATCAATCATCTGAGAGGGATCAGGCACAGATATGGCTCATCACTGTGACTTGAGCATGAGTCCTAGTTTCAATGCACGGCTATTGTGCTGGAAAATCACTGCCTGTGGACGTGTGCAAGAGCCTGGGATGCACAATGTTCCAGGGAGGTGCTGCTGTTTGCAACTGCGCACCATAAAAGGCTGCTTCAGTTTGTCCTGGGGTGGCAGAAGATGCATGGGGGTTTTTTGGCTTGTAACTTTCTGGAGTGAGGGCAGCCAAGCTGGGCCAGGACCGTGGTACAACTCAGCCAAGCCTCTATAAACCAGCTCTTTAAAAAGCCACAAAGTCACCTTTGCTGACATTTGCGAAGGGATTATATGCAAGTCACAGGACTGAGAGCTGGCCCCTGCTGTGAGTAGGCGCTCAGCAGCAGGGAATGAATTTGTGCTAATAAATGAGCCTGCACAGTTTTCTCTTCTGGTAGATGCAGTTCTGAGCTGCTGGTAGACACGTTTGAGCTAAGGTTGCCAGATGGTTTCACAAAAAATACCGAACCCACCAAAAAAAACACCGGGGAAAAATTCTATTCAGCGGGAAAAAAAGCTGCAGGAAAAGTTGAAGGAAAAAAAAAACAAAAAGGGGGGAGGACTAGGGCCAAAATGCAGTTGCAGCCCCTTTAATTCCCGGGCCACTCCCCCCTTCCTCTGCCCCATCATGTGCCAAGCGGCCTTCCATTGGGCACCTGAGCCAGGCCTCAGGAAGAACAGAAAATACAGGACATTTTAGATGTCCGATATTTTCTGCCTTTTTTTACCAGATGGAAGGCACAAATACCAGGCTGCCCGGTTCAGTACGGGATACCTGGCAACCCTAGTTTGAGCTGGTCTTCTCTTTCCATTTACTTCAGTCTGAGGATGGCCGGCCACACGCACCTCTTTGCCAGTCCCTTGTGGCCTCCGACCTGATTCACCACGTCCATGAAAAGTGAACTTTCCCTGTAACCATGCTGAGCTGGCAACGTTTTGCAGCATTTGCACTGCTTGCAGGGAATGGGACAGCACCTTTTATGTAGCGACAACCGGGACACAGCCTCTGTGCACTTGGGACATTGCCCAGCTCCCAAACTGGGCTGAGGCAGTTGCCGCATGGACAAATGTCCTTGAATGGAAGGGGGGGGGCGGGTAAATGGGCTGAAGAAATGACTGATGTTCTGGGCACTGTTGCTCACAAAGCCGGGGAACAAAGCCAGTTACAGTGCCCACGAGAGGGGCTTTATTCTCGCCCTATAAAATAATTAGCCCTCACCATCCTGACATGCCATGAGCCAGTGTTCAACACTGCAGCACTGAGCCACTAAGATGCACGCCAGTGCTGCCAGTCACTGGAGGGGCAACCTCATGCAGCAAGAGGACTGTCCATGTGGTAGGTGAGCCTCAGCGATCAGCATGTTGGGAAGGTTTTAAAGCAAACGCCGCCACCTTAGCCTGCTTGATATAAAAAAGTCCTAGCTAGTGAGTTCTAGGGAGGTGGGACCATCATATCTATACAATGCCCAGCAAAACACCACCCTGCACACCAGCTGAGGTGCTTTCATGCTAGCACACTAACATACAAATGGGTGCCTGGCTTTCTACCAGGTCAGTGGGGTATGAGCTTAGCATTGTTCCCTGAGAGCTTGGCTGGGGCGGATAGAACCTCAGTTCATCCAATACAACTGTCGCTTAGGCTGAGCATGCCGCAAGTAGTCAGACACAACACAGTCAGTGGTAAGCCCTCACCTCGCCTCATTACACGGCCCCAAATTAAAATAGCCATAGATGGCTGCTGGCCCACTTGGACTGACAGAAGCACCTGCCCATAGCCGCAGAATTTAGCTCCTCACCAAGCATAGCTTTGCATCCAAAAGCAGCAGCTGTTGTCTCTGGCAGGGAATCTTATTGTGCTCGGCCGGAGCCTAAGCCCATATATAATATGCTGTTCATCCAGCAGCAGCTGGGGTACCCTGACCTGGAATGAGCAAGCTGCAAGCAGTCTGACTGAGACAAGGGCTAAGCAGGCTGTAACCTCATCTAGGTGGCAAGAGGAAAGCATCTTTCAGCGACCCTTCCAGCCAGTTAACAATGCCAGACTGAAAGGTTGAGTTCCCAGACACGGGAATGCTGATCACGACCCGGGAGCGGGGAGTGGATTTATTAAGGGAGCAAAGTAAGAAATACTCCCTGTTCCATCAAGGACTTTGCTCCCATTCTCCTCTGAGTGGCAGAGGGGTTTGGGCCTCTGATTTGAATGGAGAAGCAACAGGACCATCCTAGCAAGGATTCTCTATTTGAAGGAAATAGGGGGCTTATCCACTGCTGATTTCACTCACAGGGGCATGAGGAATGCTCTGTAAAGCATTTATAGTCCCTATTACAAACATACTGAGCCCCTCACTATCCTCAATGTAGTTATCTTCACAACCTCTCTGTGTGGCAGGGGAATACTGCGATCCCAGGACACCGCACAACTAATGCACGTCTTCATACAATACAGAGTCAACCTGTGGAACTCCTTGCCAGAGGATGTTGTGAAGGCCAAGACTATAATAGAGTTAAAAAATAACTAGATAAATTCATGGAGAATAGGTTCATTGATGGCTATTAGCCAGGATAGGCAGGGATGGTGTCCCTAACCTCTGTTTGCCAGAAGCTGGGAATGAGCGACACTTACCTGCTCATTCCCTCTGGCACTGGCCACTGTTGAAAGTCAGGATACTGGGCTAGATGGGTTTTTGGTCTGAACCACTGTGATGAGTCATACAGGCTTATGGAAGCGACATGCCCAAGGTCAACAGGAAGTCTGTGGCAGAGCAGGGAATTGCACTTGGGTCTTCCAAATCTTAGGCTAACCACTGGTCTATCTTCCTCCATTGTAGGTTTTAACATTTACCCACCACATGCACCCCCCTAGTACCCTCTTGAACGAGGAGTTGCATTTCTTTTATTACCATGTTTTAAAGGACATAAGGAATGTACTGCCTGTAGAAAGAAGAGTACCGCGTCACCTTTAGTTCTCTGCAGAAGCAGTGCCATTTGAGCATCAGCGAAAGGAAGAACGCATGCTGGGGCATGAAGGATCTCCAGCCCAGCAGTGACCACAGAGTTTGGTCAAGGAAACCACATGGCATGGACCCAGAATTAAACTGAAGTCATGAATCTATGCTGGTATTTGAGCAATGACAGAGCTGAGGAGGTCTGCCCCATACACAAATATAAGGACCTTTTAGTCCACCCTAGAGCAGCTTGATTTCCCCTGCACCATACAGATTCCAAGTGCAGCTCAAAATCTTGACTGGTTCCCCAGAAGCAGCTCCCTGTCATGGCCACAGAGAGGGAATGCTGGGTGTTTGCTTTTTTCACTTCCCCTGCGTCTCACCTACACGCATCCCAAGAGTAAGAAGCAGACACAGACTCTGGTACAATAAGCGTATTTATTTACTGTGCAACACAAAGGCAAAACCACAGCTGCTGGGGATCACAGAGTCCTACACTGTCTCATGAGGGTTTTGCCACCGTTAGTGTAGTGACTAGTGACACTTGGCAGCCCCCAGAGGCTGACGGGCTGTTCTTACTACTAGCATTGGCACTGGGGCAGCAATGCAAGCACCCCACTGTATCCTGCTAGCTTGTCTCCTCCATGCTCTTGAGAGGCTGCCCTCCCTGCTTAGGGAGAAGTGGGAAGCTCCCCACAGCCCATTCACTCAGCTGAGGCTGCTAAGATCTTCCAAACTCGTTATTCTGACATCTCACGGAGACCTGATTTTCCAGAAGGCAGGAGCACAGCACTTCCTGACCATCAGGCCCCTTTGTGGCATCTCTGGCAGGGCACCCAAACCTCCTAGCTCCTTTTGAAGATTTTGGCCAAAGCTGTCCATTAGTGCCAGCTGGGGTGGCAATTCTAGCAGCAGGCAGGAGAGGTCTCACTTCAAGCCCAGTTTCTCCCTTTGACACACACACACACTCACTCACTCTCCTATCTCTGGCTCTGCTATGAGATGGGGCCATTGAGAAGAAGCTGGGGGCATAAGGTCTCAACTCGTCCTTTAATGAACAAACACATTATTTTGCTAAGAAAAAAGATCATTCCTCCTCTAGGTGAAGCCAGGGAAGGACGAGGGTTTATAGTACATATCACCGTGAGTGCCTCTCTTTGGTGAGAGACTGAATACTGCTCTAATAAAAAACACCCCCACACTTTTTGCATGATCATTTAAGAGGCACCCAAGCCAGAGCCAAGGAAGCTATTCTAAGATGCATTGCTGGGCCTCCGTGGAGGTGTCTCCTCGTGCACTCACTAGCCCTGAAACCCGAACTCCTTGTACTTGCTGGCCATGCTATTTCGGAACAGCTCCAGGGCCTTCCTCATCTCAGCCTGGGAATCGGCCCCAAAGTCCGCGGGATGCTTTTCAGCAATGACCTTGACAATGATTTCACAAATGAACTGTCAGGAAGGAGGAGAGGGGGGAAAAGAAAAATGGACAAGTTAGTGTCACTCACAGTAGGGAGTCAATCCAGTCAATTTCAGTCAATCCAGAGTAAAAAACTGGTCGCAGGTAATAGACATGACATTTTAGGGGTGTCTACACAAACATGGCAAGAGGAGGTATAAATCTACCCTGGGCTAGCCGGCTGTACACTGTGGCTGTGTCTAGACTGGCCAGTTTTTCCAGAAAATCAGCCACTTTTCCAGAAAAACTTGCCAGCTGTCTACACTGGCCGCTTGAATTTCCACAAAAGCACTGACTTCCTACTGTAAGAAATCAGTGCTTCTTGCGGAAATACTATGCTGCTCCCGTTCGGGCAAAAGTCCCTTTTGCGCAAAACTTTTGTGCAAAAGAGCCAGCATAGACAGCGCAGATTTGTTTTCCACAAAAAAGCCCCGATCGCAAAAATGGCGATCGGAGCTTTTTTGCGGAAAAGCGTCCGTGCCAATCTAGATGCTCTGTTCCGAAAATGCTTTTAGACCCTGCTGCTGCACACTAAACATTTCTTAGTGCACTTTGATTTACCAGAATGGGAGTGGATGAAAGTGAAACTTTTGATGCACGGCAGCAAGGTGTCTACAGGCACTTGTAGCATGGCACACTCCTGCAGGGCACATTCACACACCAGCTTCCCACAAATTAAGAGCTGGCATTGACAGGTCCTAGGGCTGAATTCAGGAGTCCTTCCCTCAGACACTCGAGAAGCGCCAAGGCCTATGGAGCACTAGGCTGGGACATGGGGAGATACCTGGATTCCAGTCCTGGATCTGCCACCGACCTGCTTCTTGATCCTGGGAAAGTCACTTCCCCATTCATTCTTAGTTTGCCTGGTCCATTTACACTGAGTTTGTGTAGTGCACAATAGGTCCCTGATCTTCACTGGGCGTCTAGGTGCTGCTGTAATACAAAGCACCCTTGGGTGCTATCACTCACTGGTCTAATACAATCTGGTTCCCCACAAGTGCTGGCGCTGCACACACTGGTTAGTTATTGCTAAGGGTTGCGTATGAGCAATGTAAACTTGGGGACTCTCACACAGGAATCCAGCTCTTATACATAGACCTCCCAGTAATGAAGTGGTCTCCTACTCATCTAAGTCCAACTAGACATCAGTGTCCAGCGATACGACAAGGGATGTGAACGGTTAATCAGTTAACCAGTAAGCATCTCCTGGCCGCCGCCCTCCCCTTCCCTTCCCTCCCCCCCCCATTTAAGCGGTTAACTGGTTAAACACAATTATTAAACAGAATTTTACACCCCTAGATACAACCCCTCCACACACTGAAGCCCACGTTCCCTCCACACACTGAACCCCCCTCTGCCCCTAGAAACCCTCTTCAATTCCCGTACCTCCAGGTACTTGACAGGGATTTTATGCTTGGTAGCATGGCTCTCTGCCAATGGCTTCAGCTCCTGCTCATGATTGTTCTTCTGCTTCAGAATTCTGCCCAGGGCAGTAAGGACGGTGATGCCGTGCTTCTTCAGTTCATCTGAGCTCTTCATCTCATCCGCCGTCTTCAGGTTTTTGAACTTGGCAAAGAGGCTCTGGGTCTCAGGGTGAACCTGAAAGAGCCTGCAAACAGAGGCAGGGAACCCATGAGAAAAATACACCCACAAGAAATGCCAGTCTGGATCAAACCCTGTATTGTACCCATCTCAACACTGCAGTATGGTCGCAACTCTAAGCAAGCACACCCCAGCTAGCTTTAATTTAGCTAGATTGGCTACCGGAGCAGTGAAACTGAAGCAGAACGGACATCGGTGTGGCCTACCATCCACATAATTACCCAGGGTTCTTGGTAAGCTTGTCCTGTCCATGTGACTGGCTTTGCTGCTGTGGTATCCAAGCTAGCTAGAGTTTGGGTATCCCTATGCATATTGCTATCACGCTGCCAACCGGAGTGTAGACATACTCTTAGATAGTGATGCTTCACAGGAAAGTGTAAGAACCGCAGATATAGGATCATCCGTCTCCCATGAAAGTCTCATTCTGGTCCTCAATTGTTTGAGATTAGTTTTACGCTGCCTTGAAACAGGGGCGTTGGAACAAATTGTATAAGGTGGGTGTTGAGAACCATTGTAACAAACTGTAAACCCTGGATATGATGGAAACCAGTTCAAGCCAGACAGTGTGGCAGCAGCACCTCCAGCATTCCTAGTTCTGGCATTTATGCCTTGAAGCCTGAAGTTTTAGATCCTTTCCAAGTTTTCAGCAATAGCTATGACAACTCAGGCTATTCCTGTCACCCACATACATTTCTAATCCCTTTTGGAACCCTGCTGTGTTCCTAGCCTCAACATCCTGTGAGTTCCACAGTCTAATTACATATTGCGTGGAAAAGTGTTTCCTTCTCCCCATTTTGAATTTGCTACTTTTGCATTGCATTGCATATCCCATTGTTCTTGTGTTACAAGACAGGGAGTACAGAAGCTTCTTTCCTGGACCAAGCATAATTTTATAACATTTAATCCTGGCCTCTTGTATTTGTCTCCTTTCTAAGATGACCAATCGCAGGCTTTTCCATCTCTCTCCATGAGAGACCTTTGCAAATGATGCCTCACAGCAGGTGCCCAGCTGACATGTTTTGCCCTTTGGCACCAGTCACCTGGGATTGTGCCAGTGTATTAGGATCAGGGTAGGAGCACAGGGCCAGCAATGACACAAAGAAGTAACTGACATTTGTCTGAGAGAACCCTTCTTCCCCTGCTTGTCATGGGGCTCTGCAGATTCACACAATTTAATGCGCTGCCTGCTTCTTCAGGCTCTCCTCCAAGAGGCATTGCAGCCATTAAACTCTGCATTCCCATCCAAACCCATCAGCACTGCTCTTAAATTGGGAACAATGTTAGACAGTGCCCCCATCCCGGAGCAACCTTGTACAGTACTTAAATACTGTAAATGCTTAAATTTCTGGGTCAGTTTATCAAGTACTACATGCACCAAGATGGGTCTTTTCCTTCTTGCTTGTTTCCTCTTCACGACCTAGTCTGATTGAGAAAGAAATGGCTGTCACAGAGGTATCTTTTAGGGGAGGACATGCAACAAAATCCTTCACTTAGTATCATTTGAAGTCTGTCGGGACCAACTAGCCTTGTTAAAATTCCACCACTAAATTGGAAGAAAATTATGATAATTTCTATGCTTGTGATCAATATCCCTTCACCCACTACCTGGCAAGGGCTAAATTGTGCCTGCTAAAGATGAGACATCCTCGGGACTCCTAAAAATACCTCTGATGAGCAATTTTTGTTTTGCTTGAAATGCGTCCAGTTGCATCAAGTGTCAACTATTTTCCAAAAATATTCCCAGGATATGATATCAACCTACAAGCTCTTTCACATAGCACAAGCTGGACACACACCACTATGGCAAAAGAAATCTATGAGGCCTCCCTGTATTCAAATCGCTCTACATGAAACCAACTGGCTATTTAAGTCTTGAGGTAGGGAGAGATAAGCTATGTATGTTATATTATTAAAAGACTGCACTGTCAAGATGTATCTATACACCACCATGTCCAGCTTTTCCTATTGTTTATGCTGTCCTCATTTCCCCTACTCTCTCTCTCTCTGCCGGTCTTTCTTTTCTGTTGTGAGCTCTCGGGAGCAAGGACAATTCCTTCTTTTTTGTTTGGAAAGTGTCTAACATATGGTAGCCACTACCAGAACCAAAAATTGTCATACAAGAATACTGCGCACAGGATATTTTTCAAGAGCAAAGTATAGACCTTTCCAGTGAAGGGCTCTGTGTATGGGTTTGCCAAGCTATGTTGCTTCCACCCTTAAGCTATGCTGAAAAGAAAACATTCTCATTCAAAGAAGGGAAGCAGACGAAGAGATCCTCCAGTCGTCTGCACCTTGTCCTCTCTTTGCAAGCATACACCATACCACTGGTACCTAGGCTTTAGTACCAGCTAAAGGAGAACTCTTGTGGTAGACCCTAATGAAAATATCAACAATATGTCATTGGCCTCACATATAGGTGAAACGGCCTTACCGTATTACAAATAAAACACTCAACACAACTTAACCAAGAACATGTTTCCATGCAGCATTTTTGTCACATGTACCCCAGGGGATTTGTGACAACTGAAATTGGGCAGGCAGAACTGATACATAAAGGAGATCTCAATTTACATAGCATATGTCCCTTAGCAGAATGCTCACTCACACATGCCTTGGTGCACATACAAACATTTATGCTGCACATGAATGGAAAAAAATCCACACATGGATGGAAAAGATTAGAGGGAACATTGACGGGCACTCACCTCACTCAGGCATTTTGTTTCACTGTGTTCTGTCAGTGGGGACCTGGAGGGTAGCTGCTGGCTGAAGGGGGCAAAGGGAATGAGTGACAAAACCTTTTGTGTAGGTGAAAGGGGGGGAAACGTTAAAAAGTTATAAGCTTTCGACCCAGAAACCACAGGGACAAGGAAACCACTGCCCTAAGAAAGATCAATTTAAAAACAAGTCAGTTCAAACAATGTTAGAGAAAACTAAAGCTCCAGGGCTAATGAGGCACATTCACTCTCCTTGTGTTCTCACCTGTAAACCTTTAAGGGATACTCAAAAGCAGATTGTTCCTAAAATCCAGTGCACCAATCACTTGAACCATGCTCTCACTCAGGCTTCCATCACCAGTTTCCTGCCTACCTGATCATAACTTCCTGCCCGTGGGCAGGGATGTCTGATTCCACCTTCGCCCAGATGCCCAGGACATGCTGCCATTCATTATCACTGAGCCCCATAATTTGTTGGTGCTTGAAAAAAAAGGCAGAGAGGGGTTCAGGTTGTCTCCCAATTGATGCAGCTGTGTGCCTTGCCTCCGAGTGCTCCTAGACAGCTCGCTCCTGGGGTTTATAATCCCTCCGCACAGACAGACACCTGTCAATTGTCAGATGGAGTGTCGCTCTCTTTCAGGCTGGTCTACCCTAATCTGCTCCTGTCTCTCTCTCTGGGAAGCTATTTTGGGTCAGATGCTCTTGTGGCTGCCACTGGTGGAATAATTTCTCCTTTTCCTATTGGGTTGGCACATGTCCCGTTGTTGTAGGCAGAAAGGGCACTATTGAAACGCAGTGCCAGGATCCTGTCACAGAGTTCCAGTCCCAAGGACCCAGGAGGCAGAGTCAAACTTTTAAGCTGTACGTCTCAGAACCACAGACTTAACAGCACCGAGATGGACCATGTCTGTCTGCCATGACCCATTCTCTCCACCCCATTCATCCCCACAGAATGGGCAGCAGGTGGGGGCTCAACTTTACTGATTACAAAGAGCATTTCCTTTCCACTGCTGATCTGGGATGAGATTTTAAATTTCCGTTGTAATAGTCTTATTTTCGTTTCCTCCGATAAAGCAAGTGATTCTATTTTGGAAAATCACACAGTCTCATGAAGAAGTCTCCTCAAGAAGCTTTAGTTGCTCTGGGTCCAAGTACCATGTGTTCCCTTCCTCACTCCCCAGAGCCAGAAAAAAACCAAAGGGGAAATTACATTATAGCACTGAAAGGCCTGAATGTTGCAATGGGGCACCCAGAGCGTGTCACGGAGGATTTATCAAACGATACAAAAACCTGACACTTTGGGGCTTAAAACCATCTCTAACTATCAGAGACCTAACGCTAGGGGCAGATTATCCCATATCTGCATATTGCAGGGCTCTGAAGTGTCTGGCACTGATACCTGTCAGAGACAGGACTCTGGGTTAGATGGATCCAGGGTCTGATCTCATCTGACAATGTTTAGCTTCCTCATTGTTAACTGTATGTCTATATCCCTACATTCAAATACCTGCATCTGTTTGGAGACAGTGGGGGAAAGGGAGGGAGGGACAGCGCTGTGTTCACAGTTTGGAAGACTTACCAACCTTTTTTATAGCTCCATAGAGGGAGCTAGCCACAGGGGAAGGAAAGACAACAGGCAGGCATATTCAAGTGGTAATTTAATCCCTCCCAGGTTCAAGAAATCCTTATTGGCATGGTCAGAACATGGCCTGATGATAAAATTAATATGCACCTATAGCTGAGGCTAAGCAGAAGTATATATGCACAAAGGGAGCTTTTGTTAAGAGCTGAACATTAATACTGGCTTAGAACTTGAGAGCTCTGTGTTCAGTTCCCTGCTCTGCCACAGACTTCCTATGTGACCTTAGGCATGTCACTCAGGCTACAGCTAGACTGCAGGCTTCCTTCGGAAGAAATTTTTCTGGAAGAGCTCTAAAAAAACTTCCAAAAGAGAGTGTCCACACTGCCAATGCACATCGAAAAAGCGATCTGCTTTTTCCACAGATAGCACACTGAATGGATGCTATCTCGCATTTAAGCTGTGATTACTATGAATCGAGTGGCCACCAGGGCATCTGTGCATTTTCCTCTTTCCTCTTCTTTGGAAAGAACTCCCTATACCCCGTCTACACACACCTTTTTCCGAAAGAGCTTTCGGAAAAAGGCTTCTTCCTCGCAGGAAGAGGTTTACCAATGTCAGAAAAACCCCTCTGTTCTTTCGATTTTTTTTTCAAAAGAACACGATTGCACTGTGGACGTAAGTGAAGTTTTTTTCAGAAAAATGACCATTTTTTCAGAGGAAAAAAAACACCTCTGTAGTGTAGACATAGCCTCAGTCACTCTGTACCTCAGTTTCCCAACAGTAAATGGGAATAATAGCAGTGCTGTGAGTATAACCTAGCCCTGAGGCATGGGTGCAGCCTTCTCCCTTTTCTCTTCAGGGATATGGCTCCTGAGGCACCTGGTTCCTCCACCCAAGGAAATGTAGAGGGCCTGTTCCTTGGCAAAATATTTAACACCCATATTCATATAGAGGAGTGTTAGTCAGAATACACAACAATAAAACAGTTATATCAGTTCCCATAGTAATAAAACAACAACCAATACACCAACAAAAGACTAAATTAGTCACCTATAAACTACACCCACTTAATATTTACAGCCAGTGCAACCCCCCTGCTCCCTCTCCCAGCAGCCAGCCTCTGCCTAGGCAAATAGTGAGGTCAGGCTCTGTCTTTGATGCAGGCTGCAGTACTGCAGTCAGTGTGTGGCTGGCTTAACACACATCATCAAAATAAACATCAAAATAAGGGTGTTTTTTTATGCAGTACTGTAATCCCACCATTCTGTAGTCTGGACTTAAGTGTACAGTTAGGCTGGCTTTCGATTTGCAGCCGTCCTGGTGTTTGATTTAAACTGAGATGACATCGTCCATTTTTCCAGAAATTTCAAAAGGTCTTCAAATCTTCCCTTGGGTAAGAACGTGGAGGGTAGAATGGTTTTCCCTGGCTGTGAGGCTACTGTCCCTGCTATACTCCCAACACAACCAAAAAGCCAGAAGTAAACCAAATCCTTTGTTTCTGAGGTTTGGCTTTTGATTGGCTCTGGTAGCATCCTCTGGTTTCTTTTCTCCTTGCCTGAGATTCTGGGCAGTCTGGGAAATGCGGTACTGAGCCTGTGTTGCTATTGCTGGGGTAAGTGTAAAGGCAAGCCCCCGAGGTGTACAGTATAATATGTCAGGAACAATCAGTTCCAGAGAGGGCTACACACTCCCACTTCTGGAGAAACTTGATGTTCCCATCAAGCACTTCAAGAGACATTTAAAACGATACATACATTATATTTCATTTATTGGTCCTACTGAAACACGCTGTTCTACTGAAACCTGAGGACAACATGCAGGTAGTATTAATGTTGGACAGCGTGCTCATGACACCTACTTACACTGCTCCAGGAGAGGGGCACTGCAGGAGACAGTAGGGGTGTCATAGGTCTCACCTCTTGACCAGACTGTTTGGATTTAGCTGCAGTCTTGGCAGCAGGAGGACATGTACTTCCCACCTCAGCCTCCACACCTGGGTCTGCAACTTCTCTCTGGATAGGATTCTTCTCTACAACCATGGCCATGCCATCTTGATTATCTGGTGGAATGAAAGGCTCAGCCATAGGGCTTAATTTACCTAGAGCAGTAAAGTTTTGTTGAAACTAGGGGGGGGGTTCGTTTCATTATGAGTCTTGTCCCTTCCAAACGTTATCAGATCAATGTGCTCATAAAGCATTTCCCCGCACGGGGTGCTGGTACTGTAGCATTAGTACTGGAGTCTTACTGTGCAAGGATCAACAGATGATTTCTTTGGAGAGTTTTGCTAGGTTCTCTTCCTTCCTCAGCCAAACTTTGTAGACCAAAAGACCTGGCACCTTCTATGATGTAGATTTGGTCTTGCAACAATCAGCAATCGAATGTTTTTCCTGGAGCCCAAGTTTTTGCATTAAGATCTCATCCCAGGTTTGAGGGCTTGATCTCTTAGGGTACGTCTACACTATTACTAAGGTAATTCGAACTAACGGATCTAGACTAAAAAACTAGTTCGAATTAGCGTTTTGCTAATTCGAACTAGCATGTCCACATAGAGTGGACCCTGAACCAGGCTTAAGGATGGCCGGAAACAGTGCCGGCAGGGCATCAGATGAGGACTTAGAGTGTGGAGATGCTGTCTCAGGCTAGCCGAGGGCTGCGCTTAAAGGGTCCCGACCCCCACCCCGGACAGACAGTTCTCAGGGGTGCCCCACTTGCAAAGCAGTCCTGGCTTGGAGTGCCCGGAGTACCCACACTGGGCACATCACAGCACTCGGCCATCAGACCAGCTGCACTTGCCACAGGCTGCCATCTGAGGAGAGGGGGCAATTGGAGGGCTGCAGGAGAGGTTCCACCCCAAAAGCCCGCAGAGCCAGCCCAGTCCTCCCCATCGGGGGCGCGTACCCCATTCCTCCCTCACCTCCTTCCACTTACCCTTCCCTAGCCCCTTTTCTTGATGTACAAAATAAAGGACAATTGTGTTCAAAAATAGAATCTGTCTTTATTGAACAAAACTGGGGGAGACTGGGAAAAGGAGGTGGGAGAGGGGAAGAGAGAGGCTGGGAGAGGGGAGGGCAACTACAATGATCAGGGGTTGGGAACAGGTCCCATATGAAGAGAGGCTAAAGAGACTGGGACTTCTCAGCTTAGAAAAGAGGAGACGGAGGGGGGACAGGATAGAGGTCTCTAAAAGCAGGGGTTGGGTGGAGAGGGTGCATACAGAAAAGTTCTTCATTAGTTCCCATAAAGAAGGACTAGAGGATACCAAAGGAAAGGAATGGGTAGCAGGCTTCAAACTAATAACAGAAAGTTGTTTTTCACAAAGCAAAGAGTCAACCTGTGGAACTCCTTGCTGCAGGAGGCTGTGAAGGCTACAACTAGAACAGAAGTGAGATCAAGTCATGGAAGTTGGGTCCATGGAGTGGTATTAGACAGGGGGTAGGAGTGGTGTCCCTGCCCAAGGTTTGTGGAAGGCTGGAGAGGGATGGCACGAGACAAATGGCTTGGTCACTGTCTTCGGTCCATCCCCTCCAGGGTCCCTAGGGTTGGCTGCTGTCGGCAGACAGGCTACTGGGCTAGATGGACCTTTGGTCTGACCCAGGACGGCCATTGTAAGCTCAGAGCTCAGGGTCGGGGGTCTCCCTGGACCCCCTTGATTTTCATGCACACCTGCTCCTGGGTGGCCAGGCTGGCAGCTCTCCTGCCCTAGTCGGCCACCTTCCTGTGCCTAGTGCGGAGGTCATGGACGAGGTCCACGATGTCCGCACTAGCCCAGGCGGGTGCCTGCCTCTTGCGGTCCCGGGCAAGCTCCCGGGAGCCGCCAGCCTGGTTCCGGGAAGAGGGGGAGGGCTGGGGGGCATCGGGTGGGTGGCTCGAGCCGTGCCAGGTGCAGGGTCTGCTGGCTGGGTGCTGGCAGGCTTGCACCTGGCACGGGCACCGTAGCCAGCCTGTGCCCCTTTAAGGGGTCCAGGGCCGGGAGGGGGGCAGACGAGTTTCCCTGGTGTTGGCCAGAGTGGCCACTAGGGAAACCTGGGGAGGGCTAACCTCCCACTAGTTCGAATTAAGGGGCTACACAGCCCTTAATTCGAACTAGTAAATTCGAACTAGGCTTAATCCTCGTGGAATGAGGATTACCTACTTCGAACTAAGCGCTCCGTTAGTTCGAATTAAATTCGAACTAACGGAGCGCTAGCGTAGCGCCTATCAAAGTTAGTTCGAACTAACGTCCGTTAGATCGAACTAACTTTGTAGTGTAGACATAGCCTTAGACAGGTATTTGGCTTTGTTGGAATCTCTGCCTTTTTTTTTTTTTTCTGATTCCGGGGCTATTTTATATGCCTTAAATGCTATCTTAGCTGGATGTCACACTGGAAGTTGATTTCAGGGTAAGAGCCACCAGCAGATACTCCAAAGACTAAGTTCACTTTCAGTCTGCCTCTCTCCCAAACATGGGGAAAACCCAATGGACTTATTTCTTGTGTAATTGTAAGCATGTACTAAGAAGCCACAACACTGACTCTATTTGAACTTTTGGTTAGGGTTCAGAGTGCCTGGCATGTTTAACAAGGTCCTATTAAATCTCTCTGGCTAAGCGCCTTCTTCGGGATGGTAGGGGCTCATTTTGGATTTCCTCATGCCTCTGATTTGCAATAGTTTTAAGCTGACTTTTGAAAGCTTTTCCTGAATCTGAATGGATTCTACGGGGCAATCATAGAATCCTAGGGCTGGAAGAGTCCTCATGAGGTCACTGAGTCCAATCCCCTGCTAAAAGCAGGGCCAATCCCAACTAAATCATCCCAGCCAGAGCTTTGTCAAGCTGGAACTTAAAAATCTGTAGGGATGGAGATTCCACCACCTCCCTAGGTAACCCATTCCAGTGCTTCATCACTCTCCTAGTGAAATAGTTTTTCCTAATATCCAACCTAGACCTCCTCCACTGTAACTTGAGGCCATTGTTCCACGTTCTGTCAACTGTCACCACTCAGAGCAGCCTGTCTCCATCTTCTTTGGAACCCAAACCATAGTGCACAAAGAACTTTTCCCACAGCATCTTTGCAATGATGGCAGGTTTCTAGTCCTTTGGGTCCTTTAAGAACAAGTATTTTTTTTTCAGTGTTCTCAGTATTACTTTCCAAACTTAAAAAGTCACTTCCATACAAGATCAAGGGGGTCCACAGCTGGTGATATTAACTAAAGAGGCAGATTTCTTTGTCAGTGTTTCTCTTTATATACATCTAAAGCAAACCTTACAATGCTTTTCCACCTCATGAACCATACATGGCCAACAGAACCTGGACTTTACTACATTAAGAGTTTTGTGTGCACACAAGTGATCATTTAGGGGTAGGAATGGTATCCCTTCGCCTCTGTTTATCAGAGGCTGGAGATGGATGGCAGGAGACAAATCACTTGATCATTGTCTTCGGTCCACCCCCTCTGGGGCACCTGGCGCTGGCCACTGTCGGCAGACAGGCTACTGGGCTAGATGGACCTTTGGTCCTGCCCAGTCTGGCCATTCTTATGTTCATTTTCTTCATGGAGAAAGTATAGGGCAATTCTCCTAAACTGAAAAGGAGAATGTTTCTTCAGGGTCATTGAACCTTGGTTTATGTGAAAAAATAGTCCATTTATTTGGGTAAGCTTACGCCATCTTGGTGAGAAGACTTGACTGATGACCTTTCTGTAGAGAATGAATTCAATCTCTTAAACTGAAGTCAGCTTTCTGAGCTTTTCTCTGTGGAGACTTTACTCTTCACAGTAAAGAAGTCATGTCCAGATGGGGGAACTGGGCATAAACTATAGAGATAGCTTCTGGAGGGGATCCCAGCTAGTTGACAGCTCTCTTCAGGTTGGTGATCATTTTGTCTATAGATTTTAGCATATGGTGTATAGCCATTACATCAGTATCAGGAATTGTCCTCCAGAACTCTGCAGTGTTCTGTCCTAAGTAAAGGTATCAAGACAGAGCATCATCATTAGTATCACTCACACTGAACTGGTATTAAAGTCATAAATGGAGAATACTGAAAGCCACTGGTGCCCTGGTGTATTAAGCTTAGCTGATGTTAGCACATAGGATAACAGATTGTTGTTTGTAAGCTCCAGAGACTTGGCTGTGTAAAGATAGTCATGACACTTGCTCACTGCTATCCATTTCAGTGCCAGAAATTTCAACTTAACGAGCAGGATAAATTTTTTTCTCCTCTTCTTTCAAACTTCTACAAAGGCAAGGCAATGGGCTTTAACTTTTTATCATTTCCTTGATTTAAAAAGAATGCTTCCAAACCATTAAGGCTAGTGTCTGTGTGCAAGGTGTAGAGTTTTTTACACTGAGTATAGACTCATCCCAGGGCCCATGTCAGGCTCTGTATGAGCTGTTGGAATGTCTACTCATATTTGGGGTCTCATCAGACTCTGAAAGGTTGAGACTCCTTAAAATTAGTTTTTTCTTTAAATGTTTTCTTGCCTGTCCCCTCAGATCTGGTATGGGCACAGATCTATCCCTGTGTTAGTTCATGCAGGGATCTCATAATTAATAAATAATTCTTGACAAACCTGTGGCAGAATCCACTTAATTCTAAAAAGAATAGTAGACTTCCTAAATTTCATGGCCGAGACCACATAGTCAAAGAACTTATTTTGTTGGGCTTGGGAGATCTCTCCAGTTCAGACATGATGTATCCCATGTATTTGATAGAAGTCTGGAAGAAAACACACTTGTACTGTGATAGTTTTAGGCCATATTCCTGCAAACAATACAAGACCTGTAGCACATGTGTGTCATGGTCCTTTAGGAGCATCCCAAAAAATGATTTCGTCCTCTAAATAGACTAGCAAAAGTCTTCCTTTGGTAATGAGCCTCTGTAGTCCAGGGTTAGCCCCACTAGAAGCTTAGTGTAATATGTTATGAACAACCAGTTCCAGAGAAAGTTACAGACACTATGGCGAGGAGGGCCAGATAAGTACCTTCAAGAGGTGTGCATGGCATCTCTCAATGACACATACGCTTAGAGCAGGGGTGAACAATAAGTGACCCATGGGCTGGACTTGGTTCGCCAGAGTTAGGCCCTAGCAGGCTGCCAGACACTTTTTAAATCTGAACATCCGCAGGAAGAACCGCTTGAAGCTCCTGGTTGGATTACCATTTCTAGCCAATGGGAGCTGTGGGAAGTGGTGGTCGGTCTTACAGCGGTGAGAGATTTAAAGCTCTGATAACTCAGGACCCACTAGGGATAGAAATAAGAGTTATAGTGCAAACACGCCAGGAAAGCTGTCTTTTCAAGAACATAAAACGCTTTATACAACCATGGTAAATCACAAGATATCAGATTTTAAATTAGAGACACTGTTACATAGATATATTATCTATATAAATACGTTGTCAAAATTGATTTGTTCTAATTTTCCTCTTCTTCTGAAGCCCATATAGCTGGTCTCATCGTATGTAAGGGAGTCTGGCTTGACAAGCAAAGGAATATAGAACTATTAACATTTTATATCACTTTAAACTTGTTTAAAACAAAGTTTTCTTGAAAAATATGGTGTAATTACACATATGCAATCATAATAATATGGTCTTATTAGCACATATATGAGCTAATCACATAACTCATGGGTAAAAAGACTTTATTTTCTTCTAAGCAAGGAATTCATCCTGAACTCAGCCTATTATTATTAATATTGTGGTCAGAGACCAGAACCCCATTGCTAGGCACTGTATGAACACAGAACAAAAAGATATTTTCTGAGCCAATGAGCTCACAATCTAAGTAAAACCCTAAAAACAAACACCAATAAAACCTCCATATAACATCAATCTCTCTGTGCCTCTGGTCACCATCTATGAAATGGAGATAAACTTGACCATCTTACCGGCTAAAATTCATTAATGTTTGTGAGGTCCATAAGCATCTAGATAAATCAATTATGCTAATTAAAGAGAAATGACATATATCATTCCAAATAGCTTCCAGCCACCAGAGGGAAAAAAACATTCTGCCTGATTAGATCATCTTTGTAAATCACATAGAAACACAGTGTAAACTTGCTAATAATTCTAACAGTATATAACACTAGGGGCTAATAAAAATTCTACGTCCCTGAGAGACATAGTTTTACCAACCTAACCCCCCTTGCCCATAGAGAGGGCCAAATTTATAGCTTACTCAGAGCTATCTCATCCATAAGACAGTTCGGGATGGCCACTCTGGACCTCATACTTTGAGGGATCCCATGGAACCCAGGACAACCTGAGGGAACACTGGGGGGCCTGGTGCCAGCAACAGGGGACAGGGCCAACCCCGCACTCACCAGCAGCAGCAGGAGCCACAGGAAGCAGAGCAACCCAGCAGCCAGCTCTGCTCCGCTATCTCCAGGCTAGGTCACTCCACCATGGTGGCAGGAAGCAGAGCACTCTACCCGCGGTTCACTCTGCTGCCCCAAGCAACACATCTGTGAGCCAAGATCAGGGGAGTGCAGCCGGCTGGGGCCAGGTCACTCCGCTTCCTGCCACAGTGGTGAGTGTAGGGGGATCTGATCCTAGCTGCTGGCCAAAGGCCCACCCGGTAATCCCCCAGGTTGCATCGCTTTGGGGAAGAGATGCAATGGGCACAGGCGGGAGTAGAGCAGAGGTAGGAAGAGGTGGGGCAAGAGCAGGGCTTTGGGGAAGAGGTGGAGTGGGGACGTACCAGGGTGGAGCAGGACTGGGACAAGGTGGGGCAGGGACAGGGTCTGGGGTGGGTCCCAGGCCCTGTACCTCCATAGGGATGGCTCTAACCTTATTCACACTCCACGGCACAGCATCTTCAATGCCCTTCCCCCATCCCTGCCTTCTGCTGACCTTCATGTTTTCCTTAAAAAAAAATGAAACTTTCAACCCACCTTTAACTTTTAGTTGCTCCTAGAACGCCAGTCCCTCAGGCATGTACCTACTGTGCCTAATTAGAAATCCGGCCTTGAGTGTAGAGAGCACTAGGTCAAGATAAGAATTCTCCCATTGACTTAGCTACTGCCTCTCTGGGAGGTAGATTACCTGCACCAATAAAAAAAACCCCTCCCATCAGTGTAGGTAGTGTCTACACTGAAGCGCTGCAGTGGTAGTGTTTTAAGTGTAGACAAGCTCTGAGAAAGGATACACGGCTCAGTGGGCCATTAGCTAGCTGGAACCAAAGATATGCTCTGAGGTTCAAAGCAGAATACTAACAACCTAACAAGTAGTCCTATGTCCCGTCCCTCCTCCCCTTTAAAATAAGGATGTTAAGGACTAGTCGACTATCCGATAAGCAAATGCTTATTGGATAGTCAACAGGATAGTCAGCAAGTCGCTTCCCCCCCTTGCTGCCTCTATCAGATAGAGGCAGCAAGGAGGGGGAAGAAGAAGAGGTACTTCAAAACAGCATCACTGCTTGAAGCCTGGGGCCAGACCCCGGGCTCCACCCAACGCAGCTGCTTTGAAACACTTTGTGCAGCCAGGCTGGGGTGCCCCCAGGCAGCATGCAATGTTTCAAAGCAGCAGCGCTGCATGGAGCCCGGGATCGGCTGGGGATACCCTAGCTGACCCTGGGCTCCATGTGGTGCTGCCACTTTGAAACACTGCTGCAGCGTTTCAAAGCAGCAGCACCACATGGAGCCCAGGATCTGTGGGGAGTCCCCTGCTGACCCTGGGCTCCATGCAGTGCTTTCACCTTTGAAGTGTAGCAACGGCCTTAAGGCTGTTGCTACACTTCAACGGAAGAGGCGCCCTATCAACTAATCGAATCATTGATGCAAAATGCATCAACTATTCAATTAGTCGTTTATCTGATACCTAACATCCTTACTTTAAAGTCCTAAAGAGTCCTATTTCCCAACTCTTGCAATTCCAACTCCTCATGAGTGCTATTCTGACTGGTACTCTCCTTCAGGTTCTGTCCTGTATGTCAGCCAGCTGGAGAGGAGGGAGGTATGAGAGAGCAACACAGAGAGATAATACCATCTTCTATATGACAAGTGCTTTCTGCATGCTCATACCTACATTCCTTCAGGTACCTGCAGCTCAGCCCAAACTTCAACCTATTGGGCATGACCTGCTGCCACCTACTGGCCCTAGGAGAGAAATGCATTAAGCCCAGACTCTTCATTCATAGTGATGCCATGGTAGGATAATCCCCATGACAGAAGCCAGAGATTTTAAAGAGTTCTATTTCTCCCTGTGGCAGAGGGAAAGAAGAATAGATTTTACAGTCCATTGCTAACTAAACATGACCAACATCTGTAGAATTAGCCCCATGCTTGCAGGACTGTAATTATAGAAGACTGCTTCTCCAGTTCAGTATGTTGCAAACATGTTAGCTGTCATGTTCTGAGAAGGACAGTTTATAAGATCTTCATGAGAGCAAGAGATCTATTATCATCTCCAATTTATAGCTGGAAACCGACAAACACACAGAGGTTATGTGACTTCCTCAAGGCCCTGCACAAGGTATTAAGAGAGCCAGGAAGAAAACCACGTTCTTTTAGTCCTCTGCAAGATCCTTCTAAGATATGACAAAGACACTGATTTAGTTCTTTCAATGACAGCTGTTCCTTAGTTACTCACAAGGGGCCTGTCCACAAAAAAGAACCTATGAGATCCTCCAAGAATTATGGACCTGTGAGTCATACCATTATGTTTATGAAGGGGGTATTAGAAACTAATTCCAAACAGTTCGAACCTAATCCAAATTGTTCTTGTGATGATACAACCACTGTGAAGAAAGAGAGAGAAAGAAAGAGAGAGAGAGAGAGACTCATCTGTAGTCCATAAAATGAATGGGAATAAAGACTGGGTCTGGTGACATCAAAAATTCACTCTCCTGAGGTCACCAAAATTCCTGGCAGCTCACTCTTGTCTCTCAGTTAAAACCCTAAATACAAAATGCTCAGCCTTTTGAGTCTTTTCAGAATGCATACAGTAAAGGCCATGCTCAGGACAGAGTTGTTAGCATAGCTGGCTGAAAAATTTTGTTTGAGGTTTTCTTCTTCAAAGGCACAAATATTTCCAGGTGAAAGAAAAAGAAACAGATAGTTGGGATACAGAGATGGGAGTGTTACATCACAGCTAATTTAATCAGAGTGAATTACTACAGACACAGCTCTCTCACCAAAGAGTTTAGAGGTGAATTAGCTCTTACATAACACTCCCAAATCAATATCAGGTTCTTTTTCTTTTACTTCATGCATCTGATGAAGTTGCAACTCATGAAAACCTATGCTTTAATAAAATTGTTAATTTTTAAGGTGCCACCAGACTCCTTGTTATTTTTGCTGAAACAGAGTACCACAGCTACACCTCTGAAATTAGGTCAACATAATTTTGTAGTGTAGATTGAGAATGGCACAGCTAAACACAAGATCAAACTAATAGGTTACCATATATAGTTAGTATATATTCTAAGGGATTATTCTAGGTGAAGTGGCCTGTTAATACCTCTGCAGTCATAACACAAAACAAAGTTAATGAGCTACCGATTGTTGTAATAAGCCATAAATCCATTCCAGTGTCTTTATTAAGATCATGATGCTAGACCACTAAACTATCTGTTCTACCTTGTATTTAGCTGTGATGGTCTGAGTACCTTTCCCAGAGCTGGAGAAGACTTCTGTGTAACTCAAAATTCATCTCTATCGCCAACAAGTTGGTCCAACCTTTTACCTCACTTATCGCCAACAAGTTGGTCCAACCTTTTACCTCCTTATCGCTACAACAGGAGGGTGTAGCCAGCAAAGGAGCTGACTCAATGAAAAAAACATACTTTTTGTTTCACTCCTCCCACGTCCCTTCATAACAGATTACACTGGGTTACACCACACTTGGTAAACACACATTAAGGGCCTTTGCAAGTATATTTAGCTTTTATATGACATGGCTTTAAATACACTTCTGAGAAACTCCTCTTTATTTCCATACAGAAATCTGTGCTTTCGTCTACTCAGAACGCCCTATGATTTCTCAGGCACACTAGCGAGGGGCAGGCAGAGAGGTAAGTGTCATAGCATTTTCTCAGGGTTTTCGATCTTGCAGACTTTATATCGAGGGAGAGAATATTGTTTTGCTTCCTGCTGGCCTGTAGGCAAACTTGAAATTCTCTGTATACTGCAAACTATTTATGATTGAAACATAAAGCCGACTGTTAGGAATTTCACCATAAGCAGATCTCCTGTGCTCTTACACTTACTTCTTCCCTTCCTCTGAAATACTATGTTTACTATCTCTTCTCTGAGCACCCACAGATTCCAGCAGCAGGAAGGAGGGGCCAGGCTGCTTCCTAAAAGGGGAAGGGGCTATAGATGGAAGAGCAGTGAGGGGAGGAGAGTTAATCATCGGTGGGACATGTTGAGTCATTCACTTGTGTGCTTTATTTATCTGTTTGTTTGTGTGGTCAGTTTGAAGGGCATTAAAATCCAAGGGAGCTTTGTCATTAACTTCTGTGGTCCAGACTTTCAAAGACAACTAGCTGCTATGTAATAAGACGACTGGTATGTAATAATTTTATGTACCCTGTATTTCTGAGATTATTGGTTATTGAGATAGACTGTGTAACTTACACTGGGGTAGTGGAAAGTTTATTGTAACTGTATGATGCTCAAATTCAATGAAGACTGTTGGAAAAAACAACCAGGAAAGAAACTTAATGGTCCCACAAGAACAAAGCTTCTATCCTGTCTCTTTGCAAGTCTTACTCTGCCAGGCTAGGAGACATGTAGTCAAATGGTCTATAAATGGAGTGTTCACTAAGCAGTCTTTAAAGGTGACTTTCTCTGAAGCAAGAAGAGAAATGGTTCCTGAGCTAAGGCAACAGATTATGCAGGGCAGCCCCTAGAGCTTTCAGGATGTTTATAGGAAGCTCCTACTTACCTGCCAAGGACCTCTTGTGGAAGGTGTTAGATACCTTGTACATTAGACATGCATATAGTCTGTTTATTGTTTTAATATTTGGTTAGTCTAAAAAGCTTTGGTTCTCAATAAATAATTCTCTGCTTTAGGAAGGCTTTCCTGTTACTGGATAGGGGATGCCATTGTCATTGGTCACGCAGGGGACTAACTGCAGGCCCTGAAAATAAGTTAGCCTGCTGAGGTAATTATGGCTGATCACAGGGCACTGCAGCCAGGGCCTGGACTGTGAGCGGGAGAATCACGAGTCCCTCCCAAGAAAGACCCATGGCATGAGGCCCAAGACCAGAGCAAAGTGTCCTTGAAGAAAGCAGATAGGCTCAGAGGTGCAATTAGTCCGATGACTGGGACAAAGGGCTTTACCCCCATGCAGGTTAAATTGTGCTGCACAGCAGCCACCGTCATACTCCCCCCCCCCCCCCACCACCACCACACCACACACACCCGCACCAGGACCTTTCTATTATGACCTGAAACAAAAGAACACAACAAAAAGAGAGCAGTTTCATTCCTGTGGAAAGCTCATCCTGTTTAGTTACCAAATCAGTATTCTGACTATACTGACTCCCATGTGCCAGGGATATGGCAGGATTCAGATGAAGGCCACTTGTGGTAGGGAAGGGAAGGGTAATGGAGGTTAACTTACCAAGGCGAATGGGCCAATATCCACTGACCATTATGTGGTCAGTATTCACATTTCAGTTCACACACACACACACACACACACACACAACGAGGAGGAGGGAGAAAATTGTTTTCCTTGATATATGATGACAGGACAAGAAGCAGTGGGCTTAAATTTCAGAAAGGGAGGTTTAAGTTGGGCATTAAAAAAAACTTCCTGCCTGTCAGGGTGGTTAAACACTGGAATAAATTGCCCAGGAACGTTGTGGAATCTCCCATCATTGGAGATATTTAAGAGTGGGTTAGATAAATGTCTATCAGGGATAATCTAGATGGTGCTTGGTCCTGCCGTGAGGGCAGGGGACTGGACTTGATGACCTCTTGAGGTCCCTTCCAGTTCTAAGATTCTATGATACAAGGTTGGTTGAAAGTACTCTGTTGGCCTTCATACCAACTCATTAGCCATTTGTTAAAATGACTGTAATAATTTATTTACCCTGTATTTCTAATTCAAATTAACCTAACTATTTCTAGATGTACCATAAAGGGTGATTAATTTTTCCTAAAGAAACTGCTGTGTAGGGCATCCCACATCAAACTCCTTATTTTATTTCCCACTGTGTTTTCAATTTTTGATCATCCATATTTTTGTCTCTTGTCAAGCATTGCCGTGTTGGTGGCCATTTTGTGTAATTTATCACCCCTTGCAGCACAGTCTGACTGGACACTGTCTGCTTTAGCGCTACAGTCTCTGATTTCTGTATTCACCTTTACAATGGGGGTCTTGCCATCCTTAGCAGCTTTTTGACTGTAAAGCATCTCCAAGCTAGATCTTCAGATTTCATTGTTAGCTTCTTCTAGGCTTCTTTACCCATCTGCAAAGTTTACAATAAGTGCTAATACACATTCAGTTATTACCCCATTTAGCACAATGTAACTGTGCATTTCCAGACCTCTGGCTAAATCCAAGTGCAGGCTTCATAGATTAGCCTCTCTTCAAGCCAGGAAGAATAACTTTAAATATACAGGGATATTTAACACAGAGGTTTTTAAGAGCAGTAACATCAATCCCCTGCATAACCAATTGATTGCAAATTACCAATCACAGCATGACAGGTTTCAAGCTGCTAGCAGCATCAAGGTGCTAGATTTCCTCTGCCCACAAAAGGGAGAATGTGTGCCAGATATGATGGTAATTTTGTAATGGCTGGGCATATTCCACTAGCAAACTAAAATGGGACCCTACCTTCCCATTAAACTTAACCCATATATGATACTTGTTTCTTCTGTTGATTCACTTAGAACCATGTTTTCTTTCTACCTTTCCCTTTACCAGGGTGGAATTCCCCCTTTTCTGCATGAGAGGTGCTGAAGGACTGCAATGTAAAGGAAGTCACAGAGATTGCACCTGGTATTTTCACCCGATAAGATGGCCTCAGGAACATTTGGTAATTACAAAGGTATCCCTGCTCCTGCCACTGTGCTATTTCTCTTTCCTTCTGTAGTCATGATTTAGAACTGGAAATGCATGCATCCTTTTAATAGTAGGTCTGAAGGCACTCCGGTCTGATGTTGGTTTTAATCTTAGAAAACTTTGATGACTATGATTGGGAATATGACGGCAGCCTGGAGGTCTCAGAGCTTTTGCGGGAGAAAATATACAGCGAGGAGCTGCAAAGCTTGCTTTCTGAAGAGTGGAACTACATGGAACTGTTGCAGGAAGTGGTGAATCTTGAGAGGTAAGTGAGAGAAACTTTGGCCAAAGGCGAAAGAGAGTGTGGCTTCTCCCCTCTCCTTGCCACATGCCAGGCCCTTCCGTCCAACCAAACGAAAATAGGAAGCAAACAAAAAACCATAATGATGAGGGTTCACCCCAAAAACCCTGCAGGGTCAGATGAAATGTCCCTCTCGTTGGAAAATTTCAAAACAGCCCAACTGCAATGTGTTTGCAGTGATTTGGTGTTCAAGTGATTTGGCCAATGTCATAAACCTGGGCCACCCATGGTGTTCCCATCAGATTCAAACACTTCATATAACTCATTCAAAAAGCCAACATCAGCTTTGTACAAAAAGAACCAAAAAAGCAGGTTAACCCTGGATCCCCACCCCTTCCGAATACAATCCACCCATCTCCTACTTGAATCAGACCTCCCAGGACCCCTCACCCCATAGGATTGCATCCTTTGACCTATCCCATACATACAATCAAAGATATCTTCTTAGGAACAAAGTGGCAGCAAGCCCTGCCTAAAACTATTAAAATACCTCAGTCTCCCTTGTTTGTTCAGCAGATTCCTACTTTTGCCATTATCTGTTTGATTTTTCCCTCTGTCTTTTTCTGATCTGGTTTTACTTGAGATTGATTAAGCCCAGGTAAACAATTTGATCATGATCATGTAACCGGTGGGGGTGAGGGGGGTACGATACAGCCCACAGCTCAGATCCAGCCCACCAAACTGTTGGATCCGTCTGTGGCCCACTTGGGGGGGGGGAAGGAAGCACACAAACTCTCTTACCCCCGCCCCAGGCCCAGGCCTCAATTGGCTTGGGGGTGGGGCAGCGTAAGAAGTCTCTCCCTCCACCCTGCCCACACCCACCGCCACTGTTAGGGGCACGTGGCTCATAGATGAAGCTGTGAGCTGTTCGAAGCGGTTGGTGGCTCCCTCTGGCTGCCACATGCCCCTGGAGGCAGGGGTCGGGGAGGAGGTTTTGTGTGTTCCCCTGCCTCCAGGCCAATCATCACAGCTGGGGGCAGCAGAATGCAGGAAGTCTCTTACCCTCCGCCAGGAGCACTTGGCGCATAGAGGGAACTGCTGGCGGTTCCACCTGCACGCTGTATGACTCTGGAGGGGTGAGAGACTTTGTGCACTCCCCTGCCCCCAGGACCCGATTGGCCTGAGGATGGCGGAGCACACATGAAGTCTCTTGCCTCCCAGGGATGTGCGCCCCTGAGCAGCACATGGAGGGAACCTATGTGGCTGGGGCCTGCCTCAGGGACTCTGTTGGACTGCTGGCTGGGAGCCACCTAAGGTAAGTGACTCCCAGCCAGAGCCTGCACCCCGTGCTACACTTCTCCCCCAGGTCAAAATTCACTCCTGCACCCCTTCTCCCTCCCGGACCAAGCACCCTAAACCCCTGCCCAAGGTCACAACCCTCTACTTCATTAAATTCCCTCTCAGACCCCACACTCTCTCTTGCACCCCAATCCACTACCCCACTCCCTTTTGCACTCAACCTCCGTCCCAGACCCCACACTCCCTTCATTGAAATGCAGCCTTTGGACACTTTCCAAAATCTTGGAGTAGCCCCCCCCCCACCAAAAATTAATGCCCACCCCAATCTCGCCCAATCTTCTGCAATAACATAGGTCATGGCATTTCACCCAGTAATTGCTGTATTTAGCCTCTGGTTCCTAGTTAAGACAGAGCAGGGCCACCCCGAGCCATTTTGGTGCCCCAGGAGGGTGATGTCACCCTGGGCGCACAGCGCATACGCGGGCCCACCCCCAGGGTGCATGGGCCCACCTCCAGGTGCATGCGCGAGCCTGCCCCCAGGGCACGCGGGCACGCCTCCAGGCACACGGCGCATGCATGAGCCTGCCCCTGGGGCACTCGGGTGGGTGCATGGTTCATGCGCTGTCCAGCCACTGCCACTGGCGCACAGCCCGGGTGGGCTATGCCTGGCTGTGCAGGGCCCCGCAGCTGTGGGGGGAAGGGCACTGCAGGGGTTAACGCGGCCCCCGCCCTGGGCAGCCACTGCAGCCCGCTGGGAGCTGGGCACGTGGTGCCTGATGGCAGTTATAAGGGGTGCCGAACGCCCCTTACAGCTGCCATCAGGCGCCCCAGCCCCATCAATTGGTGCCCCGGGCAGCTGCCTGGCTCACCTACCCCTTAGTCTGGCCCTGAGACAGAGCATACCTGTTTTGAAAGATACCCAAGTTTTATTTGAGACTCAGGTCATAGAGAATCTATCACAACTCAAAGAAAGCTGTCTCAGGGTATGTCTACACTACCCTCCTAGTTCGAACTAGCGGGGTAATGTAGGCATACCACACTTGCAAATGAAGCCCGGGATTTGAATTTCCCGGGCTTCATTTGCATAAGCGGGGCGCCGCCATTTTTAAAACCCCGCTGGTTTGAACCCCGTGCAGTGCGGCTACACGGGGCACGAACTAGGTAGTTCGAACTAGGCTTCCTAGTTCGAACTACCGTTACTCCTCATTTCACGAGGAGTAACGGTAGTTCGACGTAAGTCGGATCCGCGTAAGTCGGGGACTGCCTGTATATATATATTTTAAAGGAAGCTGCCCCTTTAAGACAGCTGCCATCTTGGGCACCATTTTTAAACCCCTGCATCTCCAACCCAGTAAGCACAGGGAAGCCGGGGTTGGAGGGGGAGGGAGCCGGTTGGGGGGGGTGCAGAAGCCACCTGTGGTAAGTGATGCCCAGCTGGAGCCCGCATTCTGAACCCCAGCTCTAATTCTGAACTTCTCCTGCACTCCAAACTCCTGCTCTCGCCGAGTTCCCCTGCATCCAAACTCCCTCCCAGAGCCTGCACCCCCTCCTGCACCTTAACTCCCTGCCCCAGGCTCAACTCAGAGCCCCCTCACTCTCCAAATCCTTTAGCCCAAGATCAGCGTCCACATCCCTCTCCCTTGCACCCAGCCCTCTGCCCCCAGCATGATAAAAGTGAATGAGGATGGGGAAGGGAGGGAGAACAGAGTGAGCAGGGGCAGGACCTCGTAGAAGGGGCAGGAAGGAGTTGGTGGAAGGGATTTTGGGTTTGAGGTAGATCCTGGATTGGATTTAAATTCAAAAAGTGATCTCATGATTAAAAAGGTTGGAGACACTGGCCTAGCGCAACCTACAGGGGACTTAGGTTGGCTTAACTACAGTGTGCAGGGGGGTGATGTTGCAACTAATTTCTAGGCTACACCAAGGACACTTGACTCTCAGGTGCCAAGCTGAGCTTTCAAGGCTGGCTGTATCATTATTTGAATTCCAATAGCACCTAGAGATTCCAACCAAAAGTGAGGTTCCATTGTGCTGGGCACTGTGTCATGCAGGCTAAGAGACAGTCCCTGCCCCAAAGAGATTACAGTCGAGGCAAAGGGTGGTGGGGAAACCAGGAACACAGAGGTAAAGTAACTTGCCCAAGGTCATCCAGCTGTTTGGTGAGTAGCAGAGCCAAAATTAGAACCAGGTGTCTCCCAACTCCCAGTGTAGTACCTCAGCCATTAGAACAAGCATTCTCTGCGTAAGTCTGAAAATAGTTTCACTGACTGGCACAGTAATGTTTCTAATATGCACAAGGTGACACATCTGCTAAGGAAGAGGGGGTTAAGGGGCCATTTTTAACAGTCACTTTTCACAGCACAGCTTTAAGGTTTTTGCAGTGACCAAAATACACCTGGGGCTTCTAACAGGTCTGAAGGAATCGTCCCTTGGGAAGAGAGCACCAGTGAAGATATCATCGTCTTTCTGAAGCAGTTCCCGAAGCAGAGAGAGGAGATAGAGAAGTGTATCCAATGCCTTAAGGAAATGGCAGACAACATTGACAAGACCCATAAGAGGTGCACCATTGCCAGCGTGGCAGCAAATTCCACCAGCGTGGCTTCTGGCATCTTGACCATCCTTGGGCTGACCTTAGCACCGCTGACAGCAGGGGGAAGCTTGGCTCTCACAGCAACTGGGATAGGCTTAGGGGCAGCGGCAGCAGCAACCAGCATTTCTGCAAATCTGTATGAGAACGTCAGCAATTCAAAGGAAAGGAGCAAAGCCAACGACCTTCTGGCGAAATGCCAAAGCAACCTGGAAACATTGACCTGCTCTGATGAAGTTGATTTCAGATCCAAATTCTCCCCAGCAAGCGAGGCCACAGGCGACCACCTGAAACACGTCCTTTCCCCTGCAAGTAAAATTCCCGGGGTCATATGCAAAAGCGTGACGGGGATAAGAACCAACGTAAGAGCGTTCCAACTGGTAAAAGCTAACCCTGGCTTGAAGGCCTTAGCAAAACGGCTCACTGCAGCTGGGAGCACAGCCCGGAATGCAGCAAAGGGGACCAAGCAAGTGCAAAAAGCCCTAGCGGGAACCACGTTTGCCATGTCCAAAAGCGCCAGGGTGCTCGGTGCCACAGCAGCGGGGGTTTTTGTCCTGCTTGATGCCTACAGCCTCATGAAAGACTCCATCCATTTAGCTAAGGGGGCTCAGGTAGAGGCGGCAGTAGATATAAGAGAAAAAGCCAGCCAGCTTGAGAAGGACCTTCAAAACCTCAGTGAGCTGTATGAGGAGCTGAAAGGCATGGTGTACGGATAGAAGACACACACATTTTCATTTCCAGCGTTGGGCCACAAGAACCACCAAACCACAAGGGGAGGGGAGATCATGGTAGAAAGTCAAAGCCTTCCAAAGCCACACGTGCTGCTAGCTGACAAGGAGATGCCAGCTCCACTTTGACCAAAAGCATCAAACTCTGAACAGCTCAAAGAGATTGCAACCATAACCCAGTCCCTCCTGTCTTTGGAATTCAGTGAAAGGAGCAGGAGACGTTGTTCAGAATCTGTGGCATCCTGCTAGGAGTTTATCCTATCCTGCCTATGCTTACGAGAAAGCAACAATGTCCTGCATGCACGTGTGAGACATCTGCTCAGGGGTGAAATTGCCAAGCCAGTAACTGCTTTTCAAATGAACTTGTAAAGCATGAAACTTTTTCTCCCTGTCTGTGTGGAGTATATTAGCTGCCTTGCCCACATCTGTAATGCTCACTGAAGCATTTTAATTCACCTCAGAGTGAATAGCTAGAAATAGCTGAAATAGTTGTGCCTTGTCTTTGTGTTAGGAGTGACACCTCCTTCCCTTAATGCCAGGGGTTCTACAGACACCTATTAAAAGACTCCGCCTTGAAGAGATTGAAAACCCAATAGATAAGGCAGACAAATGGGGAAATAGAGGCAGAGAGAGGAAAAGTGATTTGCCTGAGATCTGCCAAGACAGCAGCAGCGCTAGGCACAGAACCCAGGTCCCTTGGGTTCCATGCCACTAGACAATGCTGTTGTTAGGCATAGTGGATGCTGTGCCGACGGGGTAAGCTGAGGGCATCATGCACTTTCAATGAGGCGCTGACAGGCATGGTGCCACAATTCTCCTTTTCACGTGGAGATGAGAGAATCCTGCGTGGCTGAAGGGGAACCAGACTTATGCTTGGCAGAGGCCCTTTCCTCCTCCTCCTCACCCACCCAGTTATTTGACCAAGTACAGCACTAGATGAGGGAGGCTCGGGACCCCACCACATCTGGAATTCAGCACCCGCTGTTTAGCAAGAGATGGCAGGAGCCTAACCTGAGTCAGGGGCCGTCGTTAGCACCATTCCTGTGACTCAGCACTTCAAAGCTAGGGAGGCAACCCTCTGCCTCAACCTCTCTCCTTGCAGGGAGTGAGTCACTTCACTGCAGGGCCCGGTGCTCCTGAGAACGGCTCCTGCGAATGCTGCTGCACAGTAACCATGGGCAGCAGCGCTAGAGAGAGAACCAAGCTAGCCTATGCCTCCCTCCCACTCACCACCGGGAGGAAGATAGAACAGGGGGTGCAGAACCCGGGGCTGGGAGTGAATGTCTAGATGAGTTGATGTCGGCTCTGGAAGCCCCCCGCATACTCCCTGGAGTACATGCAGCCCTGCTTTAACCAAACATGTGCTAGCATGGGGGAGGTGACAGGGCGAGTAGCAAAGCACTATCTCAGGGAGCTGGCACATCAAACCTTTTACATTTCACAGGGTGGGAAGGGCGCGCACACTCTAGCAAAGAGGAAGCTAACATGTTGTTTCAGGCTCAGGCTTTAAACTGAAAGTGTGGCCTCTGCTCAAGCGCTCCCAGTGCTCTGTGTAAACCCCCTCTTTGAGGGGGGCAGCTAACAGCTCTGAGAGCACAGTTCGCAGCACTGTAGCCTGGTTTACACGGGAGCTTTCCAGGGCTATGACTTACTGAGCTCGAGGGGGGGGGGGGCGTTTTTTCACACCTATGAGCCAGAAAGTTACAGCTCTTTTAAGTGGCAGTGTAAACTTGGCCTCAGGCAACACTAACTAGCCACACTTTGTAGCCTTGCTCTGCCTGGGGCAAGAAAGCTTAAAAGAGACAGCCTGCAACAGGACGGGGTGGCGCCTAAGAAGGGGAGAGTGCTGTACCTTGAAGATTTCTGGGTACAGGGACAGATCAGTGAAGAGGAAGATGATTACAGACCCTGCCACCACCCCTGAGAATGTCTGATATACAGCAGGGGTGACCAAAAGGGAGGGGGCTTGAGGCAGACCCTAATCTTGAGCAGTAACATCATCTGGGGAGTTGAGAAAATATACACAGATAGTAACTCAGGGTTCGTCTACACTGCACTGTTATTTCGAGGTAACTAGTGTTATTTCAAAATAACAATGCGAGTGTCTACACCGCCATTCTATTATTTCAAAATAGTTTTGAAATAACGGGCAGCTTATTCTGAAATCTGTAGACCTCATTCCATGAGGAATAACGCCTATTCTGAAATAGCTATTTCGAAATAAGGCATGTGTAGATGTTCCAGTGCTGCTCTTTTGAATTACCCCTCACCAGGGCCATTCTAAGTTATTCCTCCCCAGTGCCACCTGGGGCTCTAAATTGAGATAGCACATCTACATTAGGGAAGCCTGCCTCGGACTAATTTAGAGGCTTTCTTGCAATGTAGACGTGGTGTTTCGAAATAAGCTATTTCAGACTAACTTTCAAAATAAGCAATTCCGGAATATAGCCGTGCAGTGTAGACGTACCCAAAGGGTGTGGCTACACTGCAGGATTTAACTTGAAATAAGCTATGGAAACTGAGCTACGTCAACTGCGTATCTTATTTTGAAATTGCTTATTTCGAAATAGGGAGCATCTATATAGCACCTATTTCAAAATAGATCACTCTTCCTCCAACTTCCCTTACTCCTCATACAATATGGGTTACAGGAGTCAGAGTAAAAATTCCTCCAGCTTGACAGTATTTTTGACACTATTTTGAAATAACTGCCTACAGTGTAGATGAGGACTAAGTTATTTCAGAATAACGCTAGATACTTCGAAACAGTGTTGCAGTGTAGACATACCCTTAGAGAATAAGGAAAGCTGCATCAGCCCTTGAAAGGAAAATAAGAGGAAGCTATTTCCCTAGAAAATGTACCCTGTATGGTAGCTGTGACATCGCTCCCACATCCTGGCTTTGAGACTAATAGATCAGATTCTGTACAATGACTATGGCAAAACAGGTTTATTGGTATTTGAGGCAGGGAAGAGTTAAGCATAAGCATGAACCAGCTTGGTACAGGTCTGAAATCTTAGCTGTGCACATATATATTTCCCACTAGACTCATGCAGTTTAATTCCTGACTCATTATGAATTAATTAAAAATGTGTTTGAAAAAAAATTAATCCAACTCACAAATAAAAATGCAGAATCGGAAAGGAGCAGCCATGGAAATTAAAAAACATTTTTCAAAATTACTGATAATATAAATGGAGGAGGCACTGAGGGCATCACATGCAGCCTGTATCCAGTTTTAATAGTTACACTGGAGCGGGGAGAGACACATAAACCCCTGTAAAGCCCAGCCCTACCATTCCGAAAGCATTGCCTGGGAAACATTTATTATTTGTTTTGCAGTAGATGCCAGAGGCCCCAGAACAGGTACTAACTAGGAACAACATGGCAAAACATTCACAGTTCATATGGTGCCCATTCCCAGCACAGATGCCCAGATTGTTGTGACAGTGAAATCACATGCTGAATCCAAGACATTACTGCAAAAAAGTATTAGGGGAGGAGGACACATAGCCTAGCAGGCTGAGAAGGGAGTCAGGCAGATTGTTGGTACGTTCTGAATGGCTAGGTTATTGTGACATCAAAATCATAGGTGAAAGCCAGATTGCAAAGAGAGAACTTATTGCCTTTCCGCCAACCCATGATGGGAGCGTGTATCTGAACATTCACATACAAATCAAGCCTGAGTCTGCACATTGTACTAAATGGCTTCATTCCACACAGAGCATCTCCTGCTTTCCATACGTTAGGCAGCTTTGCACACACAGAACAGGCCCAACCCAAAATCACAAACCCAACCATCCACAAATTCTTGTGAAAGGCAGACCCAGGTCTGTAGCTTGGGGAAGCCTCCAGTTCTTTAATGTGCTGAATTAAAACCCTGGAGTCCCCTGGGAGCAAGCTAAAGCAGCCTGTGACGGGGGTCCCAGCCCCCGCACTAGCTCCACCAACAGCGCTGCATTCGCAGCCGATAGGCTGCCACCATTCTGGTCCTGTGGCACTTGCGCAGAGGCAGCGTGTGGGGAGGCGCCCTCATGGCGCAAGCACACACCGACTGGTGTGCAAACTGGCGGGCAGACAGACCCACGGGAGCAGGGACACCGGCAGGTACGCCGACGTGGGGAAAGGCGCTGATGCTTAAAAACGGCGCCAGTGCAGACTAAGGGAAGGAAGGAGGGAGCTGAGTCGGCTCTTCTTTTGGCCCCTTTGGATGGAGCACCCTGTGACAGCAGTGCGGGAGAACGGAGAGGAGACCATATGAGGCCGCCTGGAGGGCACGGAGGCAGTGAACTAAAGCGGACAGTGGAGGAAGCTCCAGAGTGAAGGGCAGAAGGGACTTTGATGGGACCTTTGAAGGGACATAGAGGAGCGGTGCGGCAGGACTGCGCCGCTGCCTGTTCACACAGCCACAGAAAAAAAATTGGGGGTCCTTAGCACCCACCAGCAGCCCCACAGGTCAGCTCCTCCTCCTCCTCCTCCCCAGCACCTCCCATCAACTGGAAGCCCCATAGATCACTTCCTGCCCACTGCTGATCAGCTGTTCAATGGCATGTTGGAGGTGATGAGGGAGGAGGAGAAGTGGGAACAGGCAGAGGTGGGGTGGGAATGGAATGCAGATGGAGGCTTGGGGGAAGAGGTGGAGTGGGGGTAGGACCTGGAGAGGAGCAGGGAGCCCAGCACCTGTGAGGAAATCACAACGTCAGTGCCTCTGATTACATTCCTGCAGGTACCTCTCCCATATTTTAAATGTCTAGCCACTGGGATAATCTGAAGCCACCTGGTGGCTACCCTCAGAAAAACGCACCAAGTGCAGATTCTTCTCATGCACAAACAAACCAGGCGAATCTGTGCAATGCAGACAGTTCCGTGCAGTGACAAAGTCAAGGTACTGCAAGGGACTCAGGTCCTGGTACAAGCACGAGGCTCAACAAATGGCAACGACGACAAGTACCACTGCACCAGGACCCTTGGGAGTGGAATCTTCCTCCAATTCGGCCCTTGTCCACACTACACAAGCAGGGTAGAGCAGGGTAGAGCTTTCGCAGCTCAGTAAACAGAGACCAGGGTCAGGAGATGGCAGCCCCCACAAGGGAGAGCTGCACCTTGCAAGCCACGGAGCATAGTAGCCAACTATAGTGCGGGGTGTCACCAGCAAGGTTCCCTCTAACCTGCATGGTAGTAGAGCCCCACAGCTGCTTAATGAGCCCCACCAAGCCAGGGGCTCAGGGCATGGAGCTGCCTGGCTTGGGGAGGGGCACTTTTCCCTCAGCTACAGCAGCAGCTGCCCTCCCTCTGCCAGGCAGCCCCGTGCGCAGAGGAGCCCCTGCTGCCACACAGTTTAGAGGGACCCTTGGTCACCAGGGCTGGGCTAAGGCATGCTGAGGCCCTAAACTATGTCAAAGTTTAAGAGACCCCATTGCATTAGAATAATATAAAATTTTGGGGTAACAGAAAGGACTATGAAAATAGAAATAATAAAGTTTTCTATTTGCATATATACCGATACATAGGAAAGGATACAACTAAAATCTAGTCATTTTTTGCAGTGAGGCCCCCTCATAATCTGAGGCCCTAAACTGTAGCTTACTATGCTTGCGCATAAATCCAGCACTGCAGCGTAACTGTGAACCCCCGATTTCTAGGTATCTTCTAGCACCCTGAGTGAACCACACTGGGTTCTTTCATCTCTAGCCCTTAGTGAGCATCCATTCCCAGTGATAACATAGAGGGTTTCCTTTAAGGATGTTAAGGACTAGTCAAATAGTCAATTCCCCCCCCCCCCCCTTGCTGCCTCTGTCAGAGGCAGCAAAGCGGGAGAGGGCGTACTTCAAAGCGGCAGCTGTGCGGCATTGCCCCCTTTGAAACAGAGTCCCCAGCTGACTCCGGGTTCTGGGAAAATGCCATGTGGAACTCAACAGTCAGCTGGGGAGTCCCCAGTTGATCCTGGGTTCTGCTGAAATGCTGCGCTGAACCTGGGCTCCACGTGGCATTTCACATCAGCAGCGCAACATGGAGCCTAGGGTCAGCTGGGGTCTCTGAGTCCCCTGCTGAACCCAGGCTCCATGAGAGCGTTTCTGCTTTGAAATGCATAAGAGTCCTTGCTGGGAACTCTTGTACATTTCAAAGCTGGCACCCGCATGCAGCCTGGAGTCAGTGGAACTTCCCGCGGGCCCCAGGCTGCATGCGGAGTTGCGTATTCCTCCTTTGAAATATACAAGAGCCCATGTAAGGATTCTTGTACATTTCAAAGGAGGAATGCAGAAGTGCCTATTGACTAGTCGAGTAGTCAATGGAAATTCCATTGACTACTCAACTAGTAAATTAATGGATATTTAACATCCTTAGGTTCCTTACTGGGCTGCAGAGGTAAGATGCAAAGACCCTCAGTACAATTGCTTTTAAAAAATCACAGGCAAAAGAGATGATAAATGATCGATTCAGTAGCAATTAATTCAGAGTCCCCCAAGGCCCAGGGCAGCCCAGTATCAGGCGATGAAGGAAGAAGCCTTAGTGTCACCTCTCTAACCCCTTGCAATAGATAGTGCTCGTCCTTTGCCAGTGGCAGGCTTCAATCTGATCCAGCTCTCCAGCCTTCCAGGCTCAGCTCTCAAGCTGCCTTGACTTTTCAACCGCCAGCTCCCCTCATCTCTTTTCTGAGCCATGTCTCCCAGGGACCTCCTTCTTCCCTCTCCTGGGCTGGACTCCAGAAGGGTTAGGGAGACGTCTGCTGGCTGAATGTTGAACTGGATTTGAACAGGTGCCCAGGAGTTTTCATGCTCAACCTATATGAGCCTTTTCTCTACAGACCGGCTTTCCATGTTGAAAGGCAATTTAATGCAGAGTTGTTACCTAAAGCCCCAAGAGCTCAATTTAGCCTTGCTGAGCACACCCTGAAATCCCCATGGAATTTGCTGTTGGTTTCTATCGGACTGATTTCTTGGTTCCACTTTCTTTTGAAAGTTTTGCTCTTTGTCCTCGCACAGCACAGCCTGTATGTCAGTCAACAGGGAAAGCCACACAAATCATTACACAGACAAATGTGGCACCCCAAGGGGTAAGTGCAATAGGATTTCATTTGAACTATTGATTTAGATCTTCTATATTTATCAAGCCAGGTGCTATTGTTTTGCCTCCTGCTGGAACACATAACACACTGTGGTTGGAATTCTCAGAAAAAAAGTGAACCATTTACAATAGAAACCATACAGTGGACATTTGTGATGGTTACAGCAACCAAATTCACTTTTCCTTCATTCTCTTAATTGCTCGTCCTAATGCAGCACTGTTGTTAATATTAACTTTCCTTTCCTTACTCCTATGTGCTCTTGAACCCAACCCACATACTTATCAGATCCAGGACATATGTACAAGACTCGGAACATGAGTTGTCTTGTACTCAGAAATTCACTTTAACAACTAGCCACCCAGAGCACTTTAAATGACTACTGTAGTTTTTTAATTAAGGGAGCAAATGCATTACAGATTTAAAAGATCTACTAAAATAATTGAGTCCACTCCTCTCTTGTGCCCCGCTTGTAAAAGATTGTTCCTCGTGATATATTTTCTAGTGCTTCATCTAGCATCAAAAGATAAGAGTCCAAGCCAGAAATGTGATCGGTTTTATTTCTCCTGCAAAATAGATTCTGCAGAACACTGAAGATTTCTTAGCATCCTGCCCTCTACACACAGAGAACAGCCTTATGTTTCAGTAAAATGGCATTTCAATCTGACATTTGCCAGATTAAGGCAAAAGAACTAACAGAGACAAGGTAATATCTTTTATTGGATCAATGTCTTTTGGTGAAAGAGGCAAGCTTTTGAGCTACATATGGCTCTTCCTCAGGTCTTGAAAAGATTCTCAGGATATGTTTACATTCAGGTCACGGCTTCACTTCCTGAAAGATCAATGATCAATCTTCTGGAGTTCGATTTAGTGGGTCTAGTAAAGACCCACAAAATCAAACGCTGAGAGCATCCCCATCGACACTGGTACTCCTCCAATTGTGAGGAGTAAGGGAAGAAGACGGGAGCATTTACTCTTGTCGACCTCCTACTGTGGTGATGATGCCAAAGTTTGAAATAAGATACATCGACTCCAGCTATGCAATTAACATAGCTGAAATTGCGTTTCTTGATTCAAACTTCCACACAAGTATAGACATGGTCTCAGGGACAACTCATACTGCTGACAGAGTGGGGCACAGTGAGGGCAGCAGCTTCAGATGTTACTGAGCATGCTCAGTGTGAACATGCTCAGTACAAGCCAAGCCACAAATTGGGGGTGGTGGTGTGTGCCCCCCATCCGCAGAGAGCTACAGGATTGGGAACAACCCACTCCTCCACCCCAGCCTATTCTGCCCCTTTCCCAAGCCACCTCCCCAAGCAATGCAGCCAAGGGGTGTGACAATGGCAGCAAGGGTCAGGCCTGCCTTGCACTCACTGGCATCTGGGGGAATCCACTAAGTGAGTTTGGGGAAAGGGGTGGAACCGCCCCACGCAGTCACTAGTGCCAGGAAGTGAAGCTACACTGCTAGGAGTCAGAGAAACAGAGTGGGCTGGGGCTGCATCACTCTACTCCCCACTGCCACTGGTAAGGATGGGGTGTGGAGGTGGGCCCAAGCCCTGCTTCCAGTGTCAGGTCCTCCGCAGTCCAATGGCCACCCTAGGTCCTGCAGGCCCTCTAGCACAGAGGGCCCAGAGTGGTTGCCTCAAACCATCCTATGGATGGGACAGTCTCTACCCACAATCGCACCCCATGCATCACCTCTGGCCACACTTAAAATGGTGCAGTGGTGAATGCTGCAGCTGCACAGCTGTAGTGCTTCAGGGTAGACACTACCTACACTGATGGGAAGCGTTCTCCCATCAGTGTAGACAATCCACCTTCCCAAGAGGCAGTAACTAGGTTGAGATTCTTACCAACAACCACAGGACATACCCCATTAATACCAACCCTGGAACTTTCCCTTGCAACAAACCCTGTTGCCACCTTTGTCCACATATTTACTCTGATGACACCATCACTGGACCTAACCATGTCAGTTATATGATCAAGAACACATATTCCTGTTCATCCAGAAATATAATTTATGCCATCATGTGCCAACAGTGTCCTTCTGCTATGTATATTGGACAGACTTCTCTGACACTTTGCCAAAGAATTAATGCCCACAAATCAGACCTCAGACATCTTCACAAGATAAAACCAGTTGCTTTTCATTTCAGCCTACCTGGTCATAGTCTTAAAGACCTTACTACATGCATCTTACTTCAAAGAGACTTTAACACCAGATTACAGAGGGAAACTTCAGAACTTTCTTTTATGCTTAAATTTGACACTTTACAAATGTGCTTTAACAAAGATGCTAATTACCTTAACCCCGTGGTCCCCAACCCGGTGCCCACGGGCACCATGGCTCCCGCCGGGCTCTTTACATGCGCCCGCGAAGCAATCTGGGCTGGCAGGTGCCAGCCCCGGGCGCATGGCCGGTCCCGGCCCCGGGTGCGCCGCGCGTGCCGGTGCCGACCCTGACCCCCGCCCCCGGGTGCGCCGCGCGTGCCCTGGCCCCGGCGCCGGCCTTGGCCCCGCGGCGCTTACGGAGGGAGGGGGGGCACCGGCCTCGGGTGCGTGGCTATGGGGGGGCCCCGCCCCCGGGCATGCGGCTGGGGGGGCCGCCCCCGGGCGGGCAAGTGTCCCCGCCCCCTGGCGCCCGACAACCTGAAAAGGTTGGGGACCACTGCCTTAACCATTACAAAGATAGCTTCCCACTTATCACCCCTGATTAGCCATTCATTGACTCAAATAGCTATTCCCTCCCTCCCTCATCCCACCTTCTGTACTAAATCTGATTTGTCAGTTTAATAATGTGTTCGCTTTTTTCATTGTATTCCTTTGGTATATATAGTCATGCCAATTCTCTTCCAGAATATGATCTGAGGAAGTGGGTCTGGCCCACGAAAGCTCATCACCTAAATAAACCATCTTGTTAGTCTTTAAAGTGCTACATAGTTTTTCCTTTTGTTTTAGGTTGACAGAGGAATTCTTCCATTGACCTAGCACTATCTACCTTGTTCTTCATCGCAAGAACCGGGCGGTTCTCTAGCGTGGCGCTGTCCCTGTGCACCAGCTCTGGCCACTCCACGTAATCCACTCCCGAGACACTAGCCCTCCCAGAGGGCTTCAAGTGGGATGCAGACCCTTCTATCCCTTCCCCATTGGAAGTGATGGAGTGGTTCAGCATTTGACCCTACACGAGAAAAAAAAAATACATTACACGAAGCTGGTACTGCACATATATAAGGATAGCTACTCCTCTCAGGGGTAGTGGGAATGTTGCCCATGGCATCCCTGAGGCTACCAACAAAGAGACAGCTCATGCCAATTTTGATTCCACTGACAGTTTTGTAAGATGGACTCCTGTTCCCATTAGGGACTAGCCTCTTAGTCATTCCTAACAGCCTCATTTGTTTCCTCCTGAGTCACCTGTAACAAGAGACCGCTGAAGGGTTCAGCAGAGAAGATCCAGAGGGTATTTTTCCCTGAGATGTCTTCAGGGGCATCCAGTATTTCTGAAGGTACTTAAATATCTGTTGTAGCTCAAGACATTTCTCAATCTCCCCCTCTATTTTTACCTGATCAGAACTGGTGCATCACATGTAAAACACCCTTTCCAGGCCAGAATTTCCTCCATTCCTCTCTCATCATCTCATTGGCCATGTCAGACTACTAGGACCCTAATCAGAGTCACCCATGTGACCTGTAAAACACTCCCAATTATAGCTGGTCAGTGGTAAAAGACTAAGACCCAAATCTGGGTCTTCTGAATGATTATAAGGAGCATTTTCAGGCCTTGCTAGTCCAGAGACTGAACGACCAGGACTTGGAACTGAGTTCTAATCTCCTACACCTCAGTACAGTGCATGAGCCACTGTCTGTACCGTCTTGCCCCCCTCTTAATTTGATGCTCATGTGAAACACAAGGGAATGCTTTTTATTTATTTTAAATGTTATTTAGAAAATCTCAGTGACAACCTTGAAACATGACCTCCCGAGGTCTCGTCCAGCCCTATGATTCTAATATCAAGGCATCTGAAAAGATTACTGGTGGACAAGTTTTTCACTGACTTGAATGCTGAAAATTTGATGATGGCGAAGCAGGTCTTGATATATCTTGAGAGGTAACACACAAAAATTTTGGTTAGTTAAGAATTTTCATGAACAAAAGATAACCACGAGCAGCCCTGTGGCATCTTAGAAACTAACAAATGTATTAGGTCATGAGCTTTTGTGGGTAAAGCCCACTTCATCAGATGAGTTGGAGTGGAAATTACAGAATCTGGGCTATATATAACAGCAAAAGACGTTACTTGTCAATTGTAGGATCAGTGTTAATGTAGATAACTAAGTCAGGGTGAATGTGTCCCATTCACAGCATTTGATGTGGAGATGCAAATATCAAAAGCAGGGAAATTGCCTTTATAGTGCAGTAACCAATTCAAATATTTATTCAAGCCTAAGTTGATAGTATTGAACTTGTAAATGAACTCCAATTCAGCTGTCTCTCTCTATAATTGGGTGATAAAATTCTTCTGTAGAAGGATAGCTACTTTCAAATCTATTATTGAATGTTCAGGGAGGTTAAAATGTCCCCGTACAGGTTTATGTGTGTTACCATTCCTGATGTCTAATATGTGTCCATTTATCCTTTGGCACAGACTATCCGGTTTGGCCAATATACATGTCAGAGGAGCATTTCTGGCACTTGATGGCATAGATCACATTAGTGGATGTGCAGGTGGATGAGCCCCTGATGATGTGACTTCTGTAGTTAGTTCCTGTGATGGTGTCACTGGTATAGATATGTGGACAGAGTTGGCAACGGGGTTTATTGCAGGGGTAGGATCCTGGGTAAGTGCATCTGTGGTAAGTATTTGCTTCAGGTTGGGTTGGGGGCTATCTGTAGGTAAAGTGAGGAAACACATTGACAGAGACAGACGAGTACGCAGAAGTCACCTACTCCAAGACAGGCCCAATAAGGAAAATAACAGAATACCTTTGCTCATCACCCACAGTCCCCAGCTTAAACCTCTTCAGTGCATCATGGACAATCCACAGCCTATCCTGGAAAATGATCATTCACTCTCACAGACCTTGGGAGACAGTCCAGTCCTCACCTACAGACAGCCACCCTGACTTAATTAGGTTCATTAAAATGAGTCCTTCAATTGACAAGTAACTTCTTTTGCTGTTATATGTAGCCCGGATTCTGTAATGTCCACTGCAACTCATCTAATGAAGTGGGTTTTACCCACAAATGCTCATGACCCTAATGCATTTATTAGTCTCTAAGTTGACACAGGGCTGCTCATTGTTTTTACAGTTATAGACTAACTTGCTACCCCTCTGAGAAGATAACCAGTTGATCTGCTTTAATTTACTTCCAGGTTCTATGTTATGTGAAAAATACAGGCTGTGGTGTTCTAGTTCGATGCACAGGTGCACGGTCTGTGAAGAATTTCATATATTTTTTTCTGAAAGTGCATTGGATCTACCTGGAGCAGGGTTACATGACACAACATTAAAGCCAGCAGCATCTGTCCGGAGTGGGTGCTCTCAATGTTGCTAATGTCTGTGAAGCTGAATTGACGTTGTTCAGAGTGGGAATTTTTCAGAGCAGGGCTTCTTAGAATTAAGGCCTAGGGTTAGCCTTTTTAAGGTATTCTATGCACTCAACATCCATAAATGTTAATCAAAGTCAGAGTCCTTCCTATGGGGAGTGAAACAGCCTCTGGGTGCCAGTTACGACAGAAAGACGTCCCACTCCCAAGCTTCAGGACACAGGACAACCTCTGAGTATTGGCTTTTAGGAGGAAACGTTCCTGGGGGCAGGTAATACTATAGCTGCCTACTGCAGGCATTGATGGATTCAAGCACCTAGCACTGGCCTCCATCAGAGACAGGGCACCGAGCTCCCATAGATGGACATCAAAGGAATGCTCCAACCTGTCAGCTCCTATGTCTCGCAACCGTGACATGTTCAGCCTGAATTCAGTGTTCATTCGAATGCTTCTACCTCCAGTGACTTACGTGCTTCAGAATAAATCCCACCAGCACTTCCTCCTTCCTATCAAACTATATTTTCTTCCTCAGTAAATGTAGACGCTGGATCTTTTGCTCCTCACACAATAACTATGTGAAGAAACCACATGCACAGAACTGGGTCCTAAGTAACCCTGTTTACTAACCTACACAAGCAAGCCAGGCCTAGTCATGTACATACAGCTGCTCTGGCTGCTGACTAGGTGCTTCTAAAACACAGAGTGTGCCACTAGGGGGCTCACAGGCTGTTACAAGCGCTACTACACTAGACACAATGCAGTGGCTAAAAGAAGGTCACTCACTTTTTAAAATCCTTTGTCTCTGGGCATTGCCTCCAGGAGTTGAGCTATTTTGGGACCACTAGCTGCCAGGGGGCTGGATGCTTCTATTCAGAAGCAAATGGAGTGTTCTCTCTCCCCATTCTGCAGAGAGCAACTGAGGGGCAACATGACTTGCTGCTACTCGAAGTTGACTCCCTTTCCCCCTGCTCCAAACCAGAAGCTTGTGTGGGCCGGATGCCCAGGCATAGTTTGTTCTGCAAACAAAGTCTGGTTGTTCGGCCACCTCAGTCAAACTTCTGGGCTTGCAACAACTTCTGGGCACTAACGCACCAGTGTCCATCCAGGTCTCAAATGCATGGGTAGCACAGGTAGCTTCATGCTTCTGCTCCTCCTGTTGCAGATGAGTCTGTGCTGCTGTCTGCTGGGGGGGGGGAAGGAGGGGAAGCTGCTTGTCTCAAACCCCCTCCCTCCAAATGATAAGAGAGCTTCAATTATTGCTATTGATGTAGCATCCGCACCAGGGGTGGGCAAAAGGGCCTCCACAGGTTGGATCCGGCCTGCCAAGTGGGTGGATCCAGCCCACGGAGGCCCTGCTGCTCCCCTGCCCCCAGGCCAATCAGGGTCTGGGGGCGGGGGAGCTGCGTGAAGCTTCCTTCGCCCTGCCCCAGCCCTACAAGGAGCCTGCGGGACTTCAAAGTGCCATGTGCTCGTCCCAGGGTGGGAGGAGGCTTCCTGTGCTCCCCCATCCCCAGGCCCTGATCTAGACAGCTCAGACAGGCCGGGTCTGGGGCTCCCCATGTGCTAGATGTAGCACACACATATATATATTAATAGAAAGGATAGGTTAGGTGGTCCCTGTCCCAAAGAGCTTACAGCTGGGGGATACAGCCAGCGGGAAGGGGAAGGTAACACTGGGACTAGCCTGTTCAGCTGCAGTCACTGCACCCTCACCATCTTACCATCATGGACTGGTCTGCAGGCACTGTGGCTGAAGTCAGTTTTGGAAGGGACTCACCAGGAGGCATAGGGGCTGGAACTAAGGGTGCTGGGGATGCAGCAGCACCTCCTGGCCAGAAGTGATTTCCATCAAATCCACAGTCTACACTTCAGTTCAATGGCTCTCAGCACCCTCACTAGATGTATTGTTCCAGCTACCCTGGCAGGAGAAGCAGCTTTATAGAATCCCACCTTCCCCGAATAGCTACGTGTCTGCAGTTTAGCATGTACTGTCACTCCAACATCTGCAGACTTGGATACAAGGTGAGGGTTATGGCAGAGGAACCTGAACCTAACAGTTTCACTGGAGCACTTGCTATCCAGGAATAGCCAATATTCAACCCTTTTGTGTTTGCCTATTTGATTGTTCCAATCATACCTTTAGTAGCTCTCAAGTGTTAACTGGCCCGGTGACATCTAATATAAAAGCATGACTTTATCATCCCACAGGAATAAAAAAGGATCTGTGACTTTCTGAAGCAGTTTCCTGAGCAAAGAAACAAGGCGGAGAACTGTATAAGATGCCTTGAGGAAATGGGAGACAACACTGATGAAGTCCACGAGAAATGCTCCAAAATAAGTATTGCAGGGAACACTGAGTTTGGTTTCAAGCGTGTTTAACCTAGCAAAACATCATGACTAGCTAAGCCTTGGTTTGGAGACATTAGGTCAGTGTTAATTAAACTTTTTGAGACCATGGAACACCAAACAGTAATATTTTTTATACGAAACACATATGAAAAATGTCTTCAAAAAAAAAATTGTTGTCAGAAAAAAAAGACAAAAACAAAGAAGTAACAAACACAAAGAAGAGGTCGTGGCACACCTGAGAGTCATTCATGGCACACCAGTGTTCCGCAGAACATAGTTTAAGAAACACTGCATTAGGTGATGTTGCAAATATTGCCAAAGCTATATACAAAGAGCATAACAACTTCAAGATAAAGAAGAAAGTTAGGGAGCTGCAACAGCAATATGAAAACAGTCTGAATTATCTGAAAGTTTCTAATGAAGAGGATTGTGAATCAGAATCTTTTCTGAAGTCTGGGGCCCTACACACCAACTGGAATGAGTTAATGTCTCCTGATGGTTCAGTTTGTGGATTATATAGAAACAATAAAAAGCTATGTGAGTTGACTCAACACAAAACTACCCCCTAGCTCAGGCTCTTTGGCAAGGCACCCCTCCACAGAAGGAAACAGCATCACTGGCACAACTAGACAATCTAAAGAAATGGGAAGTGACTTTGCTGAAACACCATCTGCTACATCCAAAGGAAACTGGGCAAAAAATGCTGTAATAGCACCAGTCATCATAAACAAAGGTTGTGTAATAAAGGAAGAATTAAAACATTTATCTGAGAGAGGTGAGGGAGAGACTGGAGCTGAAATAAGAAAAATGGCTGAGAATCTGAAAATGAAACTTGCGGCAAATTAGCACACATTTAAATGCAAGCATACACAGAGATATTAGATTTAAAAAAATACTCTTGCTGAAAGGTTGCAACATAATACTACAGGTTGAACCTCTCTAGTCCAGCACCCTTGGAACCTGACCAGTGCCAAACCAGAGAATTTGACGAACCACAGGAGGTCAATATTGTCTAGCAGCATTACCAACACTTCCACTGCTTACTGGGCTCTTAGAAGACATTTAGGGGTAAATTAGAGCTAAGTAACAGCACAGAACACGGAGAGCCAGGTCTGGTGGCTGTAAACAAACTTTATGGAACTACGAGAAATTTGGCCACACCTATGATAAAACTAAACTAAAATCATACTGGACTATGGATGTTGCCGTATCAGAGTGTGCCGGACTAGAGAGGTTCAATCTGTATTATAATTTGGAAACATTTACACTGAAAAGTTACATCTGTAAAGTTACATCCGCATAATTTCAGGGATGTGAAAACTCCATAGCATAATGAAGCCAACATAACCTCCAGTGAAGCCAGTGCTAGGCTGATGGAGGAATACTTCCATTAACTTAGCCTCTGCCTCTTGGGGAGGTGTATTAACTGCAGCCATGGGAGAATGCCTCCTATCTCTTCACCTAATAAACCATCTTGTTAGTCTTTAAAGTGCTGCATAGTCCTCTCTTTTGTCCTATCTCTTCAGTGAATGATTACAGTGAAGCTGTGAAACTGTGCTTTGGTAGTGGTTTAAGTGTAGGCATAGCCTCAGAATCATGGTATTTAAGGCCAGAAGGCACCACTAGATCACTTACTGGCCTCTTGTTTAGCTAGGACCCTTCATTTTCAGCTTTTATTTCATTTGATTTTTCCCAGGAATTCATCCATGTGTATTACCACCACAACAAAAACAATGCAAAAAACTATTTATAATTTTACTGGCTATATATTGGGGCTTATTTTGGTGGACCGAAAGACAGGGGCAGGGGAACATTCAATAAATTAATGCTCAGAATTCTATTCATCACTGTGGTTTGCTGGAGAAGTAAAAGAGAACTCAAACCACAAGGCTACCTATCAGTTTAAGAAAAAAATATGTATCTAATTTCCAGGTAAAACTTTTCATTTTACTAAAGGGTTTACTGTTCTGTACTTGGAACTATTAGCCAGTAGATATTTCCATTTAATAATTGGGCCACACTATTTGCAGGGCACCCACCTTCAACCTTTTCTCCTTTTGCGGGGTTTTTTTAAACTTTCAAATACTTCCTTGTAGTCTGAAACATATTCTGATACAGATATTCATTTTCTTCCCATTTTAGTGTCTCAAATCTTTAAATTATTATCTGCTAACAGTTTGAACTGTATATGTGGCGTGAAATCCATCAGTATGTTCAGACATGCACGCACTTTAGAGCCTGTGTGTGTGCCTAGTTTGTTTATTGTGTGTATCCTGTAGACTAACACCTTGTCTTACTTCAATAGGCAACTTTGCACATAGACCAAGACTAATGTATTGGCATACCACTTGCAATAGAAATGGTGTGGGATTGGAGAAATTATTCAACTTTCTTTATATAGCTGGTCAAATATCACAAATGCACAAAATGCTCCAGGGCATGAGAAGCACCTAACCATCCTAAATATAAACCATGGTATACAACAATAATTTCCCATTACAATGTCTGAAGGATCAGCTGTGAGGGACAGAATCCTATGCCCCATATTCAACATGCTCTTTATAAAAACAGATCGCTTTTGTCCATCACTCTCTCCGAATCAGTGAAGCCATGGTAAGCAGCACCCCCTCCCCACTATGGAGTTGTTTGTGAAACTCCGTCTCTTTCCCCTCTGTGCCCCAGTCACAAAAACAAAATTATTTCAACCTAGCAGAGTTCCATTCCCGTGGTTGTTAGAGCTCGGAAGGTCAAGGTGTATCAGCTGAATGGCCAGCATTTTCTATCCTGGTGCCCTAAGATCCCTTAAGATTTACTTTTTATGTTGATGACATCCTTGTTCCAAAATTTTTTTTTCTACTTTCAATTAAGGCATGGCTTGAGAAAACACATGCGTGGAACTAATGTTCTCTTTCCCCCCTTGACCCAATTATCCAATGTAGTGGGCTTTGTAAAGGTCTGATTTCAAGTCTGAATCTCACTAGATCTCAACCATTGAATCTCAACCACTAGTTATTTGCAGTATTGTAGCTGTGTTGGTCCCAGATATTAGAGAGACAAGGTGGGTGAGGTGATCGCTTTTACTGTGAAGCAATAGTTGGTCCAATATAAGATATTACCTGACCCTCCTTGGCCTCTCTAAAACATTTATCTGGAATAGAGCAAGGAAAGCCTTGGATATTATTTGCAAAGGCAATTGTGAAAACAAATTGAAAGAACAATCTGGAACATCTTAGCTGTCTTGGCCCTGGTCTACATCAGTGCGTTATTTCCAAATAACCCCCTATAGGTCAAATTTTTAAGCTGAGCATTCACGCTACCAAGCCTGTTAATTCAAAATAATGTGCTGCTTATTGAGAAATCCATACTCCTGCTTTCCTCTGGGAATAATGCTAATTTCAAAATAGTTATTTCGAAATAGGGTTAGTGTGGACACTCCGCTGCTGCTATTTTGAAATGACTACTCCCCAGAGTCATTCAAACAAATTACTCCCCAGTGCTTCCTGGGGCTCTAAGTCGAGGGCCACATTAAGGGAGTCTGCTTAGACTAATTTTGACGCTTCCCCATTATGGGGACACACTATTTCAATTTTGTAAAATTGGGAATTATTAAATCAAATGTAGTTATTTTGAAATGATTTCCTAGTGTAGACCTGCCCTTGGAGACTGTTCAGGTCTTCATGAATTGTATGTGACTTCTGCTCTTTGCTGTCAATGTGTGATTGCAGCTGATTCACTCTCTCTTAAAATACAGAGGAAGTCCAGCCAAGTAATCTCATGGACCTTCCTGAGGATCTCCATCTTCTGAGATAAACCTTGACACTCCGGTGAGTTGGAGATCAAGACACCTGCTCCCCTTCTTTTATCATTCCCAGGTAAAATCCCTGACTCGTCCCCAGATGATACCATATGGCTCACTCAGAGCAGGCGTTCTAGACACAGATACATTACATCAGGGCAGTGGTGAACAATAATTTTTGATGGAAGCCACTCCTAGATTTTGGAAAGTGGTCAAAAGCTGCACTCTTCCATGATATTAATGGAGAAGGTGCAGGGGTCTGGGATGGAGTTTGGGTGCAGAAGAGAGCTTGGGGTAAAGGAGGGGGGAGTTTAGGTGAAGGAGGCAGTTGTGACCTGGGGCACTGGACTGGGGTGCAGGGGGTTGGATTGTGACTTAGGGCAGGGAATTG